>NC_080174.1:84209510-84837502 GCF_950295315.1 Erinaceus europaeus | reverse complement strand
TGGGTGGCGGGAATTGTGTGGAGTTGTAACCCCTCCTACCCTATGGTTTTGTTAATGTCTCCTTTCTTAAATAAATAAATAAATAAATAAATAGGGAGGAGGAGAAGGAGTAAGAGAAGGAGGAGAAGGAAGAGGAGAAGGAGGAGGAGGAGGAGGAGAAAGAAGGAAAGGGAGGAGGAGGAAGAGGAGGAGAAGCAGGAGGAGGATGGAAAAAAGGTCACTGGAAGCAGTGGATTCGGAGTGCCAACAATGAGCCCCGGTAATAAATAAATAAATGGGAATAAATAAAAATAAATGTCTGTTTTTGATGTCTCTGATAGAATGCTCGGTGTCCTGGAAAATAGGACAAATTTTACAAGCAGGAAATAATTTGAAAGCTAATTCAGTACTCCAAAGTCTCTGCCTTCTAGAATCTGAAGGGTAAGAAGGACAGTTGCCGTGAACGACGTACCGTTTTCAGATGACGTGACTGCTTTCACTGTCCTACAGACACTGCAAAGATACCACCCTTATGTTGAGACAGATATTTTCATTTGAGGCTAAGAAACTTGCCGAGCTCACACAGCTATCAATTAGGATTCAGATCCCCAATAATCTGGCCATAGCCTTAGCCACTGTAACAGTCTCAAGAAGCAATTTCAAAGACCACAGAGAAAGCTAAAGGGCTTTAAGGCCACTCCTGGGATCTCACCTGCCTGAGATCCCATATGAGGTATGGTCAGTGCAAAATGGTTTGGGCACCTTATGGAAACCTATTCTTGATTTATTATCCACATGGCTGCTTCTGCTGGATAAAAGCTTTAAATTTTCCATTAATGTGCCTTCCCAAAACGCAATCTTGTTGATCTGGCGAAGAGGGCTTTTTTGGTATGCTCCTGCAAATTAATACTGAGCTAGCTATTCTTTGGCCTAGTTTTAGATGGCTGGAAGAGATTTTAAAAAAAAAGAAGAAGAAGAAGAATCTTTGGGAGTTGGGGAGTAGCACAGCAGGTTAAGTGCAAGGACCTGTGTGAAGATCCTGGTTCCAGCCCCCGGCTCCCCACCTACAGAGAAGTCGATTCACAAGTGGTGAAGCAGGTCTGCAGGTGTCTGTCTTTCTCTCCCCTTCTCTGTCTTCCCCGCTTCTCTCCATTTCTCTCTGTCCTATCCAACAATGATGACATCAATAACAACAACAATAATTACTACTACAACAATAAAGAACAAGGACAACAAAAGGGAAAATAAACAAATATATAAAAAAATAAAATAGATAGATAAAATAAAAAATAAATATAAAATAAAAATAAGGAGATAAAATGTTTACATTTAAAGCAAGCTTCTCAAGCTAAAAGAAGTTTTAGGGCTTCTTGTGTATCTACAAGTATATATTTGTATAAATGTACTTAAATGCAAATAAAAAGGTCCCAAGGCATTATGGAATAACCATTAGCCTTGGAGAGAAAAAATAATTAACTATATTTAAGTCCTGCATACATCACAGAAAATTTTCTATAATCAATTTATACCACACAGAGCCATATTTCCTATGTACAAAGTTTACTTGTTCTCCCTTACACAAAGAATCAAATGAAATAAGGGGCATAAAACCATGTAGTGCATACTAAAATAATGTCCAAACAAAACACTTAATCAAATCTTTAAAAAAAATCTGTTTTAAGAAAGAAAAAATATTGGGGCTGGGGAGTTGGCTCAGTATACAACTGTACTCCAGTCTTCAATTCCAGCAACACATAACATGAAAGAAAAGAGAAACAAACAAATAAATGAAGAAGGAAAGGAAAAAGAAAGGAGGAGGGGGGCAAAGAAGAAAAGCATTATAAAAGGTGAAGCGGAGGCAGAGAGGTGGCACACCTGGCAGATGCACATGTTATAATGTCCAAGGACCTGGGTTCAAGCCCTTGGTCCCCAGTGGCAGGGGAAAAGCTTTACAAATGGTGAAGCAGTGTTGCAAGTCTCTCTCTCTCTTTCTTTACCTCCTTCCCTATTTCCCTCTTGATTTCTGCCTGTCCCTTTCAAATAAATAAATAAAATATTTCTAAGTCTTTTTTTAATATTTATTTATTCCCTTTTGTTGCCCTTGTTGTTTTATTGTGTAGTTATTATTGATGTAGTCGTTGTTGGATAGGACAGAGAGAAATGGAGAGAGGAGGGGAAGACAGAGAGGGGGAGAGAAAGATAGACACCTGCAGACCTGCTTCACCGCTTGTGAAGCGACTTCCCTGCAGGTGAGGAGCTGGGGGCTCGAACCGGGATTGTCATGCAGGTCCTTGCACTTTGCGCCATGTGCACTTAACCTGTTGCGCTACTGCCCAACTCCCTATTTTTTTAAATAAATGGTGACTTGGTACTCCTGTCTACGTCCACCAACACATCTGTAGATTTATAAAATCTCTCTCTGTATTTATATTAAAACTATGATGGTGGGAGTGGTCATCGGAGACTCCACCCTGAATGTAATATCCTCATGACAAAATATACACATGACATGCTGTCAATTTTAAGAGGTTTCAATATTTAATAAACATTAAATTTTTAGGAACTGTCTTAGAATTGCCATAACCAATTTTATTTTGATTTGACTTTCTGTTAGCCTGAGAATGAACTTTGTCAACTCATAATTTAGACATTCTGAGCAACTCTGATGAATTATATAATGTTCCTTTTGTTTACAAGGACTACCATAGTACCTGCCAAGTAATGACTGTTTAATAAGTATCTGTGAATTGAATAAAAATACAACAGGGGGACGTATAGGACACTAGCTTTAGTTTACACAAAAAATTATCATGCATTTTTGTAGAACATGCTTAAAATACAGTTTCTTTTTTTTTTTTTTTAATTTTTTAATATTTATTTTATTTATTTATTCCCTTTTGTTGCCCTTGTTGTTTTTATTGTTGTAGTTATTGTTGTTGTTGTTGTTGGATAGGACAGAGAGAAATGGAGAGAGGAGGGGAAGATAGAGAGGAGGAGAGAAAGATAGACACCTGCAGACCTGCTTCACCGCCTGTGAAGTGACTCCCCTGCAGGTGGGGAGCCGGGGTTCAAACCGGGATCCTTATGCCGGTCCTTGTGCTTTGCGCCACCTGCGCTTAACCCGCTGCGCTACAGCCCGACTCCCTAAAATACAGTTTCTTTTTTTTTTTGTAATTTTATTTATTTTCCCTTTTGTTGCCCTTGTCTTTTTTTTATTGTCGTTGTAGTTATTGTTGTTGTTGTTACTGATGTCGTCGTTGTTGGATAGGACAGAGAGAAATGGAGAGAGGAGGGGAAGACAGAGAAGGGGAGAGAAAGACAGACACCTGCAGACCTGCTTCACCACCTGTGAAGTGACTCCCCTGCAGGTGGGGAGCTGGGGGCTCGAACCAGGATCCTTACGCGGGTCCTTGCACTTTGTGCCACATGCGCTTAACCCGCTGCGCTACCACCTGACTCCCTAAAATACAATTTCTTTTGCTAATCTTCAACCTAACCCTGACTTTTCAAGGACATAATCAAAGCCCTTGTTCCTCTCTACTGTTCTCTTACAAAGAAGAAACCTTCAGCTTATCAAATGGACAGACATTTGACAGCCTACCATGAACTGTCATTGAATTTAACTGCTCTCAATTTTGGGAGAAACAGATTGAAAAGACCTGTGTAGTAAATAATCAGGCATAAGACCACAGTGAAGTGAAAGATCTCTTTGAATTGTGGGTATTCCATGCTTAGCCTTGAACTCATTATAATGGATAGATGTATTGCTTATTCTCTGTAACTTTTTTCAGGACTGACTGAAGGATCTGGGCCCCGGAGCACGTGCCGAATCCTCCAGGGTGAAAATCAGAAAGCCGGGGGCCTCACCCAGCTGAACACAGGTGTCACCATGTGCAAGGACCCAGCTTCAAGCTCCTGGTACCCACCTACAGGGATGGGGCTTCCCAAGTGGTAAAGCAGGGCTGCAGGTCTCTCTTTCTCTTTCCCACTCCATCTCTCCATTCTCTCTCAACTTCTCCTCTTCTTTATCCAAGAAGTAAATAAAACACTGAAAAATGTTCTTCAAAGAAGAAAAAGAAAAGAAAATCAAGAAGGCAGTGACCACCTGGAGGGAAGGAAGTATCATTTCCTGAGTAGCAAATTAAGTGTCTGGGTTTGTCAGGTATGCTTATCCATTTAAATGCAGAAGATTGTGTGAGGAGGATTATCACACCTGTGAACAACAACTTTGAAATGCAGCTGACTGAGGATTAAGCTGACCACAATAACCCTTTCCATCTTCCATGCTAATAGAGAAAAACAGAACTCTATCTGTACACATGACTGACCACACAGTATAAAAAAACAGTATTTCTTGGGGGGAAGGCAGATGAGTGCATGTGGAAACACCCAGTTTCAAGTCCTAGGTCACCACACAGAAAGCCTGCGAGTGTGTGTGTGTGGGGGGGGGTGGTTTCAGGAGTGGTGAAGCATTGCTATAGTGTCTCTTCTCTGTCTCTCTCTTCTCTCTCTTTCTGTCTTACCCGCTATGTAGAGGAAAGAAGAAAAAAAATGGCCACCAATAGCAGTGGAGTCATGTAGGCAGGGAGCCCCAGTGATGAACCCTGGCAGGAAAAATAAATAAATATGTATATTTATTTAAAATATATTTTAATAAATATATTTAAATATATATTTTTTTCCTGCCAGGGTTCATCACTGGGGCTCCCTGCCTGCATGACTCCATATATATATGGGCGGGCAGTGGTACTCTGGGTTAAACACACATATTATCATGCACAAGGACCTGGGTTCAAGACCCCGCTCCCCCACCTGTAGGAAGGACACTTCATGAGTGGTGAAGCAGGTCTGTAGGGATCTTTATTTTTCTCTCCCTCTTTATCACCCCCTCCACTCTCCATTTCTGTCTGTCCTATCAAAAAAAAAGAAAGAAAGAAAGAAAAAGAGAGAGGAAGAGAGAAAGGGAAAAAAAGAAAGAGTGGCTGGTATCTTATTTCACATCTTTGACCTGTCACATTTTCTCTTCCCTTTTGTTGCCCTGGTTGTTTATCATCATCATTGCTGTTACTGATGTTGTCGTTGTTGGATAGGACAGAGAGAAATGGAGAGAGGAAGGGAAGACAGAGAGGGGGAGAGAAAGACAGACACCTGCAGACCTGCTTTACCGCCTGTGAAGTGACTCCCCTGCAGGTGGGGAACCGGGTGGGGGTCGAACTGGGATCCTGATGCCGGTCCGTGTGCTTTCCGCCAAGTGTACTTAACCCGCTGCACCACCGCCCAGCCCCCTTTTTTCTTTTTCTTTTTTAAAATATTTTTATTTAATATATTTTAGTTATTATTGGATAGAAACAGCGAGAAGTCGAGAGGGGAGCAGAGATAGTGAGGGAGAGAGACAGAGAGACACCTGCAGCCCTGCTTCACCATTGGTGAAACATTCCCCCTGCTGGCAGGGACCCAGGACTTGAACCAGGGTACCTGAGCACTGTAATGTGAGCACTTAACCAGGTGTGCCACCACCTGGCCCCAATATTTGCTATAATATTCTAGGCACATGCATGAGACTTAAATTATGGTCATTGCAACATAAACAGAAATTATATATGCAAAGTTTGTATGAATTCTTCAAATATAGTTGGCATCTGCTTCCTTTGTTTTTCCCTTTATTCTCTTTTTATTTTATTTTTTTATTTATATTTTTGTATTACAGAATTACATGTCGACAGGGGTTTGAATCCACACCATTCCCGCCACCAGAGTTCTGAATCTTCACTCTCCCCACTGCAATCCACCGCAGTTCCCCTAAAGTTGTAGACATGGGCCAACCATCTTCTCTACAACTATCTGTCCACATTTATTCTTTTCCTGATTGATCTAATCCTCTCTTTCCCTCTAAACCACTCATGACATCAAAGCTACCTCCATGTGTCCCTCTCCTTTTCCTTCTCTCTCTGGGTGCTGATGGAGCTGGAGTGCAGAGCCCTCTTATCTCATCCTATCACTTCTCCCCCGCTGGGAGTCTGCATCAAGGTTGTTTATGGGGAGCAGAAGGTAGGAGTTCTGGCTTCTGTAGCTGCTTCTCTACTGAGCATGCGCTTGTTCACACCCTCCTCAAAACAGCACTTTGGGGGCCAGGCAGTAGCACAGCAGGTTAAGTACACATGGTACTAAGCAAAAGTACCAGCATAAGGGTCCCAGTTCAAGTGCCAGGCTCCCCACCTGCAGGGGGGTCACTTCACAAGCGGTAAAGGTCTGCAGGTGCCTCCCTTTCTCTCCCCCTCTCTGTCTTCCCCTCCTCTCTTGATTTCTCTTTGTCCTATCCAACTACAATAACAATAACAACAAGGGCAACAAAATGGGAAAAATGGCCTCCAGGAGCTGCGGATTTGTAGGCCAGGCACCAAGCCGCAACAATAACCTTGGAGGCAAAAATAAATAAATAAATAAATATTTTAAAAGCTCAGTTTTTTTTCTTTTGAATTTTTTTTCTTTTTACACTTCATTTTAAAGAGACAAATAGAGAAGAAGGAAAGAGTGGGGATGGAGAGAGAGAGGGAGGGAGGAAGCAAGAGAGAGAGAGAGAAAATGGCAGACTGATTGATAAACAGTTCAACTCTGGTTAAAGGTGATGCCAGTGAATTGAACTTGGGACCTCAGAGTCTCAGGCATCAAAGTCTTTTGCATAATCACGATGCTATCTCCCCAGCCCTTTAGCACTTTGATTTTTTTTTTCCAAACAATTTCTCCTGTACTAGAAGGAGGGCAAGGTGCCATTCCACATGTCTCATGAGAAGCTAACCAACAGTTTCCTTTCAGGTAATTACCAGCAGAATCTGCGTAACCTTTACATTTCCTTGTTTCCCATTAGAAACCACACTGTCCTTTAAACTTCCCACCCCTACCACCACCATCCTCACTCCCACAAAACTCACCTCTTCAAGCACCAGCTGTAATCTTAGGTCTTGCTACCAAAGAGATCTGGAAATCATTATAGAAGTAAGCAGTTCCAGAATAGGAGACATTTATAGAACCTTAAATTTAGAAGGAGGTGTATTAGATAGACAGTCCCTTTAAGTGAAGAGTAAGAAAACTGAGGAGGTGAACAAATTAATTCACATATTACTTTCCTAAAATGCAGATTCAATTCTGTGACTCAGATGCCTAAAACATGGTGTTTCATTTTCATAGCCTCAGTTATTCAAAGTAGTAGGCCCTTCACACTCTAAGACCAGCGACTTCCCTCTGGAGACTCAGCCTTTCTTCTTTCCCCTACTCTAACTCTAGTTAAGACGTTTCTTTTTAATTCCCTGCCAAGCTAATTCCTGTTAACCCTTCCTATCTATACATAGATAGTACTTCCCCCAGGAAATGTTCTCAGTTCTCAAAACCAACTGAGATATAATTCAATAGTCCCACAAAACATTGTATATTTTCTGACGTTGCAATTAAACACACTATATTAAAATGACCTGTTACATGCAGAAGAATGAAACTAGACAACCATATATCACCACACACAAAAGTCAACTCCAGGGTCCAGACGGTGGCATACCTGGTTAAGCACACACTGTACAGTGCGCAAGGGCCCAGGTTCAAGCCCCAGGCCCCCAACTGCAGGAAGAAAGCTTCATGAGTGGTGAAGCAGGGCTACAGGTGTCTCTCTGTCTCTTTCCCTCTCTATCTCCCCCTCCCCTCTCAATTTCTCTGTTTCTATACAATAATAAATTTAAATATATATATATTTAATTTGTTAGTGAATGATCTGCATTTCTCTGAAAGACAGCTACTGGATGGTCTCACTCATAAATAATTGATAGACATGAACTTGTAAAAACAAAAACAAACATATACACACACACACACACACACACACACACACACACACACACGTAGCCAAACACTTGATAAGACTTTGTGAAGACTACGTTAGTTATTGTGTGTGTGTGTGGGGGGGGTGGTAGACACAAAACTTTGGTGGTGGGTACAGTATGAAGCTATATCCCTGTAATTTTGTGATTTTTGTAAACCATTATTAAACCACTAATAAAATTACTTTTAAACAGTCAAAAACTATAGATATTTTTAAGTCAATTCCAAATGGATCAAAGATAAAAAGCATTAGAACAGAAAACACATCAAGGAA
Organism: Erinaceus europaeus; assembly: GCF_950295315.1. NCBI lineage: Eukaryota > Metazoa > Chordata > Mammalia > Eulipotyphla > Erinaceidae > Erinaceus > Erinaceus europaeus. Next base: position 84,829,383 of record NC_080174.1, on the reverse strand, counting down.
AATGGGCAGAACACCCCACAATGACTGCTTAGGAAAATGGGCAGAACACCCCACAATGACTGCTTAGGAAAACGGGCAGAACACCCCACAATGATTGCTTAGGAAACACCTTTGAAGAATCAAGTCCAACATCAGGAGAAACAGAAACAAAAATAAACCAATGGGACGACATCAAGTGAAAACCTTGTGCACTGTCCAAGGAGCTATCATCAAAACAAAAAGACACCCTGCTAAACTGGAGATCTTTACACACCATATATCTGACAATAATATGTATATTACAATAACCACAACATATATAGAACTCACAAAACTCATTAAACAATAACAACAACAAAAACTCCATTAAAATGGGGAGAGGGCATGCATAATAAACAAACACATAAATAGATGAATAATAGTTAAAGTCTGTTCATGGGTCAATGAAATAGCTCACTTGGATAAGTGTGTTGGATAAGACACTTGGATAAGTGTCTTGAACCCAAGTTATGTCTCTCTCTCTCTCTCTCTCTTTCTCTCTGTCCCTCCCCCTCCCTCCCTCCCCCCTTCTCTTTCTCCCTCTCTCCTTCTTCATCTCCGTCTCTTTCTCCATCTCTATCCAAAATTTAAAAAGAAAAAGGTATTCACAGACAACAGCTAGACAGTCGAAAGTCCAGACCTTTGGGCTCTATGCTGCATGCTCTTTACCATGTTATGTAGTCTGTACAATAAACACCGATACTCAATAGGGCCCTGGAATACAGACAAAGTGATCAAATGAATCAATTATGATGTGATTGATCTTACCTATAAGATGAGATTTGGACAAATGGTCTTTAAGTTGAAGGGAAGTCTTTTTTCTGATAACTCACTCAAAACAGTCTGCCAACTGTACAAAGTAGCTTAGCTCAGATTATGCCAGGGCTAACAATCCCCCTTGAATCCACATGACTTTATAGCTATTGATCCATGAATGTAATGAATCTCTCACTGCTACGAATGATGTGTTCCCTCCACTACACCGCCTTCTCTAACAAGTTATGACTTTGCTCCTGGAATCAAAATTCAAATCTTTACAAATTATTTACTGAAGCAATCTGTAATGGCTCTTGATGCAATTTCATATGGACTTGTCCAGCAAAATGATGTTTATAAGCACTAGGGAGAAATGTAGAGATTACATACACTCAACTATTGCCAAGCTCCCAACCCTCCCACCATTTACAGAGGGAGAACTATTAAGAGTCGACAAGAGGGGGCCAGGTGGTGGCACACCTGAATTAGTATGCATAAAAGTGTACAAGGACCCAGGTCCAAGCCCCTGGCCCCCACCTGCAGGGAGAAAGCATTTCGAGTGGTGAAGCAGTGATACAGGTGTCTCTCTGTTTCTCTCCCTCTCTCCCTTCCCCTCCCTCTTGATTTCTGGCTGTCTCTATCCAATAAAAAGAAACAACAGATAATAAAAAAAAAAGGTATTACTGACCTATTTTAACCATTCTCTGACTCTTTTCAAACACAATCCATTATTGTTCCTGTACAGCAACAAATGACATCCTTGTTTGATGGCATAATGTCAATCCTGCAACCTTGAAACTTGCTCATTAACAAGAAACATTCAAGTCCCTGGCCTCTCCCTGCAGAGGGAATGCTTCAAAAGTGAGGGAGTGGGCTGCAGGTATCTCTCTTTATCTCTCCATCTTTCTCTCCCTTTCACCCTATTTTTCTCCGTATCTCTCTCACAATTACAAAAAGAAATTAGCTTGTAGCAATTAAGTCCCAGAAATGACAAAATAAAGTAAAAAAAAAGATGATCATTTGAAAGGGCTTAGCATCCTACTCAGAATAGAGCAACTTAGATAGGTTTCTTTTCCATCAGAGTTGGTCACACTTTCCAGGGAGAGTTAACACCTGGGAAAGAGGAAATTCCAGAGGCCAGGCAGTGGCAGACCTGGTTGAACACACACTACTACCATATGCAAGGACCCAGGTTCAAAACTCCAGTACCCACTTACGAGGGAGACACTCTGTGAGTACTGCAGGTGTGTATGCGTCTCTCTCCCTTTCTCTCCCCCTCCAGTTTCAATTTCTCTCTGTTCAATCAAGTCAAAAAGGAAATGAAAACAAAACCCAATTCCAAAATGTGAGTTAAGAGTCTTTAATGGAGAGTAAGAATGCAATAGCTCACCAGGGAGGATGGACACCCATCATGATCCAGGGTGAACCCGACACCACCTAGAAGGTGCTGTGGTTTCCTCTCTCTCTCTCTCTGCTCTCTATATGAATGAAAACTCATCCCAGAGTGGTGTGATCACACATGTGCAATGCCCCAGCTGTGAAAACAGAAAAGGAAGAAAAAAAGGAAGGAAGAAAGGAAGAGAGGATAGGTAGATGGATGGAAGGTAAGAAGAGGAAAGGAAAGGAAAGAAAGAGCCATCCTCTATATGTACAGAGACAAAAAGAATTGAAGGAAATATACCAGGGGCTTGGGAAATAGCATAATGGTTATGCAAAATGGCTGTAGTGTCTGAAGCTCTGATGTCCCAGGTTCAATCCTCATCACCACCATCAGCCAGAGCTGAGCAGTGCTCTGGTTAAAAAAAAAAAAAAAAAAAATTAATTAATTTAATTTAATTTAATTTAATTCAAAAAGACTATACCATCATTTGAACAATGATGTTCTCTTAGAAGTGGTACCAGAAATGAGTCAAAGGACATTTATATCTGTGTTCTGAGAGACTGCAGAAATGGCTGCAATTATTAACCCCCTTACCTCCCACCCCTACACTTCTCCACCCACTCCGCTTGGCAATGTAATTTCACACTTCTCTCTCAACAAAAGGTGTGTTCTACTTTCTCATTCTTTGAATCTGTGCTGATGTTGTAACTTACTCCGAACAACAGATGTTCTGGGAGGAGTGTGTCTCTCCTCCCAACCAAGATTATGCCTAGTAACTCCCAACCCTAATGTGAGGGTATTTGTATAAGGGGGACTTTGAGAGACGACCCCATTCATTTATTTTTTTCTCTTTTGTGACTGATTTCATTTATTCAGCATAATGTTTTGATTTTCTTTTTCTTTTTTTTTAAAGATTTTTAAAAATATTTATTTATTCCCTTTTATTTCCCTTGTTTTTATTGTAGTTATTGTTGTTGTTATTGATATTGTTGTTGTTAGATAGGACAGAGAGAAATTGAGAGAGGAAGGGAAGACAGAGAGGGAGACAAAAAGACACCTGCAGACCTGCTTCACTCCCCTGCGGTGGGAAACCAGGGGCTCGAACCAGGATCCTTATGTCAATCCTTGCGCTTGGCGCTGTGTGCGCTTAACCTGCTGCGCTACCGCCCGACTCCCCATGTTCTGATTTTCATAACACTTGACGTCCTGACATAGTACTACATTCCTTTCTTTTTTTCCTTTTTCTTAATTTAAAAACTTGATTTATTTATTGGGTAGAGACAGCAGACATCAAGAGGAGATAGAGGGGGAGAGAGAGAGACACCTGCAGCCCTGCTTCACCACTCATGAAGCTTTCCCCCTGCAGGTGGGGACTGGGGGCTTGAATCAGGGTCTTCATGTGCTATAACATGTGCACTCAACCAGGTGCGCCACCACCCGGCCCCCTCTGCCTTCCTCTCCACTGGATGAATATAGCGCACCCGTTCATTGGCTGACAGACATATGGGTGGGTTTCTTTCTTCTAGCTCTTTTTTTCCCCCTTTATTGGGGGATTAATGTTTTATCTTTGACAGTGAATACAATAGTCTGTACATGCATAACATTTCTGTTTTCCCCATAGCAATACAACCCCCACTAGGTCCTCTGTCATCCTGTTCCAGGACCTGTACTCTTCCCCCACCCCACCCCACCCCCACCGACCCCTACCCCAGAGTCTTCTACTTTGCTGCAATACACCAACTCCAGTTCAGGTTCTACTTGTGTTTTCTCTTCTGATCTTGTTTTTCAGCTTCTGCCTGCCAAGCTCTTCTGGGTCGCAAGGTGAGAGAACACACAGAAGAGTAGCCAGGCCGCCCAGATATGCGGTCTCACTCACAACAGTCCCACTTGGCTGATATCAGAACTGCCCAGCCAAGTGCACTCGGGACCAGAATCCTGAGCTGAGACGTCAATTGTGTCAAGTCAGTGAATTCTGTAGCAGTGTATTATCAGCAGACCTAAACAGTAAATGTGTGGAATGTTTATATAATGAAAGGCATAATAGGGAGTCAGGTGGTAGCCCAGAGAGTTAAGCGCATGTGGCGCGAAGCACAAAGACCGGTGTAAGGATCCCAGTTTGAGCCCCAGCTCCCCACCAGCAGAGGAGTCGCCTCACAGGCGGTGAAGCAGGTCTGTAGGTGTCTGTCTTTCTCTCCCCCTCTTTGTCTTCCCCTCCTCTCTCCATTTCTCTCTGTCCTATCTAACAACGATGACATCAATAACAACAACAATGAAAAAACAAGGGCAACAAAAGGGAAAATAAACAAAATTTTTTAAAAGGCATAATAAACATCTAAAAATAAATAAAATAGGGAGCCAGGTGGTAATGCAGCGGGTTAAGTGCATATGGCGCAAAGCGCAAGGACCAGCGTAAGGTTCTGGGTTTGAGCCCTGGCTCCCCACCTGCAGGGGAGTCGCTTCACAGGCGGTGAAGCAGGTCTGCAGGTGTCTGTCTTTCTCTCCCCCTCTCTGTCTTCCCCTCCTCTCTCCAGTTCTCTCTGTCCTATCCAAACAACAATGACAGCAACAACAACAATATTAATAACAAGGATAAAACAAGGGCAACAAAAGGGAACAAAAGAAAAAAGAAAGATAAATAAAGTCAAGCTCCTCTGTAAAGAAGAGGGAGAGAGACAGAGAGTGAGCACAGATCTGAGTGCAAATCCTGGTTCCACCATCAGTGGCTTTGTTAGCCATGTTATCCAAAACATATGGAGGGGCCTGGTGTGAATTCACTTTGAAGTGCAAATGCATTACAGTGAGCGAGAACCCAGGGTCAAGCCCGCTGTCCCCACCTGTGAGGCAGAACACGAGCTGAGAAACACTGCTACAGGTATCTCTTCTTCTCTCTCCTTGCTGCTTCCCCCTTTCTTATTTTTTTAATTATAATTTAATTTTTTTACTTATTTTCCCTTTTGTTGCCCTTGTTGTCTTTTTATTGTTGCTGTAGTTATTATTGTTGTTATTGATGTCGTCACTGTTAGGACAGAGAGAAGTGGAGAGAGGAGGGGAAGACAGAGAGGGGGAGACAAAGACAGACACCTGCAGACCTGCTTCACCGCCTGTGAAGCGACCCCTCTGCAGGTGGGGAGCCAGGGGCTGGAACTAGGATCCTTATACCAGTCTGTGCACTTGCTTTGTGCCACATGCGCGTAACTCACTGCGCTACCGCCTGCCCCCCTCCCCCCCTTTTTTTTTTGCTACCAAGGTTATCACTCTGGGTGGCCAATTTTTTCCATTTTTTTTTTCTTCCTGGTTTCATTCAACAGGACAGAGATAAATTGAGAGGGGAGGGGAGCTAGAAAGGGAGAAAGACAGACACCTACAGACCTGCCTTGCCTCTCATGAAGCATTTCCCCTGCAGGTGGGGATCAAGGGCTCCAACCTGCACTTGGTGACATGTGAGCTTCCCTGGGTATGCCACCGCCTAGCCACCTGGAACTTTTCTAACATTACCTATGCCTTATAAAGTTGCTCTTTCCGGGAGTCGGGCGGTAGTGGAGGGGGTTAAGTGCTCGTGGCACTAAGCGCAAGGACTGCATAAGGATCCTGGTTCAAGCCCCCGGCTCCCCACCTGCAGGGGAGTCAAGCAGGTAAAGCAGGTCTGCAGGTGTCTATCTTTCTCTCCCCCTCTGTGTCTTCCCCTCCTCTCTCCATTTCTCTCTGTCCTATCCAACAATGACGACATCAATAACAACAGCAATAATAACTACAACAATAAAACAAGGGCAACAAAAGGGAATAAATAAATATTTTTAAAAATAATAATAAATAAATAAATAAAGTTGCTCTTCCAATGAATTGTGATAATAATATTTATAGTGTCAGAGCAGAGTAATTTAATGGGCACATATTAAAATAGATCCCAGATCCCTTTCTTATATTCTCTGTCACTCTGTTCCCAAGAGTGCAAATGTTTTGTGAAATAGCTCAACTTTAACCACCACCAACCCTCCCCGCAATGTCATAGTTCACTCTTTTCTTTCTCAGTGCTGGAGCCTCGTGAATGCCCGAGCCTAATTCTTTTACTCTTTTTTTTATCTCAGACAGAGACAAGCAGGGGTAGGGGAGAGCGCACAGTACTGCTGGACCATCAGTGGTGCTCCCATGTGGTGCTGGGATTCTACACATGATAAGGAGTCTCCCCTTACCTTGCTATGTATGTGAGCTAACTCCTAGCTCCAAGGGTTTCTTTTTGCTTATTGAACTCCTTGAAGTGAATAAAAACATCCTATGTAAGGGGTGGATAGCATAATGGTTACGCAAAGAGACTCTCATGCCTGAGACTTCATAGTCCCAGGTTCAATCCCCTGCACCACCATAAGCCAGAGCTGAGCAGTGCTCTGCTAAACAACAACAAAATATATATCTGCTCAATTCTTCACCATACATCTCCTTATAAAAAGACATTTGCCTACACAACTAAAAATGTAATTCCCAGTAAGGGAAAGAAGAAGGTAGAGGAAGGAATGAACCAGCACTAAACGGATACAAATGTTGATTTTCAATGATGCGTAATCAAGGTGTGTATACTGCGATTTTATTTTTACTGTAGTTATTTTAGATTTATTTATTTATTATTAGGTAGAGACAGAGAGAAATTGAGAGGGGAAAAGGAAGAGACAGATCGGGAGAGAGACAGACACACCTGCAGCCCTACTTCACCACGAATGAAGCTTTCCCCCTGCAGGTGGGGATCAGGGGTTTGAACCTGGGTCCTTGCACACTGTAATGTGAGTGCTTAACCAGGGTTGCCACCACCAGCCCCCCCCCCATAATGCAATTTTATTTGCTTCAATAAAAAAAAAAAAAGCAATTCCCCTATGTCATCTAACGCCTCCATTCTCCCAGAAGTCTCGTGATAATCGATTTAGCTTTATGTTGATGTACGTGTTGACCACAAGAATACTTTTAGGTAACCCGGGAAATAGGTCCTCTGGTAAAATAAAGTGCTCCCATGCCTGAGACTCCTAGACCAATGCTTTGTGTTGCATGTACCAGAGAAGTATTCTGGTTTCTCTCTGTGTGTTTCAGATAAAAATAAATAAGCATTTTAAAGATTAAAATGGATTTTAAGTGGATTGTTCCCAATAATTATTGAGGAAATTGAGTTCAGAATGTTCACTTGCCTTGCCAAGAAAACATAGGCAAATCCATCATTTCAGTTTTTTTTTTTTTGAGCATTTGTTTTCAATAGATCAGGCTATTGAAAGTGAACAGATATATTTAATTTCTTTTTTTATTTACTTATTCCCTTTTGTTGCCCTTGTTGTTTTATTGTTGTCGTGATTATGGTTGTCGGTTGTCGTCGTTGTTGGATAGGACAGAGAGAATTGGAGAGAGGAGGGGAAGACAGAGAGGGGAGAGAAAGATAGACACCTGCAGACCTGCTTCACCACCTGTGAAGTGACTCCCCTGCAGGTGGGGAGCCGGGGGCTCAAACCGGGATCCTTACGCCGGTCCTTGTGCTTTGCACTACGTGCGCTTAACCCGCTGCGCTACCGCCCAACTCCCACATTTAATTTCTTTAAGTCACTACATTTTTAAGCCAAAGTGTTTTAAAAGAAAACATTATCTTGGTAACACTTGGACAAGTAAAGACTTCCTAAATAGGACTCACAATCTACTGGGTTCTTGGTAAAGTGTAGGTGCATTTCTGCATAGAAATACATAGAAAAATATGTCATGACTTTTTCAATAACCCAGTAGTAACCAATAAGCAAAAATTAATAAAAAACACACTAGATTAAGGAATTTCTTTTTTAAAAAAGATTTTATTTATTTATTAATGAGAAACATAGGAAGAGAGAGAGAGAGAGAAAGAGCCAGACATCACTCTGGTACATGTGCTGCTGGGGATTACACTTGGAACCTCATGCATGAGAGTCTGATGCCTATCCATTGTGGCACCTCCCGGAACACTAGATTAAAGAATTTCTCTCTTGGGGCTGAGTGGTGGCACAACTAGTAAAGCATACAAGTTGCCCTGTGCAAGGGCCTGGGGTTCAAGCCCCCAGTCTCCACCTGAAATGGAGAAACTTCCTAAGTGACAAAGCAGTGCTGTAGATGTCTCTCTTTTTCTCTCCCTCTCTCACACCACTTCTCTCTGACTCTATCATAATGAAGACAGAAAAATAGATAAGTAATTTCTATTTATGGGGCCAGGTGGTGGCACTTCTGGTTGAGTGCACATGTTATAATGCACAAGGACCCAGGTTCAAGCCCCCAGTCCCCACCTGCAGGGGGAAAGCTTTACAAGTGATGAAGCAGAGCTGCACGTGTCTCTCTGTCTCTCTCCCTCTCTACTTCCCCCTTCCTTCTCATTTCTGGCTGTCTCTATCCAATAAATAAAGATAATATTTTTTAATTTCTATTTATCAGAAGACATTATTATGAAAATAAAAAGGCAGATTACATGTGCCAGATTTTGCTAAAGTTTCATGTCCCTCAAACTCATTTAACATAAATCAATAAGGAACCTTCAGAGCAAAAGGAAACAGTCAGACAGTCCAATACAGAACCTGACAAAAGTCAGATCAGACCTTCAAAAAAAAAGACATGCTAATGGTTAATAACATGGAAAATGGTTAACCAACTTATGGAAAGGTACTGTACTTAACCTCAGAGTCATTGTGGATATTCAAATTATACCCACAGCATAGTGAATTACCACAAACATATGTGGATGGGAAAATATACTCCTAACATTACTATCTTGTGAAACATTATTAAATCACTAATAAAGAAAAATAAGTGTGATCCAGGACTAAATCACTGTACTCTCAAGCATGAGGTCCTGAGTTCAATCCCTGGCAGCATATGTACCAGAATGATGTCTGGTTCTAACTCTCCGCCCCTCCCCTATGCTCCTATCTTCTTCATGAATAAGTAAATAAAATAATCTTAAACAAGAAAAAATAAGGGAGTCGGGCTGTAGCACAGCAGGTTAAGCGCAGGTGGCGCAAAGCACAAGGACCAGCTTAAGGATCCCGGTTCGAGTCCCAGCTCCCCACCTGCAGGGTAGTCACTTCACAAGCAGTGAAGCAGGTCTGCAGGAGTCTGTCTTTTTCTACCCCTCTCTGTCTTCCCGATCTCTCTCCGTTTCTCTCTGTCTTATCCAACAATGATGACAACAACAATAATAACTACAATAGTAAAACAACAAGGGCAACTAAAGGGAATAAATAAATAAATAAATATTTTTTAAAAAGAAAAAATAGTGGAGGTAGATAGCATAATGGTTATGCAAAGAGACTCTCGTGCCTGGAGCTCCAAAGTCCCAGGTTCAATCCCCTGCACCACAATAAGCCAGAGCTGTGCAGTGCTCTGATGTTTCTGTCTTTCTCTCTCTGCATCTCTCTCAAAAATAAAATAAATAAAATACTTAAAAAAAAAGAAAGGAAAAAATAGGTGAAGCAGGTCTGCAGGTGTCTGTCTTTTTCTCCCCCTCTGTCTTCCCCTCCTCTCTCCATTTCTCTCTGTCCTATAACAACGACGACATCAGTAACAACAACTACAACAATAAAACAAGGGTGACAAAAGGGAATAATAAATGAATATTAAAGAGAAAAAATAATATTAAAAACAGTGACATGTTATTATATGCAATCCATAATGGTTAAATTTAAAAAAAAAACTGACAATATCAGATGTTGGTAAAAATACAGAGCAACTAGGGGCCTGGCAGTGGCACACTGGGTTAAGTGCACATATTACCAAGCGCAAGGATCTGGGTTCAAGTCCATGCTTCCCACCTGCAGAAAGGTTGCTTCATGAGTGGTGAAGCAGGTCTGCAAGTGTCTTATCTTTCTCTCTCCCTCTCTATTTACCCTTCCCTCTCAATTTCTCTCTGTCAAATAAAAATAAAATAGAAAGAAAAAAAAATGTAGCACAACTAGAAAACCTATATACTGTTTGCTGGTGGTAAAACTTGGCATGATCATTTTGGAAGACTTGCAGTAGTGAGGCTGGGCGGTGGCAAACCTGATTTAAGAGCACACGTTGCAAGTGCACCTGGTCCCTGCCTGCATGGAGAAGCTTCATAAATGATGAAGCAGTGCTACAGCTATCTTTCTGTCTCCTTATTTCCCCACTTCCCTCTCAATTATTCTCTGTCCTATAAACACACACACACACACACACACACACACACACACACACACACACACACACTTGGAGTATCAAAAGCGCTCTGGCTTATTGATTTCACTCTTAGTATACAGTCAGTGGGGAAAAAATGAAAGGTGTACATCCAGAGGTATGAGAGAATGTTCCTAGGGGTGAGAGACGGGCCACCTGGGTAGGGTGCACACAGTACTATGTGCAGGGACCCAGGTCTAGTCCCCTGGCCCCCACCTGCAGGGGGAGAGCTTCAGGAGCAGTTAGGCAATGTTGCAGGTCTTTCTCGCTCCCTTTACGCCCCTGACCCCCAGTTTCTCTGTCTCTATAAAAGAAAAAGAAGAAGAAGAAAGAAAAAAAGATAGAGAGAGTCAGGTGGTAGCACAGCTGGATAAGCACACATGGTGCAAAGCGCAAGGACCAGCATTAAGGATCCTGGTTCCAGCCCCCGGCTCCCCACCTACAGGGGAGTCGCTTCACAGGCGGTGAAGCAGGTCGGCAGGTGTCTTTCTCTCCCCCTCTCTGTCTTCCCCTCCTGTCTCCATTTCTCTCTGTCCTATCCAACAACAATAACAACAATAACTACAACAACAATGAAAAACAAGGGCAACAAAAGGGGAAGTAAAAATAAAAAGAAAGAAGGAAGGAAAAGAAAACAAAGAAAGATTACCAGGAGGGGTGGATTCATCGTGAAGACACCAAACCCCAGCAATAACCTTGGTGACAAAGAAGAGAGGTGCGGGGGGGGGGGGGGGGTATGTTTGTAGCAATTTTTTTTTTGAAAATTCCAAAATTGGATCTAAAAGTCTGTCAAAGTTAAAAGGGCAAATATTAGATTCACTCAGTGGAGTGAAAACAGCCAGAGAATGATGAGAGACAACTACCACAGAATGTGGATGGTCCTTAACAAACACTGATTAAACGAAGTCTAAATAAAAGATCACAGAGTCTATTTCCATAAAATCCAAAAAACAAGCATGACTCACCACCAATGTTAGACCTTGGCTTGGGAACCATTCTTAGCAGTGACCAAAGGGCATGTGGGTACTAGGTGAGGGCACGTGGGTACCAGGTGAGGGCACATGGGTACCAGGTGAGGGCACATGGGTACCAGGTGAGGGCACGTGGGTACTAGGTGAGGGCTCTGGGTTACTAGGTGAGGGCACGTGGGTACTAGGTGAGGGCTCTGGGTTACTAGGTGAGGGCACGTGGGTACTAGGTGAGGGCTCTGGGTTACTAGGTGAGGGCACGTGGATACTAGGTGAGGGCACGTGGATACTAGGTGAGGGCACATGGGTACTAGGTGAGGGCACGTGGGTACTAGGTGAGGGCATGTGGGTACTAGGTGAGGGCACGTGGGTACCAGGTGAGGGCACGTGGGTACTAGGTGAGGGCTCTGGGTTACTAGGTGAGGGCACGTGGATACTAGGTGAGGGCACGTGGGTACTAGGTGAGGGCACGTGGATACTAGGTGAGGGCACATGGGTACTAGGTGAGGGCTCTGGGTTACTAGGTGAGGGCACGTGGGTACTAGGTGAGGGCACGTGGGTACTAGGTGAGGGCATGTGGGTACTAGGTGAGGGCTTTGGGTTACTAGGTGAGGGCACGTGGGTACTAGGTGAGGGCTCTGGGTTACTAGGTGAGGGCACGTGGGTACTAGGTGAGGGCACATGGGTACTAGGTGAGGGCACGTGGGTACTAGGTGAGGGCACGTGGGTACTAGGTGAGGGCACGTGGGTACTAGGTGAGGGCTCTGGGTTACCAGGTGAGGGCTCTGGGTCAAGTCCTGTCACTTGATTTGGATACTAGTAACACAAGTATATTCACTTTTTAAAAATTCATCAGCCTGTACACTTAGAAGCTATGTGTACTTTTCCGCATACATAATTTAAAAGTTTGCTTGAGAATTCAATATGCTTCAGGCCACACTCATATTCACAAATCAATCAAAAATTCTGAGGCCAAAGTTGATCAATCCACCTCCCGAGAAAACTCGAATGATAAGCCTATCCCTTACCTTTAAATTCAAACACTCTGGCCTTGCCTCCTTACGGTCATTAATTATCAATAGCTCATGTCCAAATTAAGCTTCTTGATTTTACTTTTCCTTCTACCCTCTGAAACCCTTGTTATTAATTCAGATGAAGCCAGCAACAATTTTTGAGAGATAAAAATGGAATAAAGAAGACGGTAAACTGATGGACAATACAGAAAGCCCCCAGAGGACTGAGCCGTGGATAACACCTACCTCTTAAATCGGGTAGTGAGAGGGGGGAAAGGTGTCCATTCCTTCACGTCCAGCAGAAGACTATGAATTTATTATTTTCGTCGTGTTTTTATTTACTTGTTTATTTGAAGCATTTTATTGGGGGGATGTAGTGCAGTTGGTGAGATACAGGTGCGGTTTACCATCACCCCAAGATAGATAACTACTAAACACTCCCACTCCCACTCAGGACTATGCATTTATTTTATCCACAGAGCAGCAAGTACCTCACTGGGGCAGGAGCACAAAACTTAGTGTTTAAAGCCAAGACACTAAAATAAATTCCGGCATTCTGAGAAGCAAGAACCCCAGCATTCTTCTCCGCACTGCACAGGAGGTGTGGGATCCTCTTAAAAGACATTGAATGGAGGTGTGGGGGATGGTGTTGGCACAGCCGGTCAAGCGCACATAGTAGGAAGCTCAAGGACCAAGCAAGGATCCCGGGCGGGGGAGAGGGGAAGGGTCTCACTTCACAAGCAGTGAAGCAGGTCTGCGGGCGTCTTTCTCTCTCCCTATCTTCCCTTCCCCTCTCAATTTCTCTCTGTCTTTTCCAAAAAAATAATTTTAAAAAAATTTAAAAATGGCCTCCAGGAGCAGTGGATTTGTAATGCAGACACTGCGAGTCAGGTGGTATGCAGCAGGTTAAGAGCACATGGCTCCAAGCACAAGGACTGGCATACTGCAGACACTAAGCCCCAACATTAACCCTGGAGGCAGAAAAGGGGGTGGAGCAGAGGTAGATAGCATAATGATTATACAAAGAGACTCTCATGTGGGAGACTCCATAGTTCCAGGTTCAATCCCTTCTCTCTCTCTCTCTCTCTCGTCTCATCTAGTTAGCTATCTGAAGTACAAAGGATGAAAAAAAGTCAACCTGGGGTAGGTGGATAGACAGCATAATGGTTATTAAAAGAGACTCTCATGCCTGAGACTCCAAAGTCCCAGGTTCAATCCCCTGCACCACAATAAGCCAGAGCTGTGCAGTGTTCTGGTGTTTCTCTCTGTGTCTTTCTCTCTCTGCATCTCTCTCAAAAATAAAATAAATAAAATACTTTAAAAAAATAATTTAAGGGGGAAAAAAGTCAGCCTGGGTGTTTTGTTTGTTTTTACCAGAGTACTGTTCTGACTTAAGGCAGTGACAAGGACTGACCTTGAGACCTCTGGTTGCAGGCACAGAACTCGGTTGCACTACCAGCAACACCTTCTCCCCCGGCAGACGACCTTAAGTATCTGGTAGTAGATATACACTAGTGTGTCTGGCAGAGTGATGTGCATGGCACCTCGAATCAATCACGACCTTTCATTCATTCTTTCACTCGCTTATTCATTCACTTATTCTCTCATTTGCTGGTCTCTGAATTTTCATATGGATCAGAAATCATCTAAAGAGAGTTATTTTCAAACCAGTTTTCAGGTGGGCACTAACTCTCACAATGTATGTTTCTGCTTTTATTTAGAGAGATAAAACAGCAGAGAGAATACACGTTGTAAGGTAAAACACACCCACACTGGAGTCCTGAATTAATATTCTACTTACTAGATATCTAGCTTGAAGATTATTTTCATGATTCTGAATGTCAATTAGCAAAAATCCTAAAAGAGCAAAATCTTTTAGGATTTTTTTGCCAATTTTTGTAAGATGTCAATTTATTTATTGGGTAGAGACAGAAAGTGAGAGGGAAAGGGAAAAGAGAGAGAGAAAGACAGAGAACTGCAGCACTACTTCACTGCTTTTAAAGATTTTTTTTAACATTTTATTATTAGAGACAGAGAGAAACTGAGAGAGGTGAGGGAGATAGAGAGAGGGAGATAGACAGAGAGACACCTGCATTCCTGCTTCACTACTCATGAAGCTTTCTTTCCCCATGCAGGTGGGGAGCCTGGGTTCTTGAGCATGGTAATGTGAGCACTTAACCAGGTGAGCCATGCCTGGGCCCATAAAAGTTTCTTTGTGCAGGTGAGGAATGAAGGCTTAAAGCAGAGTCCTTACACACTTCTTCCAGCATTTGCCCTTCTTCCGTAGCCAGTCAACAGCATCAGGTTGAGCCTGATGTAAAGTTTCGAGACCTCCATTGAATCTGGAGAGGTGGCAGTCGTTGACTATGTGGGTCATAGTCTGTCTGGAGCCGCAGGGGCAGTTCGGGTCGTCTCTGGCTCCCCAGCGACGGAACATAGCGGCGCACCGGCCATGGCCTGTTCGATAGCGATTGAGGAGGGCCCAGTCATAACGTGCTAGGTCAAAGCCGGGTTGACGCTTGCAGGGGTCTGTGATGAGGTGTTTGTTCTTTACCTCAGCTGACTGCCAACTCTGTTTCCAAGAGACTGGAACAGAGAAGTTCAGTGTGGGCGTAGGGGACCAGATTGGATGACGAGACGTCAAGCGTTGGACAGGGTGGGCGAAGATATCCGCGTATATTGGCAGGTCTGGTCGAGCGTAGACGTGGGAAATGAACTTAGATGATGCCGCATCCCGACGAATATCTGGCGGGGCGATGTTGCTAAGAACTGGCAGCCATGGAACCGGGGTGGAATGGATGGTTCCAGAAATGATCCTCATGGAGGAATATAATTTGGAATCGACCAAGTGGACATGGGGGCTACAGAACCATCCTGGGGCACAGTATTCTGCAGTGGAATAGCATAATGCCAGAGATGATGATCGTAGTGTGGAAGCGCTCGCGCCCCATGAGGAGCTGGCCAGTCTCGCAATGATGTGATTCCTCGCGCCCACCTTTGCTGCAGTTTTTATGAGATGTTCGTGAAATGACAGAGTGCGATCGAGAGTAACGCCAAGATAGACTGGCTGGGCTTCATGCCGGATTCTCGTATCGCCAAGCTGCACATTAAGCTCACACGAGGCCGAGGCATGGTGTAGATGGAAAACAGATGATACCGTTTTTGCAGTGCTAGGGATTAGTCGCCATTTTTTACAGTAATCAGATATCAGAGACATGTCTTTCGTGAGTGTTTCCTCGAGGATGTCGAACTTGGATGCCTTACACACTATAACATGTGCACTCAACCAGGTATGTCACCACCTAGCCTCAGACTTTCGCTATTAGATAAAATATGTTAACAAATTAGCATAGTACTAGATATAGCAAAGAGCAAAGAGCGGCCTTACTACTTCTTAAGTGTAGCAATGACTTGCTTTCTTTTTTAAAAAAAAATTTTTTAATCTTTATTTATTTGATAGAGACAGCCAGAAATTGAGAGGAAGGAGGAGACAGAGGAGACAGAGACACCTGCAGCCCTGCTTCACTACTTGTGAAGCTTCCCCCCTGCAGGTGGGGACCAGGGGCTTGAACCCAGCTCCTTGTGCACTGTAGCATGTGCGCTCAACCAGGTGCGCCACCACCCAGCCCCGCAATGCAATGACTTGCTTTCTATATCGGACTTTAAGTGAAACATTTCTGCTCACCAGAGTTAGGTCAAATCCACCACATTTTCCTTATTGCTTCTGTTGTGGCTTTTCTATTTTTTTTAATATTTATTTTATTTATTTATTCCCTTTTGTTGCCCTTGTTGTTTTATTGTTGTAGTTATTATTGTCGTTGTTGGATAGGACAGAGAGAAATGGAGAGAGGAGGGGAAGACAGAGAGGAGGAGAGAAAGACAGACACCTGCAGACCTGCTTCACCACCTGTGAAGCGACTCCCCTGCAGGTGGGGAGCCGGGGTTCAAACCGGGATCCTTCTGCCAGTCCTTGTGCTTTGCGCCACCTGCGCTTAACCCGCTGCGCTACAGCCCGGCTCCCTTTTCTATTTTTTTTTAAACTCATCAAATAAAAATGAAACATAAGGGGAGTGGGGCGGTGGCGCAGTGGGTTAAGCACACGTGGCACAAAGCACAAGGACCGGCAGAAGGATCCCGGTTGGAGCCCCCGGCTCCCCACCTGCAGGGGAGTCGCTTCACAGACGGTGAAGCAGGTCTGCAGGTGTCTATCTTTCTCTCCCCCTCTCTGTCTTCCCCTCCTCTCTCCATTTCTCTCTGTCCTGTCCAACAACGACGACATCAACAATAACAATAATAACTACCAAAAAACAAGAGGAAAAATAAACAAGGGCAGCACAAGGGAATAACTAAATATTTTTTTAAAGAATTAAACATAAGGCCCAATTCAATACTCATAAGTGATCTGTAGATGAGATGAACAAGGAAGCAAGCAAAACCAGATGGTCACTGTTCTCTGTCACTTCCGTGCTGCTACTCTGAATGGCTAATGTACAATCCTAACTAAGAAAACCAAAAGTGGGTCCCGATTGTGAGAGAGAGAAGATGGACAGGTGTGCACACACACACACACACACACACACACACAGAGATAACTGCACTGGGAATTAGTAGTAAGTCACTAGGTCGTCATCTTGGGTTCCTTGCACCTTCTCAAACTGTTGGATAGTATGCCAGCTCCCCCTGGCTTCTGCTTAACCATATGCCTATATAGGGACTGATTTAATCCCATTCAAAGCTTTGGTCTATTTACATAAAGCACTTTTACATTTACATAAAGTACCACACTCCCTCCAGGGCATTGGTGGTTTAGTGGTAGAATTCTCACCTGCTCCACCCCCTCTCCTTGTCACACCCTGATCCTCTCCTTGTCACACTCTGATTTTCACCAGTCACTTTTCGCTCCACCCTCTTTATATCACATCCTGTTTCCACCCTACTTGGAGAGTATAAAAACAGCTGCTCTTCTGATTAAAGACACTTGGAAATTGCTTTCCGGCTCCGAGAGTTCCAGAGTGTATCTCCTGCGAAGTTAGTGCGGCACGAGTTCCTGATCCCTCTCCCACGCAGCAGCCTAGATCGGCTCCAGTTGAGTTCTCTCCAAGCCAGAGAGCACTAGCTCGGGAAGAAGCACCCTCAGACTATCCCGGCATCAAACAATGGCCATTCTGTCCTCTCTCAGGTGTTTGGATATCTTCCAGGCAAATTCCACAGAAGAGAAAAGGAGAAATGGTCCCCTATCATTTCTTTCTGCTCCCCTCCCCACCCCCAAATAAAGCAAGTGTCTTCCTATCAGAAGCCCCCCTCTCTCTTTGGAGCTCTCTTCAACACTAGTTTCCCAGATTTTCCCATTTACCTCAGGCAGCAGGAGTCACAGCTGGGTTCCCTCTTTCTGCTCCAAGCCCCTGTTCCAGCAAAGGCATTCTAAATTTAGTGCCAGACTAAAAATGACGTAGAACGAGAAACGAGCGCACCTTGTGCCGGCTTCTTGTCACATTTCACAGGCAGCCCTTTTTCTACTCATGTGTAAAATCAGATGATTCTTAAGTGATAAAATACCCATCTCCAAGATCACAAAAGATTTTTTTTAAAAATGCCTGCTTTTAATTGACTAAGGAAGAGGTTGAAGAGAGCAGAGAGCTCAGTGCCGACTTACGCAAGAAGCATTTGAGGTTCTGAGAATGTCCTTCAAATCCAGTGTTAGTGCATGCTAGGTTTTTCCTCAAGCCTTCTCTGAGTCAAGAAGTTAAAAAAAAGAAAAAAGTGAATCAGAAAGCTGACGAGAAGTAGTTCGCCTGCTTTTCCAACCACACGGCAGTGTCACCACACTAATGCTTCTCCCTGAGTAAATCATATATTTTTTTTTCTTTTTTTTTTTTTTTTCCTCCAGGGTTATTGCTGGGTTCGGTGCCTGCACCATGAATCCACCGCTCCTGGAGGCCATTTTTTTCCCCTTTTTGTTGCCCTAGTTGTTGCCATATATATATATATATTTACTCATTAAATGAGTGAACAGAACCTGCTGTTGAAAAGCTGGACAATAGAACTTAGGGGTATGAACAGTATTTTACATATATCACTGGGAAGGATATGTTTTCTCCCAGGGGACCAGGGAGAGAGTGAGATAGTTATAAAACAGAAAATAAGGGAGTCGGGTGATAGCGCAAGTGGTGCAAAGTGAAAGGATCGGTTTAAGGATCCTGGGTTCGAAAAAAAACCTCCCCCGCTCCCCACTTGCAGGGGAGTCGCTTCACAGAGGGTGAAGCAGGTCTACAGGTGTCTATCTTTCTCTCTCCCTCTCTGTCTTCCCCTCCTCTCTCCATTTCTCTCTGTCCTATCCAACAACAATGACATCAATAACAACTACAACAATAAAACGACAAGGGCAACAAAAGGGAATGAATAAATAAATATTAAAAATAAATAAATAAAATAAAAAATTTTGGCCTGAGGATCTGAGGTTCCAGGTTCAATCCCTGGCACTACCATAAATCTGAGCTGGTAGGAGCACTAGGAGGAGGAGGAGGAGGAAGAGGAGGAGAATCATGTTTTCTAGCCTAGGATAGTAGCTCCTCTGGATAGTGGGCCCACTCTGCCATGCGTGCCACCCACATTCAAGTCAATAACCCTGGAAGTAAAAAAAAAAAAAGAAAGAAAAGAAAGAAAGAAATTTCAAATAAAAATGGTTGATCTCAAAGAAATGTGCTAACACTAATGGCTATTAGTACAATATTTTCTACAACTAGTATGAATTAATGGCAATTTCATAAACATATCTTGAACATATATTAAGTGTATGCCTTCTTATAAGCCAGAGATAGGTCCTGTAAAATGGAATCCATCCAATCAAATCTATCAGTTTTTCCAGTCAACAGTCAGACACAGGGAGGGCTCTAACTTCAAAGGCAGGAGGATTCTCAGAGATGGCACGCCAGCCAGGTAGAGGTATTACTCAGGCTTTTGTAATTCATCTGCTTCCAGAGTCATGTACATATGTCTTACTATACCCAATATGCCAGTGTCATTAAAGTTCCAAAGAAATACTACAGAACTCTGAACTTCCACAGCAAGTGGAGGGAAAGAATCCAGTCAAGTTTCTAATCAAAAGTATCCTAATATTGGGTGGTTAAAATGTCATGATACGGGATTCAGGCGGTAGCACAGCGGGTTAAGCACATGTGGCGCAAAGCGTAAGGATCGGCATAAGTATCCAGGTTCGAGCCCCCGGCTCCCCACCTGCAGACCTGCTTCACCTGTGAAGTGACTCCCCTGCAGGTGGGGAGCCAGGGGTTTTAACCGGGAACCTTACGCTGGTCATTGGGCTTTGTACCACCGCTGTGCTACTGCCTGACTCCCATGTTGACCCTTTTTGTGGAAATCCTAACCCAACCTTTGTACCGGGCCTTAATTTAAGGCAGGAAGCTGAGAAGTCAGATGGAGATCAGCTGATGAGAGGCTTCAAGAAGCTTACAGAATTTTAGATACTCTCATGGGCTATAGACACACACACACACACACACACACACACACACACACACACTGTAATGCTGAGTACACATCACAAAGGAACTCAGGGAAGTGACCCTGATATGAGCTTTCCCCCTGAAGCAGTGCTAAGTGAGGTGCACAGGGCAAAAGATTCAGAATTCTGAAAGAAAGATGATGAAAAGCAGAACAAATATTTTGCAGCATAGAAAGTGTTAGCCCACTCACAGTATTAAAAGACTGAAATTTAGGCCCAAAGGGAACATCTTAGGGGCTCAATATTCCAGGGAACCTAGAATTCAGAAAACTGACGTAAAAGTACGCAAAATGGCCTTAATTAGAGTCAATGAGTGATTGGACTGAGGTTGTCTTTTAACTGTGAGCAAAGAACAGAGGAAATATTCACAGAAGGAAGATGACATCAAAGCATCTTCAAATTACAATGCTGGACATTTCATTAAGAATTGTCAGGTAGGGAGCCAGGCGGTAGCGCGGCAGGTTAAGCGCACGTAGCGCAAAGCTCACGGACTGACATAACGGTCCCAGTTCAAGCCCCCGGCTCCCCACCTGCAGGGGAGGTGTCGCTTCACAGGCGGTGAAGCAGGTCTGCAGGTGTCTCTCTTTTTCTCCCCTTCTCTGTCTTTCCCTCCTCTCTCGATTTTTTCTGTCCTATCCAACAACAATGATAGCAATGACAACAACAACAATAACAACAATGATAAACAAGGGCAACAAAGGGAAAAAAATAGCCTCCAGGAGCAGTGGATTCATAGTGCAGGCACCGAGCCCCAGTGATAACCCTTGAGACAAAAAAAAAAAAAAAAAAATGTCAGGTATATAAAGAAGAGAACCAAGAAATAAAGCAGAAAAAGATGATAAGTGATGGCCACACTGAAAGTTGTGAAACGTGGTCTTTAAAGTGACTGTGACTAATATGTTAGAGAAATAGAGAGTCCATTTTCCAATAAAGCTGAATCTAAAAAGTACCTAATAAAAGGAATTGACATCATGTAATAAAATTAGACAAGCAGGCAGAGATACCTAAGATAGCAAAAAACAATGTAGCTGGGTAGTGCAGCCAAGATCTGAAGAGAACTGGCACCTGGGAGATAATTCCCACACACACACTCAAATTTAAAAAAAAAGAGGATGATATTGTATCTTTTGGGACAGAATGAATGGAACTGGAAGTCTGCTTAGTAAAAGAAGACTATCAGATGGTTTCACTTACATGTGCAATACAGACAACTGAAACACAAATTTGCAAGAAAAGAGAAGAGAAGGAAAGAAAAGAAAAATTAGGGAGTCGGGCTGTAGCGTAGCGGGTTAAGCGCAGGTGGTGCAAAGCACAAGGTCGGCATAAGGATCCCGGTTGGAGCCCCCGGCTCTCCACCTGCAGGGGTGTCGCTTCACAGGCGGTGAAGCAGGTCTGCAGGTGTCTGTCTTTCTCTCCCCCTCTCTGTCTTCCCCTCCTCTCTCCATTTCTCTCTGTCCTATCCAACAACGACAACATCAATAACAATAATAACTACAACAACAACGAAAAACAACAAGGACAACAAAAGAGAAAATAAATAAAATATTTAAAATAATTTTAAAAAATTAAAAAAAAAGAAAAGAAAAATTAGCCAAACTATCATATCTCTAAACTTGTGAGAACAATGGAAGGGGTCCCAGAACTTTGGCGGTGAGGTGGTGTGCAATTATAGCCCTGTAGTCTTACAATCTGGTGAAACCCTATGAAATCACTAATAAAAAATATATAATAATGGAGGCCGAGTGGTGGCACACCTGGTTGAGCACACACGTCACAGCGCACAAGGACTCAGGTTCCAGCCCCCAGTCCCCATCTGCAGGGGGAAAGCTTTGCAAGTGGGGAAGCAGGGTTGCAGGTATCTGTCTCTCCCTATCACCCCTTCCCTCTCAATTTCTGGCTGACTCTATCCAGTAAATAAAATAAAGATAATAAAAATAAATAAATAAATAAATAAATAATGCAAGTAGCATTTTTTTAAAGTGGTCTAAGAATCTAACGTTGCCTGGAATGTGTTTAAGTAAAAATAGCATAAGGGTAATCACAAACATACAAAATAAGAAAATGAAAGTGAATGTGTTACATCCTAGTAGAGAAGAAAAAGGAAAGATTAAAAAATGTTTGGGATGTGAGGGCCATCTGGCTGTGACATCTGTCACCACACTGACCGCCAAGGCTGATTCACTCGGCTGATCTGGCTGGCTAGGCCGGTGTCCCCTGCCTCCCTCACCGCTCCACAGGCGTCCCTCCCGAAGCTGTGCGCTCGCTCAAAGAGGACGGCCTTCCCCCGAATAGAGACAGACCCGTCTTGGGTCCACACATGTTGCAATGCACAAGGACCCAGGTTCCAGCCCCCAGTCCCCACCTGCAGGAGGAAAGCTTTGTGAGTGGTGAAGCAGGGCTGCAGGTGTCTCTCTGTCTCTCTCCCTCTCTATCTCCTCCTTCCCTCTCAATTTCTGACTGTCTCTATCCAAAAAATAAATAATTTTAAAAACATGTTTAAGTTTAATTTATCCTAAAGAAAATTTAAAAACCAAGAAGGTGGTATATAAAACAGGAGGTACACAAATAAGCTAATACTATCATCGTAGCTATAGAACTACATATATGAATATTCATATTTAAAAGCTTAGATATTTGAGTTAAAGGCAAAACTAGCAGGCTGGGTTTCTGGAAAAACTCGTTTAATATGCTGCTTTAAAAGGTGTAGATTTGTGGTCCGGGAGGTGGTGCAATGGTTAAGGAACTAGACTCTCAAGCATGAGGGCCTGAGTTCAATCCCTGGCAGCACATGAACCAGAGTGATGTCTGGCCCTTTATCTCTCTCCTCCTATCTTTCTCATTAATAAAATAAATAAAATCTTTTTTTTAAAAAAAAAGCTGTAGATCAGACATAGAGATACAGAAAAGTAGGTATAAATATAAAAAAATATTAAGTAGGCATATATTAACCCAAAGAAAACTGGTATAGTTCCATTGATATTAAAAAAAAAAAAAAAGGGAGTCGGGCAGTAGCACAGCAGGTTAAGCGGTAACACAGCAGGTAAAGCACACATGGCACAAAGCACAAGGACTAGCAGAAGGATCTCAGTTCGAGCCCCCAGCTCCCCAACTACAGGGGAGTCACTTCACAAGTGGTGAAGCAGGTCTTCAGGTGTCTGTCTTTCTCTCCCCCTCTCTGTCTTCCCCTCCTCTCTCCATTTCTCTCTGTCCTATCCAAGAGCTAACGATATCAACAACAACAATAACCACAACAAGGCTACAACAACAAGGGCAACAAAAAAGGGGGGGAATATATATATATATATATATATATATATATATATATATATATGTATTGATTTTTATAAAAGACAGAGATTATAGCACTCCTAAACACTGGGATGTGGGGGGGGCAAGTGGTGGCGCACCTGGTTGAGCACATGTGTTACCACACACACAAGCACCCAGGTTCAAGCCCCTGATCCCCACCTGCAGAAGGAAAGCTTTTTTTTTTCTCTATGTCTCTCTCTCTCTCTCTTTCTATCACCCCCTTCCCTCTCGATTTCTGGCTTTTTCTAACCAATAAATAAATAAAGATAATTTTTAAAAGTTTTTTTTTAAATCATTAGCACGTGTGATGTCAGGCATCAAATAAAGGACCCTCTAAAGGCAAGCCCTGTACATCACCTCTCAACTATTTCCCCCACACAAACAGGTCCCTATCATGACGAACAAGACTAAATTATACTCTTTCCTCTCCGTTACACATTACATAGCATGTCTCATCCTTGAAATTTCAATATAGATGTAAAACCAACTTAATGTTGTCAGTTCAGAAAAGTATAGAGGTTACACTTACCTCTAGAGCCAAATATTTGGAGTTTCACAAAACATGAGATGTTTTATCATTGAATGGAACAGCCCGAACACTGAAGCCAAGTCTATCATTTCTGGTTTCCACCCAGTAAGTGATTTTCTACAGACACTTAAATATTTCCAGCTTGTCATGTTGCCCGTATGAACAAGCAGAACAGATGCGGCTCTGACCCCAGCTTTACTGCACACAAGGCCCGAAACCCCGAGAAAGCCAGCACTGAATCGGAACAGATCATTCCTGTCATTATACAGTTCTCTGTACCCACTCGGTCTCAAGCGGCAATGACAAAAAAAAAAAACCCTTGTTTTTTTTTTTCTTCCAAAAAAGTAAAGTGATCGGGAGTCGGACGGTAGCGCAGTGGATTAAGCACAGGTGGCGCAAAGCACAAGGAGGGAGCAGTGTAAGGATCCTGGTTCGAGCCCCCAGCTCCCCAACTGCAGAAGAGTCATTTC
The DNA here is from genome assembly GCF_950295315.1 of Erinaceus europaeus. Taxonomy (NCBI): domain Eukaryota; kingdom Metazoa; phylum Chordata; class Mammalia; order Eulipotyphla; family Erinaceidae; genus Erinaceus; species Erinaceus europaeus. The sequence goes on along the minus strand of NC_080174.1, from coordinate 84,805,242 downwards.
ACAAGCAGTGAAGCAGGTCTGCAGGTGTCTCCCCCTCTCTGTCTCCCCCTCCTCTCTCCTTTTCTCTCTGTCCTATCTAACAACAACAACATCAATAACAACAACAATAATAACTACAACAATAAAACAACAAGGGCAACAAAAGGGAATAAATAAGTAAAATATTTTAAAAAATAAATAAATAAAGTGATCATGGGTCAGGCACTGGGTAGGAAGAGCAAGAACAGAGTAGGAAGTGCAAGAACCCACTCAAAGATCCCGGTTTGAGGGCCCCCCACCCCAGCTCCCCGTCCACAGTGGGGTCACTTCACAGGCGGTAAAGCTAGTCTGCAGGTGTCTATCTTTCTCTCCCCCTCTCTATCTCCCTCTCCACTCTCAATTTCTCTCTGTCCTATCCTATAAAATGGGGGGGGGGGGGAAATGGCTGCCAGGAGCAGTGGATTCACAGTGCCAGCACAGAGTCCTTAGAGGAAAAAAAAAAAAAAAAGGAAAGTGGTCATGATGGTTAAGAAAAATAAATAATTTCTCCACTGTCATTTTATTTTGAGTCATAGATTGGAGAAGGGGGTGAGAGACAATATAGTCTTTTAAGTATTTAGGATGTGAAAGTCTGCATTTGACCTTCTTCAGACCACCAAACAAATTTTGTAGTAATATTCAGTGAAAAAAAAAAAATCAGGAGTCAGGTGGTAGCACAACCGGGTTAAGTGCATGTGGCACAAAGTGCAAGGACTGGCGTAAGGATCCCGGTTCAAGCCCCCCGGCTCCCCACCTGCAGAGGGGTCGTTTCACAGTCGGTAAAGCAGGTCTGCAGGTTCTGTCTTTCTTTCCCCCTCTGTCTTCCCCTCCTCTCTCCATTTCTCTCTATCCTATCCAACAATGACGACATCAACAATAATAATAAGTAGAACAACAATAAAAAAAAACAAGGGCAACAAAAAGGAAATAAATAAATATTTTTTTAAAAATCTAATTCTTCCAGGGGTTACTGGCAAACAATGCTATATCCTAGTTCTGCCCCACTAAAATGCTACGCATAACTTGTCTTGCTGACGAAGGGTCGTGTTTGTTATCTGGAGATTAATATTTAGAAAAAAATGAAGAGAAAGAATTTCCCTAAACTATCATTGCAAATCTGCTCCAACCAAATGTTCATACTCATCAATCACTCCCTATAGTTCTTTATCTCTTGCTTCTAAGACTTGGCTCATTCAAATGCTCAGAAAATTTGCTAGAGAAATATGGACCTGGGCTTAACATTTAAAAACCTATCCTCTGGGGTGGGGGAGAGAGCATAACGGTTATGCAAACAGATTCTCATGCCTGAGGCTCCAAAGTCCCAGGTTCAATCCCCCACACCAACATAAGCCAGAGCTGAGCAGTGTTCTGGTGTTTCTCTCTGTGTCTCTCTCTGTCTGCATCTCTCAAAAATAAAATAAATAAAATATTTTTTTAAAAAACCTATCCTCTAAAAAAAAAATTCAATCTAGAAAAGTAATAAAAAGCCACCATTTTCAGGGTTCACATTCCCCTTTTCATATTAAGCAATTTAGTCCCAGTAATAAACATGTCAGAAATTACATTTATTTATTTATTTGCCTCCAGATTTATCGCTGGGGCTTGGTGCCAGCACTGTGAATCCACTGCTCCTGGAGGCCATTTTTCCTTTTTATCTATTTATTTTTTTAATTCGATAGGACAGAGAGAAATTGAGAGGGAGGGGAGAGAGGGAGGGAGAGACACCTGCAGACCTGCTTTACAGTTTGTGAAGTGTCCCCTCTGTAGGTGAGGAGTGAAGAGGGAGATTCGAACCACAGCCCTTGCATGGGTCCTTGCACTTAGTACTGTGTGTCCTTAATGGCTATGCCACCACCCAACCCCTTGGAAGTCATATGTAAAATTCGGCAGTTTTATTAGTGCTGCTGTTGCTGAGTCCTTACCTACAGTGTGAGTGGTTTTGGAGGGAAAGTGGCCTGGTTTTTTTTCTTTTTTAATATGAATTTATTTTCCCTTTTGTTGCCCTTGTTGTTTTACTGTTGTTATTGCTGTCGTTGTTGGATAGGACAGAGAGAAATGGAGAGAGGAAGGGAAGACAGAGTGGGGGAGAGAAAGATAGACGCGTGAAGATCTGCTTCACCGCCTGTGAAGCAACTCCCCTGCAGGTGGGGAGCCGGGGGCTCGAACCGGGATCCTTATGTAGGTCCTTAAGCTTTGCACCACGTGCAATTAACCCATTGCGCTACGCCCAACTCCCATGGACTCTTTTTTCTCTTTTCACTTTTTTTATTATGATAAGAGATCATAAAAATGAGAGGAAGGGAGGGAAGGAGAGAAAGAGAAACACTGACTTACAAACTGCTCTACCACTCGTCAAGTTTCCCCCAGGCAGGGGCTGGGGCTGGAACATTTTACTGATTACGCCACCCACCACCTAGCCTCAGTGACCTGGACTTTAAACGTGGTTCTTCCCATTACAAGTCATGTATGCCTGCATATATAGTTTGATCTGTGTTGCTACAACTAAATTAGCCCTTACCTTACAGTATTGTGACAGTACCTAAAGCACCTTGCAGAGAGCTTATCACATACTAGTTGTTTGTTACACAAGAGCTATGGTTGTTATTATTATCATTAGTTGTCATGTTTGTCAATACCTACTTATTAATGCATTTGACTGATTGCTTCCTAGTTGCCTCCTATGTAATTTTATGGGTTGTAAAACATTTTGAGGTACTCTGCATAAATATTATGCAATGTCAAGTATTTCAAAATCTCACTGAATTGTATTAAGGCAAAAAGAAGGAAAAGCAAGGCACATTGGGGTTGGGCGGTGGCACACGCTGTTAAGTATATGTATTACCATGCACAAAGAGCTGGGTTCAAGGCCCCAATCCCCACAGCAGAGAGGAAGCTTCACAAGCAGTAAAGCAGGGCAGCAGGTATCTCTTTCCTTCTCGCTCTCTTAAATATTTTTATGTATTTACTATTGGACAGAGGCATAGAGAAATTGAGAGAGAAGGGGAAGATAGAAACAGAGAGAGAGAAAGAGACACCTGTAGCCCTGCTTCACCACTTGTGAAGCTTCTTTTCCCCCTGCAGGTGAGGACCGGGGGCTTGAACCTGGGTTCTTGCACACTGTCATGTGTGTGCTTAGCCAGGTGGGCCATTGCCTGGCCCACTCTTTCCCTCTGTCTTCTCACATCGCTCAATCTCTCTCTGTCTTATCAAGTAACAGATATAAAAATCAAAAAAAGAAAGGCCTGTATTCAATCACAATTCAACTTTTACTGAGTCATGTGATGATGGCTCCTAAAAATTCAGTTTTGGGGGGTTGGGCGGTAGCACAGCAGGTTCAGAGCAGGTGGCACGAAGCACAAGGACTGGCTTAAGGATCCCGTTCGAGCCCTGGCTCCCCACCTGCAGGGGAGTCGAGTCGCTTCATAGACGGTGAAGCAAGATGTCTGCAGACATCTATCTTTTTCTCCCCCCTGTCTTTTCCTCCTCTCTCCATTCCTCTCTGTCCAATCCAACAGCAATGACATCATCAATAACGACAAAAACAACAAAACAACAAGGGCAACAAACGGTAAGATAAATCATTTAAAAATTCAGTTTCTTCCTGTCAAAATGGCTTTTTGCTCACTCAACCTTTTAAAAATTACTTAGCAATCCAAACCAAATAATATTGCATCCGCCGATCACAACCTAACCAACGCAACGATTGCCACCTCAACATGCTTCACCTCAGACTATGTCCAGAGACTTCACGTGTGGAATGACAACCCTTCAGCTTCATTACTCGGGTGAGACCTTTCCTTTTATAGTACACTCTAATTTCATCTCAGGTAGTTCACTTTCTAACAAAGTCCCATAACCGAGATATACACCAGTTTCTGTGAGAGAGAGCTTATGTGCACACGTATCCATAAACTACTGCAAAATATATACCTGAAAGCAGAAGTACACTAGAGTTTGCAGTGAGTACCTCCCTAACACTTCCTCTCCACTATTCCAAGCTTGGGATCCATGATTGCTCAACAAATTGTTTGGCTTCGTATGTTAACTCTCTTTTCAATCACCAGGTTCCAGATGCCACCAGGATGCTGGCCAGGCTTCCCTGGATTGAAGACCCCACCAATGTGTCCTGGAGCGCAGCTTCCCCAGAGACACACCTTACTAGGGAAAGAGAGAGGCAGACTGGGAATATGGACCGACCAGTCAACGCCCATGTTCAGCGGGGAAGCAATTACAGAAGCCAGACCTTCTACCTTCTACAACCCTCAACAACCCTGGGTCCATGCTCCCAGAGGGATAGAGAATGGGAAAGCTATCATGGGAGGGGGTGGGTTATGGAGATTGGGTGGTGGGAATGTTGTGGAGTTGTACCCCTCCTACCTTATGTTTTTGTTCATTACTCCTTTCTTAAATAAAAAATTTTAAAAATAAATAAATAAATAAATAAAAATTACTTAGTTCTCACTTCCCATCTACAGTTTGCAAGGAGAGTCCATTTCAAAGTCATTCCCAATGCTCTAATACATTTTCAGTGGTACCCATATACACAGGCTCTTTTAACTTTTAGGATATTTATATTTCATATACATGTCACCAAGAAGTACCTTGAAAGCTACAAGTAGCTCTCATGGTCTGGATACCACAGACATACCTTATCCTCAGGTTATATGCGCAAGCACATACACATACACTCAAATACACGACCTCACATCACACATTCAGTTGGTTTCCATACTCAGCTCCCAGCCATCAGTCAATTCTTGGATCACTAGGAAAGTACTGGGTTGTCAGAAAAGTCATGATGTATTTCTCTATGTTTTTCTATGTGAAAATGTGTCATGACTTTTCTTTTGTTGTTGTTGTTGTTGTTCTTGTTGTTGTTGTTATGACTTTTCCAAAAACCCAACTATTTACAAAGGGTTTGGGGCAAATACAATGCTCATGACCTACTTAGAGTCTTAGGCCGCTTTGAAAATATGAAGAAGGGAGTCGGGCGGCAGCGCATCGGGTTAAGCACATGTGGCGCAAAGCGCCAAGGACAGGAATCAGGATCCCAATTCGAGCCCCTGGCCCTCCACCTGCAGGGGATTCGCTTCACAGACGGTGAAGCAGGTCTGCAGGTGTCTGTCTTTCTTTCCCTCTCTCTGTCTTCCCCTCCTCTCTCCATTTCTCTCTGTCCTAACAACGACAACAACAATGATAACTACAACAATGAAACAACAAGGGCAACAAAAGGGAATAAATAAGAAAGAAAATACATATGTATAAAAAAAAAAACAAAGAAAAGAAAACCACTGACACTCTCTTCCTATAGATATGAAAATGTTCTTCCACATAAAACTGCACTTAACGGCCTCCTTGAAAACCAAGAAGCTATGGTTTATTTTCAGTGTTTTTCAACTGGGATTCAGATTAAGAAACACCAGTACTGACACCAATCCTGCCCACAGCTACATGCATAAACAAAAATAAGTATCTAAAATATAGCTTTGAGGAAACGATGTTTAACCTTAATTATGTGTGATGGCTTGTGGCATTTTTCTATTCTATTTCATCCTTCCAAAATTTCTTTGGGACGCATTAAACTGTTTTTTTTAAAGGATATATATTTTTTTATCTAAACTAGCATGTCTCCATTTTAGAGAGAAACTGAGACCCAAATAAACATAAGGTCTTGTCCCCAGGTCACTGAGAAATCAGGCAGTCTAAGTGACATCCTAACTTAACTGTCGCACCCAGTGACTCTTTTTCCACTACAAAAGTGAAGCTTTGGAAATATTAAATACCAACTACCGTCAAGCAATGTCTGGGAATTTGACGTTTAAAACACGCTGACACGAGAAACCGGAGTTCCAGTTCCCACCACTGATGAATACTGACCTCCTCCCCCTCCTGAGCCTCGAATTCCAGCAGTCGGAACTTCTCCTAAATCATGCCTGTAGTCTAGCATGACATGGCAAATATGCATTTTAATGTCTTTTTTGTGCAGCTTTTTGATATTTATTTCCTTTTTGTTGTCATTATTGTTGTTGTTGTTGTTATTGATGTCGTCGTCGTTGAATAGGACAGAGAAATGGAGAGAGGAGGGGAAGACAGAGAGGGGGAGAGAAAGACATCTGCAGATTTGTTTCACCGCCTGTGAAGCGACTCCCCTGCAGGTGGGGAGCTGGGGGCTAGAACCAGGATCCTTACATCGGCTGGTACTTGCACTTTGCACCATGGTCCTTGCACTTTGCACCACGTGCGCTTAACCCGCTGCACTACCTCCCAATTCCCACATTTTTAAAAAATTTTCTTTCCAGAACCCCTTTTTCGAGTCACTGAAAGAGACCCAGGAAAAGTCAATATACTCCTTGAAATCATTTCAAGTACTTTGACTTGCACATATATACAGGTTTTATTTTTCCATGAAAGGCTGCAAGCCATGGACAGGTCCTCTCTCTGTTTTAGCAGGGTCCGTATACAGTTGCTAAAGCTGCTTGAAATTTAAACATCAAATTCTCATGGATTACTACATGGGTGTGAATGATCCGTCAGGTGTTAATACCACCACCACCACGAGCTACCTCCCCCCTTCTCAAGGCTCCATTACTCCCAAGCAAGCAGCATCACTTAAAAGCTTGTATCACAGTTGGGTAGCTTAAAATAACAATCTTTCCTCTGGCATCAGGCTTAACTAGGAAAGGGGGTTGTCTTCCCTCCTTTCTCTCCCACTCTCTTTCTTTTCTTTTCAATGTGCCGTGAGCCTAATTAACTGTCCATCATAAGGTATTAATCTCAGAAGAAGCCAGAATTGCGTGACTTAACTCCTGGTGACTGGTTTAAAGCAGGCCAAGCCGGGTGGCGCTGCGCGCCAAGGAAAATGCTTGGGGCCTGTGTCATCATACCTAGGAGCTAAACAACTCCTCCCTGCACGACCCAGAGGCCCTCCTCTGCCAGCACCCCCAAACCCAACCGCCCAAAGGCAGAGGACACGGGGCCTCCTTCACGCAGAGCGCGCAGGGTGGGGGCAGAGAGGGTGGCGTGCAGATCGCTATGCAGCAACTCCGAGCAAGAATAGTGCGAGGTGCTGGAATAGAAGGGGGTGCGGAAGCCCCAAAAGGCGTGGTGAGGCTGTGGGGTGCTCTTTGCCCCAGCCTTCAGGAAGCCCGGGGCCCGGCAGGTGCAGTGCGCACCCCCCTTCACCCCCAACATACGCCGCCCCCGCAGGCCGCCCAGGAGCAGGTCCAGCGCAGGCAGCCAGGGCTTCCCCCCTGCCCCCCGCCCCCCCACGCACGTGTCACCTCCAGAGAACCCCCCTCCCCCGGTCAATCGCTCCTCCCCACTAACTGCGGCAGAAAGGAGCCTTGTCAATTCAAACCTGAGAATCCTTGATGTTGAACTTAAAAAAAAAAAAAATTAGGTTGCCTGGTTTTCAGTGAGCCCTTTCCTGGCCTGAGTTTTTTGTTTGTTTGTTTGGGGTCTCCAATGGCATTGAGAGATGGGGGGGGGGGGGTAAATATACAGAGCACTCCAGGGGGTGGAGGCCGGCGGGGTGGGGACATTTGCTTCTGTGTGTCTCCCAGGATAGCAGTTCTGAAGGTCGGGGCCGGTTACCCAGGGGTCCTTCGTAAAAAGATTAATGCTCATTAAGGGATTTTCAGTCGAGGTTTGTTTTTTGTGTTTTTTTTTTCTTGTTTGGGAACCAAAACTGTATTAAGATCAAAATATTTCCTACTAACAATTAAGAAGAAAGGAAAAAAAAAAAGCCTACATGTTAATTACCTATAGTGAACATACCAAAATTCTGAGAACTATTTTAAGGCATTCCGTGAAAAGGAAATTATGTGTTTCTGAGTCAAGAGTAAATGAAGACTGCAGAAATTATGTTATATTTAGTAGGACGAAAATAGAAAACTGAATGACATAGTGTTTGCAATCCAGAAGCCAGTCATTTTTTAAAAAGTCATGTTTATTATATAACTAGAATTTTAAAATTTTATATATATATATATATATGCACAGTAATTTCAAAATTAGCCTGAAGGCAAACTAAATATGTCTGCGGAGTGTCATTTCATCACTAACATCCCTTAACCTCCCCTCTGCAGTCAGCCCCTTACCTTTATTTTCAGAATCTCTCATTCTTTCCTTCCTCCCTCTGCTGCAAATGAGCAGGAAAAGTCCGGCTGATTCTGCAACCCTGACTTTTGATTTGTCATCCACAGACAGTCAGCGGTCGGGGGAAGGGGGGGGGTCGAAGTCCCTCAACGGAGGAGCACTGAGACTTCGGTAATTGCATGCAAGTCCGTGCACCAGGGTTATAATTTTGCTTATGCCGGAACGGAAAAGATGGGGAGGGCAGACGTAAACAGAAATTCCAAAACACGGCATGGAACGGGATCTGGAGCCTCTGCTTGCCTTGCCTTGGCTTGGTTTCCCTGAGATTAAGGAACCGGTTGTTTAGTGTTTCTGAAGACAGCTGACTGAAATTGCGAGGCCTAATCTCAGTACCAGAAGTCAGCTTGACTTTCAGATGGAGACCTCAACTTTGGTGAGGGGTTCAAAAGTCCAGTGGCTGGCTGCCCCTCCCCCCACCACCATGTATCCATTCATTTAAGAAATATTTCTCTTACTCTAGACCAGACTCTAAGTCTCAGTGTTAAGATACAGAGAGAAAGGGGCGGGACAGGCTGTCACAATACACATGCACACAGCAAGGTACCTGGGGTCACTGCATGGATGCAAGGTACTGGACCCTTTCGCCCCGGCATAGGTGTATCCACTCAAGGAGACGTAAGTGAAATGAGTAGGAGGAAACCAGACCTTGGGACACCTCTTTTAGAGGACAGGGAAGAGGCAAGAATACCCTCCACTCACACAATTCCATCTTGCCTTCAGACACTACATAGCTCAGATTCATGTGCTCACTCAAAAATAGAGTGTGTACTAGACACTATTCTACCTGTCAGAAGTCCAGAGTCCAGAAAACAGACTGAATCTCTGTTACATTCTGCTGCATCAATTCAGTATGGCAGTTAAGAAGGAAATATAAACCTGTAATGAAAAGCCATGAATGCTATAAAAAAAAACAAAAGCCTGGTGACAAGATACCTACTGGAGATGCCATTTTGGTTAGGGAAGGTGATACTTAATGTATTTAAGGAAAGTGGGTTATTAGAGATCCTCCCAAATATCTTCATTTCAGATTTTTCTTTCTTTTCTTTTTTTTTTTTTGCCTGCAGGATTATGTTATTGTACCTGCATTATGAATCCACTGCTCCCAGAGACCATTTTTCCCTTTTGTTGCCCTTGTTTATCGTTGCTGTTACTACTGTTATTGCTATCATTGTTGTTGGATAGGACAGAGAGAAATCAAGAAAGGAAGGGGAAGACAAGAGAGGGGGAGAGAAAGATAGACACCTGCAGACCTACTTCACTGCTTGTGAGGCGACTCCCTTGCAGGTGGGGAGCCGGGGGCTCAAACCCGGATTTAAGGTTGGTCTTTGTATTTTACACCATGTGCGCATAACCCACTGCACTACTGCCTGACCTCCTTTTCTTTCTTTCTTTCTTTAACCAGGTAGCTCTCAGTCTCCTCTGCTCCAAGTGCATTCACTTATGGTAGTGGAGTTGGGGGTGTGGGGGGGAAGGTGACCAATTATACAGCTTAGTAAACTAATATCCAGCAAAACTAACTGACCCAATCCAGGGCACTTTGTAGCTAGGAGAGGAGCAACAAGAAAATTCACTGGAGCATGGACTAAATTATCAGGATTAAAGACCCGTCTCTACCACTATTAACAACTGACTGGTGACATTGACTTCCTCCTCTATAAAGTAGGAATAATCATACCTGCCCTGTGTATGCACCAGGCTCTTCAGAAGATCAAAAGGAAGAACAGATGATGTGTTTTGTAAACTACCCTCAAGATAAAGGAAAGGTGTAATTTTCATCGTGCTTGAACACACTTAAGAGAATGAATCACAGACGTTCACCATCTCATTACTGCAGCCCAAGCGTCTGTGGCAGCTGTAGAGTGAAAACTCAGGTGGTCACTGGGGATTCTTGAGTTGATACCTAATTACCACATTTCAAACTTTCCCTAAAGGTTTTGGGAAGATTTGAGTATTTGGTCCCAGCCCCCTCAATTTTCCTCAGTGGTGAAATCAGTGTATCTTTGAAATATAACTAAAATAGGCCTACTAACTATCTACAAATCGGACACCCTCAACTCTTCATCTGCTCTATTCCAGCCTTTAGGTTCATGATGAGTCAACAACTTGTTTGTCTTTATATGTTAACTCTTCTTTAAGCCACCAGGTTCCAGAAGCTACCATGATGCCAACCGGACTTCCCTGGACAGACGACCCCACCTATGTGTCCTGGAGCCCCACTTCCCCAGAGCCCTGCCCCACTAGTGAAAGAGAGAGACAGGCTGGGAGTATGGATCCACCTGCCAACACCCATGTTCAGCGTGGAAGCAATTACAGAAGCCAGACCTTCCACCTTCTGCACCTCACAATGACCCTGGGTCCATACTCCCAGAGGGATAAAGACTAGGAAAGCTATCAGGGGAGGGGATGGGATATGGAGTTCTGGTGGTGGGAATTGTGTGGAGTTGTACCCCTCTTATCTTATGATTTTTGTCAATGTTTCCTTTTTATAAATAAAAATTAAAAGAAAAAATGAGCGTATCTTGCCACTGGGGTTATCACGGAGCTCAGTGTCTGGACTCACTGCTTCCATTTTCCTGGCCATTTTCCTTTATTCTTTCTTTCCTTCTCTCTTTTTTAACAGAAACAGAAAAAATTAGAGGGGGCAAAAAAGATAGAAGAGACAGACACCTGCAGAACTGCTCCTCTGCTCATGTAGCTTTTCGCTCTGCAGGTGGGAACCAAGGGCTTAAGGCCATGGTTATTATATTTTTAAAAAAATGTATTCCCTTTTGTTTCCCTTGTTTCTTATTGTTGATATAATTATTGCTGTTGTTATTGATGTCATCATTGTTGGATAGGACAGAGAGAAATGGAGAGAGGAGGGGAAGACAGACGGGGTGGGGAGAGAAAGACAGACACCTGCAGACCTGCTTCACCGCCTGTGAAGCGACTCCCCTGCAGGTGGGGAGCCGGGGGCTCAAACCGGGATCCTTACGCCGGTCCTTGCGCTTTGCGCCACATGTGCTTAACCCGCTGCACTACCGCCCGACTCCCGATTATTATATCTTTATGCCCCTCTTTCTTTCTCTCTCTCTCTCACCTCCATGGTTATCGCTGGGCTCTGGGCCTGCACTATGAATCCACTGCTCCTGGCAGCCATTTTTTCCATTTTTATTGGATAGGACAGAGAAAAATTGAGAGAAGAGAGGAGATACAGAGCAAAAGAGAGAGCTAGAAACCTGCAGATCTGCTTCACCACTTTGTGAAGCATCCCCTCTGCAGGTGAGGAGCAAGGGGCTTGAACAGGGATCCTTGCACCAGTCCTTGCACTTCGTACTATGTGAGCTTAACCCGGTGCTCCAACATCCGGCCCCTTCTTCATGCTACTTTAAAAAAAAAATGTGGAGACCAAAGAGGATCGTCTGACTTCATTAGAATCCAGTTAACACCAAAAGAGTCATGTTGGTTCATAAATCATCCAATTAATAGGCATCTACCTGACAACAGATGATTGGATAAGAAAGTCATTATAGGGAGTCAGGCGGTAGCGCGGAGGGTTAAGCACACATGGCACAAAGCGCAAGGACCAGTGTAAAGATCCCAGTTCAAGCCCCCGGCTCCCCACCTGCAGGAGAGTCGCTTCACAGGTGGTAAAGCAGGTCTGCAGGTGTCTGTCTTTCTCTCCCCCTCTCTGTCTTACTCTCCTCTCTCCATTTCTGTCTGTCCTATCCAACATCGATGACATCAACAACAATAATAACTACAACAATAAAACAACAAGGGCAACAAAACTGAATAAATAAATATTCAAAAAAAGAAAGTCATTATAGAGATATAGATGTAGATATAGATATAGAGATGTACATATCTTACTTTTTAAGTTGAATTTTTTTTTTCAATTTTGTTGCTTTATTTGATAGGACAGAAAGAAATCAAGACAAGAGAAGGAGCTAGGGAGAAAGACAGTCACCTGTAACACTGCTTCACTGTTCATGACATTTCTGCCCTGCAGATGGGGAGTAGGGGGGTTAAACCCAGACCCTTAAACATGGTAGCATGTGTCCACAGCCAGGTGCACCACCACCACCCAATGCCTTAGATCTGACTGCTTATTTATTTATTTATTTATTTATTTTTGCCTCCAGGGTTAACGCTGGGGCTCGGTGCCTGCACCATGAATCCAGGGCTCCTCGCAGCCATTTTTTCCATTTTGTTGCCACTGTTGTTATTCTGTTGTTGGACAAGACACAGAGAAACGGAGAGAGGAGGGAAAGACCGAGAGGGAGAAGAGAAAGATAGACACCTGCAGACCTGCTTCACCACCTGTGAAGCGACTCCCCTGTAGGTGGGGAGCCGGGGGCTCGAACCGGGATCCTTAAGCCAGTCCTTGAGCTTTGCGCCATGTGCGCTTAACCCAACCGGCTACGCTGCCGCCCGGCCCCTTATATCATAGGTCAGACTTAAGAAACAGGGACAGAAAGAGGAAACACAAAGTGATGAAGCCTGGACTGGATGTGGTATGTTGGTGCAGAGCAAAGGCCTGTGGGGAAGAACTGAAGGGAGTGCACTGGGTGTCCTGGTGCATGTCCTGGTGAGTGGTGATGGAAATGCACCAACGCTGGAAGTGAGAGCATTTTGTAGACACCTACTGATGGGAGATGAAAAATTGGACCCATGTGTCAGTAACTGTACTATAAACCATTAAGCCCCATAAAGGAACCAAGAAAAAGTTTCAGTGAAAAAGAAAGGAATGGGCATCTATCTCTCCAAGACAAATTCGAAGAAGCAAAAATGAACCCAGTAGTAGTAATTTTAGAATCCTGGAGGGGTAAGAGAAGTAGCTGGTAAGAAGCCATTGATCCAGTGGCAAACAAGGCATTTTCTGTTCTCAAGGGGTTTGTGGTCTCAGGACAAGAGATTTTTTTAAATTGTTATCTCTTTACCTTTTAAATTTTTTATTTATTTATTTGATAGAGATAGAGAGAAATTGAGAAGGGAGGGGGAGATAGAGAAGAAAAGAGACAGAGAGAGAGACCTGCAGCTCTGCTTTACTGTTCATGAAGCTTTCCCCCTGCAGGTGGGGACCAGGGACTTGAACTCGGGTCCTTGAGTACTGTAATGTGTGCACTGACCCAGGTGTGCCACTGCCTGGCCCCTGATATCTCTTACTTTAAAAAAATATATTTATTAAAGCAGGGAGGGATAGAGCACCACACTGATGAATACAATGCCGTGAGTCAAAATCTGGACCTTATACTTGCAAGTCTTACACTTTATCAACTGTGCCACCTCCTGGGCAGACAGAGGTTTTTAGAAGATTCACCCAAACATTAAATAAGCAGAGGAGTATACTCCCAGAGGGATAAAGAATAGGAAATCTATCAGGGGAGGGTATGGGATACAGAGTTCTGGTGGTGGGAATTGTGTGGAGCTGTACCCCGTCTTATCCTACGGTTTTGTCAGTGTTTCCTATTTATAAATAAAAAAATAATAAGCAGAGGAATGACAAGGCCTGGGCTTGAATAGTAGGCTAGGAAGGTCTAAAGCAGAAGAGGCTGGTTCAAACATGGGCTCTACCATTTCTATGCCCTTAAAGTAAACCGGGACACGTAATTCAACTTCTCGGTCATTTCCTGATGTATAAGATGAAAATAATAATGGTAACCGCCGCTCACAGCTGGGTTAGGCTCTGATGAGTTAATGAACATGAAGTACATGGTATGCGGCCTGACACACTAAGTCAGGGCTTTATAAATACAGTAAGATTCACATTACTCCCTTGTGATCTGGGTCAGCTTTATCCCTGAGTCTAAATATCCTCATAAAATTATTTATGAGGATATTTAGCTTCCAGAGTTATTATAAGATGCACAACGTAGGGAGTCGGGCGGTAGCTCAGTGGGTTAAGCGCAGGTGGCGCAAAGCGCAGGGACCGGCATAAGGATCCTGGTTTGAGGCCCCGGCTCCCCACCTGCAGGGGAGTCACTTCACAGGTGGTGAAGGAGGTCTGCAGGTGTCTATCTTTCTCTCCCTCTCTGTCTTCCCCTCCTCTTTCCATTTCTCTCTGTCCTATCCAACAACGAACAACATCAACAATGGCAATAATAATAACCAAAACGAGGCTACAACAACAAGGGCAACAAAAGGGGGAAAAAATGGCCTCCAGGAGCGGTGGATTCATGGTGCAGGCACCGAGCCCAGCAATAACCCTGGAGGAAAAAAAAAAAAAAAAAAAGAGCTTCTCCTCTGCCTCCCAATATTATATACACCATTTTTTCCCCACATGTCTGATTTTTGTTTTGTTTTAAGTACTGTGCACCATGCCCAAGGTCTCACACTAGTACTCCATCACTGAGCCACTGACACATACCCGGTCCTTCATATCGTAATTACAGAAACCTTAGATCTCCTGAGTCTGACCATTCCAAACGGGGTCAGGTAAATTCTCAGATGCTTTGTTGCTGCCTGACAATAAGCCCTGAGGTCACACTCATCTGAGAGACAGGGATGGGAGGGGTGGGGGGGAAATGGAGCTTTCCAAAACAAAGCAGTGTCTTGGCCAGACCTAAACGTGACATAAACTGGGAGCAAGGACCACTGTAAACAACCATTATGAGAAATCAACAGGAGTCGGGCGGTAGCGCAGCAGGTTAAGTGCACGTGGCACAAAGCACAAGGCCCAACATAAGGATCCTGGTTCGAGCCCCCGGCTCCCCACCTAGAAGGGGGATCAGTCACTTCACAAGTGGTGAAGCAGGTCTGCAGGTGTCTATCTTTCTCTCCCCCTCTCTGCCTTCCCCTCCTCTCTCCATTTCTCTCTGTCCTGTCCAACAATGATGACATCAATAACTATAACAACAAGGGCAACAAAAGGGAATAAATAAATAAATATTTTTAAAAAGAAAGAAATTGACCTCTCTCTCAGTAACCAGATCTATTATATGTAATATAAAATGTATTATATACCTCTAATCCAACATTGCATTCTGTAAAGAAAAGACTCCGAAAGAAATATAAGAATGTAAGGAGAGCATCAGGCAGGCTCCGCTGGCCACAAGTCCCTTCACGGCTCTGCACAGCCCTTGTCTTGCTAGATGCCACCTCTGAATCACTAGACTGATGAGTCATGTTCAGCGAGGGAGGCCATCTTGAGAGCAGAACGGAAAAGTATTTCTAAGAATAATGAGACTGCTGAATTGAAAGAGAATAAGGCCTCTGATTGTCCTAAGAAAACAAAAGAAAAAATAAAAAACCTGCACTGTGATGAGTTAAACTCACCAGCTATAAATTTTACTCTGAAGAAAAAAAAAAATGAGCAATTTAAGCTTTCGACAGCCCTTTGGAACTTTCTGAGGTGTTGTGTTTCTTGATGACTGGATGGGTAAATTAGGAGAAGACTGGAGGGTGTCCTGAAATAGGCAGGCCTAATTGTCTTTCAATGACATTTCTGGAGCTCTTCGAGGTTAATAATTGATTCCCCAAATGTGCTGGGGGGGGGGGGGAAGGACAGTGGTGTCCACCCAGTCCAGACTCTGGTTTGCTCAGAACATCCAAATGCTTATACATGAGGTGAACTGTAGATAGGAACTGCTCACTGAAGGTGAGGAGGATGCATAGTTATGAGGAAGGCTAACCCCAGAAGAGGTGTGTGGCATTAAAAAAAAGTGGGGGTCAGGCAGTGACACAGCTGGTTAAATGCACATATTACAGTGTGCAAGGACCTAGGTTCAAGCCTCTGGTCCCCACCTGCAGGGAGAAAGCGTCATGAGTGGTCAAGTAAGGCTGCAGGTGTCTCTCTGTCTCTTTCCATCTCTATCTCCCCCTCTCCTCTCAATTTCTCTGTCTCTATCCAATAATAAATAAATAAATACTAAAAAAAGTATTAAAAAAAAAAGTGGAGTGGAGAGTCCGGCGGTAGCACAGCGGGTTAAGTGCAGGTGGCGCAAAGCACAGGGACCCACGTAAGGACCCCCATTCGAGCCTCCGGCTCCCCACCTGCAGGGGAGTTGCATCACAGGCGGTGAAGCAGGTCTGCAGGTGTCTGTCTTTCTCTCCCCCTCTCTGTCTTCCCCTCCTCTCTTCATGTCTCTCTGTCCGATCCAACAATGATGACAACAGTAGTAACTACAGCAATAAAAAAGAAACAAGGGCAACAAAAGGGAATAAATAAATATTTTAAAAATTATAAAAAAATAAAATGGAGTGGGATGAGGTGGGGTGGGGTGGGGTGAGGTGGGTGCGTGGTGTAAACAGGTGAAGCACAGGAGATTGAAGCCTCTGGTGCCCACCTGCAGGAAGGCAGCTTCAAGACAGCACTGCAGCTGTCACTCTTTCTTCTCTTTCCCTCTCTATGTCCCTATTTTTCCCTGTCTGTATCATAGAATAAATAAATAAGAAAAAAAAAAAAAGGTCTCCAGGAGTTGTAGAATCATCATACAGGCACTAAGCCCCAGGTATAACTCTGGTGGGAGAAAAAATTAAAAATTGAGTAACTACCCTGAAGCCAGAACAGAGGAAAAGGAATTGATATATGGAATACTCTACTGTATGCTGCTTAATTTTTTTTTATTATATTTATTTGTTTATCGGATAGAGACAGCCAAAAGTTGAGAGAAGGGGGGAGATAAGAGAAGGAAAGAAACAGAGAGATACCTGCAGCACTGCTTCACCACACACTTAAGCTTTCCCCCTGCAGGTGCAGACTGGAGGTTTGGACCTGGGTCCTAGTGCTTGGTAACGCGTGCACTCAACCAGGTGTGCCACCATCTGGCCTCCTGGTTAATTTTCTTTTTTTTTTTTCCCTTTTGTTGCCCTTGTTGTTCATCATCTTGTTGTTATTGTTGGTGCTGTTATTGCTGTCATTGTTGTTGGATAGGACAGAGAGAAATGGAGAGAGGAGGGGAAGACTGAGAGGGAGAGAAAGATAGACACCTGCAGACCTGCTTCACTGCCTGTGAAGTGACTCCCCTGCAGGTGGGGAGCCAGGGGCTCAAACCCGGATCCTTACGCTGGTCCACACGCTTTCTGCCATGTGAGCTTAACCCGCTGCGTCCACCGCCCAGCTCCCCGTGGTTAATTTTCTTATCATCAAAATCATACATTAATTTGAGAACATATTATTTGCTAAGCCTTACCTACGTAAAAACTCCCACAGCAGACTGCCTGAATCTGAGTACTAGAGTATTCAGTTATATGACTTTGGATGTGTGACAATGTCTCTGTGCTTTTATGTTCCTCACCTGTAAACAGACAGTATAAAACAGGGTTATTGTAAGAATGAAATGAAATGAAAAGCATGCCCAGATTTAGGAGACTAATCAGTAGAGAATAAGCATTGGGAATGTGTTCACTGCGGTCTTTCCTTACTTTTAGATGAGAAGAATGAGGCACAGCGAGGAGAGGTGACTTGTCAAGGGACACACAGCTACAATGTAACATCCCCAGAACACTTACTGCCATTTCCTTCTCATAACAAAGTGGTGAAGGTGGTGATTTCAAAAGCCCAGAGGGGTCTATCTTATTCATCTCGTAGTGGAAATAGAAGAACTGAGATTTACTACCCATAGTTAAGCCAGGAGTGCTCCCTCCCATTAAACAAGGTCTGAGTTAGAACCCCAAGGGGTCAGATGATGATGCATCCCAGTGTGTGAGGACCCAGGTTCAAGCCTCTGGTCCCCAGCTGCAGAGGGAAAGAGAGCTTCAGGAGCGGTACAACAGGGCTGCAGGTGTCTCTCTGTCTCTTACCCTATCTATCTCTTCCTCCTCTTCCCCTCTTAATTTCTCTCTGTCTCTATCCGATAATAAATAAATATAGTAAAAATAAAAAGAACCCCAGTACCATGCCTGGTCTCTGGGAAGATGCATAGGCTGAAGCAGTGCTGAGGTATCTCTCCTCTATCTCTTCCTCTCTCTCTCTCTCTCTCTCTCTCCCTCCCTCCCCTACTCAGTCTTTAAATGAAAAGAGAAATGGAGGAAAAAACAAGGCTCTGGAGGCCGCTCACCAGTATCAAATAGACACAAAACTGACTCCATCCACATGTGCTGCAGAGCACAAAATAGTGACAACAATAAGAACCCTACATTTTCTGACTGTATTGCTCTGGGTCTTCCCACGAAGCTTGTGGTTCTCAGTCTAGCATCTGTCCACCAGAACTGCTGCAGGGCTCCTTAAGACACAGGTTGTTGGGACCTACTTCTAGAGTTTCTGATTTTTTTTTCTTTTGCTCTGAAGGATGGGGCAATGATTTGCACATCTAACAGGTTCTGGCTAATATTAATGTTTCTGGCTCAGAGGTCAAATTTGGAGAACTAGTTACTCTAAAATCATACACTTGTGTGCAAACAGGTGTTTGGAGAAGTTAGAGGGCATAAAGATTGTATGTAAGTCACTGAAATTTTCCTGCTTAGGAGAAGTATTGGTTATTTCACAGGTACTAGCAAACTAGTATTTACATGTAATAACCTTTTTTTTTTTTTTGCCTCCAAGGTTATTGCTGGGCTCAGTGCGAATCCACTGCTCCTGGAGGCTTTTTTTTTTTTCCACTGTTGTTACTGTTGCTGTTATTGTTGTTGTACGACAGTACAGAGAGAAATTGAGAAAGGAAGGGAAGACAGAGAGGGGGAGAGAAATATAAATACCTGCAGACCTGCTTCACTGCTTGCAAATCAACCTCCCTACAAGTGGGGAGCCAGGGGGCTCCAACCAGGATCCTTGCTCTTAGCACAATGTGCGCTTTACTCGGTGCACTAACACCAGGCCCCCATGGAATAAGCTTTTAGCAGTCCTATCATGGGATCCTACCAATATCTCTTGGCAGCAATAAACACCTCTGCCTAATGTGGTTTGTTTTTACAGGCAAATGGCTAGAAAACAGCAGTGAGAGACCAAAGCACAGATCACCTGACAAAGAGCTCAGTCCTTGTCACCGAGACTGTCCTCATCTGCTCTGGAAACCACTATCTGCTGAAGAAAACTGACTCTCGTTCCAATCTGTGTTTTGTCAGCGAATACTATGGCTCGGAAAAGGGTTCTGTGACATTCCAGGGTTTAAAAGAGCTGACGACTTTTTCTTTGGCTTATTTTAAAGGTTTATTGACTTACTTTCATGAGTAAGAGAGACACACAGAGAGAACAGAATACTGCTCAGTTCTGGTTTACAGCAGTGGTGGGGATTGGGGCCTGGGATCGACAGGACTTCCAACAAATGTTACTAACTGCACTTTCTCCTAGGCCCAAGAGAGGTCACTTCTGACAGGAGGAATTCAGGGCCAGTGTTCTACCATCACTTCAAGGGCTGGGGAAGTCTTCCACTCACAAAATGCTTCTATCAATTCTCTCCTTTTTTCTGTAGCCTAAAAATTGACTAGCATATGGTTCCCTAGAAAAGAAGTATCACCTTCCCCTCTCTATTTCTCTCTGTTTTTATCCAATAATAAATGGGGGGTGGGGAGATCAGAATATTTAAACAACTCATCTTTTTTTTTAAAAAAATTAATTGATTATAAATAGAGAGGGAGAGAAACAGAGAGACATCTGCAGCCCTGCATCACCACTCATGAAGTTTTTCCAAGGACTTGAACCTGGGTCCTTGTGCACTGTAATGTGAGCAGTCAGCCACCGCTTGGTCCCTAAGCATCTCATCTCATCGGAATGAAAAGACGTAACAACAAATTAAAAAAAAACACTTTAGGGATCATAATGTCAACATTCACATTCAAAAAATCTTCAGGGGCTAGTAGTGGTGCATCTGATTGAACATATACATTATAGTGCGCAAATGCTTGGGTTCGAGCCCCTGCTTCCCACCTGAGGGAGAAAGCTTTGTGAATGGTGAAACAGTGTTGCAGGTGTCTCTCTCTCTCCCCCCCATCCCCTCTTGATTTCTGGATGTGTCTATACAATAAATAAAGAAAAAAAATGTTTTTAAAGTATTGGGGGTCGGGTGGTAGCGCAGTGGGTTAAGCGCACATGGCGCAAAGCGCAAAGACTGGTATAAGTATTCCGGTTTGAGCCCCCAGCTCCCCACCTGCAGGCATGAATGTCTATCATCGTGCTATCTCCCTGGTCCCATAACTGAGTTTTAGAAAAATTCGGTACCTTGTTAAAGGTCACACAGCTTATTTAGTATGCCACTTGTTAGTAAAAAAAAAAAAAAAAAAAAATTAAAATAATTCCATCTGATGACAAAGCATATGATTCTATCAACAGACGCTCAGAGTGATGTAGACATCATGAGAAACTTAAGACATCTTTAAAAAATAATAAGTTTAGCATATATATTTTGTAGAATTCTGTCGTAGAATGATACAGTCGAACTGTTCCCCTTTGTGACTGTCGGTACATTACTTTTCTGTGTATAGGGTGATGTGACAGAATAGTGGGTCATATTCAAACACGAGTCTACTACTTAGTGGGTCATATGACTGCCCGCAAACTGTTCTCTTCTTTCACTTTTCTCATCTGAAAATGAGGAACATGAAGACCTTCTTCCCTCTTTCTTTCCAGGATGCTGTCAAGAACTTAACAAGATCTTGTTGGCCTCTTCCATAAACTGTGAAGTATCAAATAACATAACACACATTAGTGACTCTGCCCCCAAGTTGGATGAGGCAAAAGAAAGCAAAGAAATGCACAGAGCACTCAGGATTCTGCCCAAGAAAACAGAGATGCTACATAGCAATTGGCCCTGGAAGTCCATAAGTAAACTTTAGGACAGGAACTGAGAAGGACAGAGATGATGGCTGTGCATGCGGTACAGATATGGCTTTAAAAATCACAGGGCTGGGAGTCAGGCAGCAGTGCAGTGGGTTAAGCACATGTGGTGCAAAGCGCAAGGACCAGCGTAAGAATCCCGGTTCAAGTCCCTGGCTCCCCACCTGCAGGGGAGTCGCTTCACAGGAGGTGAAGCAGGTCTGCAGGTGTCTGTCTTTCTCTCCCCCTCTCTGTCTTCCCCTCCCCTCTCCATTTCTCTCTGTCCTATCTAACAATGACAACATCAGTAACAACAACAACTACAACAATCTTCTTCTAGCGTTTGCCACAACAATAAAACAAGGGAACAAAAGGGAGAATAAATAAATGTAAAAAAACTTTTAAAAAATCACAAAACTATAAAACGTATTGTAATTCATTCTACTCCAGTGGCAAGATCTATTTATCCCTCTCTGCACACATTTACAGAGCATTTGGGATGAAACTATGCATGCAATTATCACTTAAGTAATACCTGTAATGACCAATCTATCCAACTGCTCAGGAAAAAGCCAAAGAAAGTGGAGGGTCAAGCCTTCAGCCCCGCTAAGATTTAACAACAGTTTTTGATGCCTGTGGGGAAGGAACTTAGTTTTTGATTAAAAAAGTAATGATACATCTTTGACAGCCAGCAAGATGACAATGCCAAGGCAGTCTTCCTAACCATCAACAATAGGAAAGCTTGTTTCTAAAACAATATATAAATGTTTGGAAAATCACTACTGGTGCTCTTTGTCAAATTCATTTTGGAATGCTTACAATGTACCAGCACTTTACAATTATTGGCTCATTCGTTCTTTTCTTCCTCAAAACAACTCTGGATCAAGAGGGTAACAATTATCTGAATGACAAATGAGAGGGCCCTGGTGCAATCTTGCTTCTGCCCTGATCAGGTCGGCCATTTTAGGCATGTCAACCTCTCGGAAGGAGAATCCTCCTATGAGACAGATGAAAAGGGCATGAGAATGTGTACACACACACACACACACACACACACACCAAGCAAACAGGTATCTGCTTACTACTAAGCCCTGGTATGAGGGTGCAACAATGAAGTCAATCAATAAGAACCTTCCAATGTGGAATCTCAAACAGCAAGTGAGAAGCAACAAATGTCCTCCAAGTGAGGAAATGCTAAAAGACAAGACAGTTACAGGTGTCAGGAACCGCAGAAAATCATCATGAAGGTGGCACGTGGACTAGTCTTGGTGCTTGGTACCAGGCCAGCTAAGAGGTGAAGAAGGAATGGCCACTATAGAGAGTCAGCACTGAGCCAGCAGATCACAGTCATATGCCTGCTTGGAACATGTTAGTGGCTTTCCAGCTCATTTAGAATGAAATCCAAACTCCTCACCTCAGACCTTGATGCTAGACCTGCTTCTCTGGCTAAGCTTAGAGACGCTAGGAACCTTTCCACTTGTTATTCTCTCGGGCTGAAGGTGTTGGAGTAACTCTTAATCAGTCTCTAGGTTCAGCTTAAACTGCACTGCCTCAGAGGCCGTCCCTGTACACCAACCCCTCTCTCTCTCTCCCTCAACAGAGTAACTAATTCTTTCCAATTGCACATACCACTTTGAGATGGGATTTTTTTTTTTTTACCTGTTCTGTTGAGTGTCGTGTCTGCTTCTCCCTCTAAATGGATTTTCACGAACTGTGGCTTTGCCTACCCTGTTCAGTCCAGGTCTTAGCACACAAGAGAATTCATTTAAATATATATATATATATATATATATATATATATATATATATATATATATATATATACATACATATTGCAGAAAGGATGGAAAGAGTGCATGGGCCATTGAATAGATGTGAGCTAAGACACTGGCAGGAACAGGATGGAATACGTTTGGGAAAAGCTTACTAGACAACTGAGAAAGTCCCTCTGCAGACAGGTTGGAAAGGGGGCGGAACCTCTGACGATGGCTTTGGGCCCAGATTCATTCTGGTTCTGCATTGCAGGCACCAGGCCTGCTATTGGGGTGGGAGGATGAATGGGGGGGGGTGAATAGGGGGACAAACACGAGGAAGACTGCTTCCTGGAGGTACCTTGGATTCTTTTCTGTCACAGAGCCAAACAGACAGGCAGTTTTGGGGGAAATAAGCAACCACCTGCACCCGCCCCAGATGCCGAAGGGAAAAGGAGGAGAGAGAGTCGTGCCCGGAACCACCTCTAACCTCGGGGGTGGGGACTGAGGGGGTCCCCGAGGCCCAGGCTCAGCGCGGAGGGCCACCCCGGCCCTGCACGCCCCCGGGGCCGACCCGCAGGTCCAGGAAGGGGCAGAGACGGAGTAACAGGTCCCTGGCCGCTCCCGCACTCACCCTGCGCCGCGCCGCCAGCCCAGCGAGTCCTCCACAGCCTGCGGGTCGCCTTCCAGGGCCGCAGAGAAGAAAACAGCCTCCGGCTCTTGTTGCTGCCCTGCTCAGTCGCTCCCATCTGTGCGCCAGCGCCCCGCCCCCGCCGCCTCCCGCAGCCGCCAGAGGGTCGCCTCCCGCCGCCCGCGCCGCCGCCGCCGCGCTTCTGCCAGGGGCCCGGGAGGACGCTCCGAAAGATGCGGCTGCCGGGGGCGGAGCTTGAGGTCGGGGGCGGGGATTGTCTGTCGGGGCGGGGCTTAAGGGCAGAGCGGGGCTTCTGTGCCAGGGGAGCTGGAGGTCCAGGGGCGGGGCTTGTGGAGAGGGGCGGAGCTTGTGGGTGGGGCGGGGCTTGGGGTGGGGGGGAGCTCCTCTGCAGGCGCACCGCCACCATCGGGCCACCACCGCTCCTCCCCAGCAAGCACGTAGAGCAGGTGGGTGCTTTAGTCCACAGATGCTCACAAGGGAGAGGCGGGTCCAGGCAATAGTGACTGACAAACAGATCGCATGGGATGTGCCACTGATTTTTCTCTCCAAATTACTAATGTCCAAGCTGAAAATCCAACAGGCTAAGTCATCTGCCCAGACATAACAGAGCTGCTAAGTGAAGGCAATTCCCAAGTCCTGAGGTCTGTTTTCATAACTTGCTTCACAATGAAGGAACCTCACGCTGTGTTAGAATAGATTGTAAACCTGACAAATACGCAACAGATTATGAGTTATAAAAGTTGTGTGTGTGTGTGTGTGTGTGTGAGTTTTATGTCTCGGGTTTTTGTTTGTTTTGTTTTGAGATCTATTTTATGTGCTGGCATTTTTGCATGTATATCATCCAGTTGTATGCCGCCTTTTTGGGGGTGAGAGACATGATTCCTTTTTACAGATGAAGACATTGAAGCCGACTCTTCTTCACCACTTGATCTCTGTGGCCATTTTGCCTGTAACTGATAGACTTTAGGAGGAAGATCAAAATCAAAAACCCTCTACAGTTAATTGGCAATAATAATAATAATAATAGCTAATGATTATTAAATATTGCTCATGTACCAGATTTTACATCATGGTTGCATGCTTAGATTAGTGTTTATCAATAATAAATTGATTGGAGTTAATATAAGACAATGGCCCTACATCTAGGAAATGCACATCACGGCGTTTAAAAGTGTAAAGAACTGTGATGCACTTCACATATCTTCAGCTGATTTAAGGAAAAATTTCATACGTTTGTGTGGGCTTATGAGTACATGATAAAGCAAAGGAAGGAAAATTTAAATAATAGGTGAACCTGGATAAACACTGTCTGCTATTGTTACTGCAACTTCCCTTGACGTTTGAAATTTATTCCCATGTAAAAATATAAAACAGTGTATTTGATTTCCATGGAAAAGAAAGTAATAAGAATTGGGAGTCGGGCAGTGGCGCAGCGGGTTAAGCGCAGGTGGCGCAAAGCTCAAGGACCGGTGGGTGTAAGGATCCCAGTTCGAGCCCCCAGCTCCCCACCTGCAGGGGAGTCGCTTCACAGGTCTGCAGGTGTCTATCTTTCTGTCCCCCTCTCTGTCTTCCCCTCCTCTCTCCATTTCTGTCTCTCCTATCCAACAATGACAACAATAATAACTACAACAATAAAACAACAAGGGCAACAAAAGGGAGTAAGTAAATAAATAAATATTTTTAAAAAGAAAGAAAATAATAAGAATTAGTTACTCTAGCTATTAAGATCTAGTCTGATGCTATAATACTAAACATTGTGATATAGGCAAAGAGATAAGCTCATAGATCAGTGAAACATAATAAAGAACCCAGAATGAGGGCCACATAAATAAGTCCAACTGATTGTTTTACAAAGGCTTGAAAGTAACCTGATAGAGGAACTACTAGTAACTTTTTCAACAAATGATGCTGCAATAATTGGACCTTCATTTACACATACAATAACCCTAGACTTCACATCTTACACACAAAATGGATTCTTGTCTTCAGTGTAAAGGCACAAAACTTTTTTAAAGTTTTATTTGTTGGTTTGATAGGACAGAGAGAAATTGAGAGGGTAGAGGGAAAAACAGAGAGGGAGAGAACCAGAGAGACACCTGCAGCCCTGCTTCACCACTTGCAAAGCTTCCCCCCTGCAGATGGGGACCAGGGACTTTGTCCCAAGCACAAAATGTATAAGAAACAATAGAAGGGGGAGTAGGGTGGTAGCACAGTGGGTAAAGCACAGGTGGCTCCAAGCGCAAAGACCAGCATAAGATTCCCGGTTCGAACCCCCGGCTCCACCACCTGCAGGGGAGTTGCTTCACAGCTCTCTGACCTATCTAACAATGATGACATCAGTAACAACAGCAATAATAGCTACAACAACAATAACAAGACAACAAGGGCAACAAAAGGGAATAAATAAAATAAATAAATAAATAAATATTTATAAAAGAAACAATAGGTCATTTAAGATCTGGAGCTATGCCAAGAGTCATTCAACTTGTCATTAGAAGCATGATTAATCAGATGCAAAATTGAGAAAGTGACTCCATCAGCATTCACTATTGTTCTATGAAAAGCCCCATCAAGAGGAAGAAACAAAGAAAACTACAGATTAAGCAAAAAAAAAAAAAAAAACACTTGCAAACCAACAGTTGGCTGGTGTTTATGATAAATTTTTTAAAGATCCTCAAAATTCAACACTAAAAAAAAGAAAAATCCAATTAAAGCATGTAGAAAAGACACAAATACATTTTTTTTCCCATTGAAAAGAGTACACAGATGGCAAATAAGCACACGAGAAAGATTCAGTACCACTAGCTATCAAGGGAATGTAAATTAAAACATGTGAATTGGGGGCCCCGGC
The DNA here is from genome assembly GCF_950295315.1 of Erinaceus europaeus. Lineage (NCBI taxonomy): Eukaryota > Metazoa > Chordata > Mammalia > Eulipotyphla > Erinaceidae > Erinaceus > Erinaceus europaeus. Next base: position 84,779,143 of record NC_080174.1, on the reverse strand, counting down.
AATAGCGCAGCGGGTTAAGCACACATGGCGCAAAGCTCAAAGACATGCGTAAAGATCCCAGTTCGAGCTCCCGGCTCCCCACCTGTAAAGGGAGGTTGCTTCACAAGCAGTGAAGCAGGTCTGCAGCTGTCTGTCTTTCTCTCCCCCTCTCTGTCTTCCCCTCCTCTCTCTATTTCTCTCTGTCCTATGCAACAGTAACAGCAATGGCAACAATAGCACCGAGCCCAAGTGATAACCCTAGAGGCAGGAAAAAAAAAAAAAGAAAGAAAGAGATATTCAGTTCATCTGGTTACACATGCCTCATTGATGGCTGTAGAAGTTGTTGAGAATACAGTAAAGGGGCCGGGTGGTGGCACAACTGGCTGAGCGCACATATTACAATGCGCAAGGACCCAGATTTGAGCCCCAAGTCCCCACTTGTATGGGGGAAAGCTTTGCAGTGGGGAAGCAGTATTGCAGGTGTGTCTCTTCCTCTCTTCCTGTCTCCCCCTACCCTCTTGATTTCCAGCGGTCTCTATCCAATAAATACATATTATATATATATATATATATATATATATATATATTTTTTTTTTTGCCTCCAGGGTTATCGCTGGGGCTCCATGCCTGCACTAGGAATCCACTGCTCCTGGAGGCCATTTTTCCCATTTTATTAGCTAGGACAGAGAAATTGAGAAGGGGAGAGGAGAGAGGGAGGAAAAGAGAAAGACGCCTGCAAACCTGCTTCGTTGCTTGCGAACCTTCCCTGTGGCAGGTGGGGAGCTGGAACTCGAACCCAGATCCTTGCACGGGGTCCTTATGCTTCGTACTATATGCACTTAACCGGGTGCGCAATCGCTAGGCCCCCTGCACGTCTCCTCTTAAGTCTTCTACCTTTATATCTTCCTAGCAGATTTGAGAAGCACTGCAAAGTGTCAGGCTCATTGTTTCCACCACTGTCCTTCCTGGCACACTCAGTGCACTGAAAAACCTCCTTGTATAGGCCTACTAACTCGCTGCTTAGACTTTGCTGGGCAGGGCAAGAGGAGAAACACATTCTTTGATTTGCCCTTTTAGTCCAAACATCATGTGGTTTTGTGGCGTTCTTCCAGCTCAGAGTTGGAACAAGGACAGAAGATTCTGGCTCCCACAGTCACAGCTTGCTGCAGGCCATTTCAGTGGGGAACCTTCCCCACCCTTCCTAAAGCCTATGGGAAAGAAAGAGGCAGGGACAGCTGATCTTCCACCCCAGTAGAAACGCCCAAGTGCCCTTAGGCACATTCATGAGCATTAGCAATGTGGAATGTCTTTTCAAATGTCAAAAATGCAAAAACAAGTAAGCCCACTTATTAGTGCATCCAGTTCATACGCCATAGTAGAAAAAGAAAAGAGCCTCTGAACTCTATTCACAGGATTGTTTGTAGAGCTAAGTTCAGAAGCGCAAAGATGACAAAGTCAATGGCATCCTCATGGGTGTGCCCTTATGCAGGAGACAAAGCGGGTTGTAAGAGAAGAAGGAGCTAATAGGCTGAGCCCAGCAGGACAGAGCACTGTAAATCCAGGCTCTGAATTACTGAATGACCATTCCCAACGTGCTGAACTTCTGTGAGTTGTAGTTTTGTAAGCCATTTGTTCTCTTGGTTTTTGTTTGTTTTTCCTTTTGTGTTTTGACAGGACAGAGAGAAACAGAGAAGAGGGGACTATAAAGAAGGAGAGAGAAAGACACCTGCAGGCATGCTTCAACACTTGTGAAGGGTCCTCCTTGCAGGTAGGACTCAAACCTGGGTCTCTTATGTGTGGTTAATCATGTGCACTGTCACCCTAGCTAGGCCCTAGTTTACCCATCTGTTAAATGGAGGAATGCAAATAGCACCTACCTCATAGGATAATTTTTACTCTCTCAATAATTTTTACTAGTTTATGTAAAGGGTCCGGTAGGGTCAGTTAGAATTTAGGATTACACCGTGGCCCTGATGACGAATAATAAAAGAATGGTAAAGTGTGTCAACTGTCACGTGTGTCAGCTCTCTTCCACCCACCCCCACCCCCAGGTCACAGTTTTAAATAGGATGGTCATGCTAGACTTTGCTGAAAGAGAAACTGAATAAAGACTTGAATTTGAAAGAGAAAAAAGAAGTCAGCAGGCAGGTATGAGAGAACATTCCAGGTAGAAGGGATACCCTGCCTGGAAGTGGGAGTGGTAAGTTTGAGGAACAGCAAGGAGATGAAAGTGGGTAGGATCAACTAACTACACAAAAGAAAGTAGGATATGTCTCCTAATCTCTTCTTCTGAACAGCATCAGCATGATTGTTACCCCTTGATAAGCTTTAGAAGAAACACTGTACATAACTGGCCGGGAGATATACTGGGCAAAAAGAATTTTATATATATTTATATATATATATTACATGTATATATAATCTAAATGACAATTATTGTCCCTATGTCAACTTTTATTAGAATCATCAAACAAGCAAAATGCAATCAAACAGGGTTCTCTTAGACCACACTATTTCATCCCTAATTTAAGGGATGAAAATAAACCTAATACCAGATTAGATACAACAAAGGACACTCAAGCTTTAACAACTGGGAGAAAGTCAAAGTTTGTTAGATAAAGAAAGGACTACAAAAGCTGGATAAAGGCAAGAGACTGGCTCACTTAATAATGACTTTTTAGGGAGACGGGCGGTAGCGCAGTAAGGTTAAGCGCACGTGGCGCAAAGTGCAAGGACCGGCATAAGGATCCTGGTTTGAGCCCCCAGCTCTCCACCTGTGTGTGGGGGGGGTGGCTTCACAGGCGGCGAAGCAGGTCTGCAGGTGTCTGTCTTTCTCTCCCCCTCTCTGCCTTCCCCTCCTCTCTCCATTTCTCTCTGTCCTATCCAACAACAGTAACTACAACAACAAAACAACAAGGGCAACAAAAGGGAATAAATAAATATTTTTTAAAAATAATAGTGGCTTTTTGGTCACTGCCAGGACACCCCATCATCTGGGACCCTAGACAGGGAATCCTTGGATTTCCCCATAGATAATATGGGCCAAAACCTCTAACACATCCCCTCTTTCTCTTTTAAATTTTATTAGTGATTTAATATTATTTACAAAATTATAAGACAACATGGGTACACCTCCACACCATTCCCACTAGCAGAGTTCTGGATCCCCATTTCCTCCACTGTACGCTATAACAATTCTCCTAAGGTTGCAGATATGGCTTAGCTATTATTTCTACAACTATCTGTCTAGATTTGTATATATATTTCCCATGACGCCACCTTCTTTTCCAATCCACACCTACACCTATTACTACATCCAAATGTCTCTCCTTTTTTCTTCTCTCTCTGGGTCTAAATGGAGTTGGAGCTCAGAGCTTGTTGACCCTCTTCTTCCTATCTTTTCTCCCAAACTGGGACTATGCATCAAAATTCTTTATGGGGGACCGGGTGGTGGCGCACCTGGCTGAGTGCACATGTTACTATGTGCAAGGACCCAGGTTCGAGCCCCCGAGTTCCCACCTGCAGGGGGAAAGCTTTGCAAATGGTGAAGCAGTGTTGCATGTGTCTCTCTGTCTCTCTTCCTCTCTATCACCCTTCCCTCTATATTTCTGGCTGTCTTTATCTGATAAATAAAGATTATAAAAAATTTTAACTCTTTATTGGGTGCAGAGTGTGGGAGTTCTGGCTTCTGTAACTGTGCCATGTGCACTTAACCCGCTGTGCTACCGCCCGACTCCATAGCTTCTGTAATTGTTTCTTCACTGGACATGGGTGTTGGCAGGTTGATAGATCCCTCTATCCACCACCACTGGTCACTTCCATCAGGAATAACCTCATAAGATCTCTTGTGGGTTTCTCAAGGACCTTAGCCTTACTAAAAAGTTGCAATGGTAAAGACAACCCCACTTTCCAATGGGAGGCTGGGCCAACATACTCTACCAGTCAAGGAAGACTGATCTTGAAATGAGTACAGCCTAGAATGTTCCCAGTTATGAGCATGGACTGCATGCTCAGACTGACAGGGACTCTGAGGTTACAAAGTCTCCTGTGCTAAATATAAATATATATGGGCCCTGGGGCAATGGGGCAATCAGCTAATTGTATTTGTATATTTTCTTCAAGTTTGAGAGCTACTCCTGCCTTAATCCAGCTTTCTAGCCCTTTTCTCAACTCTGACACCATCTTCCCAGACAATATTCTTAGTTCACCTCCATATTAGCTATCAAGTGGCAAAAAACTAAAGTCATGAGCCCCTTAGAACATACCTAAAATAGATTTCCTAGCTTCTTTCCACCTCAAGATCCCTAATTTCATCTGCCCTATTCCTGCTTTTTGGTTCCTGTTTACTGAACACTTTGTCTTGCTTTTTAGCCACCAAGTTACAGAAGCTACTAGGATTCCATTGTGACTTCCCTTGGAAGATCTCACTAATGTGTCCCAGAACCTCACCTCTCCAGAGCCCTACCCCACTAGGGAAAGATAGAAACAGGCTGGGGGTATGGATCGACCTGCCAACACTCATGTCCAGCAGAGAAGCAATTACAGAAACCAGACCTCCCACCTTCTGCAGACCCAAACCAATTTTGATCCATACTCCCATGGGGGGAGAAATGTTAGGGGCAGATAATTAGAGGGCTCTGAACTCCAATTCCATCAGGACCTGGAGAGAGAAGAACAAAATGAAGGACATTCTGAAGTGGCCGTGGGTGTAAGATTTTTTTAAACCCTAATACTCTATCCTTCTCTCCCTATAAGGTTTCTAAAATAAGTGCAGAGAACCACTCTCCCTTCTACCAAGGCAGACAGTTAAGTTGAGGCACAGAACAACAATTCCCAGAAGGGTCCTTTTGTCTTTTGATAGATTTTTTTTCCAGTCTCCACACAGAAGTTCTCTAATAGAAAAAGAACTGAATACAGAAACCTTTTGTCACAGCCTGGTCTGTGTCCCTTAAAAGAGGAGGGTGAGGAGTGCGTAATTTGAATATAATCTGAGCCTTCTGCAACTCTGGTTGCTTTACAAACATAATCTCACATTGCATCTTCAAGCATCAGACTGCTTTCCTGTTATGGAGGAGAAAAAAAATGAAGGCACAGGAAGCCTAGTAACTTTCTCAGGGTTCCCCAGAAACAATCAATTATCGTTCTAATTCCTTTTAATAATTCTTCACTGCCCCTGAACTCCGGATATGATGAGGAAGAGCAGAAAGGAGGAGTCATGCTAATTTTCCTTGGAAAAATGGGTCTGCTATATCTGGACTGTGTTGGCTTCCATGTTAAGTTACATGTTGAAAAATATTTCTTGAGTCTCTCTGGCAGAGTTTACTTCTTTACCAGGGTGTTACCTTGGATCAGTTTAGGCCTGGTAACCACACCTCCTATACCCAACTGGAAACTTCTACTATTATCCTCCCAGCCTAGAGTGGTGGGGACTTCCTATTGCTACTATATTTTTTTTAGTATTCCCTTTTATTGCCCTTGTTGTTTTATTGTTGTAGTTATTATTGTTGTTGTTATTGATGTCATTGTTGGATAGGACACAGAGAAATGGAGAGAGAAGGGGAAGATAGAGAGGGGGAGAGAAAGACAGATACCTGCAGTCCTGCTTCACGACTTATGAAGCGACTCCCCTGCAGGTGGGGAGCCAGAGGCTGGAACCAGAATCCTTAGGCTGGTCCTTGCGCTTCGCGCTACCTGCTCTTAACCCGCTGTGCTACCGCCCAACTCCCTGCTATTCTTGGGACTACTCTAATGTCACCACTAACTACAATAAGGCTCCTCTGTTCTGCTGTAAAATGAAATTAGAATATATATATATATTCTAATATATATTAGAGAGAGAGAGAAAGAGAGAGAGAAAGCTTCATCTTTCTCAAATGATGAGAAAGAGAGAGAGAGAAAGAGAGAAAGCTTCATCTTTCTCAAATTCAGTGCTGACAGTAGAGAATCCTGTGATCAGTAAGTCAAGTGTCAGATGCAGAAATTCCCTCCACTGGAAACTGCAGTAGCTCTCCCAAGGTCACAGATGTGGACTGACTACTATATCTATAACTACCTATAGTTTTATATATTTGCCCATTTCTTCCACTGTCCTACCCTTTCCTCCTCTCCAAGTCAAATCTTACACCCACAACCAGGGCTTCAAAAAATGATTCCATCTCCCTGTTTCTTCAGTTTCATTATCAGAGATCTTTTGTAAATAACCACCTAGTTATTTTATTATGCATTTTTACGTATGTTTCTTCTTGTCAGCTATGAATGAATCATATAATATGAAAGGAAAAAAAATTAAGTGAGGGTCAGGAGGTGGCGCTCTGGGTTAAGTAACATTGAAAATAAGAAAACCATACAAAAGATCAACGAAAGTAAATGTTGGTTCTTTGAAAGAGTGAACAAAATCGACAAACCTTTAGCCAGACTCACAAAACAAAAAAGGGAGAAGACCCAAATAAATCGGATAGTAAATGAAAGAGGACAACAAACACCGCAGAAATTCAGCATATCATGGGAGACTTTTATAAACAACTCAATGCCACCAAGCTAGAGAACCTGGAAGAAATGGATGATTTCCTAGACACCTACAAACTTCCAAAATTAAATAAAGAGGAACTAGATAACATGAACAGGCCCATAACAGCTAATGAAATTGAAACAGTTATCAAAAACCTTCCCAAGAATAAAAGTCCTGGACTAGATGGCTTTACAAATGAATTCTATAAAATCTTCAAAGAAGAACTAATACCTCTACTTTTAAAAGTCTTCCAGAAGATTGAAGACACTGGAATACTCCCTGCCAGCTTCCATGAAGCCAACATCACTCTGATACCAAAAGCAGACAGGGACACAACCAAAAAAGAAAACCACAGAGCAATATCTCTGATGAACACAGATGCTAAAATACTGAACAAAATTATAGCCGACCGGATACAGCAGTATATTAAAACGATTGTTCATCATGATCAAGTGGGGTTTATCCCAGGGATGCAAGGTTGGTTTAATATACATAAATCAATCAACGTGATCCACCAAATCAATAAAAGCAAGACCAAAAACCACATGGTCATATCAATAGATGCAGAGAAAGCCTTTGACAAAATACAACATTCCTTTATGATCAAAACACTACCAAAAGTGGGAATAGATGGAAAATTCCTGAAGATAGTGGAGTCTATATATAGCAAACCTACAGCCAACATCATACTCAGTGGTGAAAAACTGGAAGCATTTCCCCTCAGATCAGGTACTAGACAGGGCTGCCCACTATCACCATTACTGTTCAGCATAGTATTGGAAGTTCTTACCATAGCAATCAGGCAGGAGCAAGCAATTAAAGGGATACAGATTAGAAGAGAAGTTAAACTCTCCCTATTTGCAGACAACATGATAGTCTACATAGAAAAACCTAAGGAACCCAGCAAGACGCTTTTGGAAATCATTAGGCAATATAGTAAGGTGTCAGGCTACAAAATTAACATTCAAAAGTCAGTGGCATTCCTCTATGCAAACACTAAGTTAGAAGAAGTTGAAATCCAGAAATCAATTCCTTTTACTACAGCAACAAAAGCAATAATATATCTAGGAATAAACCTAACCAAAGAAGTGAAAGACTTGTATACTGACAATTATGAGTCACTACTCAAGGAAATTGAAAAAGACACAAAGAAGTGACAAGATATTCCATGTTCATGGGTTGGAAGAATTAACATCATCAAAGTAAATATACTACCCAGAGCCACCTACAAATTTTATGCTATCCCCATCAAGATCCAAACCACATTTTTTAGGAGAATAGGTAACGAATGCTACAAATGTTTATCTGGAGCCAGCAAAGACCTAGAATTGCCTAAACAATCTTGAGAAGAACAGAACTGGAGGCATCACATTCCCAGCTCTCAAATTGTATTATAGGGCCGCTGTCATCAAAACTGCTTGGTACTGAAACATGAATAGACACACTGACCAGTGGAATAGAATTAAGAGCCCAGAAGTGAGCGAGCCCCCATACCTATGGACATCTAATCTTTGACAAAGGTGCCCAGACTATTAAATGGGGAATGGAGTCTTTTTAACAAATGGTGCTGGAAAAAAATGGGTTGAAACATGCAGAAGATTGAAATTATATTTCATCAAACACAAAAGTAAATTCCAAGTGGGTCAAGGACTTGGATGTTAGACCAGAAACTATCAGATACTTAGAAGAAAATATTGGCAGAACTCTTTTCCGCATAAATTTTAAAGACATCTTCAATGAAACGAATCCAGTTACAAAGAAGACTAAGGCAAGTATAAACCTATGGGACTACATCAAATTAAAAAAGCTTCTGCACAGCAAAAGAAACCACTACTCAAACCAAGAGACCCCTCACAGAATGGGAGGAGATCTTTACATGCCATACATCAGACAAGAGGCTAGTAACCAAAATATATAAAGAGCTTGCAAACTCAACAAGAAAATAACCCCATCCAAAAATGGGGGGAGAACATGGACAGAATATTCACCACAGAAGAGATCCAAATAGCTGAGAAACACATGAAAAAATGTTCCAAGTCTTTGATTGTCAGGGAAATGCAAATAAAGAAAACAATGAGATACCACTTAACTCCTGTGAGAATGTCATACATCAGAAAAGGTAACAGCAGCAACAAATGCTGGAGAGGTTGTGGGGTCAAAGGAACCCTCCTGCACTGCTGGTGGGAATGTCAATTGGTCCAACCTCTGTGGGAAGCAGTCTGGAGAACTCTCAGAAGGCTAAAAATAGACCTACCCTATGATCCTCTAGTTCCTCTCCTGGGGATATATCCTAAGGAACCCAACACACCCATCCAAAAAGATCCGTGTACACATATGTTCATAGCAGCACAATTTGTAATAGCCAAAACCTGGAAGCAACCCAGGTGTCCAACAACTGACAAGTGGCTGAGCAAGCTGTGGTTCATATACACAATGGAATACTACTCAGCTATTAAAAATGGTGACTTCACTGTTTTCAGCCCATCTTAGATGGACTTTGAAGAAACCATGTTAAGTGAAATAAATTAGAAACAGAAGGATGAATATGGGATGATCTCACTCTCAGACAGAAGTTGAAGAACAAGATCAGAAGAGAAAACACAAGTAGAACTTGAACTGGAATTGGAATATTGTACCAAAGTAAAAGACTCTGAGGTGGGGGGGGGGGTACAGGTCCAAAAAGGATGACAGAGGACCTAGTGGGGGTTGTATTGTTATGTGGAAAACTGAGAAATGTTATGCATGTACAAATTACTGTATTTACTGTCGGATGTAAAACATTAACCCTCCAATAAAGAAATTAAAAAAAAAAAAAAGTAAATTTATTAGGCCCAGGAGCTAGCACACTGGGTAAAGATTTGGACTCTCGAGAGCTGGACGGTAGTGCAGCGGGTTGAGCACACATGGCACAAAGCCCAAGGACCGGCGTTCAAGCCCCCAGCTCCCCACCTGCAGGGGAGTCGCTTCACAGGTGGTGAAGCAGGTCTGCAGGTGTCTGTCTTTCTCTCCCTCTCTCTGTCTTCCCCTCCTCTCTCTATTTCTCTCTGTCCTATCCAACAATGACGACAACAATAACAATAACTACAACAATAAAACAACAAGGGCAACAAAAGGGAATAAATAAATAAATAAAATATTTTTTAAAAAAAGATTTGGACTCTCAAGCATGAGTTTCCCAACCTTCTCCACCCCAAAGTCTTTTACTTTGGTGCATTACAACACTCATTTTATTTTATTTTTTAATGCTGTGCAGGAGATCAACACAGGGTCTTAATCGGATATTCTGCTGCTGACTCACTTCTCTGATCCAATTTTTTTAAAATTTATTTTTCCTTTTTGTTGCCCTTGTTGTTTTTCATTGTTGTTGTAGTTATTATTGTTGTTGTTGTTGATGTCGTCGTTGTTGGATAGGACAGAGAGAAATGAAGAGAGGAGGGGAAGACAGAGAGGGGGAGAGAAAGACACCCACAAACCTGCTTCACCGCCTGTGAAGCGACTCCCCTGCAGGTGGAGAGCCGGGCCTCAAACCCGGATCCTTACAAGGGTTCTTGCGCTTTGCACCACGTGCACTTAACCCGCCCTACCGCCCGGGTCCCATCTGATCCAATTTTTTATTGAGAGTGAGAGAAAGACAGAGATGAAGTCAAAGAGTAGCAAAGACAGACAGAAAGAGGAAAAAGCCCTGCTGCACCAGCCACGAGGTTCTTTAATTCCTTGTCTCTGGTGTCCTCACTGTTCCTGCATGGTGCTAAGGATTGAGTCTAGACCTCGACCCTGCCAATCACATACTCCACCACCGAGTCACCCCCACCCCCACCCCCAAACCCCTCACGTCCCTCAGCTCATATTTTAAACCCTCTCCAACAGTTCCTCTCCTCAGAGTGCTTATAAACTGCTTTTGTTTAATTTTTTTAAATATTTATTTATTTTCTTTTTTTGTTGCCCTTGTTTTATTGTTGTAGTTCTTATTGTTCTTGATGTCATCATTGTTGGATAGGCATTCATAATACCAGCACCAAGCCCCAGAGGCAAAAAAAGAGAGAGAGAAGGACAAGGATTTTTTAATTTAAAAATATTTATTTTTTATTGTTATTGTAGTTATTATTGATGTTGTCATTATTAGATAGGACAGAGAGAAATGGAGAAAAGAGGGGAAGACAGAGAGGGGAAGAGAAAGATAGACACCTGCAGATTGTGAAACGACTTCCCTGCAGGTGGGGAGCCAGGGGCTCCAACCGGGATTCTAACACTGGTCCTTGTACTTTGCGCCATGTGTGCTTAACCCGCTGCTCTACCACCCAACTCCCTTTTTTTTTTGCCTCCAGGTTTATTGCTGGGGTTCAGTGCCTGCACTAGGAATCCACTGCTCCTGGAGGCCATTTTTCCCATTTTATTGTCCTTGTTGTAGTTGCTATTGTTATTGTTATAGCTGTCATTGTTGTTGGATAGGACAGAGAGAAATGGAGAGGTGAGGAGAAGACAGAGAGGGGGAGAGAAAGACAGACACCTGCAGACCTGCTTCACTGCTTGCGAAGTGACCCCCCTGCAGATGGGGAGCTGGGGTCTTGTACTGAGATCCTTTTTAAAAATATATTTATTTACTCCCTTTTGTTGCCCTTGTTCTTTTATTGTTGTAGTTATTATTGTTATTGACGTCGTCATTGTTTCATAGGACAGAGAGAAATTGAGAGAGGAGGGGAAGACAGAGGGGGAGAGAAAGATTGACACCTGCTGACCTGCTTCATTGCTTGTAGGGAACTGCAGGTAGGGAACTGGGGCCTTGAACCCGAATCCTTACGCTGGTCCCTGCACTTTGTGCCATGTGTGCTTAACCAGCTGCGCTACTGCCCAGCCCCCCTTTTTTCTTTACTCTTTTTTTTTTTTTGCCTCTAGTCACTTGGCTTGGTTGCCACCACTATGAATCAACCGCATCTAGTGGCTTTTTTTTTAAAAATTGGATAGGACAGAGAGAAATTGAGAGTGGAGGGTGGGGAGAGAGAGACTGACACCTGCAGACCTGCTTTACTATTTGTGATGTGTACGCTTAACTGTGTGCACCACCACCTGGCTCCAAGCCATTTATTTTTATGAGAGAGAATAAGAAAAACTAGAATACTAATAACCTCTGGCATACAGTAATGCTAGGAGTCGACTCTGAGGTCTTTGCGGCTTCAGACATTCAAGTCATGTGCACTCACATTGAGTTGTTTCTCTGACCCTTCTCTCTCTCTTGCTCTCTCTCTCTCTTATTAATTTTGTCAGTAACTAGATATTGATTTACAAAATTACATCCCAACAGGGGTATGAGTCCACCCCATTCCCACCACCAGAGTTCTGAGTCCCAATCTTCCCACTGCAAACCACTGCATCATCTCTATAACTATGTACTGTCTCCATTTGTACATCATTGTCCCCCTTTTCCTTACAGGTCCAATCCTCTCTTCCCCTCCAAGCCACTCATGCCACCATTACTACCGCCACATGTCCTACCTTCTTCCTCTTGTCTCTGGGTGCTGATGGAGCTGGAGTTTAGAAGTCCACTTACCTTTTTCCTCCTATCATTTCTCCCCCACTGGGAGTATGGGTCAAGACTGATTTTGGAGTGCAGAAGTTAGGAGTTCTGGCTTCTGTAATTTCTTCTCTGCTGGACATGGGCGTTGGCAGGTCGACTCACACCCCCAGTTTTTTTCTATCTTTCCCTAGTGGGCTAGAGCTTTAGAGGGGCGAGGTGCCAGGATACATTGATAAGTCATCTGCCCAGAAAAGTTTCCCTGGTGTGGTCCCCCCTGCAGATGGGGAGCTGGGGGCTGGGACAGGGATCCTTACTCCTGTCCTAGTGTACTGTAATGTGTGTGGTCAACCAGGTGTGCCACTTCTGGCCCCCAGTACCTCCTTGTATATAAATTATAAGCCTGTGAGTAGTTAAGCTGCTGATCTTTATTTATTTTGTGAATGTCTTGATTATGAGTTTTCACTTCCATGTTATAAAACTAAATCCATTGTATTTATTTATTATTTTATTCAGAACTCTGGTGGTAGGAACGCATCTGGGATGTCTCTCTTCCTCTCTAAATCAAGAGGAGGAGATAGAGAGAGACACCTGTAGCTTTGCTTCACCACTTGCGAAGCTTTCCTCCTGTAGGTGGGGCCCAGGGGCTTGAACCGAGGTCCTTGCACACTGTAATGTGTACACTTAACCAGGGGAGCCACTGCCTGGCCCCCATTCTATTTTTCTTGAATGCCATTATCTATGTAAATGGTTTCAGTCCATCTAAAGAATATTTTCCAAAAATTTTCAATGAACTCTGCCCAGCCAGAGTGCCCCTTCAGACTGTGTAGAGTGATAGGAGTCAAAGCCCAGTGGTAAGAAGCGCTACCGGGGGAATCCGGCGGCAGCGCAGCTGGGTAAGTGCACGTGGCACGGAAGCACAAGGACCAGCGGAAGGATTCCGGTTCGAGCCCCCCGGCTCCCCACCTGTAGGCGAGCCCCGTCAATATCCCTGGAGGCAAAAAAAAAAAAAGAGCTACCGGAACATTCGTGGGCGGGGTCAAAGAAGCTCTGTGCACAAGGTGTTGGGAATTGGACCATAGCTATGCCCACAGGGGTCAGATATCTCTACAACACGTGTTACAGAGGCTGTGAAGTGACAGGAGCCATTGTACAGTTGGTGGGAATGTAAATTGCCACAGCTCTTAGGATAATACTGTGGAGATTTCTCAAAATATTAAAAGCAGAAACTTTCTACAGCCTGGAGACAGAAATCAATGACTAGGACACAGGACTTCCATGGCTGAAACCCTTGACTAGAGAGAGGTATTATGTGCAATCCCTGGTCCACATCTGCCAGAGCTGAATACTACCCTAGTCTCTCTCTCTCTCTCCTCCCTTTCTCTCTTTTTATTATTCTTTTAACTTTGTCTTTATTTACAGTCAAAAATCAAGAGGGGAAGGGGAGATAGAGAGGAAGAGAGACAGAGAGACACTTGCAGCCCTGCTTCACCGCTTGTGAAGCTTCTGTCCTGCAGGTGGGGACATGGGAGCTTGAACCTGAATCCTTGTGCACCGTAAGGTGTGTGCTTAACAAGGTGCACCAACACCTGACCCCAGAAGATTTATTTTCTATTACTTTCTTTTCTATTTCAGTAAATTCTCATTTCACTTTTTTTTTTTTTTCACTTTCTACCACTTCTGTTCTGGTGAATTTCTGAATTTTTTTTTTTTACATTATTGCTTCTCAACAATATCTGATTCATGCTGGAGTGTTCTGTTACAGCTTTTTCTCTCATATTCCATCCCCGTTAGTGTTTATTAAGAGGTGGTGGGAAGAATAAGAGTCAACACTGCATACATCAGAGTGGTGCTCTGTTTTTCTCTTTCTTCCCTGCTCTCATGAAAATAAATGAATGAATAAAATTTTAAAGTAACCTTTTGTGGGGTTGAGGAGACAGCTAAAATCTTATTAGAACACCACTTGAATGCCTGAGGCCCCAGAAGTCACAGGTTCAGCTCCTAGCACCACTTGAAGCTAGAGCTGAGCTAGACTCTGCTCTGACGCCTTTCTTTCCCTCACCTCTTTCTGGTCTCAAGAGGTGGGGTAATAGATAAAGTACTGGACTCTCAAGCATAAGGTCCCAAATTTAATCACCACCAGTATCCTATGTGCCAGAGCTGTGTTCTAGTTCTCCCTCAGAAATAAATATTTTTGGGAGTTGGGCGGTAGCGCAGTGGGTTAAGTGCACACAGCGCCAAGCGCAAGGATCGGTATAAGGATCCCAGTTGGAGTCCCCGGCTCCCCACCTGCAGGGGGCTCACTTCACAGGCTATGAAGCAGGTCTGCAGGTGTCTATCTTTCTCTCCCCCTCTCTGTCTTCCCCTCCTCTCTCCATTTCTCTCTGTCCTATCGAATAATGACAACATCAATAATAACTACAATAACAATAAAAAATAAATATTTTTAAATTAAAAAATCCTTGTCCTTCTCTCTCTCTTTTTTTGCCTCTGGGGCTTGGTGCTGGTATTATGAATGCCAGGCTCCTGGAGGCCATTATATATATGTAATGGACAGAGAGAAATGGACAGAGGAGGGGAAGATAGACACCTTCAGACCTGCTTCACCGCTTGTGAAGCAACTCCCCTGGCAGGTGGGAAGCCGGGGGCTCGAACCGGGATCCTTATGCAAGTCCTTACATTTTGCACTGTATGTGCTACTGCCCGAACCCCATCCTTTCTTCTCTCTCACTCTTTCTCTTTCTCTCTTTTTCTCTCTCTTTCTCTCTCTCTCTTTTTCCAGAGGACTTCTCAGCTCTGGTTTATAGTGGTGATGCTGGATATTGAACCTGGGACTTTTGGTGTTTCAGGCATGAAAATCTTCATAATCATTATGCTATCTCCTCAGAAATCACACACACCCCCAAAAAAAGAGAAAAAAAACTTGCTTAAAAAGTAAATTTGCATGGACATTAGCTGTTTCTCTGTTTTCAAAACTTTGAGCTTTTTCTGGAACCCATGTTTATAGACAGATCAACATTGTTTGATTTTTCTAGTTTCCTAGTTCAAGGGTGGCCTCTTCAGTCAGTGAGGTGAAATGCAATTTCTTTAATGAATATCATTTTCCTTGTGGGAGTGGAAGGATTTATTATATAGTTTATCTTGTATAGGGTTTTATAAAACTTTAATTTCTGTGGAACTCTTAACGTCTGTCAGCTTTCTTATTTATCCTTCTTCACCAAATCTCTGAGAGATATACCCTCCTTCCAAAAGTCCTTGTTAGCTCCCAGATACACGTCTTCTTCAGATACACATTTAAATCCTTATGTCAAGTCTTTTACTTTCAATATGCTAATAGTGAGTGCTATCTCAGTATCCAACCTCTGGGGTGCTTTCTGGAACCTAATACTTCACTCTCTCGTTTCCAAGTAGTTTCTGCCCATGTCTGCGTGTACTCCACAGCTAGTGCTACTGATGTCTGGCATTTATCTCTCCACTCAAGTGACATTGGTAATATTCTCTCCCCTGGAGAGATGACAGATATGTGTTATGTGGTCATTATGACTTCATTTGCTTTCTTTGCCCTGTAGGTTTTCTGGAAGATGTGTAGAAAGATTCAGAGGTAGGTATCGCTTTTTGGTTCCTGCCCTACCATTCCATCTTTTCCTCACAAATTTTATCTTAGAATTGTTTTGTTGTTGTTGTTGCTTTGTTTTTAATGTCTGAACACCATGTGGGCAAGTTACTCATTATTTCTAGGTCTCTCCCATATGCACAGGAGATAAACATGTTACAATTTTTCTTCTCAAAAAACGAAACTCAAGTTAGACATCTGTCATCATCTTCAAAGTGTTCTCAATAAATGCCAACACTCATTAATTTTTAGGTTTGACTTTCCATGAACACTAGATAACTGGGCTGTTCTGCTGTTTTCATCTGGTGGAAACAGAATTTTTATTTATTTATTTATTTATTGCCTCCAGGGTTGTTGCTGGGGCTGGGTGCCTGCACCATGAATCCACTGCTCCTGGGGGTTGTTTTTTGCTGTTTATCAGTGTTATTATTATTTCATTGATGTCATTGTTGTTGTTGGATAGGACAGAGAGAAATGGAGAGAGGAGGGGAAGACAGAGGGGGGGAGAGAAAGACAGACACCTGCAGACCTGCTTCACCGCCTGTGAAGCGACTCCCCTGCAGGTCCGGGATCCTTACGCCGATCCTTGCACTTTATGCCATTTGCACTTAAACTGCTGCACTACCGCCTGGCCCCTTAAACAGAATTTTTAAATAGCAGATAGCTTATTCAGGTCTCTAAGTAATTTTCATTCACACCCTCTCCTCCCTACCTAACCTTATGGACCTATCATACTGATAATCACTCATATTTTGGAGGGTACACGTGATCATTGTGTCCAGAGGAAAAGCTTCATGAGTGGGGAAGCAGGGCTGTAGGTGTCTCTCTGTTTCCCTCTGCCCTCAATTTCTCTGTCTCTATCCAATAATAAAGCTCACTGATCTGTACTGCAATGTTTTATTTTTTAAATGTAAATATGAACCATTCATTTTGGTATTCAGAATCTCCCTGGTGCACCTGGTTGAGCACACATTACAAGGCACAAGGACCAGATTTGAGTCCCCAGTGCCCACCTACAGGGGGAAAGCTTCACAAGTGGTGAAGCAGGGCTGCAGGTGTCTCTCTCCCAGTCTGTCTCCCCCTTCCTCTCAATTTCTGGCTGTCTCTAGCCAATAAATAAATATAAAGATAATTTTAAAAATACAGAATCTCCTTTGTGAGGAAATCTGTGTTCTTTTCTCAGGGGTTATGGCCCTGGAGTGTGAGAGTCATAAGGTGTCAACTTTTAAAAGATACTGAGATCTAATCTCTCTTTAGTTTTTATTATTTTATTTTATTTTTACCAGAACACTGATCATCTCTGGTTTATGGTGGTGCTGGGCATTGAAGCTGGGACCTTGTAGCCTCAGTCATGAAAGACATTGTACATAAATGTTACAGCTAATCTAATCTCTCTGTAGGGCATCTTCCGGACCTTCTAGAGAGAACAGCTGTTCACAAGAAACTCAACGTGATTCAAATCCTACTCACATCCCTGTTCTCTACTCTGACTCCTGGAAACCCTGCCTGAGACCCTCCCTGATTGCTGGGCCCCAGAAGGTCCTGGAAGAGGATGGCAGAAGAGGAACTGTTATGTGGAAAACTGAGAAATGTTATGCATGTACAAACTGCTGTATATTTCTGGCTACTGTATTTTCTTACTGACTATAAACCATTAATCCCAATGATAATAATAACCCTACTAGCCTGCCAGGCTGAGATCAGTGGTTGCTAATCCTGACTCCTGAGGTTTTCCGCTCACCAACAGCACATTTCATTTCTGCTCCCATTTCAATGGCTAAAGTGTAGCTTATCTCAGACACAAAGCCAACAGAGTAGAAATGCAGTCCTAAAACCTCAGCCCACTCCATCTCCCACATCATGACTGATGATATCCAGATCCCTTTCCAGGGTCACGGAAGACTGTAGTACAAGACTGTAGTACATGTCCCTTAGTTCCGCTATTAACTGACTTCTAGAAGCTCCTGGGAAGCGCTAGAAGGAGACATTCAGAGAGACCAAGGTATGGTTCTTTCCCAGTCACACGGAGTTCTTCTACAGAGATTCTATTTCCTCCACTGCACTAGGTGCCTTTTGATAAGCCTGCTGAGTAGACCCAGATACCATGGTTGTTATACAGACAGTTCCAGTCTCCTACTTTGTGTGTTAGGTACTGTGGTCATATCATCCCATTGTTTCATTGGGTAGGATGCCTGCTTTGCCTCGCACAGGGGTCCACATTCGGACCCCAACCCTTGAGCCCATAGCACAGGAGGAAGCTGTTTGCTTTCCACCCTCCCCAAGTCCTCCTTCCACACCAGTCAAGAAAAAGCAGCTCAGAGCTTGAGATCACACTTAAGGTCCAAGCTCCAGGAGGGGCTAAAAGGAAAAGAAAACCCATATTGGGGGTCACAGAGATAGCTCACCACGCACGGCACGTCTTGTATGTATGAGACTCATTGTATGTATGAGTTTCATGCTCAGCAGGACAACAAGAAAAAAAACAGAAGGGGCATCATCGCCCATGTCAGCAGTGCACTGGTCAGTCTTCGACTTTTACAGTCTCACCACAAAATAAAGAATATCCATAAAAATTTAGAGAATGGGGAGTCGGGCGATGGCGCAGTGGGTTAAACGCACGTGGCGCAAAGCGCAGGGACCGGCATAAGGATCCCGGTTCGAGCCCCGGCTCCCCACCTGCAGGGGAGTCGCTTCACGGGCGGTGAAGCAGGTCTGCAGGTGTCTATCTTTCTCTCCCCCTCTCTCTGTCTTCCCCTCCTCTCTCCATTTCTCTCTGTCCTATCCAACAACAAAGCAACGTCAACAATGGCAATAATAACCGCAACGAGGCTGCAACAACTAGGGCAACAAAAAGGGGGGAAAATGGCCTCCAGGAGCGATGGATTCATGGTGCAGGCACCGAGCCCAGCAATAACCCTGGAGGAAAAAAAAAAAAAAATTTAGAGAATGGCATGGTCCAGGTGGCGCAGTGGATAAAGCATTGAACTCTCGGGGGGGTCCAGCGGTAGCGCATAGCGCAGCGGGTTAAGCACACGTGGCGCAAAGCACAAGGACCCGCGTAAGGATCCCGGTTCAAGCCCCTGGCTCCCCACCTACCTGCTTTACAGGCAGTGAAGCAGGTCTGCAGGTGTCTATCTTTCTCTCCCCCTCTCTGTCTTCCCCTCCTCTCTCCATTTCTCTCTGTCCTATCCAACAACGAACGAAGGACATCAACAATAATAGTAATAACCACAACAAGGGCAACAAAAGGAGGGAAAAAATGGCCTCCAGGAGCAGTGGATTCATGGTGCAGGCACTGAGTCCCAGCAATAACCCTGGAGGCAAAAAAAAAAAAAAAGCACTGAACTCTGAAGCAGGAGGTCCTGAGTTTCAGTCCCTGATAGCACATGTACCAGAGTGATGTCTGGTTCTTTCTCTCACTGCCTATCTTTCTCAATAATAAAATAAATAAAATTTAAAGATTTTTTAAAAATTGAGAATGGTTTCTTTTGCCTAAGCAAAGGACTCTGGGAAGGAAGGGACGATAAAGGGTAGAGAAGGTATTAGGATCCTGACGCATGATGGTGAAAAGGGCCTCATCTGGGCATCCGAGTGTTGTGCAGTCACCTTTCACAGGGACACAGGGACACAGGCATCTGTACTCATGAGTCAGAAACTGTATGCTAAACCACTAACCCATCCAATAAAACGATTTGGAGAAAAAAAAAAGTGAAGAATAAAATTCTGAACAAATAAGAAGCTTGAAGTTATACACAATGGGGCAACATGAGAGTTGAGAGTGGGGCAGGGGCTGGTGAGAGCAACTCTTAATTTCAGGATCCTGTGTGTCACACCCAGCATTGTCCAGGCAACACTGTGCCAACATTCCCAGTCTGTGAAGTGGTCGTAGTAGTGACTGCAGCAAGGCATGTGTCAAGTGCAGAACATAATATGAATGTTACAATGAGTTCACCAACTGTAAGCAGGAAAAAAAAACAAAACAACCTTTATTTCCATCAGATTTAAAGGTACGAATCAATTTTCAAGCAAGATAAAACAATGGCACAGCTTAGAGAACACATACACATACTCTGGGGGTTAGATATTTTGAGTTAAGCTTATACAGCAAAATCAAGAGGGCTACCAACTTTGACAAGGAAGAAAAGCACTTAGTCATCGTAAACACCGGTTCTGAGAAACTGGAGCTGACACTTCACAGGACAGTAAATCAGAGAGACAAGTCACCATTAACGTTAGAAAACTGGTCTAAGCTTGAGAGGGATCACAGTGAAATGCAATTGTAACCCAACTATTTCCCCAGAGATCTGTTCGTCTCAGGAACAATATATAAAAGTCAGTAGTACAAATTCTCAGAAAACTAGAAAAGTCCTCAGAGCCCTGATACCCTGGAGCTTATATAAATCATGTAGCCATTTTCTTCACTTTACTCTTTCCTAAGTACAAAAAGTTTGTTTTTATTCAGTGTATTTCTTGATTTTTATAGCCAGAACTTTAAAATAAAAGAGGAATTAAAGGTAATTAGACACACACACACGCACACACACACACGTACACCAGACCTCAGACAGCATCTTTGAGGTGGTCTGTTCCTCTGAAGAAGTGTAAAGTAGGAATCCTTTTATTTTGATGCCATGAGTTTCCTAGAATAATCTAATCATCACCAAGGAAGGAAAGTACATCTATGTCATATCAAGAGCTTTCTGTCTTTTGAAAATCTCTATCTTTCCCTCCCTCTCTCACAGACACTGACCAAACTGATGTGCCCCCTGAAGTGTACAGATCATTTTGGCAAGAACTGTACAACTTGTTTAAAAAGATGCTCCGGTATGGCAATTATGGACAACTGTAATTACATCTCAATAGATGCGGGAAGCAGATTTGTTTTTTCTTTCCTTTCAAAATGGAAACAGGGCTTCATGTTTCCCCATGTATGGATTCTGCACACTTTTTAAAAATAAATTTATTTATTATTGGATAGGGACAGACATTAAGAAGGGAGGGGGAGATAGAGATAGAAAGAGAAAAGAGACACCTACAGCCCTGCTTCAAACTCAGGAAGCTTCCCCGCTGCGGGTGGGGACCAGTGGCCAGAACCCAGCCCCGTGATCACTGTTCTGCGTGAGCTTAACCAGGTGAGCCACCACTGTTGCCCCTGAATTTTACACACTTCTCACTGGAAACCCAAATGGGGTCAGTTACAACACAAGGAACGATAGCATATAAACAAAACAGGCCGCATTCCCACAGAGGTTTCTGTGCCTGGGTTTTTTAAAACAAAACAGAACAAATGACAACAGCAAAAAACAATGTGGACAAAGGAGTAACTCATATAGGAAAGGGATTGTGAAGAAGCAGTTCATATGATAAATAAAGATTTGTTTTATGAATGACCTTCCCGGCCAAATTAACAGAGCTATTTCTATTAAATGGGAGATAATGGAATCTGTCAGGTGGCTAGAAAGGCTTCCTGAGATGCCACAGCCAGCAGAAAGCCTCTGTGGATACAGTGCACAGCTACCATCAGCAGTAGGCTGCCAGAGCCCATTTCCTGTCTGAGCATCAGAGCACCGGAAGCAATGGGGAAGGGTGCGAGTTAATACACTGTTTTGATGAGAATGGGGAGTGCACACTAAGGAACAGCAGAGCCAGGGCTCTGCAGGTTGCTGACTAGGTACGTGAAACACAGGTTTCAGAAAACAGGACTATTTCAGTCATTCAATACAAGAAGAGAAGATCTACTAAATCGGTTAATTGTTGAGGGCTGAATAATACAGTGCAGACATGCACTTGGCGTAACGTGCCGGGGAAACAGTGACCACCTAGAACGTTCACGCCCTACCACACCTGGACGTTTGAGGTCTCTATGAGTTAAGCAGTATCCCCTCTCACCTGGCCCTCCCACTCCAAAAGTCAAAGAGTGACCTTAGGTTCCAGTGAATCAAATTTTACAAAATCCCTATTTAAAATCTAAGGGTTATGGGCGGGGAGATAGCATAATGGTTAAGCAAACAGCTTTTCAAGCCTGACACTCTGAAATCCCAGGTTCAATTTCCAGCACCACCATAAGCCAGAACTGAGCTGTGTTCTGCTAAGAAAGAAAAGAGGGTGCCGGGAGTCGGGCTGTAGTACAGCGGGCTAAGCGCAGGTGGCGCAAAGCACAAAGACCGGCATAAGGATCCCGGTTCGAACCCCGGCTCCCCACCTGCAGGGGAGTCACTTCACAGGCGGTGAAGCAGGTCTGCAGGTGTCTATCTTTCTCTCCTCCTCTCTGTCTTCCCCTCCCTCTCTCCATTTCTCTCTGTCCTATCCAACAACGACAACAACAATAACTACAACAATAAAAAAAAACAACAAGGGCAACAAAAGGGAATAAATAAATAAAATAAATATTAAAAAAAAAAAGGAAAGAAGAAAGGAAATTGATGACTATGAATTAAAGAAAAAAGGCAAGGAACTAAATAGAATATCATAAAACAGAAAAGAGGGTGCCAGGTGGTGGCACATCAGATTAAGCAAACCTATCACCAAGTGCCAACATCCAGGTTTAAGTCCCCACTCCCCACCTGCAAAAAGGACACTTCACAAGCAGTAAAGCAGGTCTGCAGGTGTCGCTCTTTCTCCTTCTCAGTCTCCCACCCCTGTTCAATTTCTCTCTGTCCTGTCAAGTAAAATAAAATAGAAAGAAGAAAAAAAAAAAAAAAAGGCTACTAGGAGCAGCAGATTTGTAGTGCCGGCACCGAGCCCCAGAGATAACCTGGTGGCAATGAAAGAAAGAAAACTAAAAAGAGAAAGGAAGGAAGGACAGCAGGGAGGGGTGGAGGGGGGAAGGAAAGAAGGAAGGAAGGAGGGAGGGAGGGAGAGAGGGGAGAAGGAAGAGCAGAAGGGGAAAGAAAGGAAATAGGCGGGCATCTTTCTAGAAGCATCCTGTCTTACCAAATGACAGGAAAAGTCAGACCAGCACCTTTTCTCCAAGAATTTTCCTCAGCCACAGCAGACTCTTACTTCTGCTTTCCCAATGAGAGAGAAAGAGAGAGGGAGAGAAAACATCCAATGTGATAGTGAACTTGGTTGCTAAAGAGTGTGAAGGCACAGGAGGGGATGAGGGAGCCCTGGGACAGAGGGTCAGACTGACTGTCAGTCTCTGACAGCTGCTACCAGAACTGCCAGGTAACGGGGCAGGTGTGAGCTGGGTCATCACGTCAGACAGCAGCAGATGCAAATTCTTACGTCATGTAACTTAGGGAGATGGTACCGAAGTCCTGGGTTACCCTGTTTACAGGCTCTGTCAATGCTGGCCTCCTGCTGACACTTGAGGAAGAAGTAAGTTATTATCAAGACCTTGCCTGGGAGTGTGAGTGTGTTTTGTTCTGATCTCATGAAAGAAACAAAAGTAGCATCTGGCTACACCTGAGGGCCCAGGCCTCTGTGAACAAGATGGCTGAGGGGAAGTTCCTTTAAGGAAGAATACCATGGACGCAAACTCATCTCTACACATGTGCCTGGATCCAAATTCCAAATGACTTTGACAGATTTGCGACTTAACTTACAAAGGATAGTTAGAGAGGAAGGTCAAGGGCTCAGACTACTAATAGCTTCCTTTGCTTAAACAAAGGGGGCAAGAGAGGAAGCCTCATGTAGAGCTGACTATTGCCCTAACCAGAGCAAACTGGGCTATCTTTCATAACAGGCCACTCAGAAATGTGAGCAAAGCTGAGCAGGCTTGCTTCCTGGATTGCTGGGAACAGGATACAGATAACTATCATCCAGACAAACTTAGCTGACAACAAGAGAAGCTGGGGTGTGAATTGTGGCTACCTATTGCTTGGGAGCAGCAAGAACCAGGGGGGAAAATGCTTCCTATCTCTGGCCCTGCCCACTTGCTTGTAAACATGGGATCATGCTCGTCTTAAAGGATTGGTTGCAAAACTAAAGGAGATGTTTGTTTGTGAAGATTCTAAAACTGCACATACCATTCAGGAGTGTTTTCAAGTGGGGCCCATTTTAGAATGATGGTAAGTAAGTAAAAGGAATTCAGAAGGGGTAGAAGCAGGCTGGGGATATAGCACAATAGTTATGCAGAGGAGGTTCAAGCCTGAAATTCTAAGGTCCCCAGTTCAATCCCCAGCACCACCATAAATCAGAGTTTATGCAGTGTTCTGGATAAAAGGAAAAAAGAAAAAAACAGAGGAGGAGGAGAAGGTGAAGAAGTAGGAGGAAGAGGAAGAAAAAGATGAGGAAGAGAAGGTGGTGGAATGAATGGTAATAACTGCATAGTTTAAGGATAAATAAGGGCTTAAAGATATCCAAATACTTTGATAAAAAATACTTTGATTTTTCTGCCTGAGAGGACTAAGTGTGGGGACATAATAAGAAGCAAGAAAAGACGCCTGAACTTGATTTTCATCAAAATAATCAAGAAATCTTTAATTGGTTTTAGAAAAAAAACACTGGATGAAACGCCAGAGTTTGTTGAGGAAAATGAGAAATCTATTTTTTCAATATTTATTTATTCGTGTACTTAATTTGATAGGACAGAGAGAACTTGAGAGTGGTAGGAGAGAGAGAGAGAGGGAGAGAGACACCCGCAGCACTGCCTCACTGCTTGTGAAGCTTCCCAACCCTGTAGGTGGGGACTAGGAGCTTGAACTCAGGTCCTTGCACATGGTAACATGGGCATTCATCCAGGCCCACCACCACCCAGTCCCAGAAATCTTTTTTTTTTTTTTATCTATTTAATTTTTTTTTAAGGCCACTACACATGAAACATGCATCATTTTTCATGGACCACAGAAAAGGTGCTTAATCTTACCTCACAGAGGCCCTTCAACTGATGGGAAACAGAAAACAGCAAACACAGTTGAGAAATTCTGACTCTCACTGTCTGAAGGGGAAAAGGAGGGGAGGAAAGGAGAATGGAACATGGATCCAAGGGCCAAGTTACTTCCCAGACTTTTCCCTGGAAATGATAATACTGAAACTGCTAACGCAGAGAGAAGTGAACACAGAGATCTGAAGAATTCTCTATTTCCAAAAAAAAAAAAAAAAAAAAAAAAAACACTTTTTTTGAATGAGGCATTTAATAAATTTTTGCTATTTTTGCTAGTTTATAACAATAGGCTCCATGATCATCTGTATTCTGAATTGTGCAGTTTTCCACATAAGCACTCCACCAGTTCCTGGTTTCCCAGGAAACCTGAGTTGTCGCTACATGTGACTTTTTACTCAGATAACATGTCTTTCTTTCTTTCTTATTTATTTATTTTTTTTTTATTTAAACCAGAGCACTGATCAGCTCTGGCTGATGGTGGTGGTGAAGGGGATTGAACCTGGGACTTCAGAGCCTCAGGCATGAGAGTCTCTTTGCATAACCATTATGCTATCTACCTCCATGCCCCCCACCCAAATACTCACTGTTCTTTTAAATACTCCGAAGTTTGTATCATATACTGACACTTTAAAGATTCCAGCTAGATAGATAAATTGCATACACCAAAAATGTAAGCAACCTCATTTTACTGTGATTCAGAAGATGACCAAGAATTGATTAAAGGAACAGTCACATGGAGGGACAAACAGTAAGCAACTGGTAAAATCTGGGACAGTGTTTGTAAGAAAGACACACTTGTTACCAAACACATCATACTCATGTCTTTGAATTGGCCAGTGATTCTCACTGGGATATCTTTAGAAGGAAAATAGTGTATTTCACCACCACTCATTGAAATCAGTTTCCTGTTCTTGCCAGTATAAAGAATTAGACAGCAGTCACTTCCAGTTACAATAAAAGGCCCTCCTGGGGAGGGTCACAATGAAGGGAGAGGAAAATTGTTATTATTATTTTTTAAATATTTATTTATTTATTCCCTTCTGTTGCCCTTATTGTTTTCTTGTTATAGCTGATGTTATTATTGTTGCCATTGTTGGATAAGACAGAGAGAAACTGAGAGAGGAGGGGAAGACAGAGAGAGGGAGAGAAAGAGAGACACCTGCAGACCTGCTTCACCACCTGTGAAGCGACTCCCCTGCAGGTAGGGAGCTGACGGGGCTCGAAGTGGGATCCTTCCTCCAGTCCTTGAGCTTAACCCACTGTGCTACCACCCAACTCCCGGAAAAATTATTTTTAAGGCAATAGGAATGAATTTCACTTTCCTCCCTAGAGGAGATAAAAAAAAAATTGGAAAAGGTAAGCCCACCAACTCTGGAAACTAGGCAAAAATCTTAATAAATGGTTTTTTGACATCATGCTGCAATTAATGACAAAAGTGTCTGCATTTCTAGATTCAATGACCATGCTATAGAAAACATCTTTGGAATAGGGGGAAAAAAAAAAACCTAAGATTTTTGTGTTCCTGTAACAGAAAATTTGTCATACTAGAATGAGACACAGCCAGTGCAAAATTTTCCTCAATCCCACAGGTCCCATTCCTGCATAAACCACTTGGTCCACACACAGGAGAGAAACACTCAGCATCAATACTTAGCAGCACTTGAACAAAAAAAAAGAAGCTTTTTTTTTTTGGGTCTTGAATACAAGACTAAATTATTCTTTTCAGTCCAGTCATTCCATATGGTGTGATTACTTCTATGCAAATGATTTTCTAAGATGTATGTATGTGATTCTTTTTTTTTTTTTTTTTTGAGGATTACCAAAAGACTGAGGATTTCATTTCCCACAGTAAAAGAAACAACAGAAGAAAGAAGTACTGTCAATGCAGGAGGGTCAGACCAGCACTTAAAGTGAGACCCTCCACAGAGCTCACAGTTGGGCTCTTGGCTCCTTTTAACAGTAACTGTGGCTGATTAACACAGTGGGGAGGGAGAAAAAAGTCAAAAGATACAGTCTAATTAAAAACAAATCCTGTCATTCCAGAATACCTGAATAGGAGAAATCTATGAGATGTTGCTTCTAACAGAAAAGAATGAACTGTAGGTAGTCACTCAAGAGCAGTGTTGGCGAGAGACAGAGAGAGCAAGTGACTTCAAATGTCATTGTCACCAGGAGGGGGCACAGCAGAGAACCTGCCATTCTCGGGTGCTCTGACTGGTGCTCTGGTTCAACTCCCTTTGGGAGGGGTGGGGGAGTTGAGAGAACCAGAGTTCACTACCACCCCTTGGGAAAAGGCTACCACGGCAGTAAAATGGCTATCGAAACTGCGGATAGAGTGAGTGTCACACACTTGTTTGAAATCAAGACTTTCCTGCGATGGGCTTCAGAATGAGTGGAGACATCTTAAACATGTATAAGCAACCCCTGTTTCAAAAGTCAGAGAGGAAGCCCTCTCTGTTCCTTCTCCTTGGTTTTCTCATCAGATTCACCGTTTACACTAGAGAAGACGCTGCAAGCTATCTTAGCTAGCTTTAATCGGGACGTGGCGCCAACAACTACACAAACGGGTGAATGAGTTGACATTCCTGGTTCTTCCCCTTGGCGGGCAGGCTCAGTAGGCTTGTCTGGACCGAACAGGTGTGATCTTGTTTGAAAACAGTGTGTAAACGTAGGGCCAGATTTTGTTGGTCTCCGTTCCAGAAAACTGGTGGAGCACTCCTCGGCTCCTGAAAAACAAAGGCCGACACAACACAAGGACATTTTAGGTTCCCGATTAACATGGCCAGTGTCTGTGAGCAAAGTTCTGCAAGCCGCTGCCCACAGCTTTGACTTGGCATGCCGTTTGTTCTAGTTAGTTTGCTCCCTGCTAATAGAAAGTTCAAGATCCTTTGCCCTCCCAGAGAGACAGAGCTCTGCTTTCTGTTGAATAAGTGGCCTCTGTGTTCCTGTGGTGGCAACTGGCTGGAACAGGATGGGAGCAGCCCAGTTAAACTGTCACTCCGCTGCCCAGCTGGCCACCTCAGTTCCTGCCAACCAGGTGTGGGAGCCATTTTTGGTACCAGTATGTCCCTGTAAGCCATTTGGTTTTGCAATCTATGATTTATAGTTTCTGCCCAAAGTTCCCTCTGGTCACCTACTGAGGACAGAGGGGCTGGGCAGATAGCATAATGGTTATGCAAAAAAAAAAAAAAAAAAAGACTTTCATGCCTAAGGTTCCACATCAAATATATATGCACATGGGAGTGTTAAGATAAAAACATCATGTTAAAAAAAAAAAAAAGAAAGAAAGAAAGGAAAAAAGAAAAGAAAAGAAATCATCATATCAAGTCACTTAAAAAAGAAATATGAAGTGGTCCAGGAGGTGGCACAATGGCTAAGGCACTAGACTCTCAAGCATGAGGTCCTGAGTTCAATCCCCGGCAGCACATGTACTGGAGTGATGTCTGGTTCTCTCTCTCTCCTATCTTTCTCATTCATAAATAAATAAAATCTTTTTTAAAAAAAATATGGAAATGAATATAGACGTAACTTCACAATTAAACAGAGATAGGGAGCTGAACAGTGGTGCACCTGGCTAAGCATACATATTACGAGCACAAGGACCTGGTTGGAGCCCCCTTCCCACCTCTAGAGAGTCCTCTTTGCAAGTGGTGAAGTAGGTCTGCAGGGTCTTTCTCTCCCTCTGTCGATTTCCCTATCCTCCCAATTTCTCTGTCCTATCTAATAAAAAGCAGAAAAAAGGGAGTCAGGCGGTAGCATAGTGGGTTAAGCGCACATGGCACAAAGCACAAGGACTGGCGTTAGGATCCTGGTTCGAACCCCTGGTTCCCCACCTGTAGGCGAGTCATGTCATAGGCGGTGAAGCAGGTCTGCAGGTGTCTGTCTTTCTCTCCCCCTCTCTGCCTTCCCTTCCTCTCTCCATTTCTCTCTGTCCTATCCAACAACGACAACATCAATAACAACATCACTGTAACAATAAAACAACAAGGACAGTAAAAGGGAATAAATAGATATTTAAAAAAAAAAACACAAGAAAAAGTAGGAAAAAAGAAGAGAAAGGAAAGGGGAGGGGGAAAGAATGCTGGCAACAGTGGATTTATAGCTTACAACAAGCCCCAGTGATAACCCTAGTGGCAAACAAAAACAAAACCCAATTAAACAGAAACAGTCAGTTCTTGATCCTTCACAAGAATTTTTCAGCTGGGAGGCGCAGCTGGTTGAGCGCACGTGTTCTAATATGCAAGGACGCGGTCCCCACCTGCTGGGGGAAAGCTTTGCAAGTGGTGAAGCAGTGCTGCAGGTGTCTCTCTGTCTCCCCCTTCCCTCTAACTTTCTGACTGTCTATCCAATAAATAAATAAAGGTAATAAAATTTTTTTAAAAAAGTTTTAGTACGAAAATGCTGGATTTTTCCTTCCAGGCCCAGCATTACACCGGACTTCTGCAGACTTCCTGAGTCTTTAGGGCTTATCTAACTTTAAGGAAACGTTAAGGAAAAACACTTGAAGGAGATATAAGGGTTATGCAGAAAGACTTGTAACTGAAGGTCCAAAGTCCTGCACCACCAGAAGTCAGAGCTGAGCGGGGCTCTGGTTTAAAAACAGACAAACAAGCAAGCAAACAAGCAAATCTACCCCCTTCTCATCCCACCATCCTTCCTGCAAAGTCTCACACGTTTTTAGATGCTTGTGTACTGTGACTCACTTGTATAAGTCAATGACCGGCTTGGCCACATCTTTGTACTGTCTGAGCCGGGCAGCAAGTGCTTCAGGTTTATCCTCCTCCTGCTGGATTAATGGCTCACCAGTGACATCGTCGAGCCCCTACAGAAACCAGAGAAATCAGTTAATACGGTCCAAGAGTCCGCCTTTCCATAGTTTTAAAACTTTCCATTACCAAACTATTTTTTCACCCTTGGTTCCTATCACATGATGAGTTAGGTTTGGTTTGCAGTGGTAGTAGTGAGTGTAGTTTAAAAAAAAAAGAAATATCGGGGCCGGGCAGTAGTGCAGCGGGTTAAGCACACATGGCGCAAAACGTGAGGACCAGCGTAGGGATCCCGGTTCGAGCCCCCGGCTTCCCACCTGCAGGGGGGGTCGCTTCACAATTGGTGAAGCAGGTCTGCAGGTGTCTATCTCTCCCCCTCTCTGTCTTCCCCTCCTCTCTCTATTTCTCTCTGTCCTGTCCAACAACAATAACAACAACAACAATAACCACAACAAGGATAGACAAGAGCAACAAAAGGAGAAAAAAGGCCTCCAGGAGCAGTGGATTTGTGGTGCAGGCACCGAGCCCCAGCAATAACCTTGGAGGGAAAGAAAGAAAGAGAGGAAAAAAGAAAGAAAGAAAGAAAAGAAATAGCACTGGGGGCCAGGGGGTGGCACCCCTGGTTAACTGCACATGCTACAGTACGCAAGGTCCTAGGTTCAAGCCCCTGGTCCCCACCTGCAGGGGGAAAGCTTTACAATGCTACAAGCATGTCTCTGTCTCTCTCCCACTCTACCTCCCCCTCCCCTCTCAATTTCTCTCTGTCTCTACGCAATAATAAATAAAATATTTCATTAAAAGAAGAAAGAACACTCAGTGGCATATATAAACTTATTTCTCGAGAGCCGACATTAAATCTTAAGTCTGCAAAGTCTTCCAAAAATGTCAGTGACATTAATGAGCAATACGTTCAATTCTAGGATAAAATGCCACGCAGTCTCTCCCTAACAACCTGCAGACAATGTCATCATGCTGGTTCTCTAGATATTCCTAAAGTGAAGTCCAACACATACTATATACATACAGACATAGTAAACACATGTGTGCTTACTATGGAAACTAAAACATCTTGAACTGCCAACTGGTCTACTACGAGGAGTACAAATGTAAGGGAATCTGTCCGGGCCCTAGCACTTTTCAAGTTCCATCATGTAGCTTTTCTGAAATTAATCTCAATTATGTTATTTTACTAAATCAAATGAAGACTTACCTAAAGGTGGGGTAAAGTAAGCATGAATCATACACCCATGAATCGAGAATATAGCTTAAAAAAAAAAAAAAAAAGTGAGCACTGCTCCACTCTGATTGTGCTGGGGATTGTCCCTAGTCCACATGCATTTATCAATCCCACCACACTGATGATGCCACTAGGACCTCAGTTTCTTATTCAATCCCAGATCCAGCTAGTTGGTCCATTATTTGTACCTTTAACCTTGCTTTTGCAAAGCAGAACAAACAGATACACACACAAAAAGAAGGTCACTGTGATATAATATTTGCTCCTTTATCTTTCTCATTCTGCAATACCTAGAGAAAAGATTTCTGGAGGCGAAGGCATATCCCAACACATCACCCTAACAACCCATCACAGGTGGCTGTTCTCTGGTCACCTCACCTTGAGTTCAGGGTTGGTTTTATTGTTCCCATTGTTAACAACACTGAAACAGACATCACTGAGAACATGACCTTACCTGCATATGCTTTCATTTTCATTTTCATAATATATATGCCCAACAGGCAGGACCAATGCATTTACAGAATGGGCAAAGACTCACTTCAACAGTCAGCCTGCTTTGCCACTTCAAGAGTCCAGGTTCAAGCCCAGCCTGACCACATTAAAGAAATTTCAGTGTTTTTTTTTTTTTTTTTTTTCTTTTTTTCCTCTCCACTCTATCTGTCTTTCTGTAAGAAAATGTTTGCCTGGAAAAGTGAAAAACTGGTGGCAAAAGAATAATAATTTTTAAAAAAATTAATCTTTATTTGCTGGATAGAGATAGTCAGAAATTGAGAGGGAAGGGGGTGATAGAGAGGGAGAGAGACCTGCAGCACTGCTTCACCACTTGTGAAGCTTTCCCCCTGCAGGTGAGGGCCAGGGGCTTGAACCTGGGTCCTCTCACACTGTAACGTGTGCGCTCAACCAGGTGTGCCACCACCTGGCCCCAATAGAATAATGATCTTTAAAGATATTAAAAAAAGAATAATACCCTTTTCCCTAGGTGTCCTCCAGCAATAGATGGTTATAGGCTTTGATATGCATTTCCTGACTAGTGAAAGTTTTTAAAAAATCTGTTAGCTGGAGGGATTTTATTTATTACTGTTGTTATTATTATTACTTTACCATCTGGTTTATGGTGGTGTGGGGGATTGAACCAGGGACTTTGAAGCAACAGACATGAGTGTCTCTTTGCATAACCATTGTGCTATCTACCTCTGCCCAAGGGATTTGCTTTTTGAAATAACCATTCACATCTTTTACCCACTTTTCAACTGGAATGGCTTGTCTTTTTCTTGTCAAAAACAAGCCAACTCTTGTTTTCTTTCTTACGTGCACATGAGGTGGGTTGAAGTCCAGATTATAAACCCTTCCACTAGGAGGGTGGATCCAGCGCTGGCTCAGACGGTCCTTGAGCGTTTCAAAAGGAATGTTCAAGCTGATCACTAGATCCGGGTCACAGATTGTGTGGAGAGCTTCAGCCTGAACTAATGTCCTAGGGAAACCTGAGTGTCAGAAACGAAAGACGTCAGATGCAAGAAGATATTTCCCAATTCTAATTAGTCACGGAGATATGTTCAGGGGCAGTATAATCAAGTCTTCATAAATAGCACTTTGAAAGAAGTTTGTAATTGTGGTCCAGGAGGTGGCACATTGGAGAAAGCATAGGACTCTCAAGCATGAGTTCAATCCTCGGCAGCACATGTACCAGAGTAATGTCTGGTTCTTTCTCTCTCCTATGTTTCTCATTAATAAATAAATAAAATATTTAAAAATATATATATAAGAAGTTTGTAATCAAGAATTTTTAAATTTAATAATTTTTTAAAATGCTACTTTGTAACCTAACTTCAGCTTTTGAATGGCTTGAAGATTGGGGATTCATAAAGCAGAAAGAGAGAGAGAGAAATAAAGGAAAGGAAAGACCCAGAGAGAGAGAGAGAACACCAGAGCCCTACCCTACTAGGGAAAGACAGAAACTGGCTGGGGGTATGAATCCACCTGCCAATGTCCATGTCCAACAGAGAAGCAATTACAGAAGCCAGACCTTCCACCTTCTGCACCTCATAAAGACTGTTGTTCCATACTCCCAGAAGGATAAAGAATAGGGAAGCTGGATGGGGGTAGATAGCATAATGGTTATGCAAAACAGACTCTCATGCCTAAGGCTCCAAAGTCCAGATTCAATCCCCCTCACCACCATAAGCCAGAGCTGAGCAGTGCTCTGGTTAAAAAAAAAATTAAAAAAAAAAAAAAAAAGAATAGGGAAGCTTCCAATGGAGGGGACGGGACACAGAACTTTGGTGGTGGGATTGTATGGAATTATACACTTGTTAACCATTATTAAATCATTAATAAAAAATTTTTTTAAATCATATTTCACCAAAGGGAGGGTTCAGGTCCTGGAACATGATGGCAGAGGAGGACCTAGAGGGGGTTGAATTGTTCTGTGGAAAACTGGGAAATGTTACACATGTACCAACTACTGTATATTACAGACGAGTGTAAACTATTAACCCCTCCCCCAATAAAAAAAAAATTCCAATCTCAAACAAAACTGGCACTTTTTAAAACATTTTTTTCTGAACATTTTTATTATATTTACTTATTTCTTGGATAGAGACAGCTAGAAATTGAGAGGGAAGAGGGTGATAGAGAAGTAGAGAGACAGAGAGACACCTGCAGCCCTGCTTTACCACTCGCAAAGCTTTCCCCCTACAGGTGGGGACCAGGGGCTTATAACATGTGTGCTCAACCAGCTGCGCCACCACCTGGCCCCCAAACTGGCACTTCTATTTAATTAATTAATTAGCCTCCAAGGTTATTGCTGGGGCTCGGTGCCTGCACTGTGAATCCACTGCTCCTGGAGGACATTTCCCCCCCTTTTTGTTGCCCTTGTTGTTTATCGTTGTTGCTGTTGTTATTGCTGTTGTCGTTGTTGGATAGGACAGAGAGAAATGGAGAGAGGAGAGGAAGACAGAGAGGGGGAGAGAAAGACAGACACCTGCAGACCTGCTTCACCGCCTGTGAAGCGACTCCGAGGCAGGTAGGGAGCCAGGGGCTCAACCCTGAATGCTTGCTTACACTGGTCCTTGCGATTTGTGCCACCTGCACTTAGCCCACTGCTGCGTTACTGCCCAGCCCCGAAACTGGCACATTTGTGAGGCTACTGAGAGCAGCAAACAGCGGACTGGGAGAGTGTGCTGCTTGGTCACGTGTCTGACCCCGGCCATAGCACAGGCCCCGCGGAATTGAAGGAAGGAAGCTTCAGTGAGTGCCCTCATCTCTCTCACACACTCTCTCTCTCTCTGTTTCCCTCTCTGTCTCTATCTATAAACAAACATGTTTTAAAAAACTATTTGAATACTATAAAACTTATAAATTCCTCCTAATTTTCTAGATGTGCGAGGGTAAAAAACAAACCCGGGGGTCGGGCGGTAGTGCATTGGGTTAAGCGCACATGGCACAAAGCGCTAAGGATCCGGGTTCCAGCCCCCGGCTCCCCACCTGCAGGGGAGTCACGTCACAGGTGGTGAAGCAGGTCTGCAGGTGTCTGTCTTTCTCTCCCCCTCTGTCCTTCCCTCCTC
This sequence comes from Erinaceus europaeus, assembly GCF_950295315.1. Classification (NCBI taxonomy): domain Eukaryota; kingdom Metazoa; phylum Chordata; class Mammalia; order Eulipotyphla; family Erinaceidae; genus Erinaceus; species Erinaceus europaeus. The sequence continues at coordinate 84,745,141 of NC_080174.1, read as the reverse complement.
TCTCCATCTCTCTCTGTCCTACCCAACAACGAAGGACATCAACAATAACAATAATAACCACAACAAGGCTACAACAAGGGCAACAAAAGGGGGAAAAATGGCCTCCAGGAGCAGTGGATTCATGGTGCAGGTACTGAGCCCCAGCAATAACCCTGGAGACAGACAAACAAACAAAAAAACAGCAATACTGAAACCCGTGACATTTATTTCTTTTTCTTTAATTATCTTTATTTATGTATTGGATAAAGATAGCCAGAAATCAAGAAGGAAAGGAGTGACAGAGGGAGAAAGGCAGAGGAAGAGAGAGAGAGAGAGACCGACCTGCAACACTGATTCACCACTCACAAAGCCTTCCCCCTACCTACAGGTGGGGACCAGGGGCTTGAACCCAGGTCCTTCTGCATTGTAACATGTGCGCTCAACCAGGTGCACCACCACCCAGCCCCTGACATCTATTTCTTAAAAGCATAAGCTCTAGAAAATTTTGGGAACTGGATGATCCCTTTGATGGATTATACAATATTTCCTTTCCCCTAAATAGATCACTCTTAGTTTGTCTGCTCTGCTAAAAACATTACTACATCTTAGATTACTTTCTCTGAAGACACCTTTTAAATTCCGGTTAGATAAAGGATTCAGGTAGATGAGAACTAGAAAGTGGAATACAAAAGAAGAAGGAGAAGAAGAAGAATGGAGGCCAGGTGGTGGTGCACCTGGTTAAGCGCTCACATCACAGAGCACAAGGACCCAGGTTCAAGCCCCTGGTCCCCACCCGCAGGGGGAAAGCTTCACGAGTGGTGAAGCAGGGCTGCAGGGGTCTCTCTGTCTCTCTCCCTCTCTCCACTTCTCTCAATTTCTCTCTATCCAATAATAAATGGATAAAAATATATGTAGAAAAAAAGAAGAAGAGAAGGAGAAGGAGGCAAAGAAGGAGATGGGAGAAAAGAAAAAAGAAAAAGTGGAGTAGCAGGTGCAATATTGAGATTTTTAAAACACAGGGAGACCAGCACAGTGGCTCAGACGGTGACACGCGGATGGAGGAGGGACCCCAAGACGAGGCCCTGAGTTCAATCCTGGCGTTATAGAGTGGCGTTCTTGCTTTCTCCCCTTCTCCTCTCTCACTAGTAAATACAACAAACTGAAGTAAAATAAATTTTAAAAGCCCTTCTCCACTCTTTCATCACGGGAAGTGTCAAGATAACATAAAAATGGGTCTTCGCGACCCTTCTTCTTCTTCTTCTAGCGTTCGCAACCCTAAGGAATAGTCAAAGAACTTCTTTACTACTGTAAGAAGTCAGGTTTCAATTATGAATGTGCTGGGCTCTGTTGAAATCCCAAAGTAAGCAAAAATGCCAAGCTGATGTCAAGCTGAGATGAAGATGACAAAAATCACCTCAATTAACCCTGAGTGGTGAAGCCCTGACATCAATTTTAAAAAAAAAAAGGGGGGGGCTAGATGGTGGTGGCGCACCTGGTTAAATGCTCACATCACAGTGCTCAAGGACCCAGGTTCACGCCCCTGGTCCCCACCTGCATGGGAAAACTTCACAAGCGGTGAAGCAGGGCTGCAGGTATCTGTCTCTATATTTCTCTACCTCTCTATCTCCTCCTCCCCTCAATTTCTGTCTGTCTCTATCCAGTAATAAATAAATAAAAATATGTAAAAAAAGAAAAAAAAAGATCATCTTCTCTTAAGTGATCTAGACTAAGCAAGTTATGGTTCATATTGGTGGTCCTCCAAAGGACAATTTGCCATGAACTGTTTTGTGTGTATCCTTTCGCATAAATACATATATATATATATATATATATATATATATATATATATGTATTATTACTGGACAGAGACAGAGAAATTGAGAGGGGAAGGGGAAGGTAGAGAGGGAAAGAGACAGCCCTGCTTCACCACTTGTGAAGCTTTTCCCTCTGTAGGTGCGGACCAAGGGCTTGAACCTGGGTCTTTATGCACTGGAATGTGTGTGCTTAACCAGGTTCACCACCACCTGACCCCTGTGTGTATTCATTAAACACACTTAACTCTAACCCCTTTTAAAAATATAAGCTCTACAGGGGTGAGTGGTGAAATACCTGGTTGAGTGCACTTGTTACAATGCACAAGGACCCAGGTTCAAGCCTCCAGTTCCCACCTGCAGGGGGAAGATTCATGAGTGGTGAAGCAGGGCTGCAGGTGTCTCTCTTCCTCTCTATCTCCCCTTTCCCTCTTGATTTCTGTCTATCTAATAAAGACAATAAAAAACAAAAGAGAGGGAGTCGGGTGGTAGTGCAGCAGGTTAAGCACACGTGGCACAAATTGCAAGGACTGGTGTAAGGATCCTGGTTCAAGCCCCCGGCTCCCTACCTGTAGGGGAGTCGCTTCACAGGTGGTGAAGTAGGTCTGCAGGTGTCTATCTTTGTCTCCCCGTCTCTGTCTTCCCCTCCTCTCTCCATTTCTCTCTGTCCTATCTAACAACGATGACATCAGTAACAACCACAATAATAATTACAACAATAAAACAACAAGGGCAACAAAAGGGAATAAATAAATATTAATTTAAAAATATTAAAAAAGAGAAATAAGAAAAATCACACACACACACACACACACACACACACACACACACACGTATAAGCTCTGAGAATTAGGGCTGTGTGTATTCTGAAGTGGCCAGGATGTAGTCACATTCTACTTTGATGAGATTCTTCCTGTGGCAGAAGTTACCGTTCAAGCGGACCAGGGTGCACACTCAAATACCGTCAACAGATGGCAGCACCAACAATTTGTCCATTTAGAGGGAACTGCAACAACTTGGCAGATGCTTTTATTCTACTACAAGCAGTTCTCAAACCCAAGGTTTCTAACTGACTATGGGACAGTATTCCAGATTCCAAAAGACAGCCTATTCCCAAGTGAGTGGATTCCATGAATTGTTAAGGAAATCAGGAAACTTAATAAAAGTCAGTAAAGATTGTATCCACACATGCTTCTCTGAACTAGATAAGGTAGGATGGCTTCTGTGTTTGTTCCCCCCACCCCGGGTCGGTCTCTCTCGGTCTCTCTCTCTCTCTCTCTCTTTCACTAGTGACTTAATATTGATCTACAAAATTACAAGATAGCAGGGGTCCAACTCCACACCATTCCAGCCATCGTAGTTCCGTCTCCCCAATCCCTCTATTGGAAGCTACAGCAGTTCTCCTCAGGTTACAGATATGGGTGAATTATTATTTCTACAACTATCTGTCTATATTTGTGTGTATATATATTCCATCTTCCTTTCCAAGTCACACATACACCTATGACTACATCCAAATATGCCTCCCTCTCTCCTCCTCTTTCCGGTTCTTGATGGAGTTGGAGTTCAGAGCCCTCTAGTCATCTTCATATCTCCCCCTCTGGGATTATGGATCGAAATTCTCCTTGGGGTGCTGAAGGTGGAGCTTCTGTAATTGCTTCTCCACTGGACATGGGCATTTGTGCCTGGTAATTCTTCCACCTCGCTCACGCTTCAACGCTGGCCTTCTCCTACCCTCATCCCTCAGCACGTCCCAGTCTGGATCACCCTACCTTGCCTGTTGAGGAAGACAGATCCTAAAATGACTGCAGCCTAGAATACTTCTAGCTGTGAGCATGGCTGGTGAGCTCTGACTGACAGGGACTCTCAGGTGACACAGGCTCCTGTGCTAAATAGGAGTAGATATTGGCCCTGGGTCAGATCAATGTGGTCAACAACTGTAATTTATACATTTTCTTCAAGTTTGGGAGCGGCACTCTGCCCTAATCACAACTCGGACACCATCTTCCCAGACAATATTCTTAGTCCACCTCCATGTTAGCTATCAAGCTCAAGCAAAAATTACTAAAGTCGTGGGCCACTAGGAATATGCCTAAAATTGACTTCCTAGATTTTTTTTTCCCATCCCAAGATCCCTATTCTCATCTTCTCTGTTCCTACTTTTTGGTTCCTGTTTATTAGACATTTTGTCCTGCTTTATATCTTATTGCCATTCAGCCACCAAGTTGAAGATGCTACTATGATTCCATCCTGACTTCCCTGGGCAGACGACCTCACCAATGTGTCCTGGAACCTCACCTCCCCAGAGCCCTGCCCACTAGGGAAAGATAGAAACAGGCTGGGGGTGTGGATCCACCTGCCAACACCCATTGCTGGCACTCATGTGGAGAGGATCCAGCCAGGGGGCTCCCTCACCAGTTCTAGTGACTGCGTGATACAGAAAGGAGGACTCGGGGAGTACTCTGGTACGAACACTCATTTATTTGGAGATGGGTACAGGTGTATATAGAGAGTTAAACTAAGAACATTTTTCAAATATGTCAAAAATTACAGGTTTCTTAAAGGTCAGCTTGCTCCTATGGTAGGGGGCTGGTATGACAAGAATTGATGCAATACATAAAGGTCAAAACAATTACTCTCCATGATACAGGCAGGTTAATTATCCAAAGGCATTTGAGAGAAGCATAGGGGTTAAACGAGTAAGGTGAGGTAGAGAAGAAGAAAAACAAAGCTTGATGTAAATCACAGATATCAAAGGACACAAGGAAACAGAAGTTGGGGTTTTTCACTGCCTGGTGTTGGGAGGTGTATGATAGAGTGTGTTCTCCTTTATGATCAAAAGGTGAAGTGGATGTGTGGACTTTGAGCGAACCCTAAAGCAGGCAGCCATTTGGCCTGCTGCTAGCAGGGAGAACTAAGTGTGAGAGGCTTGTAGGCTTTCTGTGAGCTTGAGAGACTAACAAAGAGAAACTGAGTCTGGGAGACTTTTCCCTCTTGGTTCATCTCTATGAGGAGAGAGGCTAACAAGTGGGGTGTCTTTCCAGACCTCCATCCAAGGATGGGAGAGCTTCCCTAAGCTCTACCAAGCTTTCACATAGTCCCATGACCCATGTCCAGCAGAAAAGCAATTACAGAAGCCAGAACTCCCACTTTCTGCACCCCATAAAGATCTTTGGTCCACACTCCCAGAGGGGAAGAAATGGTAGGGGAAGATAATTAGAGGGCTCTGAACTCCACCTCCATCAGGACCCAGAGAGAGAGAGAAGAGGAAAAAAAGTGGAAAGATTCATAAGTACTAATAGGTATAGGTGTGACTTAGACAGGAAGAGAAGGCAAGACCACAGGAAAAAAAAAAGGACAAATAAATAAATAAAGTTAATAAATAATAGTCAACCCATATCTGTGACCTTGGGAGAATACAGTTTCCACTAGAGGGAATGGGGACACAGAATTCTGGTGGTGGGAATGGTGTGGAGTAATACCCCTTATCTCATAACAATCAGTAGTAAGTCACTAATAAAAAAATTAACAAAAAATAATATAAACACAAAGATGATCGGTCATATTCAATCAGAAAATCCACTTTGCAAGTTAAAGTCTTGGGTACTCATATACCCTCACCGAGATTTACTGGGTGCAGGCTGCTGATATGAGATCCCCAAGTGGTGGTGTGCCCCCCACTTGGGCCCTGGCCCCTGTTCCTCTCAGTCATGCTAAGAGCTGGGGAGACAGGGACAGAGGGTAGCTGAAGGAGCAGGAACCACGGCAACAAGCTGAGGCAGTGGGGGCAATAGGAACTAGGCCACTTCTGGTTTTCTCGTCTGGAGTGCATTCACTCCAAAGGGAGAGGCTGAAGCCAGGATCCGCCACCACATTCCCAAGCAAACAAGCAAGCCTTCAGTGTCATAAATAAGCAATTTGGAAGGGCAACTTCCAACATCTGCCAGCTTGTGGAAAGGTCAGGCCATGTCGGCACCCTCCTTGCTACATCCATCAAGATCTAGAGCCACCCACCTTTTCCCAGTTGTTGGGAAAGCAAGAACCCAGTTACAGGTACAAGCCATTGTTCAACACAAATAATCGCTGAATGATTAGCTCAAGCAGAATGCTGGGAGAGATTTCGCCATAGCTACTCACAGGCCAAACAGCAACCTTAGTAGCCAGTCAAATTCTCACCATCAAGACCTGTTTTTCACAAGTTTTTCCCCCCCCTTTACCTCTTAATGATCACCTTATTTACTTATTTATTTATTTATTTATTTATTTATTTATTTATTTTGCCTGCAGGGTTATTGCTGGGACTTGGTGAATCCACTGCTATGAATCCATTGCTCCTGAAGGTTTTTTTTTTCTTTCGTTGTCCTTGTGATTTATCGTTGTGATTGTTCTTATTGTTGTTGTTGGACAGGACAGACAGAAATGGAGAGAGGAGGGGGAGAGAAAGATAGACACCTGCAGACCTGTTTCACAGCTTGTAAAGCAAACTCCCCTCCCCGCAGGTGGGCAGCCAGGGGCTTGAACCAGGATCCTTATGCTGGTTCCTTGCTCTTTGCTTCACGTGCGCTTAACCCACTGCGCCACCGCCCAGCCCCCTCCTCAGCTTATCTTTTAAGGCGCTGTTTCCTTGTACATGGAGCAAAGAGCTCCATATTCCATCCCCTCTAATATTTCTTAACAGATAGAGAAAGAGTAGTAAGCAGCTCTGCTCCAGATGTTGGCTGACTTAGCCAAGGCTCCTTTTTCGCATTTCACAATTGCCTCTGTGCTAGGGCCCTCTTATTCCTCATCAAAACTCTCCTGGGTCGTGTGGAACTACTTTATTATACCTGTCCGGGAACTAAAGAATATAAAGTCTGTACAGTGTATTCTGCTCTCACTACTAAGTCGATGATTTGAAATTTTAGAGTTGCTACAATCACCATTCAGATATTCCCCAATAGGAGATTAAAAATTTCAGAAATCGTGTTTTTCCATCCAGTCTGACTCATCAAAGTGGCTTAATGAAATAAAAGTTTAGGGAGAGAGAGCACGATGGTTATGCAAACAGAATCTCATGCCTGAGGCTCCCAGATCCTAGATTCAATCACAAACCAGAGCTGAGCAGTGCACTGGTAAATAAATAAATAACAGGGGTCAGGCAGTGGCGCACCTGGTTAAGCACACACATTGCAGTGTTCAAGGTTGTGGGTTCAAGCCTCTGGTCCCCACCTGCAGGGGGAAGCTTCATGAGGAGTATAGTAGGGCTGCAGGTGTCTCTCTGTCTCTCTCCCTCTGTCTCCCCCCTCCCTCTCAATTCCTCTTTGTCTCCATCCAATAATAAATAAGTAAAAACGTTGAAAGAAAAATGAATAACAACAAAAAGGTCTAAATTACCTGAAAAGATTTTTTTAATGTTTTTTTATTTATTTATTTTCCCTTTTGTTGCCCTTGTTTTTCATTGTTGTTGTAGTTATTATTGTTGTTGTTATTGATGTAGTCGTTGTTGGATAGGACAGAGAGAAATGGAGAGAGGAGGGGAAGACAGAGAGGGGGAGAGAAAGATAGACACCTGCAGACCTGCTTCACTGCCTGTGAAGTGACTCTCCTGCAGGTGGGGAGCCGGGGGCTCGAACCGGGATTCATATGCCGGTCCTTGTGCTTTGCAGCCACATGCGCTTAACCCATAGCGCTACGGCCCGAATCCCTGAAAAGACTTTTTTTAAATGAAATAAAAGCTGAGATCTTAATAGGAATTTTGAGGGAATTCGCAAAAAGCATTGAGATCCTCTGGCATTTACATGTTGCCAGATAAAATGATGGAATTGCACTTGATGGGTAACAAGTCCTGCTAAACTCACTGAGACCATGTCACACTGAAGAAGCCGCTATGGGCAAGCTCCATCCTTAAAGGCTCTTTAGCTCATGAGCCAGCCTGGCAGGTAAGGACTGGCAGACACCCCACAGGAGTCCTCCCTCGCCTTTCCTTCCATCCCCCCAGTTTCAGTGCTATGGGGTCTTTCCTTCTCTCCTTCTGTCTGTCTCACTCTATTTGAAAAGTCAAGTCATGGGCGGTAAAACCCCACTTCTGCTTCAATGGATATGGTGGGTAATGGATGTTGGAAGGAACTCTGCTGGGATGATTTGAAAGAGAGATTATTTAATGATTATTAAAGAGAAGGAGAGAGGCTGGGATAGCATAATGGTTATGCAAAGAGACTCTCATGCCTTAGACTCCAGAGTCCCAGGTTCAATCCCCCACACCACCATAAGCCAGAACTGAGCAGTGCTTTGGTAAAGAAAGAGAGACCCAGGAAGTGGGTCAACAGGAAAAGAGAGTGCTACACTCCGTGGGGGAGCAGTGAAGTGGGGACGTGATGATGATGATGATGGAGTACATCAGTCTGCACCCCTGCCCCCCACCCAAGCAGAAAGTATGAGGTTGGTTGGACTGGGCAGGAGAGCCTGAGCCAAGCCATTAAGCTTTGGAAATGGAAGCCTGAGAAAAAGAAGGAATGGATAGGTGACAGTGTGGTCAGTGAATAAATACATGGGGCAGGGGCAGGGGCAGATAGTATAATGGTTATGCAAAGAGACTCATGCCTGAGTCCCAGGTTCAATCCTCTGCACCACCATAAGCCAGAGCTGAGCAGTGCTCTGGTACAAATAATAATAATAATAATAATAATAATAATAATAAGCTTGAGCCACTGGGTAGAAGAACTCCATGGAAAGTGAAGAGAACAAAAAGGAAGGTTATGGTCATACTGAATGCATGAGGCCACTATAGAGGATGTTAGTGTCATTCCAACCCACGACCATTCTCTAAACCATCCCTCATTGCAGATGGGGGTGGGGGTGGGGATGAGGGAGAGAGAGAGGGAGAGGGAGAGAAATAGACAGACACACACACAGAGAGAAAGAGAGAGAGAGAGAGAGAGACAGAGAGAGACAGAGACAGAGAGATTAAGTGGTCCCCAAGCTGCAGCAGTGGCTAGAAACGTGGGCCTATAAACATGAAGCTCGCGAGTCGGGCGGTAGCGCAGCGGGTTAAGCGCACATGGTGCAAAGTGCAAGGACCAGCGTAAGGATCCCAGTTCGAGCCCCCGGTTCCCCACCTGCAGGGGAGTCACTTCACAGGCGGTGAAGCAGGTCTGCAGGTGTCTTTCTCTCACAACAACGACATCAACAACAACAATAATAACTAAAACAACAATAAAAAACAAGGGCAACAAAAGGGAAAAATAAATAAATATAAAAATTTTTTTTTTTAAATGAAGCTCAGGGGCCAAATGGTAGCGCCCCCAGCTGAGAGCACATTCAGAAGAGCAAGGGCCCTGGATTAAGCCCTTGGTCCCCCACCTGCTGGTAGGAAGCTTCAGGGGCAGTGAAGCAGGTCTGCAGGTGTCTTTCTCTCTCCCTCTCTCCCTGCCCCTCCCCTCTCAATTTCTCACTGTCCTATCAAATAAAATAGGAAGAAAGAAAGGGAGGAAGGAAGGGAGGGAGGGAGGAAGGGAAGGAGAAAAGGAAAAGATGGTCTCGCTGGGAGCTGGAATTCACAGTCCCATTGATCACCCCAGTGCGGGCTCATCCCTCCTAGTGAATGTGTCAGTGATGCTCTAGTTCTCAATCAAAAGTAAACAAACACATCTTTTTTGAACAGTCTTTTTAAAGAGGTTAAATAGGGTGGCCTTCGTTTATCTGAATAACCTTTTTCTGTTCAGCAGCCTATTAATGCTTCTTACTTTTTTTTTTTTTTTTGCATGATTGTCTTTGTGTACAGTAAGTACACAGTGTACTTTGTATGCTCTGGATATAGTTTTGAAAAAAAATTTTTTTCAATTGTCCATTTTCCCAAGATACTCATTTCATCAAGTAGGCACACAGGCTCTAATATCTCAAATTAGGAGATTTCACCTACGTCTTTATAAACTTTTAAATCAAGGAGCAGCAGTAGGTGGGCTAAGGCATCAGACCAGCAAGTATATTAAGACATCCCAAAAAAGCCAGTTTAATGTCTACCTAAGTATAACTTCTTAATCTTGCTAATTTTTAAATGTTAGTTGAGAAGAGAATTAAAAACTTATTATTCACACTTTCAAAGTCAATTTTACTTATTTTTGTTGGTAGTATCTTTATTTACTGGATCGAGACAGACATAAATTGAGAGGGAAGGCAGTGACAGAGAGGGAGAGAGTCAGAGAGAGACACCTGCAGCCCTGCTTTCCCACTTGAGAAGCTTTCCCCCTGCAGGTGAGAACCCGGGGCTCAAACCCAGTCAAACCCATTATAACATGTGCACTCAACCAGGCACGCCACCACCGGCCCACTCAAACTCAGCTTTATATTTCAATTTCTATTTTTTTAATACTTATTTATTCCCTTTTGTTGCCCTTGTTGTTTTATTGTTGTAGTTATTATTGTTGTTGTTATTGATGCCTTCGTTGTTGGATAGGACAGAGAGAAATGGAGAGAGGAGGGGGAGACAAAGAGAGGGAGAGAAAGACACCTGCAGACCTGCTTCACCGCCTATGAAGCGACTCCTCTGCAGGTGGGGAGCCGGGGGCTCGAACCGGTCTCCTTACTCGAGTCTTTGCGCTTGGCGCCACCTGCTCTTATCCCGCTGTGCTACCGCCCAACCCCCTATATTTCAATTTCTTTCCAGCTCATTTTTAATATTAACTCAGATGCTTATTCAACTCCCTCTTTCAAATGTCACAGTTGGCCCCGACCCGGCTTTTCCAGGTACATCTGTTCATATTTCCATCTCTAGAATCATCCAACACCTGCAGCTTCAGAGCTCAGCGTGCTGCTTCTTTGAAGTATGCTGGTCTCTTGCCCTTCTTTTGCAGTCCTGACTTTGGAGAACGACTAGTTTTTAACATGTAAGCATTAAATGTCAGGTGCAAAGCATAAATACAGAGATTTGAACACACCCTAGGAAAACCTTTAGACATTAAAAAATCAGAATACTAAGTGACTGTATTTGTGTGCACATGTGTGTGTCTTTGTGTGTTTCCCTATGAACTTGGCATTGATCTCATTGAGGAGGAAACAGCACACGTCTGATTCAAGGAGCAAGTACTGTGTAAGGAACTGCAATATAGGATGTTGGGGACCCTAGTGAAGAAGATGTTAATGGGGCCAGGCAGTGGCACACCAGGTTAAGATCACATAGTATGAAATGCAAAGATCCTGGTTCGAGCCCCCGGCTCCCCACCTGTAGGGGTGTCACTTCACAAGCGGTGAAGCAGGTCTGCAGGTGTCTCTTTTCTCTCTCCTTCTCTATCTCCCCTTCCCTTCTCCATTTCTAGAGGAGCCCATAATGACCCTGGACCCATGCTCCCAGAGGGTTAAAGACTAGGAAAGCTTTCAAGGGAGGGGACGGGATATGGAACACTGGTGGTGGGAACTGTGTGGAATTTTACCCCCCTTGTCCTATGGTCTTGTCAATATGTTTTATTTTATAAATAAATGTTTTAAAAAAATTTTTAAAAAGGGGGAGTCGGGCGGTAGCACAGTGGGTTAAGCGCACGTGGTGCAAAGCGCAATGACTGGGTAAGGATCCTGGTTTGAGCCCCAGGCTCCCCACCTGCAGGGGAGTCGCTTCACAGGCGGTGAAGCAGGTCTGCAGGTGTCTGTCTTTCTCTCCCCCTCTCTCTCTTCCCCTCCTCTCCCCATTTCTCTCTGTCCTATCCAACAACAATGACATCAACAACAACAATAAAATAACAAGTGCAACAAAAGGAAATAAATATTTTTTGACAATTTAAAAAAACAGGGAGTTGGGCTGTAGCGCAGCAGGTTAAGCGCAGGTGGCACAAAGCGCAGGGACCGGCATAAGGATCCCGGTTCCAGCCCCCAGCACCCCACCTACATGGGAGTCGCTTCACAGGCCGTGAAGCAGGTCTGCAGGTGTCTGTCTTTCTCTCCCCCTCTCTGTCTTCCCCTCCTCTCTCCATTTCTCTCTGTCCTATCCAACAACAACTACAACAATAAAACAACAAGGGCAACTAAAGGGAATAAATAAATAAATATTTTTTAAAAAAACTATTTAAAAAACCAATTAAAAAAAGAAAAAGAGAAGAAAACCAGTCGTTCTCTAGAAGCACAGACTGTTCTCTGATTGTCAGGGTACCCCTCATCCCGAGATAGCTAGGAGATCAGTAAGAAAAAAGCCAGAAGAAACAGACTTCAGTGAAGTGCAAGGTCTCAAGAGAGAAAACATCCAAAACAAAGAACAGAGACCCATGATTTTACCACATTTTTTTTAGTAAGGTACTCAGCTCACACTGAGATGCAGAGCACTGAACACAGGACATGCCAAAGATAAAAACCTAGGTCTTACATAGTTTGCATTTAAACCACAGAAGTCAAGGGCCCCACCTCGGTGCCTTCAGTAGTACAAAGACTAAATCATCACTGGACTCTAAATGGCAGGTCTGTCCTCTTCATTGTTGTTCTGCTGTGGGTGTCTGGACAGTGTCCGGACACAGACAGACACAGAAATGGTATTCCACAAGGATTGAATTGCATGCGAAGTTCTCTCTCGCCAACATATTCTTCCAACTTTTCTCTTTGCTGTCACTATTCCAGTGCAGAATCAGTTAGACACACATTTTAGAAATACCTAGGATCTAACGGGAATGTACTACAAATATTTGTTGAGCAAACAGACCTACACTGAGAAGAAGTCATGAAAATGTCAAGAAGGATGAGCCCAAGAAGGGAGGCGTCAAAGTCTGTGATTACACAACCCAGGTTGGGTGGGCAACCAACCTGTTATACCAGCATAGCACAAACTCTTCTAGAAGATCTCCATTTATTCTTCACGATAATAGAAGACACACAGGTCATCTGACAATGTTTTTCAAAAATGTTTTTACTGGGAGCCAGGCGGTAGCGCAGCGAGTTAAGCGCACGTGGCACAAAGCACAAGGACCAGCATAAGGATCCCGGTTCGAGCCCCTGGCTCCCCACCTGCAGGGGAGTCGCTTCACAGGTGGTGAAGCAGGTCTGCAGGTGTCTGTCTTTCTCTCCCCTCTCTCTGTCTTCCCATCCTCTCTCCATTTCTCTCTGTCCTATCCAACAACGACGACATCAACAACAACTACTACAACAATAAAAAGACAATAAGGGCAACAAAAGGGAAAATAAATAAATATTTTTAAAAATGTTTTTATTATATTTTAATTAGTTACTGGATAGAGACAGCCAGAAATCAAGAGGAAAGAGGGTGATAGAGAAGGAGAGAGATAGAGAGACACCTGCAGCCCTGCTTCACCACCTGCAAAGCTTTCCCTCTGCAGGTGGGGGCCGGGGGCTTGAACCCTGGTCCTTGCGCATTGTAACATGTGCACTCAGCTGGCCCCAACAATATTATTAAAGAATAAGCATCTAGTGGTCCAGGAGGTGGCAGAGTGGATAAAGCATTAGACTCTCAAGCATGAGGTCTTGAGTTCAATCCCTGGCAGCACATGTACCAGAGAGATGTCTGGTTCTCTCTCTCCTATCTTTCTCATCAATCAATAAATAAAATCTTTGCCAAAAAAAAATAAAATAAACATCTAAAGGTAAGTGAGTCAAAGTACTGCCTTTTACACACACACACATACACACACACACACACACACACACACACACACACACACAGCCTAAGTCATTTTTTTTCCACAGAATGTCTTCAACGACCTCTAAACAAATCCATGGTACATTTTATTCATGAAATATCCTATACTCGCAAAGACAAGAGCAACAACAAAACATGCCCTTGGCATTTTTTAAACGATGAGATATGACTGTTGGCTTTAAGTCTATCAACATATGCTGCCCAGTGGGATGTGACACTTTTCAGAGGATTGGTTTGAAAAGAAAAATACAGAAAGGATGACACTCAAAGCCAGCAAATCTGATAAAATACATTTATCTATGAGGACAAAATATCCCAGCAGCTGTAATTTGGTTTTCCATCATCCACTTGGTTACAAAGGCTCTGAGTGAACATGTGTTCAGCAGAATGTCGTGCGAGATCATTTAACTCTCAGGAAAACAAACACACACAAATGCCGCACACATCCAAGCAGCTCATAATTCTAGGTGGAAAAAAAAAAGTTCCGGGGAAGTCGGGCGGTAGCACAGCGGGTTACACGCACGTGGTGCAAAGCGCAAGGACCAGCATAAGGATCCCGGTTCGAGTCCCCGGCTCCCCATCTGCAAGGGGAGTCGCTTCACAGGCGGTGAAGCAAGTCTGCAAGTGTCTGTCTTTCTCTCTCCCTCTCTGTCTTCCCCTCCTCTCTCCACTTCTCTCTACCCTATCCAACAACGACGACATCAATAACAACAACGACATCAATAACAACAATAATAAATAAAAAACTAAGGATAAATAAATATAAAAAAAAATTATTAAGTTCCAGAATGATCTGGAATGATGAATAAGCATCAGTTAGGACTGGATTTGGTGTATTGCACCAAAGTAAAAAACTCTGGGGTGGGAGGGGGGGAGGGTTCAGGTCCTGGAACATGATGGCAGAGGAGAACTTAGAAGGAGTTGAATTGTTCTGTAGAAAACTGTGAAATGTTACACATGGACAAGCCACTGCATTTTACTATTGACTGTAAACCACTAATCCCCAAATAAAGATTTTAAAAAAGTATCAGAGCTCAACACTGCTCAGAATACATGGAATACTGAAGCACAGATACTTGTTCTAAAAAGATATTTTTTATATCTATGAAAACAAATGGATAACTTTAATATTGTTACCTATACTTAAAATTATATATCATTTTATAGTACAATGTTGCTTCAAAGAAAATAATATCAACATCATGAATAAATTTTAATAGAAGTCTCTATGTGTGTGTATATACATACGGAGCAGGTAGCAATTCTGTTACATCCTGCCTATCTGAAAATGAATTAGGACTGAGTTTCAGAACCTACTGGAAATCAGAAAATGCACATTTGGCAACCAAGTTCAGAAACAGAAATGGGGGCCAGGTGGTAAAAAAAAAAGGGAAGCTATGGGAAAGGGGATGAGATACAGAGTTCTGGTGGTGGGAATTGTGTGGAGTTGTACCCCCTCTTATCCTGTGGTTCTGTCAATGTTTTCTTTTTATAAATAAATAAAAATAAAGTAAAAAAACAAAAACAGTGTGATCTAACATAAGTAGAATACTATAAAAAAATATGGTAGCTTTTACAAAGTAATTTGGAAAAATTTCCTGAAGTACATTCTACACAAACTTTCCTTTTAGGTTTTTAGAAATGTAATTGTATTTGTCATATAAATTTTGGCTGAAAGAAAACTAAATGTAATATGTAAACATATTTATGTAATATCTATATTAGTACATAAACATCTCTCTCTGTTGGGAAAAAAAAAGGCCTCCAGGAGCAGTGGATTCGTAGTGCAGGCACCAAGCCCCAGCAATAATCCTGGAAGCAAAAAAAAAAAAGAGAGAGAGAAAAGAAATAAGTGGGGAGCCGGGTGGTAGTGCAGCGGGTTAAGCGCACATGGTGCAAAACACAAGGACCAGTGTAAGGATCCCAGTTCAAGCCCCCGGCTCCCCACCTGCAGGGGAGTCGCTTCACAGGTGGTGAAGCAGGTCTGCAGGTGTCTGTCTTTCTCTCCCCCTCTCTGTCTTCCCCTCCTCTCTCCATTTCTCTCTGTCCTATCCAACAACGAAGACAACAGTAACTTCAAAAATAAAACCTCAAACAAACACTGTTGAAGCAAGACAGGGCTGATTTTTTTCTTTCTTTCTTTTAGCAGCCATGTAGATATCACCAAGGCTTGGAACACTCAGCACTCCCATCCACCAGCCGACCCCCCCTTGGCACTCCCCTGGCTCACATCACTCTGCCCGCTTCCAACCACGCTTCCAACCACCATCCCCAGGATGTCTCTCTCCAGCAGATGGACCCAGGTGGTGAGTCATCTGTCACCAGAATTCTTTTCTTGACCTTTCCACACTCAAACACCTTTCACACCCTCGCCAGGCACATCCTCTGCAGAGAAGGAGTTGGGGGCTGAACACAGAACTCGGCCTTCCTGGCCCCTCACTTTACCACATGGATGTATTCCAGAGCTTTAAAGAAAGCTCATAACTGACAAAAAAAAAAAAAAAAAATGACCAGATGGGTGTTCAAGGAGCAAGATACAAATTAAATCAGTCCAGAGACTGACGCATTTGACTAAAAACAGGCCTATGATGTAAAAAAGACTTCAATGATTCACCCTGAAAAGTAGTTACAGCAATAACAAGGCACTGAAGAAACTGTACCAGGGGCCAGGAGCCAGCCTACTGACAGTTCCCGTACCTGCGGTGCGGTTCCGTGCCCCAGCACCATGTGGGGACACCAGGGAAAGCTGCACAGAGCAGAGAGGAATGCTGCAGTACCTCTCCCCCTCTCACTTCCTCCTTCCCTCCATCCTTTCTCATTGTGTCTCCACCTCTCTATACACAATAGATTTAAAAACCATTCCAGCAGCACTGGAATCATACATGTAATAAGAGGTTCAAGGTAAAGAAAAAAAAAGAGAAAGAGGTGAGTGATGGGTGGGGATAGAGGGGAGAGATAGCATAATGCTTATGCAAAAGATTCTCATGCCCAAGGCTCTGAGGTCCCAGGTTCAACTCCCAGCACCACCATAAGTCAGAGCTGAATAGTGGTCATCTTCATCAGGAACATCATAAACCCTCCTGTGGGCCTCTACAGGATCTTGTCCTCCATGTCAAACAACAATGGTGGAAACTGCCCCTCTCTCTGAAGGGAGACTGGGTCAACATACTCTGCCACTTGTGAAAGACAGATCCTGTTGGGTAGTATGCCACCTCCCCCTGGCTTCTGCTTAACCATATGCCTATATAGGGATTTACTGATCCAAAGCTTTGGTCTATTTACATAAATCACTTTTACATTTACATAAAGCACTCCCTCCAGAGCATTGGTGGTTCAGTGATAGGATTCTCACCTGTCCCGCCCCCTCCTTGTCACACTCTGATTTTCACCAGTCACTTTTCTCTCCACCCTCTCTATATCACATCCTGTTTCCACCCTACTTGGAGAGTATAAAAAACAGCTGCTCTTCTGACTAAAGACACTTGGAAATTGCTTTCCGGCTCCGAGAGTTCCAGAGTGTATCTCCTGAGGAAGTTAGTGCAGCACGAGTTCCTGATCCCTCTCCCACACAGCAGCCTAGATCGGCTCCAGTTGAGTTCTCTCCAAGCCAGAGAGCACTAGCTCGGGAAGAAGTACCCTCAGGCTATCCCGGCAAGATCCTGCAATGAGTGCAGCCTGGAATGTTCCTAGCTGTGACCATGAAGAGTGAGCTCAGACCTATAGGGATGCAGAGGTTACACAGGCTCCCGTGCTGACTATGGGTCCCAGGTCAGATGGGTGGGATCTATAGTTAACTGTATTTATAGACTTTTCCCATATTTAGAAGCTACTGTCTTCCCTGATTCAGCTTTCTAGTCCTATTTCCAACTCTGACACCATCTCCCCAGACAATACCTTTGGTTCACCTGCAGGTTGGCCGTTGGGCTCAGGCAAAAATTAGTAAAGTCATGGGCCCCTTGGAATATACCTAAAATAGACCTACTAATGTTTTGCAAAATGGAGACACCCCCCCCCCCCAAAATCTCATCTGTTCTATTCTTGCCTTTAGGTTCCTGATTATTAAACAATTTGTTCTGCTTTATATCTTAATGCTTTCAGCCATCAAGTAGCAAATGCTACCATGGGCAGATGACTTCATCAATGTACCCTGGAACCCTACCTCCCCAGATCCCTGTCCCACTAGGGAATGATAGAAACAGACTGGGAGTATGGACTGACCTGCCAATGCCCATGTTCAACAGGGAAGCAATTATAGAAGCCAGACCTTCCACAGTCTACACCCCATGATGACCCTGGGTCCATACTCCCAGAGGGATAAAGAACAGGAAAAGCTTTCAAAGGAGGGCATGGGATGCAGAACTCTGGTGGTGGGAATTTTGTGGAACTGTACCCCTCTTATCCTATAGTCTTAGAGTTGACTATTATTAAATCAATAAAATAATTGATTAATTAACAATTTTAAAATAAAACAGAAAACATTCTTTAAGTGAAACCTTTTTTTTTTTAACCATTTCACATGGCTAAATATCTGAGCTTTCTTTCTTTCTTTTCTTTTCTCTTTTTTAAAGATAGTGACAGAAAGGCAAAGACAATGAGTGAATGAGTGAGTGAAAAAAAGAAACTACAGCCAAAGTTTCTTTCAGTGTTGTGGAGGCCAGCCTTGAGCCTGAGCTGTGCCCACAGCAGAGTGGTGCACTACCCAAGTGAGCTATTTAACTAGCTGTTAGGCTATTTTTAGCACTTCACAGTCACTACTTTCTTTCTTTTTAATACAGGCATCCCATGGGGTGACAAAGTAGCTACAGTACTGGACTTGAACGAATGAAGTCTGAGTTCAATCCCCAGCATCATATAAACTGCCGGGCTAGCCTGAGGGTGCTTCTGCCCAGGCACGTGCTCTCTGGGTTGGAGAGAACTCTACCGGAGCCAACCTAGGCTGCTGTGCAGGGAAGGGATCAGGAACTAGCTTCGCAAGAGAGAGACTCTGGGACTCTCGGAGCAGGAACACACAATACCCTGCTACGTTTATTGATTTGCCTTTAAATATCTTCTGAGACGGAAGTGGTAGGGTGGAAAAGGAAGTACGTAGGATAAGGGGGCAGAGTGGAAAAAGAGCGTGAACAAGTGGGGATTAAACCAATGGAGATTAAACCAGGGCGGGTCTCAAACAAAACAATGATTATGTAAATAGACCACAGCATTAAGCAATGCAGGGAACCTGGCGTGATGACACAGATAGAAACAGAAGCAGAACTAGCCAAAGGAGAAATGATGACCAACATTTCTCCCTTTCTTTTTATCTAATGGCCATAGTATCAGGAATGTGGGGTGTTTTGTGAGGTAGGGAGACTGATAGGAGGCACACCTTTGGGATTCTACTGTCCCTCCTTGCTCAACTTCTCTGTAGAGAGACAGACTAACAGGGTTGACACACCCCTCAGGTTCAAGCCCCTCCAAGCGCAACCACATCCTCACAATTTCTCAACATCTCCCTCTTACTTAATGGCCATATTCAAATGGTTGAATGTCTGTAAAAGACTCCATTTCTGTCAAGGGAATAGCAGTGTAGGGGTGAACAGAAACCTATATCATGCAGGCGTTTTCAAAAGAACTGGCATAAGACATGGAGGAACAAATAGGAGAGCAGCAAAAACCAGTTTAATGTCAAGGGAAGGATTGGTAGGCGGAGAGAAGGGCGTTTCCTGCCTCTGGGGGTGTTTCCTACCTCTGGGGACAGGGCCTGCAGGCGAAGGATGTAGCCTCCCAAGCAAAGGGGCTATTCAGCGAATCCCCAAGACAGCTGGCTGCAAAGTCCATGGACTGCTATGGTTGGTCTTTGAGAAACCCAGCAGCATAAAGGGAAGCTGCTGTAAAGTTGTGTAAAGTGTCCAAGAGGTGTACCAGTAAGTCCGATAGAAGTGTCAGTTCAATGTCAACGATCACGAGAAGAAATGCCAGGGCAGTAGTCTAGTTATTTCTTCCTCATGTTAATACATAAACAAAGATATTTTGAATGTGATTCCAGTATAGGAGATGAAATGTTGAACCATCAAGCATGAGTTCCCAAGTTCAGTCTCCCACACTGCATATGCCAGACTGATTGCTCTAGTTCTGCCTTTCTCTTGTTAATAAATATAGTTAAATCTTTAAAACAATTATTGAGGACCTATATAATAAATAATAAAATCCTCATACTTATAGATAGCAGTTACTATATGACAGGTATTTGTTCTTCTATGCACTCTGCATATATCCTATCAGTACATCCTTACAAGACGTTGGAACAGCTGGAAACATACCTCCCTCCTCCTCTTTCCTAGGTTCTGGTTCTCTCTCTGCCTGTGCCTTTGCTCTGGGTCAGGCACTTAATGAACTTTCAATTTGCAACTTTTCCTGTCATTGTGCTAAGCCTTGGAAACCAATGAGCATACCACACTCAGATCATGCCTTCTGGTTTCCAATCTAGTAAAAAATACTTAGTTACTTGTTTACACCTATGTTCATAGCAGCACAATTTGTAACAGCCAAAACCTGGAAACAACCCAGGCGTCCCAACAACAGATGAGTGGCTGAGTAAGTTGTGGTCTATATACACACAATGGAATACTACTCAGCTATTTAAAATGGTGAAATCAACTTCTTCACTCCATCTTGGATGGAGTTTGAAGTTACCATGTTAAGTGAGGTAAGTCAGAAATAGAAGGAAGAATATGGGATGGTCCCAGTCATAGACAGAAGTTGAACAACAAGAACAGAAGGGAAAACACTAAGTAGAACTTGGACTGGAGTTGGTGTATTGCACCAAAGTAAAAGGCTCTGAGTAAAGGGATAGATTTCAGGTCCTGCAACACAGGCAGAGGACCTAGTGGGAGTTGAACTGTTATGTGGACAACTGGGAAATGTTACGCATGTACAAGCTATTGTATTTGCTGTCAACTGTAAGCCATTAATCCTCCAGTAAAGAAATTTAAAAAGATATAAACTTACTGTTGGGAATATGTTGTTTACTGACCGTAAGCAGGAGGAATTATGGGCTATGTATGTAATTAGCATACATATGTATGTAATTAACATACAGTGATGTCATGCCAGCATCATAAACAGACTACAGATGCACAGCATATGATGTCAATTCTCAAGGGATTGTGGGTGTGGAAGGTTACTTAAACAAGTATCCCATGGAAATTCAGCTCTTTCTGCCTTTTGCCTTTCACCTTTCGCCCCCTTCAACTGTTGCTGTTCTTGTCTGATCTTCTCCAGGAACCTATGTGATGCCATTTCTCCCGGGACCCATGCAAGTTGTTAATAAAATGTAACAAAATTTAAGGCATCCCTGTGACAAATATATAGGCTGTTACCAGTATCTTTCTTTAAAAAAATAATGCTAAAACAAACATTATGAAAGATAGACTTAGCATTATCTTTAGGAAAGAAACACAGTATAGAGGGCCAGGTGGTGGTGCACCTGGTTAAGCCCACATGGTACAAAGCACAAAGATCTGGTTTGGGGTAGGGGTAGATAGCATAATGGTTATGCAAAGAGACTCTCATGCCTGAGGCTCCGAAGTCCCAGGTTCAATCCCCCGTACCACCATAAACCAGAGCTGTACAGTGCTCTGGTGTTTCTCTGTGTCTTTCTCTCTCTTCATCTAGCTCAAAAATTAAAAAATAGGGAGTCGGGCGGTAGCGCAGCGGGTTAAGCGTACATGGCGCGAGGCATAAGAATCGGCGTAACGATCCCGGTTCAAGCCCCCAGCTCCCCACCTGCAGGGGAATCGCTTCACAGGCGGTGAAGCAGGTCTACAGGTGTCTGTCTTTCTCACCCCCTCTCTGTCTTCCCCTCCTCTCTCCATATCTCTCAGTCCTATCCAACAACGAAGACATCAATAACAACAACAATAATAACTAAAACAATAAAAAAACCAAGGGCAACAAAAGGGAATAAATAAATAAAATACTTTTTAAAAACAAATAAATTAAAATAAGTAAATAAAATACTTTTTAAACAATCAAAAAATAAATAAATAAGATCCAGTTTGAGCCCCCAGTCCCCACGTGCAGGGGGAAAGCTTTGCAAGTGGTGAAGCAGGGCTACAGGTGTCTCTACCTCTCCTTCTCTATCTCCCCCTACCTGCTTGATTTCTCACTGTCTCTATCTAATAAATAAAGATAATTTTTAAAAAGAGAAAAAGAAACACAGTAAGGAATTAGTCCGTCAAAAAGCTTAAAGACTGCTAAACGTATTCTTCAAAGATTGACTGACCGTTATATTCTCAACAACACTGCCTATCCATATACTCCGTAATATGAAATTCAGATTTTTTTTTCCTCTTTGTTAATCAGACAGACAGAAAATGATAGCTTATGGCTTCTATCTGTGTGGCCTGCTTATGAGAACCTCTGCTTTAAACTGAGTTATACTGAAGATGACAGGATGACTTAATTATGGAAATAAAAGGCACCACAGAAACAAACAGGAATAGAATTTCAATAAAAATAGATGGTTCCAGGGGGCAGAATCTGGGCAGAGTAGTACTGAAATGTCTTACACCATAGTAGATTTCCATCACTTTTACCCAGGTGGAATGGACTTAAATGTTCCAAAATTTAAAAGAAAGGGTACTCAGGGAGTCAGGCGGTAGCGTAGCGGGTTAAGCACAGGTGGCGCTAAGCACAAGGACCAGCGTAAGGATCCCGATTCAAGCTCCCGGTTCCCCACCTGCAGGGCAGTCACTTCATAGGTGGTGAAACAGGTCTGCAGGTGTCTGTCTTTCTCTCCCCCCTCTGTCTTCCCCTCCTCTCTCCATTTCTCTCTGTCCTATCCAACAACAACGATATCCATAACAATAACAATAATAACTACAACAACAATAAAAAATAACAAGGGCAACAAAAGGTAAATAAATAAATTTTTTTTAAAAAAGAAAGGGTACTGCAAATCTGCTCTCTCTCTCTGATTTTTTACCACAGCACTGCTCAGCTCTGGCTTATGGTGTTGCAGGGGATTGAACCTGGGACTTTGGAGCCTCAGGGAGGAAAGATAACATTATGCATAACCATTATGTTATCTACGTCCGCCATGCTCTACAAATCTGTAGGAGATGAATGGAATATGCCGGGAGACCACAATCAGCTATTCTCAGAAATTCTGTTGGCCCCAGGCTCACCAAACTCACCATCTAATAACCAGTGTTCCCCTTGCCGGTTTTCCAACTCCTTCATCATTAGGCGTGTGATCACGTAATCTGGAACCAGAAGGCCTTTCTCTATGTACTGTTTTGCCATGTCACCAACTTCTGTTAAAAAACAAGGGGGGAAAAAAGACACTCGATAAATAAATAAATAAATAAATAATTTATAGATACATGTCCAAACGTAGTATCACTTAAAGATGTTCAGTTTCCATAATAAAAGGGACGTGTTCTGTATCATTTGTCAGCTGTGAGTCAGAGACCTTTATAGTGCTCAGAAATTATCCATTTATATGCTTTCAAAATTACATCATAGTGAATTACTGTTTACAAAACACACATACTGTGAACAGATAAAAAGTCTTTGTCTTTCATAAGGTCGTTTGTAGAGTGTTTTAAAGGGGATGTTATGTTACATGTGTTCATTTTTTTTTAAATACTGGTAACTGTTAAAAAAAAATTGCTCAACAATTTGTTTGGCTTTGTATGTTAACTCTCTTTTCAGTCACCAGGTTCCAGATGTCATCAGGATGCCGGCCAGGCTTCCCTGGACTGAAGACCCCACCAATGTGTCCTGGAGCTCCACTTCCCCAGAGACCCACCCTCCTAGGGAAAGAGAGAGGCAGACTGGGAGTATGGACCGACCTGTCAACGCCCATGTTCAGCGGGGAAGCAATTACAGAAGCCAGACCTTCCACCTTCTGCAACCCACAATGACCCTGGGTCCATGCTCCCAGAGGGATAGAAAATGGGAAAGCTATCAGGGGAGGGGGTGGGATATGGAGATTGGGTGGTGGGAATTGTGTGGAGTTGTACCCCTCCTACCCTATGGTTTTGTTAATTTATCCTTTCTTAAAAAAAAAAAAAAAGATGGTTCTGTGCTCTTCCATTTTTCCTGTGGCTAACTGAAAAGCAGGGAACGGATAGAAATAGATGTTTTGGGACCAGGTGGTGGTGTACCTGGTTAAGCGCACACATTACAGTGCACAAGGACCCAGGATCAAGCCCCTGGTCCCCACCTTCAGAGGGAAAGCTTCACAAGTGGTGAAGCAGGGCTGCAGGTATCTCTGTGTCTCTTCTCTCTATATCCCCTTCCCCTCTCAATTTGTTTCTATCCGATAATAAATAAATAAATAATTTGTTTTGATTTTTTAATATTTATTCCCTTTTGTTGGCCTTGTTGTTGCCTTTATTATTGTTGTTACTGATATCGTCGTTGTTGGATAGGACAGAGAGAAATGGAGAGAGGAGGGGAAGACAGAGAGGGGGAAAGACAGACACCTGCAGACTTGCTTCACCGCCTGTGAAGCGACTCCTCTGCAGGTGGGGAGCCGGAGACTTGACAGGGATTCTTATGCAGGTCCTTGCGCTTTGTGCCACTTGAGCTTAACCGCTGTGCTACGGCTGACTCCCAAAAATATTTTTTTAAGGGATAAAAAACTGGGAGTCGGGCGGTAGCGCAGTGGGTTAAGTGCACGTGGCGCAAAACGCAAGGACCAGCGTTAGGATCCCGGGTTAAGTGTCTCAAAGCGCAAGGAACGGCGTAATGATCCTAGTTCGAGCCTCAGGCTCCCCAACTGCAGAGGAGTTGCTTCACAGGTGGTGAAGCGGTGCTGCAGGTATCTTTCTCTTCCCCTCTTTATCTCCCCCTCCTCTCTCTATTTCTCTCTGTTCTATCCAACGATGACATCAATAACAACAATAATAACTACAACAATAAAACAACAAGGGCAACAAAAGGGAAAATAAATATTAAAAAAAAATTTTAAAGAGCTACATAACTAACATGCATCTTCTGAGGAGAGAGATCTACTACAATGTGGAATAATTTCAAAAATCCAAGGAAAAAGAGTAAGAAGCATCAGGAAAGGGGACCGGGCAGTGGTGCACCTAGCTGGGCACACACATTAGTGTGCAAAGGCCTGGGGTTCCCATCTGGGGGGGAGGTGTGAGCGGTAAAACAGTACTGCAGGTGTCTCCTTCTTTATCATCCTCTTCCTTCTAAATTACTGTCTATCAAGAGAGAAAGAAAGAACAAAGAATGAAAAGAGAGAAACAAAGAGCAAAAAGAGAGAAAGGAAGGAAGGGAGGGTGGGAGGGAAAGAGAGGAGAAAGATCAGGGAAAAATATGAGATGTTCGTGGAATGACAGAGTGCGATCGAGAGTAACGCCAAGGTAGACTGGCTGGGCTTCATGCCAGATTCTCGTATCACCAAGCTGCACATTAAGCTCACGCGAGGCCGAGGCATGGTGTAGATGGAAAACAGATGATACCGTTTTTGCAGTGCTAGGGATTAGTCACCATTTTTTACAGTAATCAGATATCAGAGACATGTCTTTCGTGAGTGTTTCCTCGAGGATGTCGAACTTGGATGCCTGAGTTGCACAGCAGATGTCATCGGCGTAGATGAACTTCCTTGAAGAAGTTTCTGGGAGGTCATTGATGTAAATATTAAATAGCGTAGGAGCCAGAACAGAGCCCTGGGGGAGGCCACTTGAGACAAGTCTCCATCTGCTAGACTTGTCACCCAGATGCACCTGGAATCTTCTGTTTTGGAGAAGAAACGATATAGTGTTGGCCACCCATGGAGGCAGTCGTCTTGAGATCTTGACTAGGAGACCACGGTGCCAGACCGTGTCATAGGCTGCTGTGAGATCAACAAAGACAGCACCCGTCTTTAAATTCTTCTGGAATCCATTTTCAATGTAAGTTGAGAGGGCCAGGGCTTGTTCGCAGGTAGATCTTCCTGGGCGGAAACCAGCTTGGGCGGGTGATAGGAATTTCTCTGTAAGAGGAGAAATACGTGACAGAAGCAGCCTCTCAAGGAGTTTGTAACACACGGAGAGGAGAGAAATTGGTCTATAGCTGGCGGCCAGTGTTGGGTCTTTCTTTGGTTTCAGAACTGCTATTATCTTCGCACGATGCCAAATTTTGGGCATAGATTTGGATTCCAAGATGTGGGACAGGAATGTAGTGAGCCACTTCTTTGCCGCGGGGCCCAAGTTAAGAATGAGTTCTGGGGTGATGTTATCATAGCCAGTAGCCGTTCCTGGTTTAACCCTCTTCAAAGCGTCTTCCAGTTCAGACAGTGTAAACATCTCATAGAAACTGCAGCAAAGGTGGGCGCGAGGAATCACATCATTGCAAGACTGGCCAGCTCCTCATGGGGCGCGAGCGCTTCCACACTACGATCATCATCTCTGGCATTATGCTATTCCACTGCAGAATACTGTGCCCCAGGATGGTTCCGTAGCCCCATGTCAACTTGGTCGATTCCAAATTATATTCCTCCATGAGGATAATTTCTGGAACCATCCGTTCCACTCCGGTTCCATGGCTGCCAGTTCTTAGCAACATCGCCCCGCCAGATATTCGTCGGGATGCGGCATCATCTAAGTTCATTTCCCACGTCTACGCGCGACCGGACCTGCCAATATACGCGGATATCTTCGCCCACCCTGTCCAACGCTTGACGTCTCGTCACCCAATCTGGTCCCCTACGCCTACACTGAACTTCTCTGTTCCAGACTCTTGGAAACAGAGTTGGCAGTCAGCTGAGGTCAAGAACAAACACCTCATCACAGACCCCTGCAAGTGTCAACCCAGCTTTGACCTAGCACGTTATGACTGGGCCCTCCTCAATCGCTATCGAACAGGCCATGGCCGGTGCGCCGCTATGTTCCATCGCTGGGGAGCCAGAGACGACCCGAACTGCCCCTGCGGCTCCAGACAGACTATGACCCACATAGTCAACGCCTGCCACCTCTCCAAATTCAAAGGAGGTCTCGAAACTTGACATCAGGCTCAACCTGATGCTGTTGACTGGCTATGGAAGAAGGGCAAACGCTAGAAGAAGAAGGGAAAAATAAGAAAGGCACAAAAGCAACATATCCACAATCCAGTACTCTGTCACATGGCGATGATGTTATCTTACTCTATCCCCAGAGCTTAGAATTAAGAATGCAAATGTGAAGTGCAAAAAGAAAGGCTTGTCTACAGGAATGTTTGAGTGGAGATTCAAAAATTATCTAGGAAGAGACAGTAGATGGGTGGGTCGTGCAAACTGAATCAGGGTTAATGTGATCCTACACTGATACTCAGGTCCCTGGAGGCGGGAAATTTATCCTATGGGGATATACTGGCCTTTGTGATTTCTGAAGGATGAAGGATGAAAGTACCTATTTTTGCAACAGATCTGGATATGCAGAGTCAGGAAGGTGAGGCAGGGGTGGCCAGGGTGGTTGGGACATAGAGTGAAGGAGGATAGTGGCTGGGCACAGGGTGAGGTGTGGCGACATCCATCTTGGAGAGATGTGGAACTATACCCCTGTGACAATCATGTTGCCTCGGTTAACTGATGAGAGAAAGGAAGAAAGAAAGAAAGAAAGAAAGAAAGAAAGAAAGAAAGAAAGGGAGAAAGAAAGGGAGGGAGGGAAAAAGAAAGAAGGGAAGAAAGAGAAAGAGAGAAAGAAGAAGTAGAAAAAGAAGGAGGAGGAAGGAGGAGGAGAAAGAGGAGGAAGGAAGGAAGGAAGGAAGGAAGGAAGGAAGGAAGGAAGGAAGGAGAGAAAGAGAACAGTCTCTAAAAGTGTTCGCCTAAGTTCTCTGAATACCAGTGTGAGATGGGGCAATGTGTAACCTCTGCTGGCATCTCAGACTTACTATGTCCAAGATACGCCTTTCCTTTCCTACTCTGTCCTTGCCATAGGGTTTCTTGCCTCAGTCAATAGTTTCCCTGCCCCCCTCTGTCTCTCTCTTTCTCGCTCTCTCCATGTCTCAGGGAACACATCACAGCATTCAGAGGGGAGAAGGGTGGTAGGTAGAGTATTTCTTTTCTCCCCATTCCATTAAATCTTTCTACTTACTAAAACTCATAAGACCCTGCTCAAAGTATATAAACAATGAGCTTCTGTTTCACTTCTCTTGGTGACTACTCCTATTAAGTCCCCAATCGCCAGCACCCTGTGGGCTGTGCTACAGGATGTGAACCTGTCCACCACATGGCTCACTCCTGGGCAAAACTCTTAAGAAATTTACTTTCCTCCTTTGAAAAATCAATAGCATTATTCTTCACATACCACTTAAGATGAAACCTTCACTGTCTGGACTTCTATTCTTTGTGGCTGAGTGTGAGGCTAGGTCAGGAGTAGAGCACAAACATACGAGGCCCCAGGAACCAACACAAGAAAATATTAAAAATTCTACTTTCCCAGTCTCTCAGATCCAAACAACTGATGAGCAAAGGAGCAAACCGAGAATTGCAGAGAACGAGCTCTGTTGTTGTGATGATAGAAACCCAAGGATGGCTCTAGACTGCCATGGAAACCTCAGTAGATGGCTTAGCAGAAAGCAGGCTGGTCAGACAGAAAATCTGTTCTCAATATCTAAGAGAGCCAATTAAGCAAAGCGACATTTCTTTAGAAAAGCCATTAAAGCGCGTGCGTACACATGTACGTACACACACACACACACACACAAACACACACACACACACACACGAATCTTTAGGTGACATGAAATCCATTCTACACTCACCTTAAATACTCAGGGTAGTCAGCTTAAATAAATCAGAGGCTGAATGACTTCCCCAACAGAAATCCACAAATTTGGGAGTCGGGCTGTAGCGCAGCAGGCTAAGTGCACGTAGCACAAATTGCAAGGACCAGCATATGGATCCAGATTTGAGCCCCCAGCTCCCCACCTGCAGGGGAGTCGCTTCACAGGCGGTGAAACAGGTCTGCAGGTGTCTATCTTTCTCTCCCCTTCTCTGTCTTCCCCTCCTCTCTCCATTTCTCTCTGTCCTATCCAACAACGATGATGTCTATAACAATATAAATACTACAACAACAATAAAAAAGGACAAAAGGGAAAATGAATAAATAAAATATTTTTTAAGAAAATAACTCCACAGATTCAAAATGAGAGAGAAAAAAAATGATGTTAGGAAGATGGGGATAGGAGAAATGGAGAAGATGGAATACTATTTGCTAAGTGTTAAGATTAGAAAATATAGGATGTGGTTCGTTGTTTTTATTTTTTCATTTTAAATACTCTGCGAATCCATGAAATCCTCGTGTGAACGAGATTTATTGAGTGCTGATTTCTGTGTCCACAGAAGTGTGATGAGGTCTGCCCTGTGGTCTGGAGACTGACCACTGGAGTTGGGTGTTAGCACCCAATGAAATAGCTCCCTGGGGTAGTGCAGTTCCTTCCCATGTGTAGAACCCAGGTTTGAGCCCTGCCCCCACCACATTAAAGGAAGCTTTTGTGTTCCATCTTACTGTGCCCCGCCCCTTTCTGCCTGTCTCAAAAAGAAAAAGAAAAAAAAAGAGTAAAATTTCACGGGATTTTGCTATTAGGCAGAAAAATTAAACAGCTGTTACCACAATTAAGTTCTACAGACACTTACAGTAGCAGTAAAGGTCCTTCCCTGCTGAAAACATTTTGATGGCCTTCTACTGCCCACTTTGTGGCTTCCAAGTAAGTCCCTTCACATCTGGTCCCTGCCTACATTGGTGGTCTCTCTTTCGCCCATGTGCTCTCATTCAGCTCCATCCTATTCTCCATCCCTGGGCTTTTCCTGCCTCCCCAAATAAGATAGATCCCTTGGACACGCTCCTAGGACTCCCTGTCCATTCCCACAGCCTCGCCATGTTGATATATTATTTCTCAGGCTTCATCTGACAACAGGGGATCATGTATGGCTGGCTGGCACACGACTGCATACACCATGAATAGCTGATACAAACCAGATGTTCAGTATGTCCTGGGAGTTTGCACAGTCTTCCCAACCCCATTCATGCCCTCAGCTAAATCTTTCCTAACAGAGGACTAGCCTCATGGCAGAGCAACCGGATCTACTTGATCTACGTGTAAACACTGTAGTTCATAATCTGCAGGCCAGATTAAGAATTTACACATAGGGGAGTTGGACTGTAACGCAGCGGGTTAAGCGCACATGATACAAAGCACAAGGACCGGCGTAAGGATCCCGGTTCGAGCCCCCGGCTCCCCACCTGCAGGGGAGTCGCTTCACAGGCGGTGAAGCAGGTCTGCAGGTGTCTATCTTTCTCTCCTCCTCTCTGTCTTCCCCTCTTCTCTCTATTTCTCTCTGTCCTATCCAACAACGACATCGATAACAATAAAAAAAGACAATAAGGGCAACAAAAGGGAAAATAAATAAATAAAGTAAAATAAAAGAATTTATACATAGGAACAGGGGACGGGCGGTGGTATACTAGGTTAAATTAAGCGCATAAAGTACAAAGTGCAAAGATGGCCCCAACAAGGCAGTTTGAGCCCCCAGCTCCCCATTTGCAGGGGAGTCACTTCACAGGAGGTGAAGCAGGTCTGCAGGTGTCTATCTTTCTCTCCCCCTCTCTGTCTTTCCCTCCCCTCTTGATTTCTCTCTTTCCTATCAAAAGAAAAAAAAAGAAAGAAGGAAAAAGAAACGGAAACAAAGAGAAAAGATGGCTACAGTAGCAGTGCATTCGAAGTGCAGGCACCAAACCCCAGTGGTAACCCTGGAGAGGAAAGGAAGGAAGGCCAGGAAGATGCTAGTCTTTTGACCAAGAGAATTAAAGAGGCCAAAGAAAAATGTCAGAAACAGATTGCAAAGTGACAGAGGCCATTTTCCTTGAGAGCTCCTAACTCTGATTCTAGACAAAAAGGAGATTTGTAAGAATAACAAGTAAGGGAGTCGGGCAGTAGTGCAGCGCCTTAAGCACACATAGCACAAAGTGCAAGGACTGGAGTAAGGATCCAGGTTCAAGCCCCCAGCTCCCCACCTGCAGGGGAGTCACTTCAGGCGGTGAAGCCAGTCTGAGATGTCTATCTTTCTCTCCCCCTCTCTGTCTTCCCCTTCTCTCTCCATTTCTCTTCTTCCTATCCAACAATGATGACATTAACAACAATAACAAAAGGGGCAACAAAAGGGAAAATAAATAAACATTAAAAAAAGAGAATAACAAGTAAAACCTGACACCGAGAAGAAAAAAAAGGAGGGAGATAAACTGAAGCCCAAAAGTTCAGCCAAAGTAATTCAGTGAACAAGTAGCAGAATAGAGGCTCAAACTGAAACAAGTGGGCAACAGTGTCTAGTTCCGTAACTACTCTACTAAACTGTCTCTTATGTTTATGCACACACAATTCCTCCGATAGAAATACTCCAAATATTAGCATATATTCTGGAATGTGAAGTAAGTCTTTGTTTTAAAAAAAAAAAGGGGGGGGAGAGAGAAAGACAGAGACTCTATAAAGAGTCTTTGACAGCTCGAGGTATATCGCCTACTTAGGGTGTTGGTATGGGGAAAGATATGGTCCCGCTCTGTTGAACCACCCAGCTTCTGTTATGTGCTGTGTTCAAAGAAATTAAAACACATAGACAGCAAGAGTTTCTGTGCAGCTGCTTCCTATCTAGTTCTATCCACTCTGGCACCAAATGAACCCTCTCCTTGTCATCCATCTGTCGGGCATTAAATCAGCTCCCCCTGCTCCATGCTGCATTGCTGACAGTATGGCCTATCTACATAATCATTGTTTTGCCTGATCTATCTTCTTTCTACCTCGAGACCTGCCCTGCCAGCAGGGTATATTAATCCCACCAGTTAAAACCCTCACAACAGTTGCTAAGGACGCTTCCACCTTCCCAGAATCCCTTTTGCCTCTCTCCACCCCCTTTCCTAGCCATTTCCGACTTGCCACTTCGGTTTTATCCCATAAAACCCATTTCTGTTCCTGGTTTCACCCTCTCTTTTCTCTCCCGCATCCCAACCTGGAGAAGGGCTGGCGTGCAGAGCAGGAGGTGGCCACTGTGGTTTGGCACCACATGGCTTAACCCGCTGTGCTCACACCCGACTCTGGGGCGTTCCCATGTGAATAAAGAATTGTATTATCACACCCCCACGAGTTCCTGGTCTCTCTATCCCGTGAAGCAAACCCTGCATCCATCCATCCATCCATCCACCCAGACATCCATCCATCCATCATTCAATCCATCCATCCAACCACCCAGACATCCATCCATCCAACCACCTAGACATCCATCCATCCCATCCATCCATCCATCCAACCACCCAGACACCCAGATTTCCACCCATACATCCATCCATCCATCCATCCATCCATCCATCCATCCATCCATCCATCCATCTTCTACATGACTCCCAAGGAGACTGGCCTAAAGCAGTTGGATGGATACAAGTCTCTTTCTCCTCCAACACCACAACAATGCACTCCCCAGGCAACAGGATAACACGGAAACTCTTCAAGAAGACTTTCAAAGTCTCTCTGACTAGGCAGGAAGCACTCCTCAGGCCCTTCCTGCTAACAGTTCCTTTATTGCCTAACCTTTGGCTTCTTCACTGGGCCAGTCTGTTGCAATTCCTTGCCTCAAGGAGTCTCCACAGCAAAGGAGAGGCATGACTAGAAAGAGTGCAGTGAGGTCAAAGGGCAGGGAGCAGAGAAGGAAGCCTCAACCTGACCCCAGGACCAAGGAAAGCTCCCAGCTTTAGAATGCTGAGGAAAAGTGAGTGAGCTGAAGCAACTTTAGGACATGCTGCAGACACCTCACAACCACACTAAGGTTTTCTTTTCATTTTTGCTTCCAGGGCTATCACTGGGGCTCAGTACTGGCACTATGAATCCACTGATTCTGGTTGCCACCCCCTTCCTTTTTTATTGGATAGGACACAGTAAAATGTAGAGGGGAGAAGGAGGTAGACAGGGAGAAAGATAAACACCTACAGACCTGCTTTGCCACTTGTGAAGATTCGCCACTGCAGGTGGGCAACCAGGGGCGCGAACCCAGATCCTTGTGCACGTCCTTGAACACAGTACTATGTGCACTTAACTGGATGTGCCACCGCCCACCTCCCACCCCCTTTTTAAAAAAGTAACCTTTCAGGGGGTCAGGCGGTAGCGCAGCAGGTTAAGTGCACGTGGCACTGAGTGCAAGGACCATCGTAAGGATCCTGGTTCAAGCCCCCAGCTACCCCCCTGCAAGGCAGTGGCTTCACAGGGCGGTGAAGCAAGTCTGCAGGTGTCTGTCATTCTTTCCCACTCTCTGTCTTCCCCTCCTCTCTCCATTTCTCTCTGTCCTATCCAACAATGAACGACATCAACGATAACAATAATAACCACAACAAGGCTACAACAACAAGGGCAACAAAAGGGGGGAAAAATAGCTTCTAGGAGCAGTGGCTACATGGTGCAAGCACTGAGCCCCAGCAATAACCCTGGAGGCAAAAAAAAAAGTAACCTTTCAGATATGATGTAAGGAGATTTCAATAATTTTTTTTGCCATTGTATTTTATTTAGACTTTTTTTTATTTCTTTATTGCAGAATATTTTACATTCAACAGTAAATACAATAGTTTATACATGCATAGTATTTCTCAGTTTTCCATGTAACAATACAACCCCCATTAGGTCCTCTGTCATCATTTTTGGATCTGTATTCTGCCTCCACCCACCCCAGAGTCTTTAACTTTGGTGCAACACGCCAATTCCAGTCCAAGTTCTACTTGTGTTTTCTCTTCTGATCTTGTTTTTCACCTTCTGCCTGAGAGTGATCATCCCACATTCATCCGTTTCTGACTTATTTCACTTAACATGAATTTTTCAAGGTCCATCCAAGATCGGCTGAAAACAGTGAAGTCACCATTTTTTATAGCTGAGTGTGTATATACCACAACTTGCTCAGCCACTCATCTGTTGTTGGACACCTGGGTTGCTTCCAGGTTTTGGCTATTACAAATTGTGCTGCTAAGAACATATGTGTACACAGATCTTTTTGGATGGGTGTGCTGGGTTCCCCCCCTCAAGATACGGTCTAGTTACTGTGCTCTTCAACCATCTAGGACTCTAAAGAACTAAGCTTCAGAAAAACCTTCTCAATGGCCCAGTGAGAACTGTGTGCTGCAATGTTTCCTTTAAACGCTCTCTTGCAGTCACAATCTTTGGCAAGCCCTGAATAGCTGGGTAAAGTAAATTACCGGATGAAGCAAGACCTTCTGTGAGCTGATGAGTTTACACAAGTGGACACTTCACATGGTTTTGCCAGTGGTCCTCACAGCTATTGCTTCCGTGGATGCCAGCTGGTGCAGAAAGAACACTGCCCCAGATTGCACTGGGCTCCCAAGCCTGACCTCTTAACAAGAAAGGATCTGTTACCACAAGTGGATGCTTGCTCCTCCAAATGCTATCTGACATTCTTACGACACCCACCAATGTGTGAGTCAATGCAAAGATTTCCCAGATGAAGCCTCCTAAATTTTTTTTCACAGAGGAAGCAGAACACTTTGTAGGAAATAACTCACATTTTCAATTTCACATATGGGTACTTGCTGTCTGCCCCACATGAGATATTAAATACGATCTCACAGTCAAACAAACATCTGTCACCCTTTGAGATGTCTCTTCTGGGTGTGTGTGTGTGTGTGTGTGTGTGTGTGTGTGTGTGTGTGTGTGTGTGTGTAGCACAGGTTAAGTTTTACCCTGCAGTTTTCCGAACAAATCCTAAGATATTACACTGTGTAACTATTCTGGCTTTCTTATATATTTGAGGTGTGTACGTGTGTGTGTGTGTGTGTGTGTGTGTGTATGTGTGTAGCACAGGTAAGTTTTACCTAACAAATCCTAAGATATTACATTGTGTAACTATTCTGGCTTTCTTATATATATGAGGTGTGTGTGTGTGTACACTAAGAAATAAAATACCAGATTATTTTTCAATATATATATACTTTTTTAATTTATTGAATAGAGACAGAGAGAAACTGAGAGGGGAGAGGGTGATAGAGAGGGAGAGAGACCCCTGCAGCCCTGCTTCACCACTTGTGAAGTATTCCCCCCACAGGTGGGGACCAGGAGCTTGAACCAGGATCCCTGTGCACTGTAATGTGCGCCCTCAGGTCTCAGGCATGAGTGTCTGTCTGTACACTATACTACCAAGCATCTCCCTAGCTCTTTTTTTTTTTTAAATACATGTATTTTTTTTAATATTTATTTATTTTTCCCTTTTTGTTGCCCTTGTTTTTCATTGTTGTTGTAGTTATTATTGTTGTTGTTACTGATGTCATCGTTGTTGGATAGGACAGAGAGAAATGGAGAGAGGAGGGGAAGACAGAGAGAGAGGGGAGAGAAAGACAGACACCTGCAGACCTGCTTCACCACCTGTGAAGCGACTCCCCTGCAGGTGGGGAGCCGGAGGCTCGAACCGGGATCCTTACACCGGTCCTTGCGCTTTGCACCACCTGCGCTTAACCTGTTGTGCTACAGCCCAGCTTTTTTTTTTTTTTTAGAGTAGGTCTAGGGAGCTAGCCCAGCCAGGTTATGCAGCAAACTCTCTCATTCTTGTTCTCTTTCAAAAATAATTGTGAAAGAATTCTCTCAATTGATGAGAGAATCATAGTATAACTCCAGCACCCATAATACAAAGTATCAAGCTCAGGACTTCACTCCTGTCCAGTCTGCCGTTGCTCTAGAACTCTGTCCCATGGACTAAAACTGTCTTTGAGAACTTTCCTGTCATTTACTCTTAGACCTCAAATATTTAGCATAGGGAGACAGTTATCAGTATCTAACCAAAGGAAATTATAGCTAAAGTTACTTGATTTTGTGATCATTTTTCAACTTAAAAGATGATGAATAATTTTTCTTTTTAGCTTAGACCGGAATCAGAATTTACATAATTTGAATGCCTCTCCTTGCCACTAACTGCAGATTAAAAAGCAAAGGGGAGTGGGGGGAGGGCAGAGAAGGCGGGCAGGGGAGGCAGGCGGTGGTGGCGCACCTGGTTAAGTGCTCACATTACAGTGCGCAAGGACCCCTGCAGGTGGGGACCTGGGGGCTTGAACCAGGACCCTTATGCCGGTCATTGTGCTTTGCACCACATGCGCTTAACCCACTGCGCCACCGCCCGACCCCCTAGTTATAATAATTTTAAAGAAGCCATGCGAGATGTTGGACATTCATCAGCCCAATAAATTCTAGATGTCCTATGTCAGGGGTCTTGTTCCAGAACAGGAATGCACGCCATGATACACACCATGAACATCTGGCAGTATGTGACATGCTGTCTTATTTAAGCAGCAGAAGAGAGAAGCAGATTGAGATGGCAAAAGAAACTGGGGAAGAGGACAAATGGGGAAAGATAAGTAATCTTGAAAAATAAAAAAAAAAAGAAAGAAATATGATACGTTTTTAAACCTCAGAGGATTTAACCATCTCCAGATTGAAATTTGAGCCAGAATTGTGGAGAGATTCTACCAGACTTTCACTTAGAAAAATATCAACACCCTCCCTCCCCACCCCACCCCCGCCCCCATGACATCCTGGCTTCTGTCACTTACATCTTGAGCCAACAAAATAGTAGCTCCAGCTATGGTTCAGCCACCATCTGTGGCTGCCTTTCACAATCCTGGCCATTAAGAAGCAGCAGTGTTTCCGAGTTGTTTGGTTTGGCTTGATGCCTCTAGACTTCAGCTAAATCGTGCAGTTTTTACTCTTTGGGGTTGGAACTCCAGCCAAGTTGGAAACATGACATTCAAAACTCGAACCTGATCTTGACTATGAGATTCAGATTGACACTCTCAGACAACCTAAAAGTTAAAAGTTATCTGTGCTGGGCAAGAAAAAAAAATCCTTCTACAAGGACCTTGAAATTCAGTTCCTCTGAACAAATTGACACTATATAATCACTATATAATTGACACTATATAATCAACTAATACCAAGTACCAAGCCAAGTACTCACCGTGGGTGAAAAATGGAGAAGGAGGAAAGAAAATGAAAGGAAAAGAGAGAAAAAAAAAAACTACAATAATCAGAGTAAAAACATTTTAGCCCAATACATTAAGATCCCTGCCCCGCTAGGGAAAGAGAGAGACAGGCTGGGAGTATGGATCAACCTGTCAACACCCACGTTCAGCGCAGAAGCAATGACAGAAGCCAGACCTTCCACCTTCTGCACCCCACAATGACCTTGGGTCCATACTCACAGAGGGATGAAGAACAGGAAAGCTATCAGGCGAGGGGAGGGGATATGGAGCTCAGGGGGTGGGCAATTGTGGAAATGTACCCCTCTTATGCTATGGTCTTGTCAATGTCTCCATTTTATAAATTAAAAAAACTTTAGCGCAGCGGGTTGAGTGCATGTGGCACCAAGGACCGGCATAAGGATCCCTGTACAAGCCCCCGGCTCCCCACCTGCAGGGGGGTCGCTTCACAGGTGGTGAAGCAGGTCTGTAGGTGTCTGTCTTTCTCTCCCCCTCTCTGTCTTCCCATCTTCTCTCCATTTCTCTCTGTCCTGTCTAGCAACAACATCAGTAACAACAACAATAATAACTATAACAACAATAACTATAATAACAATAATAACTATAACAACAATAATAACTATAACAACAATAAAAAAAACAAGGGCAACAAAAGGGAAAATAAATATTTGAAAAATAAAAAAAAAGAAGTGGTCTGGGAGTGGATACAGCATCAGACTCTCAAACATGAGGTCCTGAGTTCAGTCCCCAGCAGCACACGTACCAGGTGATGCCTAGTTCTTTCTCTCTCCTCCTATGTTTCTCATTAATAAATAAATAAAATCTTTCAAAAAAAAAGATTCATGCTGAAAACAATGAACTTTTTAAAAATTTTTTATATTTATTTATTCCCCTTTGTTGTCCTTGTTGTTTTATTGTTATAGTTATTACTGATGTCGTTGCTGTTGGATAGGACAGAGAGAAATGGAGAGAGGAGGGGAAGACAGAGGGGGAGAGGAAGAAAGACACCTGCAGACCTGCTTCACCGCCTGTGAAGCGACTCCCCTGCAGGTGGGGAGCCGGGGGCTCGAACCGGGATCCTTATGCCGGTCCTTGCCCTTTGCACCACGCGCTTAACCCGCTGCGCTACTGCCCGACTCCCAAAAATAATGAACTTTTAAGCTGTGCATATTTTAAATAAAGATAGGATCCAACACTGGACTTGTGTAACTCACTCGCATTCACTTCATCTTATTCTTCAATCTGTCAGATCTGGCCTTTATTTGAGATTTGTTTTGAGGCTGGAGTTATGAATCAAGCTGCCAATGTCCATGCCCAGCAGAGAAGCAATTACACAAGCCAGACCTCCCACCTTCTGCACCCCAAACAGAATTTTGATCCCTACTCCCAGAGGGATAAAGAACAGAGAAGCCTCCAATGGAGGGGATGAGACATGGAACTCTGGTGCTGGGAACTGTATGGAACTGGACCCCTGTGATCTTACAGTCTTGTTCATCGTTATTAAATCACTGATAAAAAACTTTTAAAAAAAAGATTTGTGTTTTATTCATTTTATTCATTTAACTATTTGTCTTGATTATTAAGGCTTGTTGGCACCTCCTTGAATTTTCCACTCATGGAGTGCCTTACTCAGCTCCCCTGGTCAAAGCCAACACAAGAAAACCATGTGAGGGGAGTCGGGCAATAGCACAGCCAAGTGGCGTGAAGCACAAGGACTGTTCTAAGGATTCGGGTTCCAGCTCCCGGCTCCCCACCTGCAGGGGAGTCGCTTCACAGGTGGTGAAGCAGGTCTGCAGGTGTCTTTCCCCTTCTGTCTTCCCTTCCTCTCTCCATTTCTCCCTGTTCTATCCAACAACGACATCAATAACAACAATAATAACTACAACAACAATGAAAAACAAGAGCAACAAAAGGGAAAATAAGTAAATAAATATTAAAAAAAAAGAAAAAGAGAGAAGAAAACCATGTGAGATAGTGCTACCATTACTCTCATTTATAAATGAGTAAACACAAAACGGTCGGCTGCTTTTGCCCAAGACTGGAGAGCTCGAGCGGCCAAATCAGATTCCAAGCCCAGCTCTGTGGCTCTGAGCCCCACACTGTTACACATTCCTTTAAGGAAACATTTACCAGACGACTTTGCAGTACTACATCATTTAGCAAAAAGCAGCACAGTCCTGGATTTAAAAAAAAAACAAAAAACAATGTGAAGGCCAAGGAGACAGTATAATAACTTATGTAACAGACTTCCCTACCTGAGGCTCGCAAGTCTTTGAGTTCAATCCCCTGCGCTACTTTAAATCAGAACTATACAGTGTTCTGGATTAAAACACAGATAAACAGGGAGTCTGGCTTAGAGCAGCGGGTTAAGCACACGTGGCGCAAAGCGCAAAGACCAATGTAAGGATCCTGGTTCGAGCCCCCGGTTCCCCACCTGCAGGGGAGTCGCTTCACAGGCGGTGAAGCAGGTCTGCAGGTGTCTGTCTTTCTCTCCCCCTCTGTCTTCCCCTCCTCTCTCTATTTCTCCATTTGTCTCTGTCCTAACGACGATGACATTAATAACAATAACTACAACAACAATGAAAAACAACAAGGGCAATAAAAGGGAAAATAAATATATAAAAAAATAGATAAACAAAACATTCCAGAGGCTGGGGAAATAGCATAATGGTTATGTAAAAAGACCTTCCTAGGGGTCGAGCAGTAGCGCAACAGGTTAAGCGCAAGTGGCGCAAAGCCAAGGACCGCGTAAGGATCCCAATTTGAGGGCCCCCCGCCCCCGCTCCCCACCTTCAGGGGAGTCACTTCACAGGCGGTGAAGCAGGTCTGCAGGTGTCTGTCTTTCTCTCCTCTCTTGTCTTCCCCTCCTCTCTCCATTTCTCTCTGTCCTGTCCAACAACAACATCATCAATGACAACAATAATAATAACCACAACAACGATAAAACAACAAGGGCAGCAAAAGGGAAGAAAAAAATAACCTCCAGGAGCAGTGGATTCGTGATGCAGGCACTGAACCCCAGCGATAACCCTGGAGGTCAAAAAAAAAAAAAAAAAAAACTACTTTCCTGCCTGAGGCTCCAAAGTCACAGGTTCAATCCCCTGCACTACCATAAGTCAGAGCTAGGCAGTACTCTGAGGGAGAGAAAAATAAAATTCCAAACAAATAATAAAATTCATAATTTGAAGAAATTATTCATGATTGTTCATCGCTGGTTAATATCCTACATGCTTAAACTAAATGTTGATTGCAAACCCCTGAAAACATTTCTAATTTGTTCCTGATTCTATAGTTAACACTACCCCTCAGGGTAAGCCTAAGAAGACCTATGGCCCTCGCCCAAAGGACGGGACCATAGATTTGAGAAGCCTGGAAACAGTGAGAATCTGAGCGTTAGGTTCAAGCTGACCCTGGTATACAACCTCAAAAACCGTTGAGTTTCTGAGAATAAATCAAGCCACAGTGTCAGTGTTCAGATACACTCCAGAATATAATGTGAATTTAGCAAATGAATAGATTGCAGGGGCCAGGCAGTAGCGCAACTGGTTAAGTGCACGTTAGCATGCCTCAAGACCTTGGTTCAAGTCCCTGGTCCCCACTAGCAGAAGAAAGCTTCCTAAGCAGTGAAGCAATGCTCTAGTATCTCTCTCTGTCTCTCCTTCTCTATCCACCTTCCTTCATCAATTTCAAATAAAGTTGAAAAGAAAGAGGAAAGGAAGCAAGAGAAAAAGAAAGGAAGAAAGAGTAGATTGTCTGTGAGAGGTTGCAAGTGTGATTGATCCCTGGGATCACCAACAGACACAATGCTCTAGTTTAAAAACACAAAAAGAAGAAGTAGTAGTTATGGAAGTACACCTACCCCCTACAATAACTGCCCCTACCATGTCTGCATTTAGCCAGACATCAGTAATGTGGTCAAAACCATTTTAAAGGGTCATAGAGGGAAACTAGACTGGAAAAAAAAAAAAATCTAAAAACAGTAACAAGATAGAAATGGGAAAGGGAAGGGCTGGGCAATGGCACACCTGGTTCAGTGTACATGGTACAATGTGCAAGGACCCAAGTTCAAACCCCTGGTCCCCACCTGCAGGAGGCAATCTTTGTAAACGGTGAAGCAAGTGTTGCAGGTGTCTCTCTGTCTCTCTCCCTCACTATTTCCTCTACCCTTTCGATTTCTAACTATCTCTATCCGATAGATAAATAAATAAATAAATAAAGATAATTTTTAAAATTTTCTTATAGGGAAAGAGTTTTCTTTGGAAAGAGAAAGACAACTTAAGTCAAGGAACTGGTACCTAACTGTTGGTATGCTTCTAATTCTGCTTCTAAGACCCCTTCTGTTTCATTGGTTTAATCCCCCCTGCTTAACATTGTATTCTATTTACATAACCACTGTTAACTAAGCACCGCCCTGCCTGCAGGGCATTGGTTTAATCCCCACTGGTTCATGATGTCTTTTTCCTCCGCCCCCTCTCGTAGTACACCCTGATTTGCACCAGTCTCTTTTCACTCCACCCTCTCTACATCACATCCTGTTTCCACCCTATTTGGCAAGTATATATATAAGGACAGGATTGTGATTATAGATAGTTTTAGATAGCTTAGATTGTGCTGCGTTCCACGTGAATAAAGACTGAACTGCATACCAGCCATGAGTCCCTGGTCGTCTGTCTCCTGCCCTCGAAGCTAGCCCAGCACCTAACAACTTTTTTAAACTATATACAGTCAGTGGACTTAATGTACGGGACACAAGAAAACCGGAGTTGAACCAGTGGGTGACAGTGAATGGATGACAGTCTCGAGGATCTGACTTTATGCTCAATGTAAGGGGACAAATCTTCCAACAATTAGACCTGTCCAGCAAGGAAAGAGCCAGCTGCACAAAAGTTGGCTGTCAGCTGCTACAGAAGAGGGCCACGCTGGAGGGAAGGCCTTCCAATCTCTTCCAATGCTAAGAATAAGAAACAGATTAAGCTTAACATATTCATTGCTATGCATAGTGTTTGGTTCCTACGAACCTTAGAAAACTAAAACAAGACTACAAAAAAATACGTCTTCGGAGTCAAGAGACAGTAAGAAAACACAGAAGTTTCCTTCAACCTAGAGGAAACAGAGCTTGAACCTGGGTCACAGGCGTGGCAAAAACAGCTCACTGTCCAAATGAGCTATTTCACTGACCCCCCCCACACACACACACACACACACTCTGGGTTTCTGTCATGCACACTTAGACCGAATTACACGGAAGACATAACTTACATGCAGTGGAAAACCAGAAGAAAAAAAAATCATGATTCTATTGCAATATTCACTATCTCTGTAACTACTGTTGTTGATCTCTTACTATGCTTAATTTAAAAAGACAGAGTCGGGCGGTAGCGCAGGTTAAGCGCACATGGCCCAAAGCGCAGGGACCAGCGTAAGAACCCCAGTTCGAGCCCCCGGCTCCCCACCTGCAGGGAAGTCGCTTCACAGGCGGTGAAGCAGGTCTGCAGGTGTCTGTCTTTCTCTCCCCCTCTCTGTCTTCCCCATCTCTCTCCATTTCTCTCTGTCCTATCCAACAACGACGACATCAATAACAACAACAACAATAAAAAGGGCAACAAAAGGGATAATAAATATAAAAAAATTGGAAAAAAAAGACAAACACAGGTATATTTGTATAGGAACAAACAGAATAGGGTGGCGGGGGTAGACAGCATAATGGTTATACAAAGAGACCCACGTGCCCCAGGCTCCAAAGTCCTAGGTTCAATACCCCCACCCCCCACCCCCGCCCCCCACCACCCCACCCCCTGCACCACCATAAACCAGATCAGTGGTCTGGTAAAAAGACAGGAAAAACAAAAGAGAACATGCAGAGCTCAGTAATGTCCAAGCATCTAGGAGTCTTGGAAAGCATCCTCCTCATATAAGGAGAAGGGAGGAGGAGGCTTATGGTCATAGGAGCCGCTCTGTGTGGGCTGAAGATAGTATACATCTACCCAGCAGTCCGGCGCCTGGCACGCGCTCAACCCACAGCACTGCAGATGTTAGGGCTGAAGACCAGGTCATAGGAAGTGCTAAGTTCCCGGATCAAAGGTGGCTGGTGTCTACTTAGAAACTACTGAAGGCCGAGAGTGCAGGCCAGCGAGTCGGGCGGATTAAGCGCACATGCTGCAAAGCTCAAAGACCGGCTTAAGGATTCCAATTTGAGCCCCCTGGCTCCCTACCTGCAGGGGAGTCGCTTCAGGTCTGCAGGTGTCTGTCTTTCTCTCCCCCTCTCTGTCTTCCCCTCCTCTCTCCATTTCTCTCTGTCCTACCCAACAACGACGGCATCAATAACAACAATAACTACAACAACAATGAAAAACAACAAGGGCAACAAAAGGGAAAATAAATAATAAATATATTTTTTAAAAAGTGACATGAAGAAGAGACAGAGAGAGACAGAGTCCTCCAGTACTGCTTCACTACTTGTGAAGATTCCCCTCTGAAGTTGGGGGCCAGGGCCTTGAACCTGGGTCTTGTTGAGAGCATGTGTGCACTCACCCCACTGCACCACTACCTAGTCCCTGTGTATAACTATTAACTCTCCCAAAACTTGGCAGCAGCACTGGCCCAGGAGGTGGCTCAGTGGTTTAAGTGCTGGATCCAAGTTCTGGCACTGGATGTGTCATAGTGATGGTCTGGTTCCTGCTCTCTCATAAATCAATCTAAAAACAACAGTAACAGCAACAACAACAACACAAACTTAACTGGGCTGGCAAGCACAGCTCACTTGGACGTGCTCTGCCTTCCCTAGACCCTAGACCAGGGTTCTATCCCTAGCACCAAAAAAATGTTTCTTTGGATTACATTTCCTCCCCCATCTTTTCCTTTCTCCTTCCTTCCTTCCTTCCTTTTCTTCCTTACTTTCTTTTTAACTCTCAAGTTGGCCTTTTTTAAAAAAAAAAAAGATTTTATTTATTTATTCATGAAGATAGAAGGAGAGAAAGAGCCAGACATCACTCTGGTACATGTGCTGCCAGGGATTGAACTCTGGACCTCATGCTTGAGAATCCAATGTTTTATCCACTGCACCACCTCCAGGACCACCGGTTGGCCTTTAAGACATGGTACAAAAGGTCTCATTATACATTTACATGAAGTCCAGCTGGGCTGCTACTGATGTTAAAGTTTAACAGTCTTGTCTCCAAATTCCAAGAGTTCTTGTCCTAGTTAAACCACAGTTCTGGCAGCAAGTACCCCTTCTCAACTAGCCGGAGACTTGGAATAATAGTAGTCAGAGTGTTGAAATAATGCAAATTCTCTCCCTGTCCATCAAATTCCTAAAAAAAATAGAAACAAACTGTTTTTTAGATTTCCTGCCGCCCCTTCCTTCCTTCCTTCCTCCCTCCCTCCCTCCCTCCCTCCCTTCCTCCTTTCTTTCCTTCCTTCCTTCTCCTCCTCCTCCTTTCATTTTGTTTCATTTGGGGTCTGTTTGGATCAAAGCAATGCCTTTATCTGTGTGAATCGTGCAGTCTCCCATGGCCTACACTTTTTTTTTTTAAATATTTATTCCCTTTTGTTGCCCCCTTTTTTTATTGTTGTAGTTATTATTGTTGTTGTTTTTGATGTTGTCATTGTTGGATAGGACAGAGAGAAATGGAGAGAAGAGGGGAAGACAGAGAGGGAGAGAGAAAGATAGACACCTGCAGACCTGCTTCACTGCCTGTGAAGTGACTCCCCTGCAGGTGGGGGCTCGAACCGGGATCCTTAAGCCAGTCCTTGCACTTTGCTGGAAGCCTCTCCAGTGCTAACCCTTGTGTTACTTCAAGATTACCTGCACCATCCTGTTTATTCCACATGTG
This sequence comes from Erinaceus europaeus, assembly GCF_950295315.1. Taxonomy (NCBI): domain Eukaryota; kingdom Metazoa; phylum Chordata; class Mammalia; order Eulipotyphla; family Erinaceidae; genus Erinaceus; species Erinaceus europaeus. Next base: position 84,700,947 of record NC_080174.1, on the reverse strand, counting down.
CTTATCTCTTGTGCCCTCAGCCCCTCATTTCCTCACCTCAGTGTGAACTCTCACAACAAAGGAAGATTTGAATAAGTGCCCTCAAAAATCTCTTAAATGAGTGGATTGTAGAGAAATTTAAGAATGCTCCTAAAGAAACATTAAGAACTTGGGGAAATGGTCACAATTCACACATGTATTAGCATGAAGAAAAAAAAAAAATCAACTAATGTAATAGACCAAGTTCCTTTGTTGAAAGGTAGTGAAGCAAATATACCGAAAAAGAAAATGGTTTGTCAGAACTCAAGTCAGGGTGGCATTCTGGGTGGTTTTGACTGGCCTCTTCAATGTATTGCAATTGTCACTTGTCCAAATTTTTCCACAAAGCATGTCTTTGATAAGATGAAGAGGGGGAGAAAAAGCAACTCTAAAAATGACCACCCTGGGGGAAAGCTATATGTGTGCTTATGACAGGCTCACCACCCTGGGACACGTTACTCGAGTCGAAATTAGAGCTCTTAAATACAGAAACCAGGAGAATAAAAAAATAAATAATAAACAATAAACTCTAGGGGATCAGGCGGTAGCACAGCAGGTTAAGCACACATGGCATAAGGCGCAAGGATAGGCATAAGGATCCCGGTTCGAGTCCCCTGTTTCAACCCTCCTTCACAGGCGGTGAAGCAGGTCTGCAGGTGTCTACCTTTCTCTCCCCTCCTCTCTCCATTTCTCTCTGTCCTATCCAACAACAACAACAGCAATGACATAAATAATAATAATGACAACAATAAGGGCAACCAAATGGGAAAAATGGCCTCCAGAAGCAGTGGATTCGTAGTGCAGGCACCTAGCCCCAACAATAACCCTGGAGGCCAAAAAAAAAAAAAAAAAAAACACCTCAGGCCACATGCAGTGGGCCTGCTAATCTGGAAAAATACCTCAAAACTTTCAGAGTAGGCAGGGTGGTGGTGTCTAGTTAAGTGCACATATTACCATCTACAAGGGCCCACGTTTAAGCCCCTGGTCCCCCACCTGCAGGGGGAAAGCTTCATGGGTGGTGAAGCAGTGTTGCAGCTCTCTCTCTCTCTCTCTCCCTACCTCTCTCTCCCTCTCAAGTTCTCTCTGTTCTATCAAGTAAAATCAGTAAAGTTTTAAAAAATTAAAATTTAAAGGTTAAAGAAAAAAACAACTTTCAGACCTCTAAAGCTACATCTCATTAACACGGCTAGAAACAAAACAGAATATGACAAAGTCCAGAAATCCTGTACTGAGAAGACTCTGTGTAATCCATTAAAGCTAACTGCTTTTTTAAAAAATTTATTTATTTATTTTCCCTTTTGTTGCCCTTTTTTTTTTTTTTATTGTTGCTGTAGTTGTTGTTGTTATTGATGTCGCTGTTGCATAGGACAGAGAGAAATGGGAGAGAGGAGGGGAAGACAGAGAGGGGGAGAGAGACACCTGTAGACCTGCTTCATCACCTGTGAAGTGACTCCCCTGCAGGTGGGGAGCCGGGGGCTCGAGCCAGGATCCTTACTCCAGCCCTTGTGCTTCGCACATGTGCTTAACCCACTGCACTACTGCCCAACTCCCGCTAACTGCTTTTTTTTTAAAAGATTAATTTAATTATTTATGAAAAAGAGTTTCACCTGAGAGTGAGAAAAGAGAAGTCAAAGCATTGCTCAGGAGGTACATGAAACGCTGGGGATTGAACCAGAAACCTCAGGCATGTAAGTCCAGTGCTCTACCAGTTAAGTCATCTCTCCAGTCACAAACATTAGCTTTTGAAGCTAGAGGGTTGAACTGATTCAAGTCTCCCTCATAGAAGGCTTCTACCCTCCAATTCTCAGAAGTTTTCACTCTTACACAGAGGAGACACATTCTTAAATGTAATGAGTACCAAACAAGAAAAAAAAAAAAAGTCTGAGTCCTCTGAATTAGGTCGTCCTTTCAGAGAGGTTCGTGCACTCGCTCCATGGTTTAATTTGAAATGCTGGTCCCATCTGTGACGCTCCTGCAAGAGCTGGAGTTAATAGTAATTAAGAACAGAAGCAGGTTTGTTCTTGAACATCTTTTCAATCAAATCCAGGATGCTTCCAAGTGGAAACCGGCCAATTTCCCGCACTTGAGACACTGGCTCTAAAGGACAGAGTAATTCTTTTTTGAACACCACTATGTAGCTGTCAGGCCCTTAGAAGAGGATTCTTATAGCCTTCGGTGGAAGGATTCAGTCACCCACTACGCAAAAAAAAAAAAAAAAAAAAGTTGTCACCGAATAGAAATTTTCCTCTTTTCCTTTTTTTTCTGTCTTAAAGACTGTAATTGTTTTTTTAATATTTATTCATTGGCTTGAGACAGAAAGTAAGATGGAAAGGGGAGATAGAGAGGGAAAGAGAAAGAAACTGCTTCAGCATTGCTTCACTGCTCTTGAAGCTTCTCCCCCCAACACCCCACCTCCTACAGTTGGAGACTGGGGGCTTGAACCCAGGATCTTACACATGGTGACATGTGTACTCAACTAGATGCACCACTGCCTAGTCCCTCTCTGCGTGTTGACTATTTTTTTTATTACTTTATTTCATTTTATTTTATTTATTATTGGATAGAGACAGAGAGACATTGAGATAGAAACAGATAGAGGCCCCTATAGCTCTACTTCACCAAGTGTGAGGCTTTCCTCCTGCAGGTGGGGACCAGGGGCTAGAACCTGGGTCCTTACACTGTTGACTTACTGTTGACTTCTTCAGACAGAGAGAGCCAGAGCCAGAGAGGGGAAGATACCACAGAAGATACCGCAGCAGGAAGATACCTCCAGGATAGTGGGGTCGCAACCTAGCTTAGGTGGTGCACATGACAAAGCAAGTTCCTACCCAAGTGAGCTTTTTTGCTGTCCGAGAAGTTATTTTAAAGATGTACTGATTTATTTGAGAGAAGGAGAGAGAACCAGAGCAACACTCTAGTCTGTGTCATGCCAGGGACGACACCATGACCTCACCATGTAAGATGATGATGATGAAGATTAAGAAAGCTAGGAGGCGGGAGCCTGGCGGGAGCCCGGCGGTAGCACAGCGGGTTAAGCGCATGTGGCGCAAAGCGCAAGGACCTGCATAAGGATCCCGGTTTGAGCCCCCGGCTCCCCACCTGCAGGGGAGTCGCTTCACAGGCGGTGAAGCAGGTCTGCAGGTGTCTGTCTTTCTCTCCCCTTGTGTCTTCCCCTCCTCTCTCCATTTCTCTCTGTCCTATCCAACAACAATGACATCAACAATAATAATAACTACAACAACAATAAAAACAAGGGCAGCAAAAAGGAAATAAATTTAAAACAAAAAAAAGTTAGGAGAAGAGAAAGAGCCAGACATCAGTCTGGTACATGTGCTGCCATGAACCCAAGACCCCGTGCTTGAGAGTCCGACACTTTATCTACTGCGCCACTTCCCAGGACCCCTACCTCTTTAATGTTATTTTATGATCATGTCAATGGGGGGGGGGATTACAGCCTAAAGAACTTCACTTTTGTACGATTTATTTATTTATTTATGAGAGGAAGAAAGAGAGATAACCAGGGCATTACCCTGGCATATGTAATGCCAGTGATTGAACTTGGAGGTCTCTTATTGAGAGTCCCAATGCTTTGTCCACTGTGTCACATTCCAGGCCACTAAACTTAGGCTTTGAATCTTTTTTTATTGTTTTTTTTTATATTTATTTATTTTCCCTTTGGTTGCCCTTGTTGTTTTTCATTGTTGTTGTAGTTACTGTTGTTGTTGTTATCGATGTCGTCGTTGTCCTTCACCGCTTGTGAAGCGACCGCCCCGCAAGTGGGGAGTCAAGAGCTCGAACCCGGATCCTTCCTCCGGTCCTTGCGCTTTGCGCCACATGCGTTTAACCCGCTGCGCTGCCGCCCGACTCCCGTACTTTGAATCTGTACTCCTGTACCTTGCTCCTGCTGTCATTCTTCCCGTGTCTGTGTTTAGCTACTAAGCCTGTCTTCCTCCTTCCTTTCACAACGTTCAGGAATGTTCTACCATGTAAGTATCAGTGGAACTCAGTACTACATACAAACTTGCAAAGTTACATGCAAGTGTCCTCATACGTACCATGCAAATACACACATGTGTTGGCACACAGCGTATACACACACAGAAAAGCTATGGTTCCTGGCTCAGGAAGTAGCTTGACTGGTAGAGCATAGGACGTTTGTATCTGAGTTTCCAAGTTTGATCCCTGGCACTGCATGGAGCAGAGTGTGCTATTTTCTCCTGCCTCCCTGCCTCATGTGAAATTCTCGTGCATAGTAAATCAAAGAAATATTCAGAAAGAAAGACAAAGAGGGAGGGAGGAAAGAAGGAAAGGAAAAGAAAAGCTGGGGAGGAGCAGTGGAGCACCGACTGAGTGCACACATTACAGTGTGCAAGGACCAAGGTTCAAACCCCCAATCCCCCACCTGCAGGGAGGAGGCTTCCTGAGAAGTGAAGCAGTGCCGCAGGTATCACTCTTTCTCTCTCCCTGTCTCCTCTTCCCTCTCAATTTCTGTCTCTATCAAATAAGACATAAATAGGGCAGGTTTGAGCCCCCCGGCTCCCCACCTGCAGGGAGTCGCTTCACAGGCAGTGAACAAAGTCTGCAGGTGTCTGTCTTTCTCTTCTCCTGTCTTTCCATTCTCTCTGTCCCATCCAACAACGACAACATCAATAACAATAGTAACTACAACAACAGTAAAAAACAAGGGCAACAAAAGGGAAAATAAATAAATAAACAGAAAGAAATAGGGCAAGGGTAGATAACATAACAGTTATGCAAAGAGACTCTCATGCCTGAGGCTCCGAAGTCCCAGGTTCAATGCCCTCCCCCTCACCCCCCTACCCCCACACCACCATAAACCAGAGCTGAGCAGTGCTCTGCTAAAAAAAAATTAATGAATGAACAAATAAATAAATAAATGTAAAAAGATGTTCAAAAAAGAAGACAAGCTAAGATAGCCATGATGGTGGACCCAAGCTCCTGGCAATGGAAAAGAAGTCTCTCTTTTCATGCAATATGCTCATGAAAATGTGAGCCAGTGATTTGGGAGTGGGTCTTTGTCAAGTAAGGTATTTGGTAAGTCTCAGCCCGCACTGCTCCAGGTGACCAGGGAGGAGTCAACGGAGACGGCTAGCAAGAGGCTAATCTTCGAAGGTTGGGCAATGGACAAACCTTCAGCCTAAATTGGAGCTAAGGAAGCAGAAAAGACTTTAACTACTTGGACACTGGCTCTTTCTGGGCAAGATACAGATGGAATTTATAACCTGAGATATTGATATTCATATTCATTTTCTCTCTCTCCTTTAAGATTTTATTTAGGAAGCTGGGCAGTGGTGTGCCCGGTTCAGCACACATATCACCATGTGCAAAGACCAGGGTTCGAGCCCCAGCTCCCCACCTACAGGGGGAATACTTCATGAGTAGTGAAGCACCTCTGCAGGTATCTACCTTTCTCTCACTCTTTCTTTCTTTTTTTTTTTTCCTCCAGGGTTATTGCTGGCCTCGGTGCCTGCACCATGAATCCACCGCTCCTGGAGGCCATTTTTCCCCCTTTTTGTTGCCCTTGTAGTTGTAGCCTCATTGTGGTTATTATTATTGCCATTGTTGATGTTTTTCATTGTTGGATAGGACAGAGAGAAATGGAGAGAGGAGGGGAAGACAGAGAAGGGGAGAGAAAGATAGACACCTGCAGACCTGCTTCAAGACCTGCTTCACCGCCTGTGAAGCTACTCCCCTGCAGGTGGGGAGCCGGGGGCTCGAACCAGGATCCTTATGCCGGTCCCTGCGCTTTGCGCCACATGCGCTTAACCCGCTGTGCTACAGCCCGACCCCTCTCTCCCTCTTTCTTATTCCCCTCTCCTCTCCTCTCAGTTTCTCTCCGTCTTGCCAAATAAAAATAGAAAGGAAGGGAGAAAGGAAGGGAGGGAGGGAAAAAAAAAAAAAGAAAAAATGGCTGCTGGGAGCAGTGGATTTGCTGTAGTGCAGGCACCAAGCCATAGAGATAAACCTGGTGGGGAAAAAAGTGGGGGGAGAGGCAGGCACGAGCGCACCAGGTTAAGTGTACATGGCGCAAATACAAGGACCAGCCTAAGGATCCTGGTTCAAGCCCCCGGCTCCTCACCTGCAGGGGGGAGGTCTCTTCACAAGTGGTGAAGCAGGTCCATTTCTCTCTGTCCTATCCAACAACAACAAGAGCAACAACAGGGGGAAAAAATGGCCACCAGGAGCAATGGATTCATAGTCCAGGCACCCAGCCCCAGCGATTACCCTGGAGGCAAATAATAATAATAATAATTAATTATTTCTTAATGAGAAAGAGAGGAGGAGAAAGAGAAATAACCAGACATCACTCTGGTACATGTGCTGCTAGGGATTGAACTCAGGACCTCATGCTTGAGAGTCCAAAGCTTCATCCACTCTGCTACCTCCTGGACCACTTGTCTAAGATTCTTTATGGAGACAGGGACACCATAGAAGGTAGAAGGGACAGAAGGGACACATAATCAACTTACGCACGGCTAGAACCCAAGATACCCAAAACACTAACAGACAGCGACACACACACTCACACACACACAGACACACACTCACACACACACACACACACACTCACACACAGACACACACACACACTCACACACACAGACACACACACACTCACATACACACAGACACACACTCACATACACACACTCACACACACACAGACACACACACTCACACACACTCACACAGACACACACTCACACACACACAGACACACACTCACTCACACACACACACACACACACACGCACACACACACATACAGGAGGAGGTAGACACCAAAGCTTCTCGATGCCATAATGTCTCAATGTGGTGTCTACTGGGGCTTCAGCCTGGGCCACAGCATCACAACGCACATACCCAGCCGCCCCCACCCCCTGCTTCATCTTACTGGAATTACAGGTGAAAAAAGCCACCACAGGGGAAGTTGGGCGGTAGTGCAGCAGATTAAGCAAAGCGCAAAGCGCAGGGACCTGCGACATAAGGATCCCGGTTTGAGCCCCCGGCTCCCCACCTGCAGGGGAGTCACTTCACAGGTGGTGAAGCAGGTCTGCAGGTGTCTATCTTTCTCTCCCCCTCTCTGTCTTCCCTCCTCTCTCCATTTCTCTGTCTTATTCAACAACAATGACATCAATAACAATAAATACAACAATAAAACAACAAGGGCAACACAAGGGAAAATATTTTTTAAAAATTAAAAACAAAAAGCCACCACAGAAGCAACAAAAGGGAGAAGGGAATTCTGCAAGGCAGTGGAGTCAACACTCCCCAGCCTCGGTGCAGCCTCTCCCTGGAGGAGCAGCTTTGCACCGCGCAGTGGCTGCAGGAGAGTCCTGTGGGCACCAGTCTACCCCAGGCAAGGCTGGAGCAGATGGCCTGCGCTATTTTCACATCAATCAAAGCTTTATCTCCTGGGATTTTACTGTGTTCCATCATCACCTTGGAGCCTTCAACTACGAAAAGATACATCCAGTGGGGTGGTGGTACTTCTCTATCAGGGAATTAGCTCAAAGTGAACAGCAGGTAACAGAAAAGTAAATACTGTGGAATGTTTCATCTGCCCGGCTGTGAATTCTCAGACTTTCTGAGAGATCATCATCATCATCATCATCTTCCAAGTCCACTAGAACCAGGCAACTCTCAAAACAAACTGCTGTCCTTTGTCTTCTTCCCCCAACAATTTTTAAAGCAGTTTGGGCAAAAATCACTTATTTCCCCTCTAGAAATAGAAAAAATACCTTCTAAACATTTTCCTGTCACATCTTACTCTGGGGAAAAACACTGAGTGGATGTGGAAGAGAAGAGAAACCAACATTCAGGATGAAGGAAATTTAAATGAGGAAAAAGGAATATGGGAAAATAGCAAATGGAAAGTTTTTTAAAACCTCTAAAAGGGGGGGGCAGAAAGAGGCCATTTTCCATCACATTTTCTTTAAAAACAGAAATAGGTGGCCTGGGAGGTGGCACACTGGATAAAACATTGGACTCTCAAGCATGAGGTCCTGAGTTCAATCCCTGGCAGCACATGTACCAGAGTAATGTCTAGTTCTTTCTTTCTCTCCTGTTAACTTTTTCATTAATAAATAAAGTCTTCAAAATCAAAACAACGGGAGTCGGGCAGTAGCACACCAGGTTAAGCACACTTGGCACAAAGCACAGGAACCGGCTAAGGATCCCAGTTCAAGCCCCCAGCTCCCCACCTGCAGGGGAGTCACTTCACAGGCGGTGAAGCAGGTCTGCAGGTGTCTGTCTTTCTCTCCCCCTCTGTCTTCCCCTCCTCTCTCCATTTCTCTCTGTCTTATCCAACAACGATGACATCAATAACAACACCAATAGTAACTACAACAATAAAAACAAGGGCAACAGAAGGGAATAAATAAATATTTTAAAAAGCATTTAAAAAAATCAAAACAGAACAGAAAATGGAGAAGGGAAGTGGGTTTGAATGCACACATTACCATGTACAGAGACCTAAGTTCAAGCCCTGGGTCCCCAGCTACATAAAGGGAGGAAGCTTCATGAGTAGTGAAACAATGCTCCAGACGTCTTTCTTTCTCTCGACTTCTCCATCCCTCCCTTCCCTTTCAATTTCTCTCCCAGTAAATAAATAATTAAGAACAGAAAGTGTCGCTAATTCAGGCCTGAGATGGAGAGTGTCAAGTGCTTCATGTCAAAAGACACCAGGTCAGCTATAAAGGATGCTAAAATATGGGTTCAGTTAGGGAGGCAGGTCCACCGGGCAGCCCATAAGCTTTGTGCATCACAAGTTCCCTTTGCAATTCCCAGTACCACTTGAGGCACAGTGGGCTCTGTTTTGTCTTTCTTTTTTCTTTCTTTTTTTTATAATATTTATTTATTCCCTTTGTTGCCCTTTTTTTTTTGTAGTTATTATTGTTGTTGTTATGGATGTCATTGTTGTTGGATAGGACTGAGAGAAATGGAGAGAGGAGGGAAAGACAGAGAGGGGGAGAGAAAGACAGACACCTGCAGACCTGCTTCACCGCCTGTGAAGCGACTCCCCTGCAGGTGGGGAGCCGGGGGCTGGAACCTGTTTTGTTTTTCTCCATTTCTCATATTAAACTCACTTTTTAAAAAATTTTCTATTTATTATTGGATAGAGACAGAGAGAAATTGAGAGGGAAGGGGAAGATAAAGAGGGAAAGAGATAGAGACACCTGGAGCTCTACTCCACCACTTATGACGCTTTCCCTCTGCAGGTGGGGACCAGGGGCTTGAACCTGGGTTCTTGCACACTGTAATGTGTGAGTTTCACCAGGTGAGCCACCGACACCGTCCTCTTAAACTCTTTCATATGTTAAAATAAATAAATATTGGGGACTGGATGGTAGCACAGCGGGTTAATCAAAGGTGGCACAAAGCAATAAGACTGGAGTAAGGATCCCTGTTGAAGCACCCAGCTCCCCACCTGCAGGGGGGTCGCTTTACAAGCAGTGAAGCAGGTCTGCAGGTGTCTGTCTTTCTCTCCCCCTCTCCGTCTTCCCCGCCTCTCTCCATTTCTCTCTATCCTGCCCAACAACAACTATAACAACAATAACAATAACAATCACAACAATGGCAACAAAATTGAGAAAATAGCCTCCAGGAGCAGTGAATTCATAGTGCAGGCACTGAGCCCCAGCGATAACCCTGGAGGCAATAAATAAATAAATATTTTCATTTGTTACTTGTAATGAATAGTAGGTTACAAGATGGTGAGATTACAGTGTATAATTCTACAATAAATCTTTTGTTGTTGTTGTTGTTCAATATTTTATTTAATGAGAGAAATACCGAAAGACCAGAGCAGTGCTCAGCTATGGTTTAGAGTGGTGCTGTGGACCGAACCTGGGATGTTTGGGGCTTCAGACATGTCATTCTGCATAACCATTATGCTGTCCCCCACCCCTCACAATAAATCTTAAAATCATAAAATTAGCTAAGTAGAGATGAGCTGGGGGAGATGGCAGAATTGTTAGGAAAAACAGTTTTATCTCTGAGACTCTCAGATCCCAGGTTCAATCCCTACCACTTCCATAAACTAGAGCTGGGCAGTGCTCTAATGCTCGAGTGCAAATAACTAGGGTGGGGAGTCCAGCTGTAGCGCAGCGGGTTAAGCGCAGGTGGCGCAAAGTACAAGGACCAGCTTAAGGATCCTGGTTCAAGCCCCCGGCTCCCCACCTGCAGGGGAGTCGCTTCACAGGCGGTGAAGCAGGTCTGCAGGTGTCTGTCTTTCTCTCCCCCTCTCTGTCTTCCCCTCCTCTTTCCATTTCTCTCTGTCCTATTAACAACGATGACATCAATAACAACAACAATAACTACAACAACAATGAAAAACAAGGGCAACAAAAGGGAAAAAAAATAATTAAATATTTTTTTTAAAAAAGAGCAATAAAGTGGTCCAGGAGGTGGCACAGTGGTAAAGCTTTGAACTCTCAAGCATGAGGTCCCAAGTTTGATCCCAGGCAGCACATGTGCCAGAGTGATGTCTGGTTCTTTCTCTCTCCTCCTATCTTTGTTATAAGTAAATAAAAATCTTTTAAAAAGGAAGGAGCAAGAGGAGAGGAGAAAAATATTAAAGCAAAACCACTGAAGGTAAACGTGGCAGCAACCCAGGTGGTAGTGCAGTGGCTAGAACTTTGAATTTAAAAGCCTGAGGTTCAGAGTTGATTCTGGGAATGCATGTTCCAGATGATGCTGTTTCTACCTGCCTGTATGTTAATAAATAAACCTTTAAAAGAGAGAAAGTTGGGAGTCAGGCGGTAGCACAGTGGGTTAAGCGCATGTGGCACAAAGGGCAAGGACAGGAGTAAGGATCCGGGTTGGAGCCCCCGACTTCCCACCTGCAGGGGAGTCGCTTCATGGGCACTGAAGCAGGTCTGCAGGTGTCTGTCTTTCTCTCCCCCTCTCTGTCTTCCCCTCCTGTCTCCATTTCTCTCTGTCCTATCCAACAACAATGACATCAATAACTACAACAATGAAAATCAAAAGCAACAAAAGGGAAAATAAATAAATATAAAAACAATTAAAAAAGAGAGAGAGAAAGTTAAAGATACAATCTGGCACAGAAAACTTCTCCTTCTGACCATGTGTGTGACCCAAGTCAGAGTCTGGCCACAACTTTATTGAAGGAAGTTTCGTCCATGCTGTGATCTTTTTCACTCTTTCTGTCTGCCTCATTAAAAAGATTTTTTTTTAAAAAAAATTCCTTCTGAGACAGATGGGCGTAGGGGTGGGGAGGCACAGTAATCCTAAAAGTCAAAAGTACCATGTAAGTGTTGCACATGGGTAAATAAGTCTGCTCTGAATCCTCCTTCATTCTTACTTTTTTACCTGTCCTTCCATTTTCCAGAACAATTCCCCCACCCACCTCTTCAAATTAATCTGCAAAGAAGATCCCTTCATAATTAGCCCAAAACGCACTGTGAAGTCCCAGGACACGAATGGGAACACTAGCGATAGTCCAGCGTCCGCCCTGTACTATCATTCGTTTTCAAGCTTTTTATCATTCGTTTTGAAGTTGCTAATTGTATGTATCCCAGAAAGGTAGATGGACCTCACAGCTACACATCGCCACCTCTCACCTTTTCACGTCAATTCATGAAGAACTGGGGCTGAGTACAGAGTGGGAAGTGAGGGCAGAAGAGTCAGAAACACTGAGGTGGGGGGCGGGGAGGTGAAGGGGGTAGATTGCATAATGGTTATGCAAAGAAACTCCCCTGCCTGAGGCTCCAAAAGCTGAGCAGTGATCTGGTAAAAATAATAAGAATAATATGGGGGGCAGGTAGTGGCGCACCTGGTTGAGCTCACACGTTACAATGCACAAGGACCCGGGTTCAAGCCCCCCCCCACACCTGTAAGAGGAGAGCTTTGCGAGTGGTGAAGCGGTGCTGCAGGCGTTTGTGTCTCTCATCTCCCCCTTCTCCTCAATTTCTGGTTACCTCTAGCCAATAAAGATAATAATGATGATAATAATAATAAATTCAAAAAGAAACACTGAGATCAGGCGATCTGTACCCATGCCCAGACTCGCTCAAGTGAGCCAGCCTACCAAGGGAGGCATTCTTAAGAAGCCATTATCAGGGAAGAAGCTGGATTCAAAATGCAATTTATCAGCTTGGGAAGGAGGAGAAACTGGTGGAGAGGGTTTACCTTAGAAGGCGGCAGCGAACAGAAAGGCTTTTCAAGCTCCCTCACCCCCATCCCCGACCCCAAGGTTCCCCAGGGCGCAGCCGGGCCGGACTCCCACAGGTGGGCGGCGCTCGATTGGGGGCTGGGGGGGTAGGGTGCTTGAGCAAAGAAAGGGGGCACCACGGTGTGGATCCTGGACGGACAAGGGTCGGGGGTGGAGGATGGGTGTGGAAAGGCGAGGACCGTGGAGGGGAGGTTTTGCCTTAAAGAAACTGGGGGGCTACTGGGCTCGCCTCCCCACCCCCCGCCTCCAGGCAGGAGGAGCCCAGAGGAGACCGAGCCGCGCCCCTCGCACCACCCTCCGGCAAGCTCGGTCCCCTCCCCGGCGCGGTTAGGGCGCAGGGCGGCGGGCTGCATGAGCCCCAGCACGTACGAGCCACACCGCCACCGCCGGGCGGGGGAAGGGCGCCGGGGGGGGGGGGAAGGTCGGGGGGGTCGAGTCCCGGCCTCCCGCTGTCTCCCCAACTCAAGTCAATCCCGCTTCGCATCACCCCAGCCAGACACGCCCGTCGCCCCCTCACCGGTGTTGGCGTGAATATTCTCCCGCAAGAAGTGCCCGCTGGAGAGATGCTGGAGGCCAAAGTTCTGGGCGACCCTCTGACACACCGTCCCCTTGCCCGAGCCGGGGGGGCCCAGGATGACCGCGCGCAGGAGTTTGGAAGCCATGGCCTCGGAGACCCGGGGTGACCCGGGAGGTTGGAGTGGGGGGGGCACCCTAGAAAAAGCCCCGGGAACTTTAAGTTTCTTCTGCTCTGTTGTTGGCTCTCGGGGGGAGACTCTCCAGGCGACCCTGCAGAGAGAAGAGACTTCTTGGAAGCGACTGGCAGGGAGGTGGAGACGGGCGCCACGCTGCAGCTCCCCGCCCTTCACCCCCGGGCGGGCGGCGGCGACTCTGGCCGCCTTCCCAGCCCCCGCCCTCGGCTCCTGCAGCCTTCCGGGGCTCAAGAGGTCAGCCTAGCCCACCTCCACCTCTTCTCTTGTCTCTCTGTCTCTCTGTCTCTCCACACCAGGCATCCCCAGCGCCCGTGTGCACCGAGCCCCGGGGAGCCTGGAAAGACGCCGCCTCCAGGCGCGCTCCCCCGCGCCGCGGTGGCCGAGGAGCCGAGCCCCCAGCAGGGTCCCCGCACATGGGCAGCGTCCACCACCCCACCCCACCGCACCCCACCGCGACTGTCACATCCCCCCAGCTGGGCTCCTCCCGCGCAGGGGACGAGCCGGCGCCCACCTCCGCCGCGGGTGGGGCAGGGCGTATCAGTCCAGCCCCGGCGCCGGGTAAACACCTCGCTGGGCAGCGGCGCGCACCCAGGCTTCCAGCGCCGATCCGATCGCGCCGCCCCCGCCCGCCCCCGCCCGCCCGCAGCCCGGCCCGCAGCGCGGGACTCGCCTTACGTAACCGGGGCCCCAGCTCCCCGCGAGCCGCGCGCCTCCTTCCCGCCGCTCCGCTCCCCGCGCGCCTTTCTCCAGCGCCCCGAGCACCGGGGCTGCGGGGGCGAACGGAGGTGGAGCAGACTCCCCGGCCAGAACCCCCTTCTTTTGTAACTGCCCAAGGGCCTCAGTACAACAAATACAACTTGTTGAGCGCCTACTGTGTGCCAGGCTTGGGGCTAGGAAGTTTCCTTCTGCAACCTGTGTTCCAGGTCCAGTGTTGGTGGAGGGTGGGAGGTAGGGGGCTGGGTAAAGGTTTGGAGGATAGTCATTCATTGATTCCTTCTAGAGCTGTTGGTTGAACACCTACTATGTGCCAGCCACTGTTTTCAGGGCTGCATATATAGTTGTAGACTAAAGATGGTGAGGCCTGGATTCTTGGAAGTTCAATTAGGGTTGGGAACACCACATTAAGGTCATGCAAAGGGGCCAGGCAGTGGCACACCTTGTTGAGCGTTCACATTACAGTGCCTAAGGAAGCAGGTTCAAGTCCTTGGTCCCCACCTGCAGGGGGAATGCTTTACCAGTGGTGTAGCAGAGCTGCAGGTGTCTCTCTAGCTCCTTCTCCCTCTCAATTTCTCTCCGTGTCTATCCAATAATAATAATAATAATAATATAACAATTTTTAAAATAAACCATCATTTTAAAAAAAGCTTATGCTATGACTTTCATGCCTGAGGTCACAGGTTCAGTCCCTACCACCACCATAAATCAAAGCTGAGCAGTGCAAGGACGTTACATCAATCCAATTTCATCACTTCAGCAAGAGTTCTGAACCCACATCTGCCTGACTCCAAAGTTCAAGCTTCCTGGGGAAGAAGCCTCACCTGAGCTCGGAACCATATAGCCAACTGATACCTGACCTTTGAGGCCCAGGATGTTAATCTACCTTCTGGCCTAGTACAATACATATTCTCATTTGGAAGGATGGAGAAGGGTTGCTGGGAACCAAATCCAGTCTCATACATGCAAAGCACACATTTTACCATTGCGCCACCGCCTGGCCCCTATTTGTATTATTTGTCTGGCTCAGATTTGATATTGCCTTCAGAATAAATTTTTAAAGTAATCTTCAGTGATATTGTATCCTTTGGGACAAAATGGATGGAGCTGGAGGTGATTATACTTGGTGAAGTAAAAAAGGGGGTGAAAAGCTGGATGATTTCACTCACATGTGGAAACACATGAACTTGGAAAGGAGAAAAAAATAGTCATTGAGGGAAATGAAAGAGAAATGCAGAACTTTGGTGTTAGGTGCAAAGTAGAACCACAAGCCTGTATTCCAGTAATCTTGTGAATCACTATTAAATCTCTAATTAAAAATATATTATCAGGGGGCTGAACAGTAGAGCAGCAGTTTAAGCGCACATGACAAGAAGCCTAAGGGCCAGCATAAGGATTACGGTTCGAGCCCCCACCTGCAGGGAGGGTCCGATTCACAAGTAGTGAAGCAGGTCTGCAGGTATCTATCTTTCTCTCCCCCTCTCTGTCTTCCCCTCCTCTCTCCATTTCTTTCTGTACTATCCAAGAACAATATCATCAATGACAACAATAATAATAACCACAACAATAATAAAAACAACAAGGGCAACAAAAGGGGAAAAAATGGACCTCCAGTAACAGTGGATTCCTGGTGCAGGCACCAAGCTCCAGTGATAACCCTGGAAGCCAAAAAAACAAAAAGATGGCTTCCAGGAGCAGTGGATTCTTAGTGCAGGCACAGAGCCCCAGCAATCACCTTGGAGGCAAAAAAAAAAAAAAAAAGTATTTTCAATGGCCAGGGCCAGGTGATGTCGCACCTCATTCAGCACACATGTCGCAGTGCACAGGGACCCGGGGTTTTGAGCCCCTGGTCCTGGTCCCCATCTGCACGGGGAAAGCTTTGTGAATGATGAAGCAGGGCTGCAGGCGTCTCTATCTCTCTCCGTTCTCTCTTCCCCCCCCTTTTTTTTTACTTCCATTGTGAGTTCATGTGGGCTCTCCAACTGGATTCTTTTTTTTTTTCATTTAAGAAAGGATAAATTAACAAAACCATAGGGTAGGAGGGGTACAACTCCACACAATTCCTACCACCCAATCTCCATATCCCACCCCCTCCCCTGATAGCTTTCCTATTCTCTATCCCTCTGGGAGAATGGACCCAGGGTCATTATGGGGTGCAGAAGGTGGAAGGTCTGGCTTCTGTAATTGCTTCCCCGCTGAATATGGGCGTTGACTGGTCGGTCCATACTCCCAGTCTGCCTCTCTCTTTCCCTATTAGGGTGCGTCTCTCTCACCCTCTTCCCTCTCGATTTCTGGCTGTCTCTATCCAGTAAATAAATAAAGATTAAACAACAAGAAGAAAATGTATTATCAGTCTGGGGAGATAGCAAGATAGCATAATGGTTATCCAAAAAGACTTTCATGCTTGAGGCACCAAAGGTCCCAGGTTCACTCCCCAGCACCACCATAATAAGCCAGAGCTGAGCAGTGCTCTGGGAAAAAAAAAAGTATTGTCATTATCCTTTTTAAGTTATTTATTTATTTATTTATTGGATAAAGACAGCAAGAAATTGAGAGGAAAGGAGAAGATGAAGGGAAGGGAAACAAAAACACCTGCACCATGTCATCACCACTCATGAAATTTTCTCTCCACAGGTAGGGACCAGAGGCCTGAACACATTTTGTAAGGTACTGTTGGTACTATGTGTAAGCCTGATAGAGTTTAGGGAGAACCACCCCCTGTCCCTGGATGGGGGTCTGAGAAGATAACCTCTTGGTAAGTCTCTCTCAACCGAGGTGAGCATAAGGGGGGAAACTCAGACTTGGTTCTTTCCTTCTTGACTCTCAGGTCCACAGAAACCCCAGTACTTCCCTCCATTAACTGCAGGCCACATGGCCGCAGATTCACTTATTCAAAGTCACCTTCTGATCACAGAAGAACACACCTTATCACACATTTCATCACATACCTCAGACCCCAGACAAGAGAGATTCCAAACTATATGGCCTTTTGATATCTATCTTCTCTCTGTCTCACCCTACGGGTTCAACCCCTATGCTTCTCTCAAATACCTTTGGATAATTAAGTTGCTTGTGTCATGGAGAATAACTGTCTTGTATCTCATCAATTCCTGCCATACCAGCCCCCTACCTTAGGGGCATGCCGACCGTTAAGAAACCTGTAATTTCTGACATATTTTAGTAATATTCCCTTCATCGTTTTTCTATTTAACTCATGTCCACTTTGCTAATAAACGGACTCTAGGATTCTGGGATTCTAGGACTCAGATTCTAGGCACGCTAAGAGTCCCCTGGTGTCTTTTACTTCGTGTCACCCGTGTCATGAGCGAGAAAGAACCAGTCCGTTACCTTTCCCCTGGAGATCACCCCAAACCAGAGAGAGAGAGAGAGACCCCAAAAAGGTACACACTATCTGGTGTGCCACCGCCCAGCCCCCCCATCATCATCTTTTGTTATTTTTTAAATTTGTTTTGATGAGGGAGAAATACAGAGAGAAGAACACAATGAAAGACCAGAGCTCTGCTCAACTCTGGCCTATGGTGGTGCTGGGAATTCAACCTAGAACCTCAGGGCCTCTGGCATGAAAGTCTTTGGCATAACTGTTATTAGCCCTCATTATTATCTTTGTCAAGAGGCCCAGACAGTGCCACAGGGGTCACAAGAATGATATCTCAAGTTTTTTTTTCAAATATATATTTATTTATTTCCCTTTTTGTTGCCCTTGTTTTATTGTTGTAATTATTGATGTCATCCTTGTTGGATAGTGTTGTATGCTTTACATTGGGTTGTTCTAGCTCTCCCCCGCCAAGAGGATTGGATCAGTCCTGCTAGTTTCACGGGCGCTTGGCCCCGCTCCAAGGAACCCCGAGAGAGTGCCAGAGTTCGAGGGTTCGAGAGTTGGAGAGTTCGAGAGTGCTTGGCACCGCCGTGGGGGGAAAGAGGCAGCAGAGTTCTGTTTGGTGATTAGTTTGGTTTAGTTTATGAATCGTTGTTCCTGAATAAAGAAATACAGCTTCCCTGCCCAGCCGTATGTCTCTGGTAGTCTCTGTTACCCGCCCGTGAAGCTAGCCCGGCCAGCTAGAGCCGCCGAATTTTAACAACAGGATAGGATAGGACAGAGAGAAATGGAGAGAGGAGGGAAAGCCAGAGAGGGGGAGAGAAAGATAGATGCCTGCAGACCTGCTTCACCGCCTGTGAAGCGACTCCTGTGCAGGTGGGGAGCCAGGGGGCTCAAACCCGGATCCTTACGCTGGTCCTTGTGCTTTGTGCCACCTGCGCTTAACCCACAGTGCTACAACCCGACCCCTATTTTTTTTTAAGGAAGGAAGAAAGGAAACATATGTGTAGCCTGGGAAGTTGTGCAGTTGCTTAAATGTCAGACTTGGGAACATGAACTCCTGACTTCAGTCCCCAGTATCTGCATGGGCCAGAATGATGCTCTGGCTTTCTCTTTTCTTCTTTCTCTCTCTCTTTTCTCTTCCTCCTCCTCCTCCTCCTCCTCCTCTCTCACTTCTTCTTACCCCCTCCTCCTCTTGTTCTTCTTTCCCTTCTCTTTCTCCTCTCTCTCTCTCATAAATAAATAGCTTTAAAAAAATAAATAAGGGGGTTGGGCGGTATAGCGCAGTGGGTTAAGCACAGGTGGCACAAAGCTCAAGGACCGGCTTAAGGATCCCGGTTCGAGCCCCTGGCTCCCCACCTGCAGGGGAGTCTCTTCACAGGCGGTGAAGCAGGTCTGCAGGTGTCTGTCTTTCTCTCCCCCTCTCTGTCTTCCCCTCCTCTCTCCATTTCTCTCTGTCCTATCTAACAACGATGACATCAATTACAACAACAATGAAAAAACAAGGGCAACAAAAGGGAAAAATAAATAAATAAATAAGTACTTTAAAAAGAATTTACAAAAAATAAATAAATAAATAAACTGGCAGCCCAGGAGATGGTGCAGTGGATGAAGTTCTGAACTTTCTTGGGGTGGGGAAACCGTATAATGGTTATGCAAAGATACTTTCATCCCTGAGGCTCTGAGGTTCCAAGGCCAATCCCCTGCACCATCATAAACTGGAGCTGAGCAGTGCCAGTGCCCTGGTGAAATAAAAAGATAGATAGATAGATAGATAGATAGATAGATAGATAGGCAGACAGATAGTGTTAGGATTCTCAAGTACGAGGTCCTGAGTTCAGTCCCTGGCATGAGATGTGCCAGAAGGATGCTCTTAATCTCCCCACCACCACCCCCGTCATTAATAAGTAAATGTCTCATTAAAAAAAAAAAAAAAAATATATATATATATATATATATATATATATAGAGTCAGGTTGTAGCGCAGTGGGTTAAGCACCCATGGCACAAGGACCGGCGTAAGGATCCCGGCTTGGGCCCCTGGCTCCCCACCTGCAGGGGAGTCACTTCACAGGAGGTGAAGCAGGTCTGCAGGTGTCTATCTTTCTCTTTCCCTCTCTGTCTTCCCCTCCTCTCTCCATTTCTCTCTGTCCTATCCAGCAACAACAACAACAATAAAACAACTAGGGCAACAAAAGGGAATAAATTAAATATTTTAAAATATATAAATATATATATATATATATGTCGCAACTATCTTGTAATCATTATTCCCCGCCCCAGTGAAGTAATGTATATTTACTACAATAAAATGAAATTTCCCAGGAGAGTTGGGTGGTAGCGCAGTGGGTTAAGCACAGGTGGCGCAAAGCACAAGAACCGGCCATAAGATCCCAGAGTCCAAGGCTCCCCACCTGCAGGGGAGTCGCTTCACAGATGGTGAAGCAGGTCTGCAGGTGTCTGTCTTTCTCTCCTCTCTCCATTTCTCTCTATCCTATCCAACAATGATGACATCAATAACAATAACTGCAACAAAAAAAAAAAAAAAACAAGGGCAACAAAAGGGAATAAATAAATCAATGTTTTTTAAAAATTAAAAATAAATAAATAAAACAAAATTTTCCCAATAAAGTGAAACACTTCAGTCTGTATTTCATTCATTCATTCATTCGTTCATTCATTTTGTCGTTACAGGACCTCACCCCTCTAGGTCAGTTTTCTCAGATAGGAACAGGAAGACAAAGGGAAAATTGCCATAATACCAAAGTCTCCCCTGTGTGTTGGGATCCAGGCTGAGTGTGTGTGTGTGTGTGTGGGGGGGGGGGTGTCATGAGTACAGTGGACAAGGCGCCACCCAGGTGAACTACCTTGCCAGCCTTGCCAGCCAGTTCTTTCAACAGCTTTTGAAATGCCTTGACTAATATTGCCTTTTTTTATATGATTTTTTAAAACTTTTTATTTGTTATTGAATAGAGGCAGAGAGAAACTGAGAGGGGAGGTGGAGATAGAGAGAGAGAGACACACACAGAGACACCTACAGCCCTGCTTCGCCACTCCTGAGGGAGGTGACTGAGCAGAAGAAACACAGGTGACACCAAGAGTTCTAACACCGTCTTGAAAACATAGGCAAAGGGTTGTTGACTAGGGGTACAGAGTGTTTAATGTAGAGGGGCTCTCAGTAAGACTCCGTTCCTCTGCAATTCCGTCACTCCAAATAGAACTAGAAAGGGAATACTTAGGAGATCCTAAGTTAGGAAAGGAATGTTGGGAGTCCAAATCAGGGGCTGTGACTCTATCACTGAGCTACCTCCACCAGTCACAGAAAGGGGAAATTATTTATTAGTTTAATAATGATTGACAAGACCATAGGATAAGAAGGGTACAATTCTACACGATTCTTGCCACCAGAGTTCTGCATCCCATTCCCCCCCCCCCCCCATTGGAAGCTTTCCTATTCTTTATTATTCTAGGAGTATGGACCTGGGGTCACTATGGGATGCAGAAGATGGAAGGTCTGGCTTCTGTAATTGCTTCTCCACTGGACATGGGCATTAACAGGTGGATCCATACTCCCAGCCTGTCTCTGTCAGAAAGGGAATATTTTAACACCACATTCAAATACCAACTAGAATCACCTCTGTACCATGTCAAATTATCTTTTGCAACATCAAGGATGTTATGTCCCATACTCTAGTGGATCTTTGAAATGCAATTTCATGTAACTCACCAGGACTTTTTTTAATGATGGGATCACTACAAACACATTTCACAAATATTATAGGGATTCTGTTTCAAATATTAGACTTCCATGCTACCAGCCGCCATCTTTCTGTTATTGTCTTCCTATCACAATGTCACGCTGACTACTGTTGCATTTGCTGGAGACCTCAGGTTCCTGGACCCGCACTATATAGTGTTTCACCTCGGCTTTTGCACAGCTAGATATTGGTGAAAACAAGATCCTTTTGAGTAAATTCAAAAAGCTAATTGGCTGTATTCAAGGATCCCTAGTTACAAACTAAAGAGTGGCCCGGCCAATTGCACCAAATGGAAGTCAGAAGGTGAGACAAATAGCAAATTAACAAAATAAATGGTCACTTCACTCTGAATCATCTAAATCATCCGGGAAAGGCAGGGGGCATGTTGTTATGCAGATCACTCAGAGGTACTGCCTAGGAAATACCAGGTTGATCAGTTGGAAATTCTATTTACTTTTGGGCTAGGCTAAAATTGTAAGTAGGTTAGGTTTTATGTCTTAGTGGGATTTGGCATAAAAGACTCCACTTTAGCCCATTTCTATTTTTAACTGTATAGAGTTCAACATGAAGAACATTATCATTATTATTACTTTTTTTTTTTTTGTCCTCGCCAATGCTTCACTGCTCTAGGTTAACTTTTTCAGAAAGCAAGAGAAAGGCTGAGGCAGACACAAAGACACCACTGCATGGAAATGTCTCCCACTGTGGTGGGGGCAAGGCTCTAGGGAACCTGGGTGCCTGCAAAACAAAGCAGGCTCCTTCCCAAGGAGGAGGAGGCTGCCTCTCTTGTCAGCAAGGAGAACAAACAGTATTGAATGACTGATACACCAATGAATAAATGGATCTTGTTGTTGTTTTTGTTGTTTCCCTTTCTCTGCCCTCTCTGGAGATTCCCCAGAGAGTAAAGCTAGAGACCTGAACATGTCAAGATTAAAAAAGCAAAAGGGAGGGGAGGAAGGTCCTCTTGAGTTCATAAATGATAGGAGGAGGTACCTGGGGAAACACAGACACGGCTGCACCATGACACCACACATGTTCCCCAGGCAAGAACTGTTGCACAGGAAATAAGAATGGTAACTGGTGTGGGTGTGGCTTACAAAGGAGGTGAAGGTGGGGCTTGGATGTTTATATGTTAGTCCTATGGGTGTGGCCCGCTTTCTGTGCCTAGGTGATCCTGCCATCATGTGAGTAAAGGGCTCTCAGGCTTGTTCTTTCTCTCTCTCTCTCTAATATAATTGGTTTATTTATTGGATAGAGACAGACAGTAATTTAGAGGGGAGGAGGAGATAGAGAACAGAGACCTGCAGCCCTGCTTCACCACTTGTGAAGCTTTCCCTTGTCAGTGGGGACCAGGGGCTTGAACCTGCATCCTTGCACACTGTAATGTGAGAGCTAAACCAGGTGTGCCACTGCCTGGCCCCCAGGCTCGCTCTGTTCTCTCTCTGTCTCTATCTCTCTCTCCCACCTGCACGCCAATAAGTGGGTGTTCTCAGTTTTCCAGAATAAAGTTCAAAACTCCTGAAAATCATGCTTTCTCCTCAATTCTTTGTTGAGTTTATGTGTAGTAAATCTTTAAACATGTGGGGAATAATCTTGGCCCAAATTCCACCCAATACACTCCTAGGTTGGCGAAGCCAGTGTCTCCCAAATACCTATCAAGGAGAGATGAGGGATTGTGCCTATGTGTCAAAGACTGTACTGTAATATATATATGGTTCCTTTTTTTCCAAAATGTTATTATCTTCATTTATTGGATAGAGACAGAATGGAGAGTAAAGGGGAGGTACAGAGGAGAGAAACAGAGACACCTGCAGTACTGCTTCACTACTTACCAAGTTTTCCCCCTGCAGGTGGGGACTGGGGAGTCAAACTGTGTCCTTGTGCAGTGTAACATGTGCGCTCAAGCAGGTGTGCCACCACCTGACCCCAAGATGTTCTTTTTTTTTTTAATTTATTTCTTTATTGGGGAATTAATGTTTTACATTCAACAGTAAATACAATAGTTTATACATGCATAACATTCCCCAGTTTCCCATTTAACAATACAACCCCCACTATGTCATTTATCATCCTTCATGGACCTGTATTCTCCCCACCCACCCACCCCAGAGTCTTTTACTTTGGTGCAATACACCAATTCCATTTCAGGTTCTACTTGTGTTTTCTTTTCTGATCTTGTTTCTCAGCTTCTGCCTGAGAGTGAGATCATCCCATACTCATCCTTCTGTTTCTGACTTATTTCACTCAACATGATTTTTTCAAGGTCCATCCAAGATCGGCTGAAAACGGTGAAGTCACCATTTTTTACAGCTGAGTAGTATTCCATTGTGTATATATACCACAACTTGCTCAGCCACTCATCTGTTGTTGGACACCTGGGTTGCTTCCAGGTTTTGGCTATTACAGATTGTGCTGCCAAGAACATATGTGTACACAGATCTTTTTGGATGGATGTGTTGGGTTCCTTAGGATATATCCCCAGGAGAGGAATTGCAGGGTCATAGGGTAGGTCCATTTCTAGCCTTCTGAGAGTTCTCCAGACTGTTCTCCACAGAGGTTGGACCAATCTGCATTCCCACCAGCAGTGCAGGAGGGTTCCTTTGACCCCACACCCTCTCCAGCATTTGCTGCTGTTACCTTTTCTGATGTATGACATTCTCACAGGAGTGAAGTGATATCTCATTGTTGTCTTGATTTGCATTTCTCTGACAATCAGAGACTTGGAGCATTTTTTCATGTGTTTCTTGGCCTTTTGGATCTCTTCTGTGGTGAATATTCTGTCCAAGTCCTCCCCCCGTTTTTGGATGGGGTTATTTGTTGTCTTGTTGTTGAATCTGGCAAGCTCTTTATTTATGTTGGTTATTAAACTCTTATCTGATGTATGGCATGTAAAGATCTTCTCCCATTCTGTGAGGGGTCTCTTGGTTTGGGTAGTAGTTTCTTTTGCTGTGAAGAAGCTTTTTAATTTGATGTAGTCCCATAGGTTTATACTTGCCTTAGTCTTCCATGTAATTGGATTCGTTTCATTGAAAATGTCTTTAAAATTTATGTGGAAAAGAATTCTGCCAATATTTTCCTCTAAGTATTTAATAGTTTGTGGTCTAACATCCAAGTCCTTGATCCACTTGGAATTTACTTTTGTATTTGGTGAAATACAGTGATTCGGTTTCATTCTTCTGCATGTTTCAACCCATTGTTTCCAACACCATTTGTTGAAAAGACTCTGCTTTCCCCATTGAATAGTCTGGGCACCTTTGTCAAAGATTAGATGTCCATAGGTGTGGGGCCTCATTTTTGGGCTCTCAATTCTATTCCACTTGTCAGTGTGTCTATTCATGTTCCAGTACCAAGCAGTTTTGATGACAGCGGCCCTATAATGTAGTTTGAGATCTGGGAGTGTGATGCCTCCGGTTCTATTCTTTTTTCTCAAGATTGTTTAGGTAATTCTAGGTCTTTTCTGGCTCCAGATAAACATTTGTAGCATTTGTTCTATTCTCCTAAAAAATGTGCTTGGGATCTTGATGGGGATAGCATTAAATTTGTAGATGGCTCTGGGTAATATATTCATTTTGATGATGTTAATTCTTCCAACCCATGAACATGGAATATCTTTCCACTTCTTTGTGTCCTTTTCAATTTCTTTGAGTAGAGACTCATAATTTTCAGTATACAAGTCTTTCACTTCCTTGGTTAGATTTACTCCTAGATATTTTATTGTTTTTGTTGCTATAATAAAAGGAATTGATTTCTGGATTTCAATTTCTTCTAACTTAGTGTTTGCATAGAGGAATGCCACTGACTTTTTTGAAAGTTAATTTTATAGCCTGACACCTTAATGTTCTTTAAGAGAGAGAGAGAGAGGCATTCATGATGACTAAAGCCTCACATGTAGTGGCCTGAGAAATGGCAAGACATATCTCATTCAGACAGAGAGACACAGAGGTGAGAGACAAAACGAGAGGTACCAGAGCACTTGAGTTTCTGTTGCTATGCTTCACATTGGTTTGGTCTCGCTCTCCCCCCGCCAGGAGAATTGGTTTGGCCCTTGCTAGTTTCGCCTCTCTTTCTCCCCGCCCCCTATGCTACATAGTTCCAGAGTTCTTGGCAAGGCCGGAGGAGAAGGATGCAGGAAAGATCTGTGTGGTGATTTGTTGTATGCTTTACATTGGGTTGTTCTAGTTCTCCCCCGCCAAGAGAATTGGATCAGTCCTGTTAGTTTCGTGGGTCTGCTTGTCCCCGCCCCGAAGGAACCCGACAGAGTTCCAGAGTCGCAGAGTTAGAGAGAGTGCTTGCGCCGCTGCAAAGAGACAGCAGAGTTTTGTTTGGTGATTAGTTTGGCTTAGTTTATGAATCGTTGTTCTTGAATAAAGAAATATAGCTTCCCTGCCCAGCTGTATGTCTCTGGTCGTCTCTGTTACCCGCCCGTGAAGCTAGCCCGGCCAGCTAGAGCCGCCGAATTTTAACAACAGTGATTAGTTTGGGTTAGTTTGTGAATTGTTGTTCGTGAATAAAGAAATACAGCTTCCTGGCCCAGCCGTGTGACCTCGAGTCTCTGTCTGCCGCTGTGAAGCTCGCCCGGCCTGCTGGAGCCCCGAAGTTTAACGACAAGTTTCTCCTTGTCAGGGACTGGCAGGGCAAGAGACCCCAAGTTTCCATAAGAGGTTGCTACAAACAAGAGAAATGAGCCAAAGACTGGCCCATCCATCAAAATGTGGATTGCATAGGCATGGTTGCCTCCCAGAAACTCAGTGACGCCCGCAGAGCATTGTGACCCAGAACACAGGGCACAAGGAACAGAAAACTAAGTCATGAATGTTTTCCAAACTGTCATTGATCACCTCAATGACCCAGAATTTCTTTGCACTATGACAGAGGCTCTCTTGAGGTCTCACTACTATTCACCCTCTGGGGACCCAGGTATGTCTACGCAAGTATTTCCCTTTGCTGGCCTGCTCTTATGGTCAACACGTGACTTCCCTGAGCAGTGGGTGTGTCTTAGTGATTCTTCTTAAGATCTCACATTAGAATCTGGAAACAGGGCTGGGTGGTAGCACACTGGGTTAAGTGCACATGGTGCAAAGCGCAGTGACTGTCACAAATATCCTGATTCGAGCCCCCAGCTCCCCTCCTGCAGGGGGATTGCTTCACAAGTGGTGAAGCAGGTTTCCAGGTGTCTATCTTTCCGCCTCTCTGTCTTCTCCTCCCCTCTCAATTTCTCTACAACAACAACAACAACAACAATAGTAACAACAATGGAAAAAATATGGCAGCCAGAAGCCGTGGATTTGTAGCGCTGGCACAGAGACCCAGTGATAACCCTGGAGGAAAAACAAGAACAAAAACAAAATAAATAGAAACACCTGAGACCACCATCTGTCTCCAGTTCCAGTCTGGTATGATGGCCCCTGTCGCATTGTCCACCCAAGGGACAGGCTAATGCAGAAACCCGAAGATTACTCAGTGAGACATAAGTCATGTGTCCGACTGAGACCCTGCCAGTGTCTCCATGGAACTCGTACCCCCAAAGGGGGTTGATTCAACAAAGAAGTTGGTTCAGCAGGAAGCAGAACCAACAGTGAGGTGTGAGAGCAAACAGCTGTAGTGCACAGGAAGTGGTAACTCTCTCTGAGTCTCACTCACTATCTGCGTCTTGGTCACCATCTCAGGAAGTCACTGATTCTCCACATCCATATTGGGCGTCGGCTTACCCAGGGGCTCTTGTGTCTGAGCTGCCTTTACCACGGACCTCCATTCATGTTTGAGGAACTTACAGATAAACTCTACTGGGTACAGAGTCCTGCAGGTATTGGGTTAGGTATTAACTACACATTAAGTGTGAAATTATCAGATATCTAGTTGGAATGTACCTCCCATATGATGCCATGGCTCAGACCTGGAATGTGTGTATACAGGACAGGCACCCTAGCC
This sequence comes from Erinaceus europaeus, assembly GCF_950295315.1. Lineage (NCBI taxonomy): Eukaryota > Metazoa > Chordata > Mammalia > Eulipotyphla > Erinaceidae > Erinaceus > Erinaceus europaeus. Next base: position 84,674,265 of record NC_080174.1, on the reverse strand, counting down.
ACTGAGGAATACACCTATTGAGAATTTTTTTAAAAAAAGAGCAAAGGAGGAGTCGGGCGGTAGCATAGTGCAAGAACCGGCGAAAGATCCCGGTTCGAGCCCCCAGCTCCCCACCTGCAGGGGAGTCGCTTCACAGGCGGTGAAGCAGGTCTGCAGGTGTCTGTCTTTCTCTCCCCCTGTCTGCCTTCCCTTCCTCTCTCAGTTTCTCTCTGTCCTATCCAACAATGACAGCAGTGACAGCAATGACAATCACAACAACAAGGGCAACAGAGGGGAAAAAATAGCCTCCAGGAAGGGAGTCGGGCTGTAGCGCAGCGGGCTAAGAGCAGGTGGCACAAAGCACAAGGACCGACATAAGGATCCCGGTTCGAACCCCGGCTCCCCACCTGCAGGGGAGTCGCTTCACAGGCGGTGAAGCAGGTCTGCAGGTGTCTATCTTTCTCTCCTCCTCTCTGTCTTCCCCTCCTCTCTCCATTTATCTCTGTCCTATCCAACAACAACAATAATAACTACAACAATAAAACAACAAGGGCAACAAAAGGGAATAAATAAATAAAATAAATAAATAAATAAATAAAATAGCCTCCAGGAGCAGTGGATCCGAGCCCCAGTGATAACCCTGGAGGCAAAATAAGTAAATAAAATAAATAAATAAATGTTAAAAAAAAAAAAAAAAGGACAAAGGAAGGGCTGTGTGGTGACGCCCCTGGTTGACACATGTTACAGTGCACAAGGACCCAGGTTCAAGCCTCTCCCTCTCTCCTTCCCCCTTTCCTCTCAATTTCTGGCTGTCTCTATCCAATAAATAAATAAAGATAATAAAAAAAAGTTTTTAAGAAAAAGAACAAAGGGGCCGGATAGTGGCATACCTTGTTAACTACACATATTAGAGTTCATTTTTGCTATCATTATTATTTTAAATAAATTTTACCACTTTAAATTTTAATCTTTTTATTTATTTAATTTGGGTAAAGGCAGAGAAAAATCAGTTGGTGATGGGGCGGTAAAGAGAAAGAGAGAGGGGAGTCAGGCGGTAGCACAGCAGGTTAAGCACACATGGCACGAAGAGCAAAGACCGTCCTAAGGATCCAGGTTCGAGCCCCTGACTCCCCACCTGCAGGGGAGTCACTTCACAGGTGGTGAAGCAGGGCTGCAGGTGTCTGTCTTTCTCTCCCCCTCTCTGTCTTCCCCTCCTCTCTCCATTTCTCTCTGTCTTATCCAACAACAAAGACAGTAATAACAACAACAATAATAACTACAACAATAAAAAGGGCAACAAAAGGGAAAGTAAATAAATAGAGAGAGAGAAAGAAGTGCCTGCAGCACAGCTTCATGGCTCATGAAGCTTTCCCCCTGAAAGGCACTTGAACCCAGGTCTTGAACACTATGGCAGGTGTGTTCTACCTGGTGTACCACAGCCCAGCCCCAAAGGAATATTATTGCCCTTGTTTTTCATTGTTGTTGTAGTTATTATTGATGTCGTCATTGTTAGATAGGACAGAGAGAAATGGAGAGAGGAGGGGAAGACAGAGAGGGGGAGAGAAAGACAGACACCTGCAGACCTGCTTCACTGCCTATGAAGGGACTCCCCTGCAGGTGAGGAGCTGGGGGCTCAAAGTGGGATCCTTAAGCCAGTCCTTGCGCTTCGCACCATGTATGCTTAACCTACCTCACTACTGCCCAACTCTACCAAATAAATATTTTTAAAGGTTCCCAGCTGGAAACAGCATGTGGTTTGCCCACTAGAACACACATGTATTAGGACCTGTGCAAGGACCTAGGTTCAAGCTCCAGCCCACTGCACTGGAGCACATGCAGGAAAGAAGGCATATTAGCAGTAGCGCAGTGCTGTGCTCTCTCTCTCTCTCTCTCCATTCTTTCTGTCTCTCACATTCTGTCCAGAATAGGGGTGGGGAGCCTTTTCTCTGACAAAAACCATTAGAATATTAATTGATTGCTTTTTATTCCAGCTGTGATCCACTATGAAGAATGGACTGTAATTACTTTTTTTTTTGCCTCCAGGGTTATTGCTGGGGCTCAGTGCCTGCACTATGAATCCACTGCTCCTGGAGGCTGTTTTTTCCCATTTTGTTGCCCTTGTTGTTGTGCTTGTTGTAGTTGTTATTGTTGTCATAGCTGTTGTTGTTGTTGGATAAGACAGAGTGAAATGGACAGAGGAGTGGAAGACAGAGAGGAGGAGAGATATAGACACCTGCAGACCTGCTTCACCGCCTGTGAAGCGACTCCCCTGCAGGTGGGGAGCCGGGGTTCAAAGTGGAATCCTTATGCCAGCCCTTGAGCTTTGCGCCACGTGTGCTTAACCCTCTGGGCTACAGCCTGACTCCCTGTAATTCCTTTTAAAAAAATATTTGTTTATTTATTTACTTCTGGATAGACACAGAGAGAAACTGAGGGAGGGGAAGAGAGACCCCAATGGCACAGCTTCACCACTTATAAAACTTCCCCCCTGCAGGTGGGGACATGGAGGGGGGCAGTGAATCTGGGTTCTTGTCCACTCAGCCCAGTGTGCCACTCTGTCCCAGTCTGGGTATTTGTAGCATCATTCATGGGTATTTGTAGCATCATTCATGTAGCATCATTCATGGGCAAAATTATAAACTTAAAAAAATTAACACATGGGGCTGGCATGTGGCTGACCCACGTTCTGCAATGCACAAGATTTTCAGTTCAAGCCGCCAGCCCGCACCTGCAGGGGGAGAGCTTCACAAGTGGGTAAGCAGTGCAGCAGGTATCTCTCTCTCTTCCTTCCCTGTGGATTTCTGACTTCTCTCAGTCTCTACGCTATAAATAAACACATGATATAATATAAAAATAGCACTTAAAGGTGCAATGAAAAAAGAGGCTTCCGGGAGTCAGGCGGTAGCACAGCGGGTTAAGCGCAGGTGGCGCAAAGCACAAGGACCCGTGTGGGTGAGGATCCCTGTTTGAGCCTCTGGCTCCCCACCTGCAGGGGAGTCGCTTCAGAGGCAGTGAAGCAGGTCTACAGGTGTCTGTCTTTCTCTCCCCTTCTGTCTCCCCTCTTCTCTCCATTTCTCTCTGTCCTATCCAATAACAGTGACATCAATAACAACTGCAACAATAAAAAAACAAGGGCAAAAAAAGAGAATAAATAAATTTTTTTTTTTTAAAAGGAGAGAGAGAAAGAGAGGCTTCCATTGGGGGCTGGGCAGTGTGGACTCAATTAAGCTCACATGGTCACAATGACCCAGGTTCAGACCCTGGCTCCTCACCTGCAGGGAAGAAGCCTTTTCTTTTTTTGCCTCCAGCGTTATTGCTGGGGTTCAGTGCCTGCACTATGAATCCACTGCTCCTGGAGGCTATTTTTTTTCCTTTTGTTGCCCTTGTTATTTATTGTTGTTATTATTATTGTTGTTGGATAGGACAGCGAGAAATTGAGAATCGAGAGAGGAGGGGAGACAGAAAGGGGGAGAGAAAGATAGACACCTGCAAACCTGCTTTACCACCTGTGAAGCAACTCCCCTGCAGGTGGAGAGCCGGGGCTCGAACTGGGATCATTACACCAGTCCTTGCACTTTGCACCATGTACACTTAACCAACCCTCTGTGCCCAGCACCCTGAAGAAGCTTTTCAAGCAATTAAACAGGTCTGCAGGTGTCTGCCTTTCTCCATCTCTATCTTTCCCTCTTCTCTCAATTTCTCTTTGTCCTATCAAATAAGTAATAATAATAATAATGTGAACTGTAGTTCGGGCACCAAGCCCCAGCGATAATCCTTGTGGAAACTAACAAAGAAAAACTGCTATTACCTTGGTAGGGCCAGACCAAATTATGGCCCATAGGCATCTCTGATCTATAAGAATTAAAAAAAAAAAGCCACTTGGAGCATTGTAATTTTGCAGGCTTTATGGTCCAGTGATAAACCTGGTGTCAAAGAAAACAAAACAAAGTAGACCATTCTGGCTGAGGAAGTGGAGCACTGGATGAGATTTTGGACTCTCAGGCATAAGGTCTCAAGTTTAACCCCTGGTATCGCATGTACCAGAATGATGATCTCATTTTTTCCCCTTCCCCCTTCCCCCTTTTCTTCTCTTCCCTTCCCTTCCCTTCCCTTCCCTTCCCTTCCCTTCCCTTCCCTTCCCTTCCCTTCCCTTCCCTTCCCTTCCCTTCCCTTCCCTTCCCTTCCTTCCACTTCTCTTCCCTCTTCCCTTCCCTTCCGCTCCCTTCTCCTCCCCTCCCTTCTCCACTCTCCTTCCCTTCCCTTCTTTCTTCTTTCCTTTTCCTTTGTCCTTTCCCTTCCTCTCTCCTCCCCTTCTTTCCTCCCTTCCTTCCTTCCTTCCTTCCTTCCTTCCTTCCTTCCTTCCTCTCTCCCTTCTTTCCTTCCTCCCTCCCTCCCTTCCTTCTATTTTATTTGCTAGGACAGAGAGGGAAGGAGAAAAAAGAAATACCTGAAGGCCTACTTCACCCTTTATGAAGCTTCTCCTCTGCAGGTGGGGACCAGGGAGCTTCAGCTGGGGTCCCTGTGCCTGGCAATATGTGTGTTCAGCCCAGTTCTCTGGGGCTTCATGACCCAGCCCTGGTGCTCTGGCTCCTTCACTCTCCCATTTATAACTTTTCCCCCAAACCTAGTCATTCTCTATAGAACATATTTTTGAGACAAGATCCCCAATCTGACAAGGCCTTTGATCAAGGGAGGGGATGCTTGAGATACTTACCAGGATAAAAACCAGGCCAAGCAGTGTTACAGCTCCTTCAGAATTTGTCTAGCAGGCCTTCAGGAAAACAAAACAAAACAAAAACCGACCAGGTCCCTGGGGTGAGGGAGGGGAGAGATTTGAGCTGCTTGCAGGACAAAGAGATGGAAGTCACTCCCCCATTTTCCTACTCACCCTGCAGGGTCCTGAAGAGGACTTTGTTCTAAAAAAAAAAAAACTTGTGGGTGGTAGGAAGATTAGGGAAACCTTCAAGTCTTCTAGGATTGCCCTAAATCCAGCTGCTGGCTTTCACATCCCCTTCCCACACCCTCCCCCACTCCCACAGTATAAAAGGCTGAAGCTCTTTCCAGGACTGGTGTTGAATCAGGCAGTGCTCCATCCTCCTTGCATCTTGGAATAGCGCTAATGCGCTAATGCAGATGTCTTTAATCCATTCTGCAGCACGAGGCAGCCAGTGGCCTCTTAGTCCATTTCAGTATCCTGCCAGAGACTGACATAGCAGTGTGCCTTTAGATGCTTAGGCAAGAAATAATAGAAAGTTACTGTGCTCACTCTCAAAAAAAAAAAAAAGTATTTGTTTAAAGGCTTATTTATTGGGGCCAGGTAGTGGCGCACCTGTTTCTAGTTGACTGCATATGTTACAGTGCACGAGGATCTGGGTCCAAGCCCCCAGTCCCCACCTGCAGGGGAGAGCTTCTCAAGAGGTAATGCGGGGCTGGGGGCTGCAGGTGTCTCTCTGTCTCTCTCCCTCTCTATCTCCTCATCCCATTTCAATTTCCCTCTATCTCTCCTAATAAATAAGTAAAATATTACTGGGGCTGAGCAATGGCATACTTGATTGATCGCATACATTATAGTGCACAAGGACACAGGTTCAAGCCCCAGGTCTTCACCTGTGGGGGGGGGGGGAGCTTCACAAATGGTGAAGCAGTGCTAGAGGCCCCTTCTCTCCCAATTTCTCTCTGCCTCTATACAAAATTTTTAAAAAGTATTTTAAAAATATTTACTGGGGCCTGCTGGTGGTGCACCTGGTTAAGCTCACAAATTACAGTGCACAAGGACCCAGCTTCCAGCCCCTGGTCCCTACCTGCAGGTGGAAAGCTTCACAAGTGGTGAAACAGAGCTGCAGGTCTCTCTCTGTCTCTCTTCCTCTCTGTTTCCCTTTCCCCTCTTAATTTTTCTCTGTTTCTATCCAGAAATAAATAAACAAAAATATTTATTTATTTATTTATGCCTCCAGGGTTATCGCTGGGGCTCGGTGCCTGCACCATGAATCCACTGCTCCTGGTGGCCATTTTGTTGCTCTTGTTGTTTATCATTGTTGTTGTTATTGCTGTTTTTGTTGTTGGATAGGACAGAGAGAAGAAATCAAGAGAGGAGGGGAAGACGGAGAGGGGGAGAGAATGACAGACACCAGCAGACCTACTTCACCACTTGTGAAATGACTCCCCTGCAGGTGGGGAGCCAGGGGCTCAAACCAGGATCCTTGTGCTGGTCCTAGTGCTTTGTGCCATGTGTGCTTAACCCACTGCAATACCCCTAAACAACATTTTATACATTTATTTATTACATTTATTTATATATTACATTTATACATTTATTTATTTGTGAGAGAGAGGAGGGGAGAGAGAATCCTGGCACATTTGATGCTGAGGATCAAACTTGGGTGTCGGGCAGCGCCCCTGCTCTGATGCTGTGGTCTATTTACATCATCATTGTTTTGCCTGAGACCCGCCCTGCCTGCAGGGTATTGGTTAATCCCACTGGTTAGAACCTTTGCACAGCTGTTATGGAAGCTTGCTACCTTGGAGCTCTTTTCTTTTCTCCACCCCCTCTCCTAGCCATTTCCTTTTCCCTCTTACCACTTCCAGTTAAAGATATATACAGGCGTTGTCTCTGATCAATAATGGCATTGCATTCCCCCTCCAGCGCGAGTTCCTGGTCTCTCTCCCGCGTCGCTGAGTAAGCAGCAGCCCAGGTTGGCTCTGTTCAAGTTCTCTCCAACCCAGAGAGCATGTGCCCAGGAAGAAACTCCCTCACGCTAGCCTGGCATTCTGGCAGACTTACGAAGGTGCCCCAGATAATTATGCGGCCTTGGCTCTCTTGGGACCCCAGGTGTGAGAGTCCAGTATTCTATCCACTGTGCTACTTCTTCCTCAAAGACTTGTACACAGATCTTACTCTCCTTAATGGGATATAATAACAGTAAAGTTACCCAATGTGCTGAATATTACTGTCTTACACAAAACCTCATTTTTTTTTCCCTCCAGGATTATTGCTGGGGCTCAGTGCCTGCACCTTGAATCCACTGCTCCTGGAGGTCATTTTTTCCCGTTTGTTACCTGGTTGTTTTTATCATTGTTGTGGTTATTATTATCGCTGCCATTGGTGTCATTGTTTTTGGATAGGACAGAGAGAAATGGAGAGAGGAGGGGAAGACAGAAAGGGGGAGAGAATGATAGACACCTGCAGACCTGCTTCACCGCTTGTGAAGGGACTCCCCTGCAGGTGGGGAGCTGGGGGCTTGAACCGGGATCCTTACGTGGGTCTTTGTGCTTTGCACCACCTGCGCTTAACCTGCAGCTCTACCACTACCGCCTGACCCCCACGAAACCTCATTTTGAACTATGCAAAGCCCTGGGGATCTTCAAAGGGGTTCCACATAAGATCCTCAAAGATGATAAAGGTTTTTCCTACACTTATATTTGTGCATGAAACATTCTAATTTCCCTTCATGGAAGAGCCCTTCCCATCCTGTTATCACAGAATGGTCTTGTGACTAACTTTAAACAAATGGAAACAGAAACTTTAGAAAACTGGGGTTTCATTTCAACGTTTTTTTTTTTTTTTTTGCAATTACGGTTAGCACTTGGCTTGAGTCCCAAAGTAAAAATTATTCTAAATTATTATTCTACTAAATTATTTTATTATTCTCTAAAAAAAGAGGGAACCAAGGCCAGACAGTGGTATACCCAGTTAAGTGCACATGTTACCATGCACAGGGGCCTGGGTTCAAGCCCATGGGCCCCACCTGCAGTTCCCCTTCATTTTTTTTTTAATTTTTTTTTATACATTCCCCAGATTCCCATTTAACAATACAACCCCCACTATTTCATTCATCATTTTTCATGAACCTGTATCTCCCCACCCACCCACCCCAGAGTCTTTTACTTTGGTGTAATACTCCAATTCCATTTCAGGTTCGACTTGTGTTTTCTTTTTTTTTTTTTTTTTTTTTTTATTAAAGAAAGGATTAATTAACAAAACCATAGGGTAGGAGGGGTACAACTCCACACAATTCCCACCGCCCAATCTCCATATCCCACCCCCTCCCCCGATAGCTTTCCCATTCTCTATCCCTCTGGGAGCATGGACCCAGGGTCATTGTGGGTTGCAGAAGGTAGAAGGTCTGGCTTCTGTAATTGCTTCCTCGCTGAACATGGGCGTTGACTGGTCGGTCCATACTCCCAGTCTGCCTCTCTCTTTCCCTAGTAGGATGGGTCTCTGGGGAAGCTGAGCTCCAGGACACATTGGTGGTGTCTTCAATCCAGGGAAGTCTGGCCGGCATCCTGATGACACCTGGAACCTGGTGACTGAAAAGAGAGTTAACATACAAAGCCAAACAAATTGTTGAGCAATCATGGACCCAAAGCTTGGAAAAGTGGAGAGGAAGTATTAGGGAGGTACTCACTGCAAACTCTAGTATACTTCTGCTTTCTTACTTTGGTGCCATACTCCAAACTCAGGCAATTTCTGCTTTGCGTTTCTACTTCTTTTTTTTTTTTTTTTTTTTTTACATGCATAACATTCCCCAGATTCCCATTTAGCAATACAACCCCCACTATTTCATTCATCATTTTTCATGGACCTGTATTCTCCCCACCCACCCACCCATTTTACTTTGGTGTAATACTCCAATTCCATTTCAGGTTCGACTTGTGTTTTCTTTTCTAATCTTGTTTTTCAACTTCGGCCTGAGAGTGAGATCATCCCATATTCATCCTTCTGTTTCTGACTTATTTCACTCAACATGATTTTTTCAAGGTCCATCCAAGATCGGCTGAAAATGGTGAAGTCACCATTTTTTACAGCTGAGTAATATTCCATTGTGTATATATACCACAACTTGCTCAGCCACTCATCTGTTGTTGGACACCTGGGTTGCTTCCAGGTTTTGGCTATTACAGATTGTGCTGCCAAGAACATATGTGTACACAGATCTTTTTGGATGGATGTGTTGGGTTCCTTAGGATATATCCCCAGGAGGGGAATTGCAGGGTCATAGGGTAGGTCCATTTCTAGCCTTCTGAGAGTTCTCCAGACTGTACTCCACAGAGGTTGGACCAATTGACATTCCCACCAGCAGTGCAGGAGGGTTCCTTTGACCCCACACCCTCTCCAGCATTTGCTGCTGTTACCTTTTCTGATGTATGACATTCTCACAGGAGTGAAGTGATATCTCATTGTTGTCTTGATTTGCATTTCTCTGACAATCAGAGACTTGGAGCATTTTTTCATGTGTTTCTCGGCCTTTTGGATCTCTTCTGTGGTGAATATTCTGTCCAATTCCTCCCCCCACTTTTGGATGGGGTTATTTGTTGTCTTGTTGTTGAGTCTGGTAAGCTCTTTATATATGTTGGTTATTAAATTCTTGTCTGATGTATGGCATGTAAAGATCTTCTCCCATTCTGTGAGGGGTCTCTTGATTTGGGTAGTGGTTTCTTTTGCTGTGAAGAAGCTTTTTAATTTGATGTAGTCCCATAGGTTTATACTTGCTTTAGTCTTCCTTGTAATTGGATTCGTTTCATTGAAAATGTCTTTAAAATTTATGTGGAAAAAAGTTCTTCCAATATTTTCCTCTAAGTATCTGATAGTTTCTGGTCTAACATCCAAGTCCTTGATCCACTTGGAATTTACTTTTGTATTTGGTGAAATACAGTGATTCAGCTTCATTCTTCTGCATGTTTCAACCCATTGTTTCCAACACCATTTGTTGAAGAGACTCTGCTTCCCCCATATAATAGTCTGGGCCCCTTTGTCAAAGATTAGATGTCCATAGGTGTGGGTCTCATTTCTGGGCTCTCAATTCTATTCCACTGGTCAGTGTGTCTGTTCATGTTCCAGTACCAAGCAGTTTTGATGACAATGGCCCTATAATATAGTTTGAGATCTGGCAGTGTGATGCCTCCGGTTCTGTTCTTTTTTCTCAAGATTGTTTTGGCAATTCTAGGTCTTTTCTGGTTCCAGATAAACATTTGTAGCATTTGTTCTATTCTCCTAAAAAATGTGCTTGGGATCTTGATGGGGATAGCATTAAATTTGTAGATGGCTCTGGGTAATATATTCATTTTGATGATGTTAATTCTTCCAACCCATGAACATGGAATATCTTTCCACTTCTTTGTGTCTTTTTCAGTTTCCTTGAGTAGTGACTCATAATTTTCAGTATACAAGTCTTTCACTTCTTTGGTTAGGTTTACTCCTAGATATTTTATTGTTTTTGTTGCTATAGAAAAAGGAACTGATTTCTGGATTTCAATTTCTTCTAACTTAGTGTTTGCATAGAGGAATGCCACTGACTTTTGAATGTTAATTTTATAGCCTGACACATTACTGTATTGCCTGATGATTTCCAAAAGCTTCTTGCTGGATTCCTTAGGTTTTTCCATGTATACTATCATGTCATCTGCAAATAAGGAGAGTTTGACTTCTTCTCTGCCAATCTGTATGCCTTTAATTCCTTGCTCCTGCCTGATTGCTATGGCAAGAACCTCCAACACTATGTTGAATAGTAATGGTGATAGTGGGCAGCCCTGTCTAGTACCTGATCTGAGGGGAAATGCTTCCAGTTTTTCACCATTGAGTATGATGTTGGCTGTAGGTTTGCTATATATAGACTCCACTATCTTCAGGAATTTTCCATCTATTCCCATTTTTTGTAGTGTTTTGATCATAAAGGGATGTTGTATCTTGTCAAAGGCTTTCTCTGCATCTATTGATATGACCATGTGATTTTTGGTCTTGCTTTTGTTGATCTGGTGGATCACATTGATTGATTTAAGTATATTAAACCAACCTTGCATGCCTGGGATAAACCCCACTTGGTCATGATGAACAATCTTTTTGATATACTGCTGTATCCGGTTGGCTAGAATTTTGTTCAATATTTTCGCATCTATGTTCATCAGAGATATTGGTCTGTAGTTTTCTTTTTTGGTTGTGTCCCTGTCTGCTTTTGGTATCAGGGTGATGTTGGCTTCATAGAAGCTGGCAGGGAGTATTCCAGTGTCTTCAATCTTCTGGAAGACTTTTAAAAGTAGAGGCATTAGTTCTTCTTTGAAAGTTTTGTAGAATTCATTTGTAAAACCATCTGGTCCAGGACTTTTATTTTTGGGAAGATTTTTGATAACTGTTTCAATTTCATTAGCTGTGATGGGCCTGTTCATGTTATCCACTTCCTCTTTACTTAGTTTTGGAAGTTGGTAGGTATCTAGGAAATCATTCATTTCTTCCAGGTTCTCTAGCTTGGTGGCATATAGTTGTTCTGCACTTCCCCTTCATAAGTGGGACACCTACAGGGCTGCAGGTATCTCTCTGTCCCTCTCTATCCCCCTTACCTCTCAATTTCTCTCTGTCTTATAACTAACTAATTAAATAATTTTTAATTATAAAAAATTAAAAGAGAGGGAACCCTGATGGACATGTAACATGAGAAAATATCGCATTTATTTATTTATTCCTTTTTGTTGCCCTTGTTGTTTTATTGTTGTTGTTATTGATGTCGTTGTTGTTGGATAGGACAGAGAGAAATGGAGAGAGGAGGGGAAGACAGAGAGGGGGAGAGAAAGATAGACACCTGCAGACCTGCTTCACCACCTGTGAAGTGACTCCCCTGCAGGTGGGGAGCCGGGGGCTCAAACTGGGATCCTTCCTCCAGTCCTTGCGCTTTTCAACACCCGCACTTAACCCGCTGCGCTACAGCCCAACTCCCTTTGTTTTTAAAAAAATTTATTTATTTATTCCCTTTTGTTGCCCTTGTTTTATTGTTGTCGTTATTGATGTCGCACATTTATTTTTGATGGTCATTCACCACATTATAAACTAGTCTATCTTGACTATATACTTTTGATTTTAGATGCTGAATGGTACAGATCTCTTTTTCTTTCTTTCTCTTTTCCCTTAAGATCTGTTTATTTATGAGGAATAAGCAAGTGAGAGAGAATCTGGGTCACTTTGGCACATGTGTTGGTAGAAACTGAACTTGTGACTTTCTGCTCAAGGGTCCACTGTTTTTATCTACTGGGTCATCTCCTGCATAAGTCCAGAAATCTCTCTGATTCTCTTTCTCTATAAGTGTGTGTGTATACTTTTTTTTTTTTTTGCCAGGGTGTTATTGCTGGGGTTCAGTGCGGGCAGTATGAATCTACTGCTCCTGGCAGCCTTTTGTTATTGTTTGTTTTCATATTAGATAGGACACAGAGATATTGAGAGAGGAGGGGGAGATAAAGAAGGAGAAAGAAAGACAGACACTTGCAGACCTGCTTAGCTGTCTGGGAAGCGACCCCCTTGCAGATGGGGAGCTGGGGTTTGAATGGGAATCTCCGTGGGTCCTTGCGCTTAATACTATTAATACTATGTGTGCCTAACTGATGTACTGCTATCTGTTCAGATATTGTGGCACCTTATGTTCAGATATTGTGATTCAGAATTCCTTCAGTCTTGGGGTCTTCTGGGAGGATGAGTATTTTATTTATTTATTTATTTATTTTCCCTTTTGTTGCCCTTGTTGTTTTTATTGTTGTAGGTATTGTTGTTGTTATTAATATTGTCGTTGTTGGATAGGACAGAGAGAAATGGAGAGAGGAGGGGAAGACAGAGAAAGGGAGAGAAAGATAGACACGTGCAGACCTGCTTCACCACCTGTGAAGCGACTCCCCTGCTAGAACCAGGATCCTTACGCCGGTCCTTGGCCTTCGTGCCACGTGTGCTTAACCCAGGATGAATATATTCTAAGGTAAAATACACCCAAATATATAAGGCATTCCAGATATAGCTGCTTAGAAGTCTCTTATCTAAATGCTGTATTTATTCTCTGGAAACACTATTCTCAGGGCTGGGCGGTGGTGCACAAGTCACAGTGCACAAAGACCCAGGGTTTAAGCCCTTGATCCCCACCTGCAGTGAAAGAGGGGTACAGGTGTCCATGTCTCTCCATATCTATCTCTTTCTCCCCTTTCAACTTGCATCTGTCTCTATCCAATAATAAAGAAAAAAAAGAAAATATTCTCCCATATTTCCTCTTTTATTTTATTAGTGATTTAATATTGATTTACAAAATTATAAGACAACGGGGGTATAAATCCACACTGTTCCTACCACCGAAGTCCTGTGTTCCCACTCCCTCCATTGGAAACTGCAGTGGTTCTCCCAAGGTCACAGATATGGGTGACTATTATATCTGCTTGCCCATTTTTCCTATGCCTTTCCTCTCCCCTCCCCTCCCCCTCCCCTCCCTTCCCTCCCCTCCCTTCCCCTCCCCTTCCCTCTCCTCCCCTCCCTTCCCCTCCCCTTTCTCGTCCTTTCTAAGTCACACCTGCATCTATTACTACTTCTGAATGTCTTTCCTTTTTTTCCTCGTCTGTCTCTGAGATCTGATTTTCACTGATTTCAGTAGATGATGCTTTTACTTCTTCACAGAACAGTTAAGATAGGGAAGTAGAGAGGGAGAAAGAGAGAACTGTGTGACCAACACACTGTCTCCCCAGCTCAGACTCCACTCTTTTCTATAGATCTGGAGACACATTGAGAACACATGTTGACAGAAGTCAGAGGAAGGGAGTCAGGTGGTAGCTCAGCAGGTCAAGCACAGGTGGCACAAAGTGCAAGGACCGGCATAAGGACCCAGGTTCGAGCCCCCAGCTCCCCACCTGCAGGGGAGTCACTTCACAGGTGGTGAAGCAGGTCTGCAGGTGTCTACCTTTCTCTCCCCTTCTTTGTCTTCCCCTCCTCTCTCCATTTCTCTCTGTCCTATCCAGCAACAACAGTAACTACAACAATAAAACAAGAGCAACGGAAGGGAATAAATAAATTAAAAAAAAAAAAAAGAAGTCAGAGAAAGAGAAAAGGACCTTTGTTGCCGCATAAACATTTGACTTTTTTGTTGTTGTTACAATGAAAACACCTCTATAATTTCAGTTCGATGGCCTTGGCAGGAAGATTGCTGCGGAACTTGTCGCGTGCACCATCCCGCTGTTGCCCTGAGCCCGCGTCACCTTTTCCCCCATCCCTCTGGTCATGTTAGGCTTCCCACCTGGGGTCACCGTGCTGTTCTTGGCCTTGTACATGTAGGCGCATCTCTTGTGTGATCCCCCTGGTTACGCAGGTGAGTCCGGCTACCTGCCCCAAGTCCCAGACCCATTCATAGCCACCCCTTGACTTTTTGTTTTGACTCTTACTAAGTTATATTCCAAAAAAGTACAGAGAGGCCTATCCTTGAAGTACATTTTTCAGCCACCAATTACCTAAAACCTATTTCTTCCTTCAGTTCTGGTGTAACCAAATAATTACAAACTGCCCACCCAGTTTGTAAAAAGAGATGAATTATCCAGTGATGAGAGTAATTTATTTTTTGAAGTTAATCAAAAAGGCTTTCTCAGGAATTATGAAACACTTATTAAACCTGTTACTTTTTCCATCCAGAGTCATTTTGATTTGCCTGTAATGTTCAGAGGTGATTGAAAATTAAAATCCTTTCAATTTCAAAATAGCTTTGGCAATTATAATAGCAACAGGGAACTTTTCTCTCTTATATCATTTATTTACTCTTTACTCCAAAATCCTGGTGTTTTATTTTTATTTTTTTATTACTAAAATATTTTTGATTAATTAATTATTGAATAGAAACAGAGACTGAGAAGGAGGGGAGATAAAGAGGGAAAGAGACAGAGAGACCCCTGCAGCCCTGCTTCACCACTTGTGAAAATTTCCCTCTGCAGGTGGGGACCAGAGGCTTGAACCCGGGTCCTTGTGCACTGTAATGTGTGCACTTAACCAGATGTGCCACCTGGCCCTATTACATATATATATATTTTTTACTTGCATGAATAAAAAGGTTACAGAAAAGTCTAAGAGCAAGCTTGTTTAAGCTTAATGTAACCATGTGAATTAGTTGAAAACCAATATACGCGGATATCTTCGCCCACCCTGTCCAACGCTTGACGTCTCGTCACCCAATCTGGTCCCCTACGCCTACACTGAACTTCTCTGTTCCAGACTCTTGGAAACAGAGCTGGCAGTCAGCTGAGGTAAAGAACAAACACCTCATCACAGACCCCTGCAAGCGTCAACCCGGCTTTGACCTAGCACGTTAGGATTGGGCCCTCCTCAATCGCTATCGAACAGGCCATGGCCGGTGCGCCGCTATGTTCCATCGCTGGGGAGCCAGAGACGACCCGAACTGCCCCTGCGACTACAGACAGACTATGACCCACATAGTCAACGACTGCCACCTCTCCAGATTCAAAGGAGGTCTCGAAACTTTACATCAGGCTCAACCTGACGCTGTTGACTGGCTACGGAAGAAGGGCAAATGCTAGAAGAAGAAGTTGAAAACCCACAGTGCTATATTTTTATTTACTTATTATGATTTAAAATTTTTTAGGAGAGTGTTAATGGCTTACAGTACAGTTGTTGAGGCTTTTCTCCTCTTTTATTTATTTATTTATCTATTTGTTTATTTATTTATTCCCTTTTGTTGCCCTAGTTGTTTCATTGTAGTTGTTCTTGTTGTCATCATTGTTGGGTAGGACAGAAAGAAATAGAGAGGAGGGGAAGACAGAGAAGGGGAGAGAAAGGTAAAGCGACTCCCCTGCAGGTGGGGATCCTTACACCAGTCCTTATGTTTAACCCACTGCTCTACCGCCGGTCTCTGGCCGGTCTCCTGCATTTCTCCTCTTGACAGGAGGTCCCTCACCCCCAACTTTACCAACTTTACTTTACTATGCACCAAGAGCTCAAAGCCTTCACTCTCCCCACCCTCTTTTTTTTTTTTTATTCCCCCCGCCCAATCTCCATATCCCACCCCCTCCCCAGTAGCTTTCCCATTCTCTATCCCTCTGGGAGCATGGACCCAGGGTCATTGTGGGTTGCAGAAGGTAGAAGGTCTGGCTTCTGTAATTGCTTCCCCGCTGAACATGGGTGTTGACTGGTCGGTCCATACTCCCAGTCTGCCTCTCTCTTTCCCTAGTAGGGTGGGTCTCTGGGGAAGCTGAGCTCCAGGACACATTGGTGGGGTCTTCAACCCAGGGAAGCCTGGCCGGTATCCTGATGACACCTGGAACCTGGTGACTGAAAAGAGAGTTAACATACAAAGCCAAACAAATTGTTGAGCAATCATGGACCCAAAGCTTGCAAAAATGGAGAGGAAGTGTTAGGGAGGTACTCACTGCAAACTCTAGTGTACTTCTGCTTTCTTACTTTGGTGCCATACTCTAAACTCAGTCAATTTCTGCTTTGCGTTTCTACTTCTTCTTCTTCTTTTTTTTTTTTTTACATGCATATCATTCCCCAGATTCCCATTTAACAATACAACCCCCACTATTTCATTCATCATTTTTCATGGACCTGTATTCTCCCCACCCTCTTGACGCTCTCCCTCCTCCGTGGAGTCCTTTGTTCTACTGCAATATCACTAGTTTTATGATTCATTTTTATTTGTGATTAATAGTAGTTTATATGATTCTAAGGCTACAGGATATGGTTCAACACCACACTTACCCCCAGAGTTCTGTGTTCCTACCCACCCAACGAAGGGTGCTCACAAAATCTTAGTGACCATCGTTGACTTCTGGGCTTTGTTTTTTTTTCCTTTTTAGATTATTTTCCAATTTCAGCTCTCTGTTTCAGTGTATTTCAGCTCTCTAGTCTCCACATAGAAGGAAACCACCCAGGAGTTGTTTGTTTTTTTTTTCACAATCTTTTTTTTTTTTTCTTTTTTTTTTTTTTTTAATTTTATTTATTTATTCCCTTTTTGTTACCCTTGTTGTTTTATTGTTGTAGTTATTATTATTGTTGTTGTCATTGTTGGATAGGACAGAGAGAAACAGAGAGAGGAGGGGAAGACAGAGAGGGGGAGAGAAAGATAGACACCTGCAGACCTGCTTCACCGCCTGTGAAGCGACTCCCCTGCAGGTGGGGAGGCGGGGGCTTGAACCAGGATCCTTATGCCGGTCCTTGTGCTTTGCGCCACCTGCGCTTAACCCACTGCGCTACAGCCCGACTCCCTTTTTTTCACAATCTTATCTGTTTTGATTGCGGAGTGGTGTTTCTGGAGTACCTATCCCATAGCTTCTTAATTCAGTCATCTGTCGCTGATCATTTAGGCTACTTCCAGTCTTTGACTGTTGTGAATAATGCAGCTATGAATAAATGGGTCCATAAGTCCTTTTTTTTTTTATAAATATTTTATTGATTGATTGATGAGAAAGATAGGAGGAGAGAGAGAAAGAACCAGACATCACTGTAGTACATGTGCTGCTAGGGCTTGAACTCAGGACCTCATGCTTGAGAGTCCAGAGCTTTAGCCACTGTGCCACCTCCCAGACCACATAAGTCCTTTCAAATTAGTGTTTTCATGTCCTTTAGATAAGTGCCTAAGAGTGGTGTTGTTTGATCATAAGGTAATTCCATTTATTTGTTTATTTATTTATATTTATATTTTATTTACCAGAGCTCTGTTCAGCTCTGGCTTATGGTGGTGCAGGGGATTGAATTTGGGACCTTGGCACCTCAGGCATATAGTTCTCTTTGCATAACCATTATGCTGTCTTCCCCACCCCATTTTTATTTGTGTAAAGACTCTCCAGACCATTTTTCTTTTTCTTTCTTTCTTTCTTTCTTTCTTTCTTTCTTTCTTTTTTTTAAAAAAAGAGTTTATTTATTTATTATTGAGGTAGATAAGAGAGAGAAAGAACCAGACATAACTCTGGCACATGTGCTGCGGGGGATCGAACTCAGGACCTCAGGCTTGAGAGACCAAAGCTTTATCATTGCGCCACCTCCCAGACCACTCCAGACCATTTTTCAAAGGGATTAAGAGTACTATATTTTTTAGCTCATTTGATTTATGAAAAAATATCCACCGAACAGTTAACTGGCTGACTGCCTTTGTTGTCACATCAGTAGGTCCAATCAGATTTTTTTTTCATCAGAAAATGGTCTAATTGGGGAGTCGGGCTGTAGCGCAGTGGGTTAAGCGCAGGTGCCGCAAAGCACAAGGACCGGCATAAGGATCCCGGTTCGAACCCTGGCTCCCCACCTGCAGGGGAGTCGCTTCACAGGCGGTGAAGCAGGTCTGCAGGTGTCTATCTTTCTCTCCTCCTCTCTGTCTTCCCCTCCTCTCTCCATTTCTCTCTGTCCTATCTAACAACGACGACAACAACAATAATAACTACAACAATAAAACAACAAGGGCAACAAAAGGGAATAAATAAATAAAATAAAATATAAAAAAAAAGAAAATGGACTAATTGTATTTTTCTATTCAAGTAAACAAGGTTAAAACTCATTTCCATGACAACCATCTCATTTTTGAGTTCAGAGGAGAAACTTGCTGAGATTTTGTTCCTGAGTGAAATAAGATAAATGACATGTCATTTTACTGAATATTTTTTATATCTATCCCATTTCTTAGTTTTGTTTGTTTTGGCAGCCATAAGGCTATACCAGAAATAGTAAACAGTCAAGCAGTAGAGCCTGAGGTTATTAAATAAATAGTGTCTGCATGTACTAATGCTGCCTTATAGTCTATTTGGGTTCAGCACATCCAAGGGGCAGTCAGGGATAAGGCTCCATGGCAGGGTACATGCCCCTTGTACTTCCAAGCTGTGCATATCATGCCTAGACCCTCCTGTAAGGAATCTGGCTCTCTTGGGGAAAGCCGTTAGTTCAGCAGATATTTATTGGGAGGTCTGTCTGCCTGCTTGTTTGTTGATTGTGGAACTTAGGCCAGGGTTCCAAACTATTATTTTACTCAAAAGCGAGCCTTGAGGACCCAGCGGTGGTGCACTGGGTGGGTTAAACATACCTAGTACAAAGCTCTAGGATCCCAGTTTGAGCCCCAGGCTCCCCACCTGCAGGGGAGTCACTTCACAAGCAGTGCAGCCTGTCTGCAGGTACCTCTCTCTCTCCCTCCCTCTCTCTCTCATCTCCCCCTCCCCTCTCAACTTCTCTCTGTCCTGTCTGTCCTATCCAAGAAAAATTGAAAAAAAAACGGCTACAGGAGCAGTGGATTCATAATGCAGGCACGAGCCCAGTGATAAGCCTGAAAGCAAAATAATAATAATAATAATAATAATAATAATAATAATAATAATAACAAAAGAGAGAAGAGATAAAGAGAAAGGGAGAGGCATTACAATATTGGAGTTTCCTCTCCTTTGTGGTGTCAGGATTCAAACCTGGGTCACATGCATGCTCATTTTTTATTACAGCACAGGAAAAAACATCAACTTAATAGGCACCAAGACAGTCTATTCCAGATGTCCCCTTTCTTTCATCCTTCATAGCATATATGTAAATTAGGAAACACACACACACATACACACACACACACACACACACACACACCCCACAGACAGACACATATAAATAGGCGCATGCACACACACACACAAATAGCCTGGATTAGTTTAGCCTACCTGAAAATAGCTTACTTTTGAATGGTCTCTTTGGAATCCCAGAGACTTTTAGTCAGTGCCCAAAACACTCAATAAGACAGAGAAAAAATATGCTTTTAAGTGTTAACAAATAGGATCAATATGAAATCACTAATAAATTACAAAGAAAAAGGAATCAGAACTTCCTTAGGGAAAGTCAAGAACCATAAAAGAAAAAGAAAGAAAGAAAGAAAGAAAGAAAGAAAGAAAGAAAGAAAGGGAAATTGATTGCTCCTATGTTGTTGTCCTATGCCTTGGAAAGAGTTTGTTATCTATTTTTATTTTAAGTCTTTTTTATTTAGAAGATGATAAGTTAATAGGAGTGTATATCAACACAGTTCCCACCACCAAAGGTCTGTGTCCCCACCCCCACCCCCCTATAGTGAAACTAAAAATCTACCTTCTCCCCCCACCCAGAGATTTTTACTTTGGTGAAATAACTCCAAACTCAGTCAAATTCTACTTTGTTTTTTCCCTTTTCTGCTTTTGTTTTAAAATTTTCATTCATTCATTCATTCATTCATTCATTCATTCATTTATGAAAGAGACTGGGAGAGAAAGAGAACCAGACATTATTCTGGTACAGGCACTGCTGGGGAGACAGAACTGGAGCTTCCCTCTGGCATATGTATTGCCAACGACTGAATCTGGTGCTCAGGTTTTCTCTCTCAATAAATAGATACAATGGGTACTGTCACAGAGGAGAGCAGAGCCACCAAGAGCTCTGCTGAGGGCAAAGGAGAGATAGTGAGTAACACAATGGTTCTGCAAATGACTTTCATGCCTGAGGCTCCAAAGTCCCAGATGCAATCCCTAACACCATTATAAACTAGAACTGAGCAGTGCTCTGGTAAAACAAAACAAAACAAAAACAAAAGCAACTCTGCTGAACCAGCTGAGATAAGAGTAGAATCTACAGTCAGAAGAAGTAGGGGGAGGAAGTCTCACCCTCCCCCCCCTCCCCCCCCCCCCCCCCCCCCCGCAAACTATCTATTTGACTTGGGCAGTTTGCTTCACCTCTTTGAACCTCAATTTCTTTACCTGTAAAATCTTGCCCTCTCCTCTTGACAGCAGACTGAAAACTTCACGTAGAACATTCCTAACCAAAGCGCCAACTACATGGCTAATTCATTCCTTTACAATTCAACACATGAGCCTTTCAAGGTCCTATTATTATCCTGCTTTTCTAGGTGACAAAATCAAGACGCAGTAAGTGGTTTGTCAATGATTATACAGCTAGTAAAGAGTGGATTGAAATCCACACAATCTGGCTCCGAGAGTTGTTGCTTATCCATCGCCTAGAGACCTTGTTTGTCTTATTTGGCCTGTATCTCCAGGTCCTAGAATAAATAGACTGACACATGAGTGCTAAAAATAGCTGTCAAAGGGATCAATTAAAACCTTCTAACAGCACTGTTGGAAGGAGGAAGGAAATAATACTCACTGAGGATCTACTGAGTGCCTGGCTTTTCGTCGTAGTCTCTGGCATTGTCCTCTGGGCTAAGTACGTCGAATCCACTTCAGTCAGCGTACACAGAATGGGAACAGGTGAAATGACTAGTCCGAGAACACACAACTGACGACAGCCCCTGTGTCCCCTCACTCCAAAACCTATGCCTTTCTTTCTCTTTTTCTAATTTGTATTATCTTTTATTTATTTATTGACTACTTATTTAGAGACAGCCAGAACTCGAGAGGAAGGGAAAATAGAAAGGGAGAGAGACAGAGAGATAACCTACAGCACTGCTTCACCACTCTCAGAGCTTTTCCCCTACAGGTGGGAACTGGGGGCTCAAACCCAGGTCCTTATTATGCATTGTAACATGTGCACTCAACTAGGTGTGCCACCGCCCTGACCCTGCTTTTCCTTCTCTATCAGTGTTATTATTATTATTGTTGTTGTTGTTATTAACCAGCTCAGCTTTGGCTTATGGTGGTGTAGGGAATCTTGAGACTGGGACTTTGAGGCCACAGCTATGAGAGTCTCTTTGCATAACCATTATGCTATCTACCCCACCCACAGTGTTCTTTAGGTGTTTTTTTGCTTAACTATTTCTCTCTGTGTTCAGGAAATTTATTATTGAAAGGATTAAGGGTAAACAAAGAATTAGGTCGATTTTATTTAGGAAGTAGTACGTCTCCCTTTAACTGGGGTGCTGGTTTCTAGAAAGGGACAACAAAAAGTGACATCTAGCATTTCTTAGTTTAATGCCAGAGAGTATTGTAGCTTCACAGGAGTTATAAATGTTGACATTTTAAAAAAAAAGTTCATTGTTGTTATTATTGTTATTGTTGTCGTTGTTGGATAGGACACAGAGAAATGGAGCGAGGAGGGGAAGACAGAGAGGGGGAGAGAAAGACAGACACCTGCAGACCTGCTTCACCGCCTGTGAAGCGACTCCCCTGCAGGTGGGGAGCCCGGGCTTGAGCCAGAATCCTTACGCCGCCGGTCCTTGTGCTTTGCGCCACTTGCGATTAACTGCTGTGCTACCGCCCGACTCCCTTATTATTATTTTCTATCTGGGAAAAAAAAAGTCCACAAGGGATCATGGAACTGTACAAGCATGAAACTTTTGTAGGGGAGAAAAAAAGCGGGGGAGACAAGTTGATAGTCTACTCAGAAGAACATACGTCTTTCTACATGTGATGCCTCCGATTTTACCCCTGGTACCACATGGGAGCACGCTGACACCCAGGGAAGGTCTGTGGTGATGGAACAGTGCTATGGCATCTCACCTTTTCTTTGTGTCTTTCTCTGCCCCCCTCCCCCACCTCCCTCTCACTCTATATGAAATAAATCAGCTCAGAAGTTGTGGAGTTTCACATGCTCCTTCTTCTCTATCTCTTCCCCTCTTAATTTTCCTGTGTCAATCTAACAATAATAATTTTTTATATTTATTTATTTTGTTGACCTTGTTTTTTATTGTTGTAGTAGTTGTTGTTGTTATTGATGTTGTTGTTGGGTAGGACAGAGAGAACTGGAGAGAGGAGGGAAGACAGAGGGGGAGAGAAAGAGAGACACCGGCAGACCTGCTTCACCGCCTGTGAAGCGACTCCCCTACAGGTGGGGAACCAGGGGCTCGAACCGGGATCTTTCAGCCAGTCCTTGCACTTTGCACCACCTGCACTTAACCCTCTGTGCTACTGCCTGACTCCCAATAATAATTTTTTAAAACCCCACATGAGCTCTCCTTGCTACACTGAAATGTCCCTAGAACATAAAAGAGTAAGTTGTTTCTAAGCCAAAAGAGGAGGTTACTCAGAAGGAAAGCTACCACAAAAGAAACTGAAGAAACAGAATCTTGGGACCCAGGATACATTTAGCATAGAAATGGCAACAGTGATCCCAGAAGTGGCACACTGGGTAAAGTGTTGGCTCTCAAGCCTGAGGTCCTGAGTTCAGTCCCCAGTATCACATATGCCAGAGTGATACTGTGGACCTCTTGCTCTTCTCTCCTACCTTCATAGACAAATCAATCAATCAATCAATAAACAGATCTTTCATAAGTGCAAATAAAAATAAAAGGAGAAAAAGAAAAGCCACAGCTTAATCTGACTCACCTCTGCTGAGTGTTCACACTGTCAGCACGAACAGAACATCTGGGGAACTTTAGTATTTACACACATCTTCCTGCCCTGTCCTTATTCAGCTCTACTAGTACTTTTCTCTGTAAAATTTCATTGATCGATTTTTTAATCTTTATTTATTTATTGGATAGAGACAGCCAGAAATCGAGAGGGAAGGGGGATGCAGAGAGGGAGAGAGAGGGTGTGGGGCAGCGGTATACCGGGTTAAGCCACACAGTGCGAAGTGAAATGACTGGCTCAAGGATCCCGGATGGCGGCGCCCCTACCCTATCCTCACGGGCAGGGGTGTCGATTCACAAGCGGTGAAGCAGGTCTGCGGGTGTCTTTCTCTCTCAGTCTTCCCCTCCCCTCTCAATTTCTCTCTGTCCTATCCAAAAAATTGCAAAAATGGCCACAGGAGCAGTGGATTCGTAGTACTAGCACTGAGCCCCAGTGATCCAGTGATAACCCTGGAGGAGAGAGAGAGAAGGAGAGAGAGAGAGAAGGAGACAGAGAGATACCAGAAGCCAAGCTTCACCACTTTCAAAGCTATCCCCCTGCAGGTGGGGACTTGGGGCTTGAACCTGGGTCCATGTGTGCTTAACCAGGTGCGCCACCATTCAGCCCCTTCATTAATCTTTTTTTTTTTTTAAATTTTAAACATTTTTGTTAAATTTATTTATTTATTTATTCCCTTATGTTGCCCTTGTTGTTTTATTGTTGTAGTTATTATTGTTGTTGATATTGATGTCGTTGTAGTTGAATAGGACAAAGAGAAATGGAGAGAGGAGGGGAAGATAGAGAGGGGGAGAGAAAGATAGACACCTGCAGACCTGCTTCACCGCCTGTGAAGGGACTCCCCTGCAGGTAGGGAGCTGGGGCTTGAACCAGGATTCTTACACTGGTCCTTGTGCTTTGTGCCACGTGTGCTTAACCCGCTGTGCTACTGCCCGACTCCCCATTAATCTATTTTTTAAATATCTGTTTATTTACTGTTTTTTAAATGTTCAAGAGAGACCAGAACACTTCTCAGTTCTGGTTTATGGTGGTGTCAAGGATTGAACCTGGGACCTCTGTAGTCTCAGACATGCAAGTCCTGTGCTCTGGCATGTTGGTAACCTCCCCAGCCCGCTACTGATTTGTCTTTCCTTGATTCCTAAGCTCTTTGAAGACAGGATCTGTGCCCTGCCCCCAACTGATTCTGGGGTCTAATACACAGGAAGTGTTCAGTAAATGTTCTTTTGCAGGTGTGGAGGAGAAGAGGAACAGCCAAGCCCTTTATGTGAAGGAGAGATGTAGGGCTGGCAAGATAGCTCACTTTGCAATGCATGCTACCCAGGTTCAAGCCGAGCCCCCACTCTGTTGGGGGTAGCTTCAATGCTGTGTTGTGCTGTGCTGACTCTGTCTCTTTATTTTATTTTACTTATTTACCATTGAACAGAGATAGAGAGAATTTGAGAAGGGAAAGGAGAGATGGAGTGAAAGACAGAGAGACACCTGCAGTCCTGCTTCACCACTTGTGAAGCTTTCCTCCTGCAGGTGGGGATCAGAGGCTTGAACCTGGGTCCTTGTACACTGGAATGTGAGTGCTTAACCAGGTGTGCCATCGCCTGCCCGTCTCTTTCTCTCTATCTGAAAAAAAGTCAGCCTGGGGTGTGACACCCACTCTGGCAACAACAGCAACAGCCACAAAGAAGAAGAAAAGATGCAGGAAGTAAGAAGATGAGGTGAGACTGCGTGGGGAAAGTAGAGCAGGCCCCTTTCCCTTCCAACTTTGAGCACAGAGGATTCATTTCCGTCTTATTCCTGCTCCCCTCAGTCAGGTCTACAAAGAGAACACTACATTCAGATGCTGAACATCTGAGGGGTGAATCAACGGCCTTGCTGGTGTCATCATTACCTATTTCCCTGTGAAAAGTACAATCCATGCTTCTCCGCCTGCTCTTCCTTCCAGTCTTCCTTTTAAAAAAAGGAAACAAATGAACACAAGATTTAGTGAAGGAATATATGATTGTTTAATTTGGGCTTCTCTTGTGTCCTCTAATAACACAGAGAGCTGGTAATTCTTATTCTCCACTGATTTACAAAGGATATATTATTCCTGTCCGTTCTACTGCAGGAGAATAATGGTGTGTGGAAGGCAGAGAAAGGGACATTATTTTGCCAGGCCTCTTTTCTAACAAAGGGTAAAAAGCTAACAGTAAAGAGCTCTGTGCTTTGAGAGCCTCTGCATCTTTCTCTCTGGCTATAGCTGACATCCTCAGGTAAATCCAGAAATTCAACTTTTGAAATCTCTGTTTCTAAGCTAGGTGCATTAATAAGTAAGAGAACAGATATCTGAATTTTTTAGACAACACCATTTAAAGTAACAAAGGACAAAACACTAGAAATCACTGGGATATTTCTGGTAGGGAAATGTGTAGATGAATCATGATATACCCAAGTTGTGGACATTATATAGTACCCTATCATATATTATATAAATCATTGCGGGTTAAGCGCACGTGGCGCAAAGCGCAAGGACCAGCATAAGGATCCCCATTCAAGCCCTTGGCTCCTCACCTGCAGGGGAGTCGTTTCGCAGGTGGTGAAGCAGGTCTGCAGGTGTCTGTCTTTCTCTCCTCCTCTCTGTCTTCCCCTCCTCTCTCCATTTCTCTCTGTCCTATCCAACAATGACAACAACAACAACAATAATAACTACAACAATAAAAAACAAGGGCAACAAAAGGAAATAAATAAATAAATTCATTAAATTTGTATGTGTCTACTTGGAGTTTTTTACATGAAATATGAGTGGAAAAGGCTAGTTATCTTTTTTTTTTTTTTGCTTCCAGTGTTATCTCTGGGGCTCAGCGCTGGCACTACGAATCCACTGCTCCTGTGGCCATTTACTTTTTTCAATTTTTTTTGAGAGGACAGAGAAATTGAAAGAGGGGGGAAGATAGGAAGATAGACACCTGCAGACCAGCTTCATTGCATGAAATAATACCCCTGCAGGTGGGGAGCTGGGGGCTTGAAACCTGGATCCTGGCTTGGATCCTTGCACTTTGTACTATGTGTACTTGACCAAATGCGCCACTGCCCAACCCCATGGCTAGTTATCTTTGAGTTTATACAGCTCCATTTTAAAAAGGATATGATAAAAATCCTTAGATAGATGATTTACATGTCTCCACATAGATATGATTGTGAAAAAAATACCTACCAAAGCACACACACTGCTATTAAGAGTGGAGCAGTTTCAGCAGAAGGGGGTATTGTGAACTGTGTCACACAAAGGTATCGCACGTTTGTAGCCTCACACTGGCCTTATTTCAGAGCTTCAAAATGAAAACACACACTTTAAAAGATCAAAGTCCCCAGCTATCTTCAAAAGGGCTTTCAGTCTAAAAGCCATTCTAACAAACAGCATGGCTTTGACTCCCCTGGTTAGCTCGTTATAACCATGCACCTGGCAGAGAAAGGGGACGAGGAGGCTAACATCCCCTTGGGTGGGCTGCAGAAAATTTACATGTGCTACCCACCCACCTGCTGAGAGACATTTCTTAGAGCTGTGGAAGCCCAGGCTCTGGGAGAGTCCATCAGAACTCTGTTGTTCCAGGGAGGGAGAGAAGCAGAAAAAGGCAACCCAATTGCTTCTTGGCTGGAAACCAAAGGAGTTGCTAGTGGTGGGAGTGGAAATTTTCCATGGCAAAGGAAAAGGAAAAATCAGATCACATTTCCTACAGTCAGTGCCTTATTTATTCAGGAATATCTTGGGGCCCTTGCAGCTCATAACGGGTATGTTCTTGATTTGCACCAATAAAAAACTATTTTCTTTCTTTGCTTATTAAAAATATTTTATTTATTTAGTGCATAAAGACAACAATCGATAGGGAAGGGGGAGATAGAGAGAGAGAGAGAAGGGGTCAGGTGGTGACACACCTGGTTGAGCACCCATTACAATGCATAGGGACCCGGGTTCAAGCCACCGTCCCCACCTGCAGAGGGAAAGCTTTGTGAGTGGTGAAGCAGTGCTAACGGCGTCTCTCTCTTTCTCTCCCTTTCTGTTCTTCCCCTACTCTCTCAACATCTGGCTGTTTCTATCCAATAAATAAATAAAAGATAAAAAAATAGGAAGAGAGATGGTAGAGGAGATAGCATAATGGTTATGCAAAAGACTTTCATGTCTGGAACTCCAAAATTCAGGCTCAAAACTCTGGAAAAAAAAAAAAAAGGTAAGGAGACAGCATAATGATTATGCAAAGAGACTCTATAGCCTGAGGTTCCATGGTCTCAAGTTCAATCCCCCGCACCACTATAAACAAGAGCTTCTTTGTCATGTGTGCAATGCAGGTTCAAGCCTGGTCTCCATCACATCCAAGGAAGCTTCAGTGCTGTGGTCTTGATCTCTCTCTCTACATATTTATATGAGAGAGCCATTTATATATATGGAGAGGGAGAGAGAGAGATGTAGAGAGAGAGAGAGAGAGATACCAGCTCGAACCGGGATCCTTACTCAGGTCCTTGTGCTTTACACCACATGCACTTAACAGGCTGCACTACTGCCTGACCCTGTTTGCTTTTTTCTTACTGTTGTCAGTCTCACTGCTGGTTGTACTTATACCTTCATGTGTCACTCAGAACACGTCCAACCGTTAGGTCTTCTTTGCTATCTGTCCTCACTTCTTTCAGGTGCTCCCGTGTCTCTTTTATTTCCTTCTTTTTTAAAAAATTAATTTATTTATTCCCTTTTGTTGCCTTTATTGTTTATTTTTAAATTGTTGTAGTTATTTTTGTTGCTTTTATTGATGTCGTTGTTGCTGGGTAGGACAGAGAGAAATGGAGAGAGGAGGGAAAGACAGAGAGGGGGAGAGAAAGATAGACACCTGCAGACCTGCTTCACCGCCTGTGAAGCGACTCCCCTGCAGGTGGGGAGCCAGGGGGCTCAAACCCGGATCTTTAAACCAGTCCTTGCGCTTTGTGCCACCTGCACTTAACCCACTTTGCTACAGCCCAACTCCCCTGTCTCTTTTCATCCCAGTCCTTCTATTCTTACCTTCTCTTGTTTATCAGCTTCTCAGCTCCGATGTTATGATCAGAACCGAAAACAGTAATTACATTCTCCAAATGGCAGGGGATGTATTGTCTGTCTGCTTCACCAGATGCTTAGAGCTTGCTCAGGCACAAAGCAGGCACTGGACACACGAATGATAACTGTTCCCTGTGTGGAAGATTGAGTATAGAACAGAACAGGACTCTCACCTGTTCATCCTGCGGCTTCCAAAGGTGGCTGAGGCCATCTGCTCCCAGCATGTTTTATTGACAGTTCTCCCTATCCGAGCCAACACTGACAACCTGCAGAGTTCACTGTTACCCAAGTCAACATTTTGTTTTCTCATTTTATTTATTTTTATTCACTTTTAAAAAATATTTATTTATTTACTCCCTTTTGTTGCCCTTGTTGTTTTATTGTTGTAGTTACTGTTGTTGTTATTGATGTCGTCGTTGTTGGATAGGACAGAGAGAAATGGAGAGAGGAGGGGAAGACAGAGAGGGGGAGAGAAAGACAGACACCTGCAGACCTGCTTCACCGCCTGTGAAGCAACTCCCCTGCAGGTGGGGAGCTGGGGGCTCGAACCAGGATCCTTATGCTGGTCCTTGCGCTTTGTGCCACCTGCACTTAACCCTCTGCGCTACTGCCCAACTCCCTATTCACTTTTTTTTATAGAGACAGAGAAAAATTGAGAAGGAAGAGATAGAGGGGGAGAGAGAGAGACCTGCAGCCCTGCTTCGCTGCTTATGAAGCTTCTCCCTCTGCAGAGGCTTGAACCCAGATTTAAAAAAATTATTTATTCCGTTTGTTGTCGTTGTTGTTTCTTTATTGTTGTAGTTATTATCGTTGTTATTGATGTCATCATTGTTGGATAGAACAGAGAAATGGAGAGAGGAAGGGAAGACAGAGATGTAGAAAGATAGACACCTGCAGACCTGCTTCACCGCCTGTGAAGCGACTCCCCTGCAGGTGGGGAGCCGGGGGCTCGAACCGGGATCCTTTTTTTTTTTTTCCTCCAGGGTTATTGCTGGGCTCGGTGCCTGCACCATGAATCCACCGCTCCTGGAGGCCATTTTTCCCCCTTTTTGTTGCCCTAGTTGTTGCAGCCTCATTGCGATTATCATTGCCATTGTTGACGTTGCTTTGTTGTTGGATAGGACAGAGAGAAATGGAGAGAGGAGGGGAAGACAGAGAGAGAGGGGAGAGAAAGACACCTGCAGACCTGCTTCACCTCCCGTGAAGCGACTCCCCTGCAGGTGGGGAGCCGGGGGTTCGAACCAGGATCCTTACGCCGGTCCCTGCGCTTTGCGCCACGTGCGCTTAACCCACTGCACCACCGCCCGACCCCCTCGAACCGGGATCCTTAAGCCCATCCGAGCACTTTGCACACCTGCGCTTACCCCGCCACACTACTGCCTGACTCCTGAACCCAGATTTTTGTGCACTGTAACATGTGCACTCAACCAGGTGTGCCACCACCTGGCGCCCACCGTCTCGTTCTTTAAAATGGGGGCAGAGAGCCAGGTAGACTTTCCCAAAAAGACTTTTGGGAAATAGACTATTTGACTTGATTTGTTTTATTTTCATGTTTACCTCTGGAAACAGTTTGCTATCCTAGAAAATGTTTCATCTTTGGCCACATGCGTGCTGAACTGAAAATCTCAGTTTTTTGTATACAAGTTGCACGGTCTTAGCGCCATCATTTCTGAGCTAACCCTTCCAACATAGGAAGCTAGCCCTTCCATCTTGTTGTTTTTTTATTTTTTAATAGTCTTATTCATTTCTTATTGGATAGAGACAGAGAGACATTGAGAAGAGGGAAGTAAAGAGGGAGAGAGACAGAGACACCTGCAGCCCTGCTTCACCGATCATGAAGCTTCCCCCTCTCCCCCCTCCCCCCTCCCCCCCCCCCCCCCCCCCGCAGGTGGGAACGGGCTTGTACTCTACCAGATGCGCAGTCACCTGGCCCCTGTTTTTTTTTATTTGTCTTTATTAGTAGTAATTTTTGTCATCACCAATGCTTCACCAATTCAGGCTGACTTTGCCTTTTTTTTTTTTTTTAGACAGAAACAGAGAGACAAAGGGACTAAAGACACTGTGAGGGTGGCTCAAACTTGGGTTCAGTGAACGCTTTCAGCATCTGCAAATGATATTGTTTGTTTTCTGGTTGGTTGGTTGGTTGGTTGGTAGGTGGGTTAGTTTTGTCAAGTCAGAGCTTTAGCCAGACATGATTTTACTGCTCCTGGCTTTTTTTTTTTTTCAGATAGAGAGGGAAAGAAAGGCACAGAGAGTCAGAGAGACATCACTGCATTGGAGTTTCCTTTGCTCTGTGATACCCTCTTAACTGAGGTCCAGAGCTTGAACATAGGCTGTGTGCCTACCCAGTGAATTATCTCTCCATCTCTCACAGAAATATTTCAAGGGTCGAATGAAACAATGTATGGGGGGGTGCCCAGGGAGATAGCATAGTGGTTATGCAAACAGACTCTCATTCCTGGGGCTCCAAAGTCCCAAGTTCAATCTCTCCCACCACCATAAGCCAGAGCTAAACAGTGCTCTGGTTAAAAAAAAAAAAAAAGTATAGAAGTTACCAAGCATGGAAGAAGTACTTGATAGAATATTTAATTAATAAATTGCTGTCTTCCGTTCTTACATTACTAGTGCAAGTGCAGTTTAGTTGTCCAAGAACATTGCATACTGCAAAAAAGATATAAAACTGAATACATACAGGGAGTCGGGCAGTAGCACAGCAGGTTAAGCGCACATGGCGCAAAGCGCAAGGACCTGTGTAAGGATCTGGGAGACTCAGGCATGAGAGTCTGTTTGCAAAACCATTATGCTATCTCCTCTGCCCAATAGTTTTTTTATTTTTATTTTTATTTAGGGAGTTCCTACTTATTCCTAGCTTTTACAGAGCTATGCATATGATAATAAATTTCTAATATGTCTTTGACTTTTCTGATATAGGAAATATATGAGCCAGTAAATGTGGCCCAGAGTTTGATTCCCAGCATTGAATGTGGTACAGTGATGCTCTGGTTCTTCTTTCTTTCCTTCCTTCCTTCCTTCCTTCCTTCCTTCCTTCCTTCCTTCCCCTCATTCTCTCTTTCCTCTCCTCTCATTTTCTCTCCTCCATCTCTTATTAATAAATAAGTTAAAACTTTAAACAATGAGTCATAAAGTAATGGGCTGAACGCTGGAGGTAGCTCACCTGGTAGTTAAGGTGGGGTAGGGTTCACTCCTTAGCATACCTGAAGCTCTCAGGCTCATTGAGTGTCAACACAACACGGGAGCATCAGGGCGATGGGGGAGACTCTACAGACAGTGGAGAAGTGCTGTGGTGTCTACCCCCTTCTGTCTCTCCTTTTTCTTTGGGCTCTATTCCTCTGTGTTTGTCTCTATCTCTCTATCTGGATATTTAAAATAAAAACTAGTGGGTTGGACTAGCAGTTACTAGTGAGTACAGTGTGTCAGTTTCATTCCACAGATGTTTCTTTGTTGATAGTTGTTGACTTGGAGATTAAACAAGTAGTCTCTGTTTAACATGGGGATGATAATAAATGGATATATATATATATATATGTGCATATATATAATTTTTTCTTAGTGATTTAATAATGGTTAACAAGATTGTAAGATAACAGGGGTACAATTCCATACAGTTCCCACCACCAGAGTTCTACATCCCATCCCCTCCATTGGAAGCTTCCTTATTCTTCGTTGTGTTTTTTTAAAAAATTTTTTATTATCTTTACTTATTTATTGGATGGATACAGCCAGAAATGAAGAGGGAAGGGAATGATAGAGAGGGAGAGAGACAGAGAGACACCTGCAACACTGCTTCACCATTCACAAAGCTTTTCCCCCTACTGGGACTGGGACTGGGATGGGGACTGGGAATTCGAATCTGAGTCTCTGTGCATTGTAACATATGCGCTCAACTAGATGTGCCACCTGCTGGCCCCGTAACTTCTCTATTCCTTACCCTTCTGGCCGTATGGGTCAAAATTCTTTATGGGATACGGAAGGTGAAAGGTCTGGTTTCTGTGGTTGCTTCTCCACTGGACATGGACGTTGACAGGCTGATCCATACCCCCAGCCTGTTTCTATCTTTCCCTAGTGAGGTAGGACTCTGGAGAGGTGGGGTTTCAGGTGAGGTCATCTGCCCAGGGATGTCAGAATGGCATCTTAGTAACATTTGCAACTTGGTGGCTGAAAGGCTGTAAGATATGAAGTTGGACAAATCGTTTAATAAACAGGAGCCCAAAGATAAAAATAGAGCAGATGAAACTACGGGTGTTTTGAGTTCAGACCTACAGGGATGCAGAGGTTACATAGACTCCTGTGCTGAATATGGGCCCCAGATCAAATCGATGGGGTTTACAGTCAACAGCATCTATATACTCTTCCCGTATTTGGGAACTACTATCTTCCCTGATCCAGCTTTCTAGTCCTTTTTCCAACTATGACACCATCTCCTCAGACAATAACTTGGGTTCACCTGTATATTAGATGTTAGGCTCAGGCAAAAACTGGTTAAGTCATGGGCCCCTTGGAATAGATCTAAAATAGACCTACTAGCTTTTTCCAAAACAGAGATCCCAAATTTTCATCTGCAATATTCCAGCCTTTAGGTTCATGATTAGTCAACAATTTGTTTGGCTCTATATGTTAATTCTTTTTTCAGTCACCAGATTCCAGATGCTAACATGATGCCAACCAGACTTCTCTGGGCAGATGACCCCACCAATGTGTCCTGGAGCCCCACTTCTCCAGAGCCCTGCCCCACTAGGGAAAGAGAGAGACAGACTGGGAATATGGACCCACCTGCCAACACCCATGTTCAGTGGAGAAGCAATTACAGAAACCAGACCTTCAACCTTCTACACCCCATAGTGATCCTGGGTGCATGCTCCCAGAGGGATAAAGAATAGGAAAGCTATCGGGGTAGGCGGTGGCACACCTGGTTAAGCACACACATTTAAAAAAGTGTGCACAGTTGCAGGTTCAAGCCCTTGGTCCCCACCTGCAGGGGGAAAGCTTCATGAGTGGTGGAGCACAGCTGCAGGTGTCTCTCTTCTTCTCTGTCTCCTCTTCCCTCTCAATTCCTCTCTGTCTCTAGCCAATAATAAATAAAAACATTTTTTAAAAACTTAAAAAAAAAAAGAATAGGAAAGGGAGGGGATTGGTTACGGAGTTCTGGTGATGTGAATCATGCTCCTCTTCATTTATTTATTTATTTTCTCTTTTGTTGCCCTTGTTTTTTTATTTATTGTTTTGTAGTTATTATTTTTGTTGTTATTAATGTTGTCGTTGTTGGATAGAACAGAGCGAAATGGAGAGAGGAGGGGAAGACAGAGAGGGGGAGAGAAAGATAGACACCTGCAGACCTGCTTCACCGCCTGTGAAGCGACTCCCCTGCAGGTGGGGAGCCGGGGCCTCCAACCGGGATCCTTACACCGGTCCTTGCACTTTGCGCCATGTGCGCTTAACCCGCTGCGCTACCTCTGGACTAATTGTTCTCCTCTTATCCTATGGTCTTGTCAATATTTTTATAAATAAAAATAAAATAAATTAGGGTGTTTTATTTATTAATTTAAAACTTTTTGTTATTGGATAGAGACAGAGAGAAAAATAGAGAGAAGGGGGAGATAGGAAGAGAGACAGAGAGACGCCTGCAGACCTGCTTTACCGCTTGTGAAGCGACTCTCCTGCAGGTGGGGAACCGGGGGCTCGAACCAGAATCCTTATGCTGGTCCTTGCGCTTTGCGCCATGTGTGCTTAACCCGCTGCGCTACCACCCAACTCCCTATTTATTAATTTTTAAACATACATAAATAAAGCTGGATGGTAGTTCACCTGGTAAGGTGTGTGCTGTGTCATGGTGAGACGGGTTTTGAATTCTGGTGCCACAGAACCAGAAGTTTTGGTTCTCTCTCTCTCTCTCTTCCTTTCTCTCCTCTCTTTCTGTTTGATATTTAAATTGAATGAACAAAAATGTTGTCCCAGGAGCAATGAATTAGTGCACATATGCTAATCCTCATTGCTGTCCCTCCCAACTCCCCCCACCTCCAAAAAAAAAAAAAACGCCTCAGGAATATTATATTTTGCTAGGATAAGAGTTTGGAGCAGAGGCCAAGGAATACAAGGGAAGCACACCTCACTCAGCTGATGGGGTCAGAAAGATTAGTCAGAGACACTAATGGCCAAGTTAAACGTTAACTCAGTCAGCCTCAGACTGCCTGTTCCTCTTCCAGGAAGCCTTCCACGTGTGCCCTCAGTAGTTCAGGAGCTCTTGTTCTTTACTTTGTCCCTCCAGAATCTGTCTGCCAAAATGCCAAAGAAACACATTCCTGGTCCTGGGAACGGCTTGTGCAAAAGTCCACAGGCTAAAAATACCCCTGGGCATGTGGTATCCATATTAATACGCCCCTTGCCTTGCAGTGATGTCTGAATCTTTCTCCTTTGCTCATTTGCGAGTGTCCAAAGGGCAGGAACCTGTCGGCCTCAGAGTTTCTGGCATGTAGAGGAGTATGTATTACATAGTGGATGTTCAACAGATAGGCACGTAAGAGTCACCAAAGATAGGTATGGAGAATTAATTCTGGGTTTAGCTCATTGCTTGACCATCAAACCAGTATTAGACTGACTGACTTTTTTCTAGAGAATAGGATATGATTAATAAGGAAAAAAACAGAATGGTTTGCTTTTGTTTGTTTGTTTGTTTTAACTAATGGAAGAAATTTACCCATAAATCAAACAACCATAAAACAATAAGGGGAAAAACACAGCCTCCAGGAGCAGTGGATTCATGGTGCAGGCACCAAGCCTCAATGATAACCCTGGAGGCAAAATAAATAAATAAATAAAATAAAAATTTTAAAGTTTCATTTATGGGTAAAAATAAAAAAGATGGGGGGGGGGCTTCAGGTCTTGGAACATGATGGCAGAGGTGGACCTAGTGGGGGTTGTATTGTTATGTGGAAATGTTATGTATGGACAAACTTGCATTTTACGGTCAACTGTAAACTGTAAATCCCCAATAGAGTAATTTTTTTAAAAAAGTCAAAAAGGGGTGTTGGGAGGTAGCACAGCGGCTTAAGTGCACATGATGCAAAGTGCAAGGACCTGCGTAAGGGTCCCGGTTTGAGCCCCCGGCTCCCCACCTGCAGGGGAGTCGCTTCACAAGCAGTGAAGCAGGTCTGCAGGTGTCTATCTTTCTCTCCCTCTCTCTGTCTTCCCCTCCTCTCTCCATTTCTCTCTGTCCTATCCAACAACAACAACAATAATAATAACCACAACAACAATAAAACAGCAAGGGTAACAAAAAGGGAAAAAAGTAGTCTCCAGGAGCAGTGGATTCATAGTGTCGGCACCGAGCCCCAGCAATAACCCTGGAGGCAAAAGAAAAAAAAATCCAAAAGATCAGGAGAAGAAAATTCTTCTGGAAATACATTTCAATTGATAGCTCATGGCTCCTGCATGCCTGCGGTTCTGCTTCATCCCAGTTCCACATGTACCAGAATGCTGTCTCCTTCTTTCTCTCTGTTTGTCTTATGTATGGGAGAGAGTCACCCCTATGTACCAATTTTTTTTTTTTTTGCCTCCGGTATTGAGGCTGGGACTCAATGCCTGCACTACGTAAAGCCACTGCTCCTGGAGGCCTTCCCACACCCCACACCCTTCATTTTATTGGATAGGACAGAGAAATCGAGAGAGGAGGGGATATAGACAGAGAGATGCCTGCAGACCAGCTTCACTGTTGTGAAGCGACCCCCCCCCCCTGTAGGTGGGGAGGTGGGGGCCTTGAACCGGAGTCCTTGTGGTTTGTACTATGTGTGCTTAACCCAGTGTGCCACTGCCTGGCTCCCTAAAATAAATCTTTAAAACTAATTCATGGGTAGCTTGAGCACATGTGTCCCAATTTCACTGTTGCTGCGATTTAAAATGCCTGAGTATGTATGCCCCGTTATTATTATTGTTGTTGTTGCTGTGCCAGCAGGGTGCCAGCACTACAAATCCACCACGCCCAGTGGCCATTTTTTCCATTTTTTTTTTCTTGGATAGGACAGAGAAAAATTGAATGGGAGGGAAGACAGAAAGAGGGAGAGTGTTTATGCAAAGTGACTCTCATGCCTGAGGCTCCAAAGTCCCAGGTTCAGTCCCCCACACCACCATAAGCCAGAGCTGAGCAAGTTTAAAAAAGGAGGGAGTTGGGCAGTAGCTCAGTGGGTTGAGCACAGGTGGCACAGAGTGCAAGGACTGGCATAAGGATTCCGATTAGAGCCCCCGGCTCCCCACCTGCAGGGGAGTCACTTCACAGGCGGTGAAGCAGGTCTGCAGGTGTCTATCTTTCTCTCCCCCTCTCTGTTTTTCCCTCCTCTCTCCATTTCTCTCTGTCCTATCCAATAACAATGACATCAGTAACAACAACAATAATAAATACAACAAAAAAATCAACAAGGGCAACAAAAGGGAATAAATAAACAAATATTTAAAAAAAAAAAAAAAAGGAAGAGGCACTCACAGACCTGCTTCACCACTTGTGAAGCTTCCTCCCTTCAGGTGGGGATTTCAACCTGGGTCCCTGTGCAAAGCAATGTGTGTGCTCAACCAGGTCTGCCACCACCTGACCCCTCTCTTTCTATCTGTAAAATGTCAGTTCAGACTGGTGAAGCCCCAATGACAGCAAAATAATTATTTGTGCACATATTTAATGTTGTGTCTCCCCCTTATCTGGAGGGCATAGGAGGATGCTGTTGGCTTTTTTCTTTTCTCTTTTTAATATTTATTTATTTCTTCCCTTTTGTTGCCCTTGTTGTTTTTTATTGTTGTAGTTATTATTGATGTCGTTGTTGTTGGATAGGAAAGAGAGAAATGGAGAGAGGAGGGGAAGATAGAGGGGGAGAGAAAGACAGACACCTGCAGACCCGCTTCACCGCTTGTGAAGCGACTCCCCTGCAGGTGGGGAGCCGGGGGCTTGAACCGGAATCCTTACTCCGGTCCTTGTACTTCGTGCCACGTGTGCTTAACCGCCCGACTCCCGGCCTTTCTCTTAGTAATGCCTACAGTACTGCTATGGTCACTGGCACATGGTGCTTGATGGATGCTGTTAAGTCACATGGATTCTTCTCTAACCTCACTCACTGCACCCTCAGCTCAGGTGTCTACTATGACGCCCTGCTGTTTAAGGTACCAGAGACAGTTTATCTGCCTCCAGCTCAAGACCTCAGTAACCTGGTCACACTTGAGCTCTCCATCCCAGGAACTCTGAACGGGGCAATATCGCCCCCAAGGGGGCAAACGCTGGTTGTTGTGGGTTGAAGAACAATTAACCCTCTAATGTACGTGGCACATAAACAGATCTCTAGCATGTGCTATATAGACCACTTGTTTCTGGGGGACCACTGCTCTAAGCAGACTTTTTTTTTAGCATAGAAACAGAAATGAGGGACAGAGCAACAGAGGGACAGAAAGAAAGATACACCAACGAAGCTTCCTCTGATATGGTATGTAGCCAGGCTTGAATTTAGGTCTTGCTCACTACAAAGCAAGCATGTTGTCCAGGTAAGCTATCTTACTGGCCCTATATGTTTTATTTTAAGAGTTTGTTGAGAAAAAAAAACTAGTAAAGTCATGGACCCTTTGGAATATAACTAAATAAGCCTATTAACTATCTACAAAACGGAGACTCCAAATCTTCATCTGCACTATTCCAGCATTTAGGTTCATGATTGATCAACAATTTGTTTGGCTTTATATGTTAATTCTTCTTTCAGCCACCAGGTTCCAGATGCTAGCATGATGCCAAGTGGACTTCCCTGGACAGACAACCCCACGAATGTGTCCTGGAGCCCTGCTTCTCCAGAGCCCTGCCCCACTAGGGAAAGAGAGACACAGGCTGGGAGTATGGATCGACCTGTCAACGTCCATGTTCAGCAGGGAAGCCATTACAGAAGCCAGACCTTCCACCTTCTACAGCCCATAATGACCTTGGGTCCATACTCCCAGAGGGATAAAGAATAGGAAAGCTATCAGGGGAGGGGATGGGATACAGAGTTCTGGTGGTGGGAATTGTGTGGAATTATACCCTTCTTATCCTGTGGTCTTGTCAATAATTATTAAATCAATTTTTTAAAAAAGAAAGAAAATATCCCTGGGAAATAATGAAAAAAAAAATCAGAAACATGGATCTAGCCTTATTTCCCTCAAGAGAAAGCACACACAGCGTAAAAGGCTGAAGTAATCGCTTCATCTTTTCTTTATCCCTGTTCCCTTAGGAGCAAAATGAAGGACACCTGATTCTGACCTCTGGCACCTTTTCCACCTCTGAAAGTTGAATTAATTGCTGGCAAAAGCAAACAAACCAAAATCCAAATACAATCAACCTGGTGAGAATGCAGAAGGGGTACACAGATGACCAGTGACATAGCGAAAAATATCCAAAGTCACTGATTATCATAGAAATGCGAATAAACAATGAGATGATAGGGGGTGTTGTGGTAGCGCAGTGGGTTAGGCGCAGGTGAAGCAAAGTGCAAGGACCGGCCTAAGGATCCCGGTTCAAGCTCCCGGCTCCCCACCTGCAGGGGAGTCACTTCACAGGCAGTGAAGCAGGTCTGCAGGTGTCTGTCTTTCTCTCCCCTTCTCTGTCTTCCCCTCCTCTCTCCATTTCTCTCTGTCCTATCAAACAACAATGATAGTAATAACAACAACAACAATAATAATAATGATAAACAACAAGGGCAACAAGAGAAAAAAAAAATGGCCTCCAGGAGCAGTGGATTCATGGTGCAGGCACCAAGCCCCAGCAATAGCCCTGGAGGCAAAAAAAAAAAAAAAAGTAAATGATAACCAAGAAAGGTGAATTTATCTTGTGGACATTGAGTCCCAGTGATAATCTTGGTGGTAATAAAAATATGTTTTGGGAGTCGGGCTGTAGCGCAGCGGGTTAAGCGCAGGTGGCGCAAAGCACAAGGACTGGCATAAGGATCCCGGTTAGAACCCCGGCTCCCCACCTGCAGGGGAGTCGCTTCACAGGCGGTGAAGCAGGTCTGCAGGTGTCTATCTTTCTCTCCTCCTCTCTGTTTTCCCCTCCTCTCTCCATTTCTCTCTGTCCTATCCAACAACAATAACAACAACAATAATAACTACAACAATAAAACAACAAGGGCAACAAAAGGGAATAAATATAAAAATAAATAAATAAATAAATAAAAATTAATAAAAAAATTTTTTAAAAATATGTTTTAAGTGTGCAAACTTTGGGTAAGATTTCAGGTCCTGGAAAAGGATGACAGAGGACCTAGTGGGGGTTGTATTGTTATGTGGAAAACTGAGAAATGTTATGCATGTACAAACTACTGTATTCACTGTCAACTGTAAAACATTAATCCCCCAATAAAAATACTAAAAAAAGAAAAAAAGATCTCAGGACCTAACATAACATGTGTGCGTCTGGCTGGGCCCAAGGACCTAATGCCTGATACCATAGTTAACAATATTGTATTGTCTAGTAGATGTTTGCTGAGAGGAAAGAGCTTAAGTATTTTTTTATTATTCCCTTTTGTTGCCCTTATTGTTTTATTGTTGTAGTTATTATTATTGTTGATGTTGATATCATCATTGTTGGAATGGACAGAGAGAAATGGAGAGAGGAGGGGAAGACAGAGAGGGGGAGAGAAAGACAGACACCTGCAGACCTGCTTCACTGCTTGTGAAGTGACTCCCCTGCAGGTGGGGAGCCAGATCCTTATGCTGGTCCTTGAGCTTGGTGCCATGTGCGCTTAACCCACTGCGCTGCCGCCTGACTCCCAAGAGTTTAGTTATTCTTATGTACAGAAAGGAAAAAATAAATTCAGGAGCTGATGGATTTTTTTAAATATTTATTTTATTTATTTATTCCCTTTTGTTGCCCTTGTTGTTTTATTGTTGTAGTTATTATTGTTGTTGTCGTTGTTGGATAGGACAGAGAGAAATGGAGAGAGGAGGGGAAGACAGAGAGGAGGAGAGAAAGATAGACACCTGCAGACCTGCTTCACTGCCTGTGAAGCGACTCCCCTGCAGGTGGGGAGCCGGGGTTCGAACCGGGATCCTTATGCCGGTCCTTGTGCTTTGCGCCACCTGTGCTTAACCCGCTGCGCTACAGCCCGACTCCCTGATGGATTTTTTTTAATAACTCATTGATGTGAATTCTTTCACAATATTTGTAACAAATTGCCATATTGGAAACTTTAAATCAAATTACTTGTCCAGTACACCTCAAAAACTGAAAGGCATAGAATAATATCTTTATGCTATAGCTTTATACTGAGTTTATAGAATAATGGTTATACAAAAAGACTTTTATGCCTGAGATTTTGAGGTTTCAGGTTCAGTCCCCGGTACCACCATAAAACAGAGCTTAGCAGTGCTCTGAAAAAACAAACACAAACTATTTTGCCTACACAGCTTCACCACTCCTGGCGACAATTTTCTTTTTCTCTAGATAGGGGGTGAGAGATGGAGGAAGAACGAGACAGTGAGAGAAGGAAGGATACCACAGCACTATTCCATCACTCATGAAGCTTACCCCTGCAGGTGCTTCTCTGTGGTGACCTGGGGCTCAAACCTAGAAGGAAAGGAGGGAGGGAGAAATAGAAAGAGAGAGAAAGAGAAAGGGAGGAAAGAAGGAAGGAAGGAAGGAAAGGATAGATAAAGAGAGAGGTATGGAGAGGTATCCTTTATTGGATAGAGGCAGAGAGAAATCAAGAGGGAAAGGAGAGATAGGGGAAGAGAGGGCTGAGATGATAACATAATGGTTGTGAAAAGGACTTTCTTGCCTGAGCTGAGCAGTACCCTGATCTTTCTGTGTCTTTGCATCTCTTTCATTAAAATGTAATAGATAAAATATAAGAGAGAGAGAGAGATACCTGCAGCACTGCTTCACTACTCATGAAGCTTCTCCCCTGCAGGCGGGGACTGGGGGTTTGAACCAAGGTCCTTTGTGCATTCTTACATTTGCACTCAACCAGGTACATCACCACTCAGCCCCTGTGTATTTATTTTAATGAAAGATAGGCAGGTAGCAAGAAAGATAGATACCAGAGCACGGCTCAGCTCTGAATTATGGTACTGCGAGGGATAAAACCTGGAACCTCAGAGCCTCGGACATCCAAGAATCTTTTGCACAAAAGATTCTATCCTATGTCCCCAGCAATTTTTTTGTTCTTGACCAGAGCACTGCTCAGCTCTGATCTTTAGCTTATTGATATTGTGGAGAATTGAATCTGGGAGCTCAGAGCCTCAGATCATGAAAGTTATTTGCATAACTGTTATGCTATCTTGTCCTTTACCATATCTGGAGTGGAACTTGAAGGAGTCCTGTTAAGTGAGATAAGCAGAGAAGTACAAAGACTCAATGATCTTTCTTATAGGTGGAATTTAAGAAAAAAAGAAAAGAAAGGAGAAACATTGGGTGGAATTTGCACTAAGTGTGGTCTACTGCAGTAGAGTCAAAGACTCTAAAGGAAGAAGATGAGGTGGGATTGGCAGGGTATCGGGGATCCAGTGCAGGATGGTGGAGAATTGAAGTTGGTGGTGGGAGTGGTGTGTGGACACCTAGCATGAAGAGATAAGGAGCTGTGCTTATGTGGCAACGACTATCTTGTGGATCACTGTTTACCTAATAAATTGGTTTGCTAAAAGCGAAACAAAACAAAGACTTGAAAGATGGTGCAGCGGATACAGGGTTGGACTCTCAAACACAGGGCCCACAGTTCACACCCTGGCATCACATGTACCAGAGTGATGTGGTTCATTCTCTCTCTCTCTTTTTCTCTCTCTCTCCCTCTCCCTCCCTCTCCCTCTCCCTCTCTCTCTCTCTCTCACACACACACACATACATGCACACACACACACACACACATACACTCAAATACAAAAATGTTAAAAAAAAGTTATGGTGTATATATATTCAGTGGAATACTACCCTCCAATAAAAAAATAAGAGAGATCTCATTTGAAACAACAATAACAAACTAATGAAACGAGGTAACTAACACACTGTGAAATAGAAGCTGAAGGATGACTATCAGATAGTTCTGCTCATATGTGGAATATAAAGATCTAACGCAAATCAATCTGAAAAAGAAGAAGAGGGGCTGGATAGTGGAGCACCTGGTTGAGAGCACATATTACAATGCACAAGGACCCAGGTTCAAGCCCCCCGGTCCCCACCTGTGGAGGAAAGCTTTGCAAGTAGTGAGTGTTGCAAGTGTCTCTCTGTCTCTATCACCCCCTTCCCTCTTTGTTTCTGGCTATCTTTGTCCAGTAAATCAATAAAAGATAAAAAATTAATAAAAATATTTCTAGGGGACCAGGTGGTGGCGCACCTGGTTAAGCACACACAGTACAGTGCACAAGGACCCAGGTTCAAGCCCCTGATCCCCACCTGCAGGGGGAAAGCTTCATGAGTGGTGAAGCAGGGCTGCAGGTGTCTCTCTGCCTCTCTCCCTCTCTTTCTCTCCCTTCCTTCTTGATTTCTGGTTGTCTCTATCCAATAAATAAAGATAAAAATTTTTAAATAGGGAATCTTGCGGTAGCGCAATGGGATAAGTGCACTTGGCGCAAAGTGCAAGGACCTGCGTAAGGATCCCGGTTCGAGCCCCCGGTTCCCCACCCCCACCTGCAGAGGAGTCGCTTCACAGGTGGTGAAGCAGGTCTGCAGGTGTCTATCTTTCTCTTCCCCTTTCTGTCTTCCCCTCCTCTCTCCATTTCTCTCTGTCCTATCCAACAATAATGACATCAACAACAACAACAATAATAACTACAACAATAAAACAACAAGGGCAACAAAAGGGAATAAATAAATACTAAAAAAAAAGTAAATAAAAATATTTCTTAAAAATAAAAGAAAAAGAAGGCAACTTAACTGTCTCTTGGATTTTGTGAGAACTGTAGTGGTTCCGGGTGGGTGTGTATGTGGTGAGGTGCGCAGAACTTTGGTGGGGACTGTAGTGACTCGTACACCACGTGTGTGGGTGTGAAATTATACCCTTCAGCGTTTGCAGTTTTGAAAAACAGGGTTAAGTCACTAATAAAATCTGAAAAGAAAATTAAAGCCCCACTGTAGGGAAAGATGAACTCGGGGTGGCAGGGGGAGGGGTGGTTTCAATAAAAAGCTGACGGGGGTAAAGAGATGATTCGGCGGTAGAGCACAGGACTTACAAGCGTGAGACCTGCGGTCCGGTCACAGGCGTCATAAGGCTGCACCAGCCTCTCACAGGAAAATAACTGGCCACACAGG
Organism: Erinaceus europaeus; assembly: GCF_950295315.1. Classification (NCBI taxonomy): domain Eukaryota; kingdom Metazoa; phylum Chordata; class Mammalia; order Eulipotyphla; family Erinaceidae; genus Erinaceus; species Erinaceus europaeus. The sequence goes on along the minus strand of NC_080174.1, from coordinate 84,630,970 downwards.
ATGTGTAAGTATGAGGTCCTGAATCCCAAACCCTCTAGTGCATACGCCAAAGCTATGCTCCGATAGATTTGCAGATTCATTTCATTTGTTTTCTTAGATTTTTAAAGATGTTTTATTTTTATTTTTAGATTTATTTTATATATTAGAAAAAGTTTCATATAAGACCCAGAGAAAGAGAGAAAATTCAGAGTGCCACTCTGTTATATGCTGTGCCAGGAATTCAACTGAGAGTCTCCTGCAAACCCAAAGCCTACCAATTATTTCTCTCTTCCCCCTCCCCCTTCTCCTCCCCTTCTTTCTCCCCCTTTTTCTCCCCATCCTTCTCCTTCCCCCCCTTCTTCCCCTCTTTCTTTTTTTTTTTTTAATATTTTTTATTTTTTTTATTTATTTATTCCCTTTTGTTGCCCTTGTTGTTTTATTATTGTAGTTATTATTGTTGTCGTCGTTGTTGGATAGGACAGAGAGAAATGGAGAGAGGAGGGGAAGACAGAGAGGGGGAGAGAAAGATAGACACCTGCAGACCTGCTTCACCGCCTGTGAAGCGACTCCTCTGCAGGTGGGGAGCCGGGGTTCGAACCGGGATCCTTATGCTGGTCCTTGTGCTTAGCGCCACCTGCGCTTAACCCGCTGCGCTACAGCCCGACTCCCTCCCCTCTTTCTTTTTTTTTTAAAGTTTTTTTAATATCTATTTATTTATTCCCTTTTGTAGCCCTTGTTGTTTTATTGTAGTGGCTAATATTGTTGTTGTCGTTGTTAGGACAGAGAGAAATGGAGAGAGGAGGGGAAGACAGAGGGGGAGAGAAAGACAGACACCTGCAGACCTGCTTCACCACCTGTGAAGCAACTCCCCTGCAGGTGGGGAGCCGGGGGCTCGAACCGGGATCCTCAAGCCGGTCCTTGCACTCACACCACGTGTGCGCCGCCACCGGACTCCCTCTTCCCCTCTTTCTTCTCCTCTTCTCCCCTTCCTCTCTCTCCCACTCCCCCTCTCCCTTCCCCTTCCTCTCCCTTCCTCTTCTCTTTCTTTCTTCCCCTCTCTCTTCTTCTCTCTCCCTTCCTCTCTCTCCTTTTCCCTTCCCCTTCTCCTCCCCCTCCCTTTTTCCTCTTTCTCCCTCTCTGCCTTTTACTCTCTCTCCCCTTCCCCTTCTCCCAACTCTCCTCCTCTCCCTCTCCTGTCCTCTCTCCTTTTCTCTCTCCCTCGTTCCCCCCTCTCAACCCCCCTTCCTTCCCTTTCCTCCCCTCCCCCCATGAATACATAAATCTGCGGTGTTGATAGCTCATCCAGCATGGCACACCCCTCACGTGAGCAGGAGGGCACTGTGTTTGAGCGTCATGGACAGCAGGAGAAAGTTCCAGCTGGTCAAGCATATTGGGCTGGTTTGCACTACACACATCCCCCTTTCTTCTCAAAATATAGACTAATGGAAAGTAGCCCCAGGGAAGCCACTGAATGTTGGCATGATACATGTGTGATACCTAGGACCACTCACAAAGTAAGTAATTAAATAAAAATTATATAGACTGAATTTGGGGAAATATTTGGCTCCGGTCCTGATTTGAAGGAAATTGAAGAAAATCCTCCCAAGACAAATACAAAAGAGTTTTGAAGGGACAAAATCCACATGCCAGGCCTCTGTGAAACATATGGGCTAGTATAATGTGGATTAAAAAACATTTAATTCATAAACATACATAAAAATGTATGTATGTATCTTTAGGGAACCTGAACTGGAATGAGCGTATCGCACCAAAGTAAAAGACTCTGGGGTGGGTGGGGAGAATACAGGTCCAAGAAGGATGACAGAGGACCTAGTGGGGGTTGTATTGTTATATGGAAAACTGAGAAATGTTATTCAAGTACAAACTATTGTATATACTGTCGAATGTAAAACATTAATTTCCCAACAAAGAAAAAAAATATATATATATATCTTTAGGGAAAGCAAAGGAAAAGAAAGGCCTGAATTTTAGCATTTGGATTTACTATCTGCATCATAAGAACTCCTTGGATAATTTCTAATAAGACAGACATTGAAAGGGAAGGAGAGAGAGAGGTAGAGAGAGAGACACTTGCAGGGTGGTCAGGCGGTGACACACTTGGTTAAGTGAACACACTACAGTGCACAAGGACCCATTTAAGCCCCTGATCCCCACCTGCAGGGGAAAAAACTTCATGAGTTGTGAAGCAGAGCTGTAGGTATCTCTCTGTGTCTCTAACCTCTCAATTTCTATCTCTATCCAATAGTAAATAAGTAAAAGATTAAAAAGCGGGAGTCGGGTGGTAGCGCAGTGGGTTAAGCGCACATGGCGCAAAGCACAAGGACCAGCAGAAGGATCCCAGTTCCAGCCTCGGCTCCCCACCTGCAGGGGAGTCGCTTCACAGGCGGTGAAGCAGGTCTGCAGGTGTCTGTCTTTCTCTCCCCCTCTCTGTCTTCCCCTCCTCTCTCCACTTCTCTCTGTCCTATCCAACAGTGACGACATCAACAATAACTACAACAATAAAACAACAAGGGCAACAAAAGGGAATAAACAAATAAAATAAATATTTTTTAAAAAGATTAAAAAGAAAAAAGAGAGAGAGACCTGCAGCACTGCTTCCACTGATCATGAAGTTTCCCCCTGCAAGTGGGGCCCCGAGGCTTGCACCCAGACTCTTGCACATGGTAATGTGGGCACTCCAGGTAACTGGTCTCTTGTCTACTTCACTTAGACCATACTGCCTTTACAAACATTCTCCTTCTGTTCTCTGGAATCCACTGTTAGCCTATACATCAGAATACCTCCTCACCATTTATAGGAAAGGAGAACACAGCAGAATCACAGTAGTGAGTGAGAGAGCTTTCATTTGTATCTTAGCTCTGAAATCACTGTGAAACCTTGAACACTGATATGATTTTTTTCTAAAGTCTCAGAAAGAATCAAGCCCCAAGCCCCCACCACAGCCCCAAACAACACCCCTCTTTTCAAAAATGAACATAGTTGCCATTTCACAACGGCTTTTTTCTCTCAATGGGCTTCCCAGTATTTTTTTAAATATTTATTTATTCATTTTCTCTTTTTGTTGCCCTTGTTTTATTGTTGTACTTATTATTGTCATTGTTATTGATATCTTTGTTGTTGGATAAGACAGAAAGAAATGGAGAGAGGAGGGGAAGACAGAGAATGGGAGAGAAAGATAGACACCTGCAAACCTGCTTCACCACCTGTGAAGCGACTCCCCTGCAGGTAGGGAGCCGGGAGCTTGAACCGGGATCCTATGCCGGTCCTTGTGCTTTGCACCACCTATGCTTAACTGTGGTGCTACCGCCCGACTCCCTTCCCAGGAATTTTTATGTATTAATAGATTAGCCTCGGGCTGATTAGAAATGTGGGCTGTAGTATTCTGTGTGCGGATTCTATCAGCAGAAACTGTAATTTACCTCACTGAGACGGCCTCAGTGCCTTTTGTGGGCAGGGTGGTTTCACTTGGTGATAGCATCAAAGAAGAGGGGCATTTGACAGTTGTTCTGGCCAGTGGGTTAATACGGGGAAATTCCAATGGGCACTGTAGATCAATGGTTAGCAAAGTTTGGTGAAATCATTTAATTTGGTGAAATCATTTAGACAATGAAATTAAACAAGGAAGAGTGTGTAGCAGACACTTAGGGTATGACATAGTCAGAGAGACTCTGGTTTAGGAGCTGGGAAGGTGGCAGTTGGGCGGTAGCGCAGCGGGTTAAGCGCAGGTGGCAAAGCGCAAGGACCTACATAAGCATCCTGGTTCGAGGCTCTGGCTCCCCACCTGCAGGGGAGTCGCTTCACAGGCGGTGAAGCAGGTCTGCAGGTGTCTGTCTTTCTCTTCTCCTCTCTGTCTTCCCCTCCTCTCTCCATTTCTCTCTGTCCTATCCAACAACATCAATAACAACAATAATAACTACAACAACAATAAAAAGGGAAAATAAATATTAAATTTTTTTTTTTAGGTTTCTAGGAGCTGGGAAGGGGCTCAGGAGACAGAAAGCATGCAGGACCTAAGGTTCTTGAGCTGCACATGGCAAGGTGGTGTTCTGGGCTGACTCTTGCTCTCCCATTAAATGCAGGCATACACATATACATTCCCAGAGTTACATAAATCTCAGAGACATAATACCTACATACTTTTTTGAGCCGTCTCCAGGGTTATCGCTGGGGCTCGGTGCCTGAACTACAAATCCACTGTTCCTGGAGGCCCTTTTTTTTTTTTTTTCCCTATTTTTGTTGTCCTTTTGCCCTTGTTGTTATTGCTATTGTTCTTGGACAGGACAGAGAGAAATGGACAGGGGAGGGGAAGACAGAGAGGAGGATAGACACCTGCAGACCTGCTTCACCACTTGTGAAGCGACTCCCCTGCAGGTGGGAAGTGGGGGGCGGGGGAGGTGCTTCCAACCAGGATCCTTATGCTGGTCCTTGAGATTCGCACCACTTGCGCTTAACCCACTGCACTACCACCTCTGCAAGTGGGGGGCAGATAGGCTCAAACTGGGATCCTTATGCAGGTCCTTGCGCTTTGCGCCCCTTGAGCTTAACCCGCTGCGCTACCGCCCGGCCCCCACGGCCATCTTTTCCAGTGTCGTTGTTGTTGGATAGGACAGAAAGAAACAGAGAGGAGGAGAAAAACAGAGAAGAGATGTAAAAGATAAAACACCTGCGGACCTGCTTCACCACTTGTGAAGCAACACCCCCTCCACAGACAGGGAGCCCGGAGCTCGAACCTGGATCTTTGCTCGGGTTCCTGTGCTTTGTGTTATGTGCGCTGCCGCCAGGGCCCCTCTGGGACACTGTTTTATTCAGGCACCGAGACACAAAAAGAAGCAGAGGCCGGGAGAGGCACCGTAGTACCAGAGATTCCTCCAGTGCTACGGCATCCATCCTGTGGTGCTGGGGTTCAGACATGTACCTCTGGCACAAAAGGTAAAAGCAGACATCCTACCCACTGAGTTCTCTCTCCAATACACATAGACTTTTTTTTTAATGCTTTGCACATTTTTTAAAATATTTATTTTATTTTATTTATTCCCTTTTGTTGCCCTTGCTGTTTTTTTTTATTGTTGTAGTTAGTATTGTTGTTGTCGTTGTTGAATAGGACAGAGAGAAATGGAGAGAGGAGGGGACGACAGAGAGGAGGAGAGAAAGACAGACACCTGCAGACCTGCTTCACCGCCTGTGAAGCGACTCCCCTGCAGGTGGGGAGCCGGGGTTCGAACCGGGATCCTTATACCGGTCCTTCTGCTTTGCGCCACCTGCGCTTAACCCGCTGTGCTACAGCCCGACTCCCACACATAGACTTTTTTTTTTTTAGAGAAAGACTTGATTTCAGTTATGAAGAAGCGTATCCTGGTTCACAAAGTTGAAACACTTTTTTTTTATATAGGTCAACTACCAACCTGCCTTGTTTCTACTGTGAAGTTCTTTCTTCTCTTCTTTCTTTCTTTCTTTCTTCCTTTCTGTCCTTCTTTCTTTTCGCCTCCAGGGTTATTGCTGGGGCTTGGTACCTGCATCGAAAATCCACTGCTCCTGGAGGCTGTTTTTTCCCTTTTTATTGCCCTTGTTGTTTTATCGTTGTTTTGGTTATTATTGTTGTTATTAATGTCGTTGTTGCTGGATAGGACAGAGAGAAACGGAGATGGGGAAGGCAGAGAGGGGGAGAGAAAGATAGACACCTGCAGACCTGCTTCACCGCTTGTGAAGCGACACCCTTGCAGCTGGGGAGCTGGGGGCTCAAACCCGGATCCTAAAGCCGATCCTTGCTCTTAGTGGCATGTGCGCTTAACCCACTGTGCTACCACCCAACCCCCCACTTGTTTTTAATTCTCTTTTTTATTTTTTTATTATCTTTATTTATTGGACATTGACAGCCAGAAATTGAGAGGAGGGAAGCTAGAAAGGGAGAGAGACAGACACCTGCAGCCCTGCTTCACCACTCGATAAGCTTTTCCCTGCAGGTGGGGACCAGGGGCTTGAACCTGGGTCCTTGTGCACTGTAGCATGTGCTCAACCAGGTGCACCACCAAACGGCCCACCCTATTTTTTAAAAAAGATTTTTTTAAATTTTTTTATTTATTATTTTATTTTATTTATTTATTCCCTTTTGTTGCCCTTGTTGTTTTATTGTTGTAGTTATTATTGTTGTTGTCATCGTTGTTGGATAGGACAGAGAGAAATGGAGAGAGGAGGGGAAGACAGAGAGGGGGAGAGAAAGATAGACACCTGCAGACCTGCTTCACCACCTGTGAAGCGACTCCCCTGCAGGTGGGGAGCCGGGGTTCTAACCGGGATCCTTATGCCGGTCCTTGTGCTTTGCGCCACCTGCGCTTAACCCGCTGCGCTACAGCCCGACTCCCAAGATTTTTTTATTCATTTATTAGAAAGATGGGAGGAGAGAGAAAGAACCAGATGTCACTCTGGTACATGTGCTGCCGGGGATTGAACTCAGGGCCACATGCTTGAGAGTCTAACGCCTTTTCCACTGCACCACTTCCTGGACCACTTAAAACACTTTTCAATTAATGCTACTCATCTAGAACAATCGGTCATGAAATAACTGGTGAGGCTGAATGCAGTTAATCAAAATAAGGGGATATCTAGAAAATTTCCACATCATTTTCAACATCAAACATCACTGGACCTGAGTAGAAACAAGGAAAGCCCAAAGCAATATATATTTGGGATAGAGAAACTGAGGGGGGGGGGGATACAGAGAGGAAGAAAGAGAGGGCTGGGAACATGGCATAATGGTTCTGCAAAAGACTTCCCTGTCTGAGGCTCTGAGGTCCCAGGTTCATTCCCCAGTATCATCTTTAGCCAGCGCTGAGTAGGCTCTGATCTCTGTCTTTCTCTTTATCTCTGTCATGAAAAAAAAAATATATATATATATATATATATAAAGAGAGACCTGCACTACCACTTTACTATTCAATGAAGATTCCCCCTTGCCCATGGGGATCGGGGGAATTTTAACTGAGTACATGCTTTTTGTTTACTTCCTTATTTGTTTTTGTCTTTTTGACAGAGACAGCCAAGGCAGAGAAGCAGAGAGTGAAAAAGACCACCGTTTCCTTCAGTGCACTGGGGACCAGGCTTGAACCTGGGATGTGCACATGGCAAAGCAATACACTAATCAAGTGAGCTCTTCTGCCAACCCCCGAGTATTTTTATATATGAAACTGTCAAACCCCAGTCTGGGGGTCTTATGGAGAAAGAGACTAGAAAACCTGGCAGTGTGAGACCACAAAGGGTACCACCCCTGGCAGGTACTGGAGAGCTGCATAAATTTTGAAGCAGAGAAATGATATAGTTAGGTTTGCAATAGAAAATGACCACTTTAATAATCCTTTGGAGAACAAAAGCTCTTAGAAAAACTGAGACAGAGACCAGAAAAAGATTAGTCCAGATTTGAAGGGACTTGAATAAAACTATATTCATTTCACAATTTTGTCTAGCATGAGCAAGATTCACAGGTTTACTTGAATTGAAGAGACTTAGTGACACTTTATTTTTATTTAATTAAAGGTTAATTCTTTTTATTTTTATTTTTTTGTTTTATATTTATTTATTTATTGTATAGAGACAGCCAGAAATCAAGAGGGAAGGGGGTGATAGAAAGAGGAGAGAGAGAGAGGGAGTCGGGCGGTAGCGCAGCGGGTTAAGCGCAGGTGGCGCAAAGCCCAAGGACTGGCGTAAGGATCCCGGTTCGAGTCCCCGGCTCCCCACCTGCAGGGGAGTCACTTCACAGGCGGTGAAACAGGTCTGCAGGTGTCTGTCTTTCTCTCCCCCTCTCTGTCTAACCCTCCTCTCTCCATTTCTCTCTGTCCTATCTAACAACAATAACTACAACAATAAAACAACAAGAGCAACAAAAGGGAATAAATAAATAAATGTAAAAAAAAAAAAGAGGAGAGAGAGACACCTACGGCCCTGCTTCACCACCCTCAATGCTTTCTCTACAGGTGAGGGCTGGGGGCCTGAGTCCTTGCACACTGCAATGTATGCTCTCAACCAGGTGTGCTACCATCTGACCTCTAATTCCATGTCCTTCATAGGTGAGAGACAGAAACCAGAGCAGTACCCTGGCATAAGCTGTGCTGGGACTGGAACTGAGGACTCCAGGCTTGCAAGTCACGTACCGCTTCCTGAGTCTGAAGACAGAACCAACTCTCCTCAAAAAAATCCCTTCAGGGAATCGGGCAGTAGCGCAGCAGGTTAAGCGCACATGGCGCAAAGCGCAAGGACTGGCCTAAGGATCCCGGTTCGAGCCCCTGGCTCCCCACTGGCAGAGGAGTCACTTCACAGGCGGTGAATCAGGTCTGCAGGTGTCTATCTTTCTCTCCCCCTCTCTGTCTTCCCCTCCTCTCACCATTTCTCTCTGTCCTATCCAATAACAATGATGTTAATGACAACAACAATAATAACTACAACAATAAAACAACAAGGGCAACAAAAGGAAATAAATAAATAAATAAATAAATAAATAAATAAATCTCTTCAAATCTTGGCAATTCTAAATGCAAGCGGGATTTCCAGGCTAGGAGGAGAGAAAGTACAGAAGAGAGGACAAAGAGGAACCACAGTGGAAAATTATAAGCCATCTATGAATTGGCAAAAGGCCTTCTTGTTGGGCATTATGCCAGCTCCCCTGCAATGCTTGATATTATGGCCTATTTACATAATCGTGTTTTGCCTGAAAGATCCCCACCCATGCCTACAGGATACATAAATCCCGCCAGCCTTCTACCTTCCCAGAATGCCTTGTTTTCTCCACCTCCTTTCCTAGCCAATCTCGTTCCTGACTTGCCACTTCCGTTTTTACCCTATAAACCCTGCTGTTCCAGTTTCGCTCTTTTTCTCTTCCGAGTCTCCAGGTCTCGAGAAGACCTGGAGAAGGGCTGGCATGCATAGCAAGAGGCAGCCATTTTGCTAGCTCCATGTGGCCTAAACCTGCTGTGCTCACACCTGACTCTGGAACATCAGCATCAATAAAGAATTTTATTACCACGCCGCCACGACTTCCTCATCTCTCTCTCTGGCGAAGCTAGCCCGGCATCTTCTTTTCAGTTTCTACAAGGAGTGTGTGGTGGCACAGAGTTTGGAAAAGATAAAACAAATTAATCTCCCCCATGTCACTGTCTGGCTAGCAACTCAAGAGAGATGACCCAGGAACTGAGCTGCCGGTGGTGAAGTGGTTCAAATCTTTATCATAAACACACACTCCTTGCACAAAAGCTGAAAAGGATAAAGGAGAGCTAAGTGTCGCCAACCTGCAGACACTATCATGATGCCAACCTGACTCCCCTGGGCAGACGACCACCTCACCAATGTGTCCCAGAACCTCATGTCCCCAGAGCCCCACCCCATTAGGGGAAAATAGACATAGGCTGGGGGTATGGATCAACCTACCAACGTCCATGTCCAGTGAAGAAGCAATTACAAAATTCAAACATTCCACTTTCTGCACCCCATAAAGAATTTTAATTCATACTCCTAGAAGAATAAAGAATAGGAAAGCTTCCAATGGAGGGGATGGGACATGGAACTCTGATGGTTGGAGCTGTGTGGAATTGTACTCCTGTTATCTTACAATCTTGTTAATCATTATTAATTCACTAATGCAAGTTTTAAAAAAGATTTACTTACCTATTTATTTATTTATATTTATTCCCTTCTGTTGCCCTTGTTTTATTGTTGTAGTTATTATTGTTGTCGTCATTGTTGGATAGGACAGAGAGAAATGGAGAGAGGAGGGGGAAGACAGAGAGGGGGAGAGAAAGATAGACACCTGCAGACTTGCTTCACTGCCTGGGAAGCGACTCCCCTGCTGGTGGAGAGCCAGGGCTCAAACTGGGATCCTTACATCGGTCCCTGCGCTTTGTGCCACATGTGCTTAACCCACTGCACTACAGCCTGACTCTCTACTTATTATTTTTTAATGAGAGATCCAGAGAGATATATCTATTTCTTTTTTTTCCAATTTTTTAAAAAAATATTTATTTATTATTTATTCCCTTTTGTTGCCCTTGTTGTTGTAGTTATGATTGGTGTTCTTGTTGTTGGATAGGACAGAGAGAAATGGAGAGAGGAGGGGAAAACAGAGAGGGAGAGAGAAAGACACCTGCAGACCTGCTTCACCGCTTGTGAAGTGACTCCCCTGCAGGTGGGGAGCCGGGGGCTTGAACCGGGATCCTCACGCCAGTTCTTATGCTTTGCGCCACTTGCGCTTAACCCGCTGCACTACAGCCCAACTCCCTTTTTCCAATTTTTAAAAAAAATATTTATTTATTCCCTTTTGTTGCCCTTGTTGTTTTACTGTTGTAGTTATTATTGTTGATATTATTGATGTATTATTATTGTTGGATAGGACAGAGAGAAATGGAGAGAGGAAGGAAAGACAGAGAGGGAGAGAAAAAGATAGACACTTGCAGACCTGCTTCACCTCTTGTGAAGCAACTCCTCTGCAGGTGGGGAGCTGGGGGCTGGAACTGGGATCCTTATGCCAGTCCTTGTGCTTTGTGCTATGTGCGCTTAACTCGCTGTGCTACCACCCGACACCCAGATATATCTATTTCTATACAGGAGAGAGAGAGAGAAGGACTCCAGAACACTGATCATCTCTGGCTTATTGTAGTGCTGGGGATTGAACCTTGAACCTCAGCACCTAAGGCATGAAATTCTTTTTTTTTTTTTTTTTTTACTGGAGCACTGTTCTGCTCTGGTTTGTGGTGGTATGGGGTGTTGTACCTGAGACTTTGGAGCCTTAGGCATGAGAGTCTTTTTGCATAACCAGTATTTTATCTACCCTCTGCCCTGCAATTATTTTGCATAACCATGATACTATCTCCTCAGCCACAAAAATGCATTTTAACGAGAGAGGAAAGAAATCAAAGCTTATCTCTGGCATCTACAGGTCATGGGCTGAACTCAGAATCCCAGGCTTGCCAGTCCAACATACCACATGATGTTCCATCTCTTGGGCTTCAAGAAATTCTTCTTTAAAGAGTTATTCTTTGTTTCAAGGAATAAAAATCATTCTGAGGGAAGGGACATGGGGGAGATTAGCTTGTTTTGTCTTTTCCAAACTCTGTGCCAACACACACTCCTTGCAGAAACTAAAAGGAAGGCCTCCAGATCAACCTCTAGCTAGCATGAGCTGAAGGGCTTCACCATTGGCCCCCGCAGTAGGTCATCAACAAACATTTCTTGAATGAGTTCCTTAAGGGCAACATCGGTACCCTCATCATCTTTGTCTCTTTATCACCTGACCCAGAGCTGGGCTTATGTTTCTCAGAAAAAAAAATGGTTCTTGATGAAAGTGGGATAATTAATTAACAACCAGAAATGTTTCCGAATAACTACATTTCTCCAACATGATCTCAAAAGTACAACTTGACATCTTTCACAGGATTGCTTGCCCTTATACTGGACCAGAGAACTGTCTTCAAAAGTTGTAGAATTACACTGATTAGATGGGATTTTATAGGTAATCATTCCATTTATGTAGACACATAAGTAGTTTTTGTGGGTTTTTTTTTTTTTTTTGACATTTTCCTATCTGATTCTGTAAGTTCTGCCATTGCCTGGCTATTAATACATCTAGATTTTAATTAAACAACTCAGTAAATCATCATAAAATAGTAGGAATAGAATAGTGCTTGTCTTTAATCCATAGATTTCAGTATAGTTACATTTATTTATTTATTTATTTATTTATTTATTTTTTGCCTCCATGCTGGGCTGGCTTCGTGGAGAGAGAGACAAGGGACTCATGGCAGAGCGGGAACACAATGCAATGCCTTTATTGATCAGAGATAATGCCTTTATATCTTAGAAACCAGAAGTGGCAAATCGGAAAAGCAAATGGCTAGGAGAAGGGCTGGAGAAAAGAACGTGAAGGTAGAAAGCTTCCATAGCAGCTGTTGCAAAGGTTCTAACCAGTGGGATTAACCAATGCACTTGCAGGCAGGGCGGGTCTCAGGCAAAACAATGATTATGTAAATAGACCACAGCATCAGCAATGAAGCATGGAGCAGGGGGAGCTGGTTTAATGCCCAACACCTCCAAGGTTATTGCTGGGCTTGGTGCCTGCACAAAGAATCCACCCTGTGGCCATTTTTTTTCCCCTATGATTTTTTGGATAGGACAGAAATTGAGAGAGGAGGGGAAGATAGAGAGGAAGAGAGACAGAGAGACACCTGAAGACCTGCTTCACTGCTTGTGAAGTGATGCGCCTTCAAGTGGGGAGTCAGGGGCTGGAACCTGGGTCCTTGAGCCTATCCTTGCACTTCATAGCATATGTGCTTAACCTGGTGTGCCACTGCCCGCCCCCGCCCCCCGTATAGTTACTTGTAGTGAGACTTTTCTAGAGCTGAAATATAAACTTCTTGAAGAAGGACCTAGTCTTCAATGTCACAGAACTCTCACTGCCAACCAGGAGGCTTGTTGAGTTTTTTTTCCCTTTCTTTCTTTTAATATTCATTTATTTTTATTGCCCCCAGGGTTATCACTGAAGCCCAGTGCCAATACTATGAATCCACCACTCTCAGTGGCCATTTTCCTCTTTTTTTTCCCCCCTTTCCTTTTCTATTCTATTTGAAAAGACAGAGAGAACTTTAGAGGGCAAAGGAAGATAGAGAGGGAAGGGTAGACCTAACCAGCAGACCTGCTTCACTGCTCTTGAAGCGTCTTCCTTGCAAACAGAGCCTCATACGCAGGTCCTTACACATAGTGATGTGTATGCTCAGCTAGGGGCACCACTGCCTGGCTCTAGCTTGTTGAAGTTTAAAGAGCAGGAAGCCGAGGGCTGGGCGGTTGTGCAATGGGTTAAGCGCTCATGGCGTGATGCACAAGGACCAGCATAGAGAGCCTGGTCCAAAGCCCTGGCTCCCCACTTGAATGGGGGTCTCTTCAAGGGCGGTGAAGCAGGTCTGCAGGTGTCTATCTTTCTCTCCCTCTCTCCGTCTTCCCCTCCCCTCTTGATTTCTCTTTGTCCTATCCAACAAGAATAACAACAACAACAACAAGGGCCAACAAAATGGGAAAAATGGCCTCCGAGAGCAGTGGATTCATAGTGCAGGCACCGAGCCCCAGTGATAACCCTGGAGACTAAATCAATCAATCATTCAATCAATAAATAAAGGTTTAAGATGCAAAAGTAACTATTACAGCTGCTTGTTGCTGTTCATGTTCCAACAACTGTACTGGTTATCTAATACATTTAACTAAATCCATCATATACTTTTAATTTTACTTGCTAGGACAGAGAAAAACAGAGAGAGGAAAGAGAGAGAGGAAGAGAGAAAGAGATATCTGTGGCACTGTTTCACTGCTCATGAAGCTTCCCTCTTAGAGGTAAGGACTGGGACTTGAACTTGGGTCCTTATGGTTGGTAATGTGTGTGCTCAATTGGGTGCATTACCATCTAGCCCATAATTTGATCAAATTTCAGTCCTAAAGACAGCCCTTTGGGGGATGGGTAGTGGCAGCACCTGGTTGAGCACACCTGTTACAATGTGCAAGGACCTAGGTTCAAGCCCCCCAGTCCTCACCTGCAGGAGGAAAGCTTCACGTGGCTAAACAATGCTGCAGGTGTCTCCTTCTCTTTCCCTCTCTCTACCCCCCCTTCCTCTCAATTTTTCACTATCTTTATCAAATAAATAAAGATAATAAAGACATTTTAAAAAGTCTGCCCTTTGAACTAGGGGCCACTATGCTCATTTTATGAGTAAAGAAACTGAAAATCAGAATTGATGAGTAACTTGTTCAGGATGGTACAGCTCAAAGATTGACAGAGCTGAGAATCATACCTGATTCCAAGGACACACATCAGAAAGTTGACAAGAGTGTCCTGGAGAAATGGAAGCTTGTTGGAGTACCTATGAGAATTCTATTTATTTACCAGGGGGGCTAAAGTTCAGTCTTCATAAAGACATGCGAGTGTAAATTGTATCAGATGGGTGATACTTTTCTGTTTTATCTGTCCAGCTTTGTAGTTAAGCAAGCAAACGTTATATAATTAGGCTTCATCTCCACCTTCACTTGCTAGATGCTGCTATTACACTTAAAATTCGGATCACATTGCCATTATTTGGGATGAAACATAAGGACTTTTTTTATTTTATATATTATTGAACAGAGACAGAGAGAACTTGAGAGGGAAGGGGGGAGGTAGAGATGGGGAAAGAAAGACACCCGCAGTCCCGTTTCACCACTCATGACACTTTCCCCCCTATAGGTGGGGACCAGGGGCTTGAATCTGGGTCCCTGCACACCATGCTTTGAGCACTTAATTATGAATGCATTGCCTGGCCCTGTCAAACGTAAGGATTTTAGTTGTCCCAATCCAAAGGAATATGTACAGCTCAAGCTCAGATAGGCAATGGAACTTCATTGGTCTGAATTCATATGGACAGTCTGTGACAGCCCAGCCCCTCCTCTGAGCTAAGACTGTCATTGCAGAAGCAGTCACTCTCGAGACTTTTAAAATCATGTAAGGCACTGGTGCATTGGATTGAGCACACCACTCACGATGTGCAAGGACCCAGGTTCAAGCCCCTGGAACCTACCCACAGGGTTGAAGCTTCCTGAATGTGAAGCAGTGTAGCAGGTACCTACCTATCTCTTTGTCCTTCTCTGTCTCTCCTTCCCCTATCAATTTACCTCAGTCTTATAAAAATAAATTCATAAATAAACATTTAAAAAATAAAGTTATAGAAGTACACTCTTTTAAAAAATATATTTATTTATTTCCCTTTTGTTGCCCTGTTTCTTTTATTGTTGTAATTATTGTTGTTGTGATTGATGTCATTGTTGCTGGATAGGACAGAGAGAAATGGAGAGAGGAGGGGAAGACAGAGAGGGGGAGAGAAAGACAGACACCTGCAGACCTGCTTCACTGCCTGTGAAGCGACTCCCCTGCAGGTGGGGAGCTGGCAGCTCAAACCGGGGTCCTTACACTGGTCCTTGTGCTTTGTGCCACTTGCACTTAACCTGCTGCGCTACTGCCTGACTCCCTGGAAGTGCATTCTTTATCAAGATGCTGACATCTTTTTGGCAGCTCTCTTCAGCTTACTTAACTGTCAGCCTCCTCTCTAGTTTCCTGGATCCCAGGAAGACCAGAAAAAGTAAGAATGATGCCTCTGATAATTTATTCATGGCCCAAAAGTTAAATCACAACTTCAACTTCACCAACCTTTTGGAGTCCATGAAAGCAAAAGTCAAAGGGCAAACACTGGCATGATCAATTATTTGCATAAGGAAGAATTTGAAAAAGAGCAGCCAAATATGGTCAAAACAGGAGAGAAAGCACTTGGTCAAAGAGAGAGAGAGGGCGAGGGAGAAGAAGAGGGAGAAAGAGAGGGAGAGAGAGAGAGAAAGCAAATTCAGTTTGGCTTGGCACTGTAAATCAGGAGCCTGCCAAAAATGGTCTGCAAAGGTGTGAGAATCCAAAAAGTATCTCCAGTGTTCTCCTCTCACCAAAAACATGGAAGGAATTTCCTACAGATGGTCAGGATGGAATTAGAGAAGGTGGGGGGATCCTCCTTAGGCTCATTCATAGCCAGACAAAGCACTAAACATGGCAGACAAAAAGAAAGGAAGAACACACATGGCCTTAGCTCTCAGAGTTGACTATCTGAATTACGTAGATACGCTTCTGGACACCAAGATGCAGAACACTATGATGAAAAGGACACAGTGGTTATACAAGTGGGGAAAGTATAGTAAAAAGAAAAAATTCCTAAAAAATGACATAGGGTTGTTCAGTGATATGAGAAATTTTCCCATGTAAAGGTGAATTAACAGATATGTTTCAATTAAACTGCAAGAAAGGTTGGTCCGGGAGGTGGCGCAGTGGATAAAGCACTGGACTCTGAAGCGTGAGGTCCTGAGTTCAAATTCCTAACAGCACATATACCAGAGTGAGGTCTGGTACTCTCTCTCTCTTCTTATCTTCTTCACAAATAAATAAACAAGCATCTAAAAAAAAATTGCAAGAAAGGTGAGTTTGCAAAAGCAATCAAGTCACAGCAGTCCTAAGAAGAGTATGATTTGGAGAGTAATCTCCACCTTTCATGAGGTATGTAATTTTGCTGGTATTGGTGCTCAGACACTCAAAAGACCTGAGAGAATAGGTCAGCAGGCAACAGTAGAGAAAAGATGAAATGGGGCCAGTTGGTGGTGTGTCTAGTTAAACACACATTTTAATGCATAAGGACCCAGGTTCAAGCCTCCAGTCAAGAGGGAAAGGGAAGGCGAGAGAAAGATAGACACCTGCAGACCTGCTTCACTGATTGTGAAACGACCCCCCTGCAGGTGGGGAACGGAGGGCTCAAAGCAGGATCCTTGAACCGGCCCTTGCGCTTCATACTATGTGCACTTAACTCAGTGTGCTATATCACCCCATCCCTCTGCTTTTTGTTGTTGTTGTATTTTTTTTCTTTTTAATGCATGGGGACAGAGTGGTTGTGACTGCATTCTGTTCAACTTTGCTTGCTTACCTTTTTGCACTTAGGCTGACTATCTGGCAAAAGCCACCTTTGTGAATTTATGCCATAGTCATTTACTCCCTCATATATGAACTTGTCAAAGCAGTCTCACTGTCATGCATTACAAAACAACTTCCCCCTCCACACTCTAACAAAATTCAGTTTGAGTCCTGCTCATTTCTCTTTGGTGAACCACAACAATTCCCAGTCATTATTCAGAGCACCAGTTCAAAGTGAGAAAACCCTCCTAGACTTCTGTCCTGAATTTAGAAATAGGGGCTGGGTGGTGGCCCACCTGGTTGCGCATATGTGTTACAATGCTCAAGGACCCTGGTTCAAAGGCCCCGCCCCCACCTCTCTATCATCCGGTTCCCTCTTGATTCCTGGCTGCCTCTATTCAATAAATAAAGTTAATATTTAAAATTTTAAAAACATTTATTTATTCCCTTTTGTTGCCCTTGTTGATTTAAAAAAAATTTAAAAAGAGACATGAAA
Source organism: Erinaceus europaeus (assembly GCF_950295315.1). Classification (NCBI taxonomy): domain Eukaryota; kingdom Metazoa; phylum Chordata; class Mammalia; order Eulipotyphla; family Erinaceidae; genus Erinaceus; species Erinaceus europaeus. Next base: position 84,613,985 of record NC_080174.1, on the reverse strand, counting down.
CCAGAAAGCAAACTCAAGAGAAACAAAAGTGAAAGTGGCAATAGGAAATACAGTTGTAAATAAAAAGTACAAAACCCTGTATCCCACTGGAAAAACGTGGCTGAGTTCCCAAATACGTTGCTCCTCCTCTTCTTCTTCTCCTTCTTCTCCTTCTCCTTCTCCTTCTTCTTCCCCTCCCCCTCCTCCTTTTTCATCTTTTACAGCTACTGTGAATAAGAGACTGGGGAAAAGAATGAAATAATTTATCAGAATCTCTGAATGTGAATAAGATCAGTGTAACTAGAATCACCTGGCTACATGCAACTGTCTTTTTAAACAATGCTCCCTGACCCTCCATCAATCCATCCTAAATCAAAAGCGTGACGAATGGCCCGTGCCTTTTAATCCCTCACGGAACACCACAGAAGGGTGTGTTCTGTTGGAGTGGGGGTGGGGGGTGTAGGAGAGGAGGGTAAAAAAAAAAAAAAGGAAGCAAAGAAAGAGTGAGGATTTTGAGTCATTATTGTTGATTCTGCCCCCTGTTGCCGCGCAGCTGTCATCTAACATCGGCAAAGCAAATTATTTACAATTTAAAAAAAAACAGCAGCCTTTAACTTTTTATCATTTCCTCCCTCGTGGCAACAGTGAGACTTATCTGGACACAGACTGGTACACCCGCCGGGAGCCAGGGCGCCAGGTCTGGAGGGGGTGGTGGTGGTGGTGGTGGTGGTGGTGGGGAGGAGCTGGGTCGGGGGAAGGGAGCACAGCCAGCCTGGCGGAGCACTGACACCCCTGCCAGAGGGTGTGATTCTTGCCACCAGGCTCACAGGCTGTGCTGGGTGGGCAAAGGTTCCCAGTCCGCGGTGGGTCCCGTCTCCTGCAGGCGGAGCGGGGAAGGCTGGGCGCCGCGTGCGCGCACGCGCCCCGACACACGCGCCCCCGCAGGCACACGTCCTCCCCCCGGCTGTGTGGCGTCTCCCTTTTGTTTTTCTCCCTTCCCGGTCATGAGACCCGGAAGTTTTCTTCTTCTTCTTCTCCCTCTCTTTTTTACTCCTGTCTCTGTCTCTCTCTCTAGTCCCCCCACACTCCCTCCCCCCCATCTATCACATGGCAGAGATAGAATAAAAACAGAAAAATGGCGACGGTCACGTTGTGGCGAGCCTTGCTGCGTCATTAGCTAATCCGCATGCAAATAGCGGGAAGAACAAAGGAAAGGGGGGCCGGGGAGCCCCTCCAGGGGCGCAGGTGGTGTGGGGGCGGGGGCGGACTAGGCGCGGGGGCGGCGGGGCTCGGTGCTGCCGCGGGTCGGGGTCGGGTCGGGGTGCGCGCCCGTGCGCCTCCGGGAGCGCCGGCCGGGGTGCGGGGGGCCGGGTCCCGCTGCGCGCCGGAGCCCACCGCCCGCCAATCCGCCAGCCGGCCCGCGGGGCGCGGGGAGCCTTTCCGGCGGGGCTGACCGCGGCGCGCTCACGCACAGGCGGCCGCGGGGCTCGGCGGGGGCGGGCCGGGGGCGGGGCGGGGCGGGCCGGGCGGCGGGGCCCCAGACGCGCCACTGCCCTGTGCGGGGCGCCCGCCCGGGGCCGCCGGGGAGTACGCGCGCAGCTCGGCCGCTCGGGGTAGGTAGGCGCCGGGGCGCGGGGCGGGGAACTCTGCGCTCTCCTCGCCGGACTTGCGGGGTGTCGTTGGGCTGGGTTTGTTGTCGTTTTGGGGCGTGTGTGTGTGTGTGTGTGTGTGTGTGTGTGTGTGTGTGCGTGCGTGTGTGCGCGTGTTTTCCTGCCGGTGCGCGCCGTGGTGGCTGGCCTCTGCCTCCCCGCGGTGGCTCCCCGGCCTGTGTCCCCCGCGTCTGCAGCGACGCGGGCGGGACGCGGGATGAGGGCGCCCCTGGCCTGCAGGGGGAGCGGCCCGGCCCGGAGCGGCAGAGCGGAGCGGGGCGGGGCGGGGCGGGGTGGGGCGGGGTGTCTGTGTGTGAATGTTGCGCACCCGCTCTCCCCACCCCCGCCTGCTTCCAGGGTGCTGGCGTGGGTCCCTCGCCGTTCGGCGGCCACTGTAAATAGAGCCTGGAGGTTGTTTACATGAAAGATCCGGCGGGAGGAGTCTGCTAGGAGGAGGCGGAGGAGGAGGAGGAGAGAGGAAGACCGGAGTCCCCGCGGCGGCGGCGGAGGAGGAGGAGGCGGCGGCGGGCCGGGGTGAGGGCGAGCCGGGCGCGGTGCCCAGGGACCGGGCGCCACCAGGAACCCCGGCTGCCGGACCCTGGGGTAGGAGGGAGAAGGGCGCGGGGCTGGAATCCGGGGGGTATTTGTGTGAGTGTCTGTGTGTGTGTGTGTGTGTGTGTGTGTGTCTGTGTGTGTGTCTGTGTGTGTGTGTCAAAGTAGCATTTTGTAGCTTGCAACCTGCCACGCAGATTCTCCCCGGCTGGAAAAGAGGGGGGTGTGCGGGGAGGGCGGGGAAACCTCGTTTTCTCTACACGTTCATTCTCTTCCCCCCCCCACACCCCCACTCCTCGTTTCTCTCCGGACTCACCTATTTCCATAAGCCAGGGTTTACAGTTTATTTATGTATTTTTTAAATGTAGGCAAGAGAGGCTGTTTCTTTTAATAGAAACCATTTGGGGGTGTGTGTGTGTGTGTGTGTGTGTTGGGGGGTGGGGGTGATGCCGTGCTGTAATGTATGCCAGTCCAGGTCGGTTTGCAAGAAGGGGAGGGGACTTGGCAGAGACTGGCTGCTCCTGGCCGGAGCTGACCCCAGGCTTCTCCCTGCCTTCCTGGTGGGCTGAGGAATCCTTTCCCTCACTCAGCTACCCGAGTGCCTTGCCAGCTGCCACCTTCTTGGAGAAAGACCACACCTATGCTTAGTCCCGCTGTGGAGGACAGGTGAGCCGAGAAACCAAGAAAGCCTCTGTGCCCCCCCAAACGCAGAGCCAAACCTTTCCTCCTCTTCTCCCCGCCCCCCCCCCCAAGATTGTCCAAAAAGTGTCCCTCTCACCTGCTCCCTGCCCTTCGGAACATCTATCCTCCCACGGTACCAAGTTATGGTTTACAGACGGATTGGGATTTTTCTGTTCTCTGTGGTGGGGACTGCATCCTCTCCCCCAAACTAGCAACTAATTGCTGGGGTATAGATTGAAAGACAGGACCTTTAAGTATGATTCTTTATTCTCCCAGACTCCGGCCTTCTAGTGGAGTCTTCTGCTACCATCTCATCCCCACCCCCTTTCTTTTCTTCCCCTAAGAATTCCCAGAATCTGGCTCTCTTTTCCCCGGGCCCCACCCTGGCCCCTCTTGGATCCATACAGACAGCCAAGCAAGCCTCCCAAGCAGAAGGCACACCCAGCCCCAGATCTGACTGTTCCAAAAGGGAGGAGAAAACAAAAGTGAAGGGGCTCAAGGGTCTCCTTTCTGTCCTAAATATCCCCAACAGCATTCCTCTCTTCAGGTCTCCTAGATTTTAAATCCCTTTATTCTTTGTACCAGCTGCTTCTCCCACCCAGTTTTGCCCCCGTTCTTGTGGTCAGTGATTGGGGAGGTGGAGAAAGAGGCTACTCTCCTCAGGAATGAAGCATGTTACTTCTTCCTAGTATTTTTTTCTTTCTTTCTTTCTCTTTCTCTCTCTCTTTTTTTTTTTTTTTAGATGCTTAGCAAGTAAATTATATAAGTGTGTGTGCCTGCTTATTTGGACTTGTTTTCTTGCTGGTTAATGAGTAGCTGACAGCCAAAAGGGAGACAGGGAAGGAAGATGGGAAGTGAGCATTCTCTCTAGGCTTCCTGCAGATGAACATCCCTACAGCTGCTGGTGACGACCCTTCTAGAAGAGCTAAGTTTCCATTCTGTGACATCACCACCTAAGCCCTTCCAACTTTAGCTTCAGAACAGGAAGAAGGCTCAAAATAGAACTACCTTAGGAATCCAGCTCTTTAGAAGATCAACTTTTAGATCAACTTCAGTAGAAATCCTGAACTTTGACACTGGGAGAAGAAAAAGAAAAAAAAAAAAAAAAAAAAACAACTGTAGCATTTGTAATTGGTTGCTTTAGGGTGAGGTTGGGCAGTATTTCCCTGTGTTTTCAGAAAAGCTTTATTCAAGATAAGTTCAATATGTAGACCCATAAATAATTAATAGCATGGTTTGAGATTCATGTATTGCACTATTCATATTTCGGTATGTCAACCATACAAGCATTATTTTTAATGAATCCGAGAGGGGGCTTCTGGTATGTACTCTGTAGAGGCGCCTATAAAGAGTTTCCGGGGTCAGGTGCCAAAGGGGAATCCTTGGAAGAAGGTCAAGGACCTGAAAATGCAGTGACAGCTTTGCAGATGTGGAACTTAATGATGCTTCTCTTATAGACAGTGACTAAGTTTTGCACAGTGACTGGTACCCAGAACAAAGAAGTAGAGGTGTCCAAACTCTTTGCCTTTACCTAGGAAATTAATCTCCTGTCTTTGAATCTCCATGGCTTAGTTCTTTCCCTCAATTGAGACATGCCTTCCTCAACTTAAAAGTTGTTCCAGGGGCCTGGTGGTGGCATACCTGTTTGAATGCACTTGTTACAATGTGCAAAGACCCGTGTTCAAGCCCCCTGGTCCCCAACCTGCAGGGGGAAAGCTTCTCAAGTGGTGAAGTAGTGCTGCAGGTGTCTCTCTGTCCCTCCATTCCTCTCGAATTCTGGTGGGTGTCTGTATCCAATAAGTAAAGATGAAAACAGTTTTTAATCTGGCTCAGGTTTAAAAGAATCCAGGTGAAACAACTGTTTGCATATCTGTGTAAGTGCAGTAGCCGCTGCCTACAGGGAATATGAAGCATCTGAAATCTGGCTAGGGTGATGTAGAACTGAGTTAAAAATTATGTGCAATTTATTCAATGAATTTGGTTTTTGGAAAAGACAAGTTTGGAAGCAGCCAGGGCATATTCATATACTTTTTTTTTTAAAGAATATTTTATTTACTTCATTTTTTTTTAACTTTAGTTTTAAATGAGAGGCAGATATAGAGGAAGACAGAGATAGAGACAGACCAGGGCACTGCTCAGCTCTGGCTTATCGTGGTGCTGAGGATTGAACCGGAGACCTAGAACTCACTGTTTTTTGGTCATGATTTTTTTTTTCCAGAAGCGGTGACTACATTTCTCCTTGACTAATTCTCTCCTTTGCCCTGCTGTGCTCAACAAGGAGACTTGGGGTCCCCAGGAGTGAGAGCTAGGATTGACCGCTTGGCATGTTTCTATGCAGGTGACGTGCCCTACTTAGGGAAGGGAAATCAAAATCGAGGAGGGGTAGTAGGAGTGTTACAGGACAATGTAAGTGTCCGCATACCCGACAGGCTGCTTTTGTAGAAGCCAAAACCTATCACAGAAAGTCCGTTACAGGACAGTGTAAGCGTCCGCATACCTGACAAGCTGCTTTTGTAGAAGCCAAAACCTATCACAGAAAGTCCGTGGTTCAGTAGCAGCTGTGACACCTGCTGGGCGTCCTGGTTCCGCCCACTGCTCACTTGGGTTTATTTTCTCTTTGTCTCCTTCATGTGCTCTGAATCACAATTCTGAGGCAGATCACTGGACCCATCAGTCTGTTGATCCTGTTCCTTTCCAAAAAATAAAACGAAGCTGACTTGAGTAGAGATAGCGGTGTCTTTGCATTACTTTGGTCTAATGATGTTTAGTAGTGGAAGGGAATTTAAGACCATTTTATAAATGACGGCTGTCAGGTACTTTCTCAAACACCATGTTGTAGACAGAGGCTGGGATCAAACACAGACTTGTTCACAAGCTATTTTGAGAATTCCTGGTGGGGGGGGTGGAAATGAAGAGGGTTATCAGTTAACCAATCAAATATTTGTTGAGCTTGTCTTTTTTTGGAAAGGACTGGGGTTCCTATTTAATGATTGGTATAGAAAAACAGGAAGAAGACAGTTTGATTGTAAGAACAGGACTGTTGTTTTGAGAAAATGATTCGTAAAGTCTTCCAAATTCAATGACAGTAGGTGATGTAGTGAGTGCCTAAAAGATACAGAGCTGTTGTGGTATGAGTTAAAAACAGAAATGTGTTCATTTCATAGAGCACTAGAAACTGAGAATAAGTCATTTCTGCAGAAAAGAGGAGTGTGATTGTGTTTCTGGAGCCAGCCCAAGACTCTAGAATCAGGTCAGTACAAGTCCTTGGATTTGCCCCTTTAGCTGTTCATTAAGGGAATTTGCAAAGCTAAGTTATAGTGTTTTTAAATGGTAGTACCACAGTAAAAAGGACATCAGATGGAGTATTTGGAAACAAAACAGAGGTGTTTAGTGTGGGTGAACGTCTCTAAAGTCAGCAGGGATGCGTTTGACTAGTTATTTAAAAATAGCATCATACAGAGTGAAATCAGAGTCAAAAAGTGATGGATGAGAAGACTGTAGAATCCAAAATCTGGGAGGAAAGCAGGCTCTGGAGCAGAAGCAGGAAGTACAGTCACTATGGCGTCACCAGCTGAACTAGAAGTCCGTATGCTGATTGTTGAGGCGGGAATAGAAAGGCCCGTGTACTACAATACCTGTGTTCTATTAAGTAATATCAGGTGGACCGACCAGTCCATTGATTTGTAGATGTTTAGTACCCCGGAGTCTTTTTGGGTTCAAATACCCCAGGTCGACATGAATGAGAAACCACATTTTCCCCCACCTGTGTTGTCTACAAACCTATGATGGGCATCCCCCCACCCCCATGGACCTGCTAGATCCATGCAGGTGTGTAGGAACCAGTGCCAGAAGTGGATAAAGCAGAGACATGCCCTGAATTGTCACTCCAGCAGGAGAGGCTTCTCTGCTAGAGTCAGAACTGACTACACAGACATCCTTAGCTTTTTCTCACCATTTCAGCTCCCTTTCCCCTCGAAGAAAAATTATCTGTTTGCTAAGTCCCTCACTTCACACTTCCTGGCACAGTTTAGTTTTGTTTAGTTTTGTTTTATTCCCACCAGGGATAGATATCGTTGGGGTTCAATGCCCACACTACAAATCCACCATCAGTCCTAAGGGGGAGAAGTATTTTTCCTTTTTGAATTAAAAAAAAATTTTTTTTTTAATTAGAGGGGACAGAGAATTTGAGAGGGGATGGGAAGATAGGGAGAGAAAGAGAGACCCAAATATGCAGACCTGCTTCACTATTCATGAAGCTCCACCCCTCTCCCCACAGGCTGGGATGAGGGCTTGAACCCAGGTCCCTGTACATGGCAACATGTGCGCTCAACCAGGTGTGCCCCTGCTCTGCCCTACAAGATGAGTTTTTAAGCACTGGCAATCTAGCAGAGCCTTGTGATAAAATGCAAATACACCCTCCTTGTGTTTCTCACAGAGCAGTATTAACAATGGAGCAACTTTACTATAGTACTTTTTTTTTTCCTCCACGGTTATTGCTGGGGCTCAGTATCTGCACCACGAATCCACTGCTCCTGGAGGCCATCCCCCCCCCCCTTCATTGCCCTTGTAGCCTTGTTGTGGTTATTATTGTTGTTGATGTCATTGTTGTTGGATAGGACAGAGAGAAATGGAGAGAGGAGGGGAAGACAGAGGGGGAGAGAAAGACACTTGCAGACCTGCTTCACCACCTGTGAAGCGACTCCCCTGCAGGTGGGGAGCCTGGGGGCTCAAACGAACGGGGATTTGTGCCATGTGCGCTTAACCCGCTGCGCTACCGCTCGACCCCCTACCATAGTATATTTTTATAACGTAGAAGTTAGGTGAAATTTGACAAGCCCCCTTTTTTGTTTGTTTGTTTGTTTTGTTTTTTAATGCCGGTGGGGCTTAATTGGGCTTTTTTTTTTTTTTCAGACTGGGGTCAGGAGAGATGATAGCACAGCTTTGCATGACGGCAAGTGGTGGTCTGGGCCATAAACTCTAGTCCTCAGGCATGCCAAAGCTAGCTCATTAGCCCTGCATTTTGCACATCTTATAAAGTTGAGTGACTGTTTTCAAATTGGAAAAAAAAAAAAAAGCATACTTTTGTATAAAAGTAGGTTTAGTGGTCCAGGAGGTGGTGCAGTGGGTAAAGCGTTGGACTCTCAAGCATGAGGTCCTGAGTTCAGTTCCTGGCAGCACATGTGCCAGAGTGATGTCTGGCTCTTTCTGGCTCTTTCTCTCTCCTCCTGTCTTTCTTTTTTTTATTTATTAATAAATAAATAAAATCTTTTAAAAAAAAAGTTAAAAAAATAGGTTTAAATTAAAAAACCTATTTGCACTATTTTCAAGTATTATAGAAATAATAGAAACTTAGTTCCTGCTACCTACATACAGTTTCTTCTTTTTTAACCAGAGTAATGCTCAGCTCTGGCTTATAGAGATGTAGGGAATTGAACCTGTGACCTCGGAGCCTCAGGTATGAAAACCTTTTGCATCATGCTTTCTTCTCAACCCTGGCTACCTACAGTTATATAATAGATACCAAATCATTGTATTTTCCTCTGAGTAGGTTGGAGGGATAGGATGTAGTTTTTGTTGCTTGCATTTGTTTAGTTTTTTTTTAATATTTATTTACTTATTCCCTTTTGTTGCCCTTGTTTGTTGAAGTTACTATTATTGTCATCGTTGTTGGATAGGACAGAGAGAAATGGACAGAGGAGGGGAAGACAGAGAGGGGGAGAGAAAGACAGACACCTGCAGACCTGCTTCACCACCTGTGAAGCGACTCCCCTGCAGGTGGGGAGCCGGGGCCTTGAACCGGGATCCATAGGCTGATCCTTGAGCTTTGCGCCACGTGCGCCTAACCCGCTGTGCTACATCCCGCTTGCATTTGTTTCTTACAAGAGTTAAGAGTAGGCCAGGGGTAGATAGCATAATGGTTATGCAAACAGACTCTCATGCCTGAGGCTCTGAAGTCCCAGGTTCAGTCCCCAGCACCACCATAAGCCCAGAGCTGAGCAGTGCTCTGGTGTTTCTCTCTGTATCTCTCTCTCTGCATCTCTCTCAAATAAAAAAAATAATTAAAAAAAAAATTAAGAGTAAGGTTTTTTTTTTTTTTTTTTTTTGGTCTTGTTTGCTTACTGGTTTGCTGGAAGTCATTGACTCTCTGGGCATGTATATCATGAGATCATTTTCAGTTGCACCTTTTTATTTTTCTTAGAAAAGCTGAGTTAAAAATAATTTTGGGGAGTTGGGCAGCAGTGCAGGGGAGTCCCTTCACAAGCGGTGAAGCAGGTCTGCAGGTGTCTGTCTTTCTCTCCCCCTCTGTCTTCCCCTCCTCTCTCCATTTCTCTCTGTCCTATCTAACAATCACGACATCAATAACAACAATAATAACTACAACAACAATAAAAAAGGGCAACAAAAAAGGAATAAATAAATATTAAAAAAATAATTTTGATCTCTGCTATAAACCATGTTTCCATTCTGTTTTTCTTTTTTTATTTTATTTTTTTTTAGAGTTCTCGGTGCTGTAGCATGAGCTGCACCTGTAGTCATTTGTCTTAAAACAATCAGGGACTGGTGGTAGTGCACATGTTAATAGTGCTCAAGGACCCAGGTTCAATCCCCCCGTCCCTACCTGCAGAGGGAAGGCTTTGTGAGTGGTGAAGCAAGGCTGCAGGTGTCTTTTCTGTCTCTCTCTGTCTCTACCACCCCCTTCCCTCTAGATTTCTGGCTGTCTCTATCCAATAAATAAATAAAAACAATTAAAAATTTTTAAAAAATTAAAGCAGTTAGACTTTCACAAGAAAACTACTGAAAGTTGTTTCTGAAAGATTTGATTTTTTTTTAATGCACCTTTTAGAGAACAGTTTCCAAGAGAAAACAAAACTTAGGCTTTTGAAGCAGTAGTATTTATTTATAAACTGCATTTCTGAAAACCCATTTTTCTCCCTTGTAGCTGCTGTAGAATGACTCAGAGGTAATATTAATTTAACTATTCACAGAATAATAAAGACTGTTTGCTTTATATTACTACTTGGTTCCACCTTACCCTGCCATGACCCAATTTAGGTAGAAAAAACAAGAATAAGGAATTCTGTTTTACTTTTTTGTATCAGAATTGTGTGAGATTTGGGTGGTGGGTATTAAGCTTATCTTTGTATATTACACATTTAGTCATGTAGTGGCACTAGTACTCAAGTTCAGTGAAGAAAGCTATAATAAATAAATAAAAAGCTACCAAGTTTGTTTTGTTTTGGTTTGGTTTGGTTTTTAGCAGCTATTTGTTCCTGCAGTTATCCACCTCCTCCACTATTTCAGGGCAAGTATTCATCTTTTCCAAAACTTGTGACGAGACTAGATAGTAATCTTCTTATCCTTTTTGATGGATCAGCTATATAAAATTTCATTCTCAAATAATTCCAGTGTCTTGGTTCATGTAACAGATGTTTATAATTTGGGTGGAAATGTGGAGTTATTTCCAGGAACTGTAGGTTATGGGGTCCAATTTTTTTTTTAATCTTCATTGCCCTCTTGTGTTTCAACTTTGTATTACATCAGTTGGCTAAGACCTAGGCAGTGACCTCCTTTTAGATAGGGTTGCACTTGAGAATACTGCTTTTTTTTGTCCAAGTGGATTATTTCATCAGATGTTTAACTTTCAGAGACAGTTATACTCCTTTTTTTTTTTTTTTTCCTGCAGAATTGACCACTCTAAGAGCTTCTAGTCAGTTATTAGCACTATACTTCGGGGAAGTTAGATAAATGAATCAACTCTTTAGATCAGGAGAAGTCAGAAAAGAGTAGTTAAAACATGCTCAACTGTTAAAGCACTGAGATGGCGGGAGGCTGGGTAGATAGCTTAATGGTTATGCAAAGAGACTCTCATGCCCGAGGCTCTATAGTCCCAGCTTCAATCCACAGCACCATCATAAACTAAAGGTGAGCAGTGCTGTCTGGTAAAAAAAAAAAAAAAAAAAAAGCACTGAGAATCTGACTTACCCAGAGTGCCATGCTCATACCTAATCTGAATATGCTAAATCTTTGAAACTGAGCAAATGCTTAATTGGCAATATGATTCTTTTTTTTTTCTTTATTTAAGAAAGGATTAATTAACAAAACCATAGGGTAGGAGGGGTACAATTCCAAACAATTCCCACCACCCAATCTCCATTTCCCACCCCCTCCCCTGATAGCTTTCCCATTCTCTATCCCTCTGGGAGGATGGACCCAGGGTCCTTGTGGGTTGCAGAAGGTAGAAGGTCTGGCTTCTGTAATTGCTTCCCCGCTCGGTCCATACTCCCAGTCTCCCTAGTAAGGTGTGTCTCTGGGGAAGCTGAGCTCCAGGACATATTGGTGGGGTCTTCAGTCTAGGGAAGCCTGGCCAGCATCCTGATGACATCTGGAACCTGATGACTGAAAAGAGAGTTAACATACGAAGCCAAACAAATTGTTGAGCAGTATGATTATTTTTTAAATATCTGTCAAGTTCCACTCAATAGCTTGAGGCATTATGGAGCGGGGGATCCCAAGTAAATCACAATTGTAATAAGTTGATATTTTGAAGTTTGAATTTTATTTTCAGAATCTTTTGGACTCTTAAAAATGAGTCATTTCTGAAATTACTTCAGAGTACCTCTCAAACATACAGGTTACTTCAAAGAAAGTGATGCTTTTTTTGTTTGTTTACTCAGCTCTGGTTTATGATGATGCTTAGGATTGAACCTAGGACCTCAGCGTCTCAGGGATGAAAGTCTTTTGCATAACCACAATGTTTTCTACCCACCGGTATTTTTAAAAATATTTTTATTTTATTTATTCCTTTTTTTGTTGTCCTTGTTTTTATTGTTATTATTGTTGTCTTTGTTGGATAGGACAGAGAGACATGGAGAGAGGAGGGGAAGACGGGAAGAGAAAGACAGACACCTGCAGACCTGCTTCACCGCCTGTGAAGCGACTTCCCTGCATGTGGGGAGCCGGGGTTCGAACCAGGATCCTTATGTCAGTCCATGTGCTTAGCGCCACCTGCGCTACCGCCCAACTCCCTAATTTTTTTTTTTTTTTTTTACGTATTACACAAGTGGTCAACAATTGTACCACTATTACTATAGAAATGACAACTTGATAGTGGAGAAAACTACATTTTTCCGCCATGGGCATGTTAAATAAATAACCACAACTGTTGCCAGTTTTTCATCCATTTCTAGTAATAATAACAAGAACATTAAGTCGTGGGGTTTTTTTTGCTTGTTTGTTTTTGTTTTTTTGCCTCCAGGGTTATTGCTGGGGCTCAGTGCCTACACCATGAATCTACTGCTCCTGGAGGCCATTTTTTTCTCCCTTTTGTTGCCCTTGTTGTTACTGTTATTGTTCATTATTGGATAGGACAGAGAGAAATGGAGGGGGGGAGAGAAAAAGGGGGAGAGAAAGAGACACCTGAAGACCTGCTTCACCACCTGTGAAGCGACTCCCCTGCAGGTGAGGAGCCAGGGGCTCAAACCGGGATCCTTAAGCCGAAATCGTGTTTTTTTTGCTAGTGTTCATTTCTTCTTAAAGCAAAAAATACGCAGTTTTCTGCTTCATGATCTGAGCTACTGAGAAAACAGGGTATCTTAGGCAAAAATATACATTTTCAGGAAGCCCTTTGTGTAAATTGTATAAACTTAATGTCCAGCTGATGGAGTTGAACAGCCAGATTGGGATAGAGGCAGAAAAAAATAGATATCCCAGGACTCAGTCATTAGGTTGCATCTGAGTTTAGGTTCATCATAAGTTGGTGGTAACGATGGTCAGACCAATCACATAAGCTCTCTCAGTTCTCTTTTCCTCCCTCCCCTCCTTCATTCCGCTCTCCCTCTCTTTCTCCTTTTCCCCCCTCCTCTTTCTCCCTCTCCCTAATCTTTCTGTCTGTCTCAGAAGAAGACAGAGTGAAGGATGACCCCTGTACCATGGCACTTCCCAAGTGGAGTCTGGGCTTGAGCCTGGGCCATGCATGGCAAGGCTTGTAACTCACCCCGTGCGTGTCTCTGGACCCAGGTTTTTATCTTCTGTCTGTGAAATAAACTAAGGATATTGAACCTATTTCTAGAACCCTTTTTCTGATGAATTAGGGAGTAAGGCGTTTAATTTAGGGCTCTTGTGAAAACCAAAGGAGAAAGCAGCCAAAACGGTAGTGAATGTTAGACAGACGGGAAGTTCAAATGCCACCTTGGGTCATGAGTGCTTTGAGGACAGTGGACCATGTCTTACTGGCTCTTCCTTTCCCCCGAACATCTAGAAAGCATCTTGGATCCTAGTAGTCCTTCAAAAAAAATATGTATTGCAGGAATGATTGAGATGAGAGAGAAGGAAGTCAGTGGATCTCTACACTGACAAGATAAGCAGTAGAATGCTTTTAATAGGGAGTCAGGCAGTGGCACAGCGGGTTAAGCACGCCACACGTGGCACAAAGCACAAGGACCGGTGTGAGGTTCCCGGTTCAAACCCCCAGCTCCCCACCTGTAAGGGAGGGTCGCTTCACAATCAGTGAAGCAGGTCTGCAGGTGTCTGTCTTTCTCTCCCCCTCTCTGTCTTCCCCTCCTCTCTTCATTTCTCTCTGTCCTATCCAATAACAACAACATCAGTAACCACAACAATGTTAAAACAACAAGGGCAACAAAAGGGAAAATAAATAAATATATATATATAAAAAGAATGCTTTTGATATTTCAGCCTCACCATTTGCTAGGCTCTGACCCTCACTTTTTTTTTTTTTCTGTTCCTTCACATCTCGAACCAGAAAGGATTCTGTCGCCCCTGGACTTCCAGAAGACACCAACACAGGGGAGCCTCGGGAGTAATGTCACAGCCACCTCAGCAAGGACACTTCTAGCCCGGCCGACACAGTGACTGACAGGCTGCCCTGGCTCAGTTATCACAGTGCTGATGCTGTCCATTCGAAAGGTACAGTACTGTGATAACTGAAGGATGGCAGCCCTCTGGCCTTCCGTCAAGAGTCTCTACATGCCCGGGAAGAGAAAGAGAAGAAAGTCAGGAGCGTCAAGTGACAGCGGCTCTGAAGCCCTCTTCCCCCTTTCTTAGACTTCCAACACATGAAGGTCGTGAATCCACCTGGTTTGACCCTGTTTCGTCCAGTGGGGATTAAGAGTTAGTCATTGCATGAGCGTAACAATATTGTACTGAGCAGGTATATATTAATAAGTTCATTAGAACTTTTAAGTTGCTGTTATCAGGTAAGTACTAAGTGTTCAGAGAAAATCATGCCGTTATTATAAATGTGGAAGGGGTGGCCTGATCCGAAAACCTTGTCATTTGTTAATATTAAAAGTTAAAAAAAAACAAAACACCACACCATATTGAACAGTATTAATATTACGGCAGGATTTAAACGATATCTTTGTGTTCAAGAAATGGATTAGTCCTCCGCCATGCTTTTGAGAACATAAACAATTCTTCAAATGTAATCCAATTAAAAATATCTGTTGAATGTTTATGTTGTTGCTGCTGTGACCTTTGCATGCAAATGAAATGTAAATAATTTAAGGGCCACGAAGTAATAGCATCAAGAACAAATCAATTTCAAAGACAGGAAGCCTTAAAATAGCTTCAGGCTTGCATAAGACCAGGACATGCAAGCCCATGTCTCAAAGTGCCCAGGAGGGAAACAGAGAAAGTCAGAGAGTGCTGTTGGGAGTGGAGAGGGATTACCCGAAAACCCCGGAGTCTTCCGCCCTCCAGAGTCCTAAGAAGTTGCTGTTCATGCATCACAACAGCAGCTGAGAATCAAACTCTGTGTCAGGTCACAGAGAGCCTCGAAGCTCAGGGAACTTCATGCCTCCCTAGAGACCCCTCGCCTCTTTGCGAGCTCATGTTTATAAATAATGGAAGCTTTACCATCCTACAGATGGCTGACTGGTGCCCATGTCCCTGGACTAAAAAGTGTGTTGGGGTCTTGGAGGTGACTCAGGAGAGCACATGGGAGGCCCTAGGTCTAATCCCTGGGACCACAGAGAGACACCATGGATGGTGCTTTGGTGGTGTCCACACACATGGAAAAATTGCTATGTCTCACCACAGGGTGAGAAGAAGCAAGGAAGGAAAGACTGACCATAGAACAGATACAAGGCCCATCAAGCAGTACAGGCCTGTGAGTGCCTTCCACTTGGACCAGGCGTGCTGTGAATGCCTTCACTGACTCAGAGTGAGAATAAATTAAATAAACAAGTGTAAAGAGAGGGCCGCCCCAGCCATCTCTCCTGGTCACTGTGTTCCTTTATTTCTCACACTTGGCCACCTGTGAGAAGCCATGTCTAGAATAACTAACTCCTAGAGAGCCACACCTGAATTACTGAACCCTGAACTACTCTCTTGGTTTGTTGTTTGTTGTAAATCTGTTTGTTTTTATTATTGGATAGTAGAGACAGAGAAATTGAGCAGGGGAAGAGGATAGAAAGGCAGCTTTACTTCAACATTCCTGAAGCTTGGCCCCTTGAGATGGGGACCAGGGGTTTGAACCAGATCCACAGCACTGCGATGTGTGTGCCTAACCACAGGTGTACCACCACACACTCCCCCCACCTTGAATGACTTCACAGAGCATTGTCCACATTATGGCCAAGTACTTTCGCATGTCCTCAAGCATTCAGGATTTCTCTAAACTGCAGACTTAACTGTGTTTTTGATTAATTATAGCAGTGCCTAGTTGTGTCTTAAGCCACCAGCCCAAAAATTCCTTGGAGCTTTCTTTCTGCCCCTTTAAACAGCAAAGGAATTTCTGACAGAAACCCTGGAAGAACTTCTAAGAAAAGAAAGTTCTGGAATTGGTGAATTCTCCAGTAACTTGAACCACTTCAACTTTTAGTGTTATAACAGGTGGGGGAAAAATGCTTCAGGGAGTGATGTGTTGTGCAATTGTTGGCCTTGGTAGGGATTTTACCACCTACCCTGATCTTCCTGATTTCCCGTTACTAGTTCTATAAAAATGCAGGTTTTAAACTTAACCAGCTTTGACCCCAGCCCCCACAAGCAAGCCCATTGGATGTCCATGAGCTGAGTGGTAGGTGCCGCCCCATGGAGTTTGGAGTCACCCCTGCATTTCTCTGGACCGAGCCATGTCGAGCCCACTTCCTGTCAGCAGGAAGTCCCGGGGCTGGGTCTGTGGCAAGACCTCTGGAAGGCTTGCCTAGGCCTGGAGGTCCTCGGCATCTTCGGTTCATAGAGAGAAGATGTTTCAACAGGTTAAGTGGGAAAGTGATGCAAGAGAAAGGTGATGATGGCCTTTTTCCACTGCCTTGGCCTGAAATACATGTGTCAGGTTGGCATATTCATTCTTTTTGTGTGGGGATGAGAACGCTTGAGCTAGACAAATACCACCATATGATCCAGCAGCCCAATTCCAGTTACATTTCCAAATGAAAGAACTTAAACCACTAAGTATACACCATCTTTATTCACTGTCGCCAAAATGTAAAGCAACCCAGTGCCCCTGAGTGGAGAAAGACAGTGCATATATCTATTAGTGATTTAACAGTGTTTCACAGAGTCATTAGATTTCAGGGATATGATTTCACACCCACATGAGGCATGTGTGTCACCACCCCCTTCAACAACGTTTTTTTTTCCCCCTTTGGTTGCCCTTGTTTTATTGTCTTAGTTATTATTGTTGTTATTGATATTGTTGGATAGGACAGAGAAATGGAGACAGGAGAGGAAGATGGGGGAAGAGAAAGACACCTGCAGACCTGCTTCACCACTTGTGAAGTGACTTCCCAGCAGGTGGGGAGCCAGGGGCTCGAACCCGGATCCATACACCCGTCCTTGTGCTTCGTGTCACCTGTGCTTAACCTGCTATGCTACCGTCCAATTCCCTCAACGACGTTTTGTGCACTCCCTAGGATTTATCCCGAGACAGAGCATTCTACACATGCTACAACTTGATGAACTTGGATAATATGCTAAATGATAAGAAAGCAAATGATAACCAGAATATATAAAGAACTTGCAAATCTCAAGACAACAAATAATCCCATCTAAAAGTGGGGGGTGGACATGGACAGAAGAGACCCACAGAAGAGACCCAAAAGGCCGAGAAACATGAAAAAATGCCCCAAGTCTCTGATTGTCAGAGAAATGCAAATAAAGACAACAATGAGATACCACTTCACTCCTGTGAGAATGTCATACATCAGAAAAGGTAACAGCAGCAAATGCTGGAGAGGGTGTGGGGTCAAAGGAACCCTCCTACACTGCTGGTGGGAATGTCAATTGTTCCAACCTCTGTGGAGAATAATCTGGAGAACTCTCAGAAGGCTAGAAATGGACCTACCCTATGATCCTGTAATTTCTCTCCTGGGGATATATCCTAAGGAACCCAACACACCCCTCCAAAAAGATCTGTGTACACATATGTTCTTGGCAGTACAAAGGACACCTGGAAGTTGGGATAGTGTAGGCGTGGCTTAGAAAGGAAATGAACATGGGGCTTTAGAAGTGAGTAACAAGGGGTACAGCCAATTTTGCCCAAATACCCCGCGTGCCTTTTCCTTTTCCTGATTAAAAGTCTAAAATTGGGGGTGAGGGAAAAACTGAGGAGTTTTTAAGAGTTAGCGGAGCCTGTTAAGCACACGTGGCTCAAAGGCCAGGACCCGGGTAAGGATCTCAGGTCGAGCCCCCGGATTCCCACCTGCAGGGGAGTCGCTTCACAAGCGGTGAAGCAGGTCTGCAGGTGTCTGTCTTTCTCTCCTCTCTGTCTTCCCCTCCTCTCTCCATTTCTCTCTGTCCTATCCAACAACGACATCAGCAATAACAATAATAAAAAATAAGGGCAACAAAAGGGAAAATAAATGTTTAAAAATATTTTTTTAAAAAAGTACTAATAAGTTGAAGTCCTTTGGGACTAAATAGATGGGACTGGCAGTGATGATGCTTAGGGAAGTAAAGTGAAGGATCACTATGGGATGAGTTCACTCACAAGTGGAATGTAGAGGACTGAGACATGAACCTTAGATGTACATTTAAGATGTGTATAGTCAAGCCGTTATCTGTGACCTTCGGAGAACGGTGGTGGTTATTGTTGGAGGAGTGAGGGCACAGAACTCTGGTGGTGGGAGTGGTGTGGAGTTCTACCCGTTATCTTACAATCTTGTAAATCACTATTAAATCACTAATATATATATATATATATTTTAAGATTTTATTTATTTATTAATGAGGAAGATAGAAGGAGAGAGAAAGAACCAGACATCACTCTGGCACATGTGCTGCGGGGGATCGAACTCAGGACCTCATGCTTGAGAGTCCAAAGCTTTATCACTGCGCCACCTCCTGGACCACATATATATACGTTTTAAAAAACTAGGAAGATGCAGAGAACTATTGAGATTCAGTGGCAAATTCTTTTTTTTTTTTTTTTTTTTGCTTTCTACTGTGGTAGATGAAATTCTACACATAATTAACTTTCTACTGATTTGTTTTCTGCTTTGAAAATACTTTCTTTCTTTTTTTTTTCTTTCTTTCCTCCTCCAGGGTTATTGCTGGGCTCGGTGCCTGCACCATGAATCCACCGCTCCTGGAGGCCATTTTTTCCCCCTTTTGTTGCCCTTGTTGTAGCTTCGTTGTGGTTATTATTATTGCCCTTGTTGACGCAATTCGTTGTTGGATAGGACAGAGAGAAATGGAGAGAGGAGGGGAAGACAGAGAGGGGGAGAGAAAGATAGACACCTGCAGACCTGCTTCACCGCCTGTGAAGCGACTCCCCTGCAGGTGGGGAGCCGGGGGCTCGAACCGGGAATCTTACGCCGGTCCCTGCGCTTTGCGCCACATGCGCTTAACCCACTGCGCCACCGCCCGACCCCCGAAAATACTTTCACATTAATCTCAAAATAACCGAGGTTTGGATATGGTCAGTGGCACTGAGCACTTTGCTGAGGCCACATCTAGGCTCCACAGAAAAGTTTGATAACTGCGTATCCATGTCTGTGTGGAATCAATGCCAACGGACTGCCATGAGCTTCAGATATACTTGCTGGCTGTTTCTGGGTAGTACAATATTTCTAGAATAATAATTTAGACCCTCTGGGAAGGCAAAATTCTCAAAAGTTATAGTGATAATACTGGAAATCTGTGTCATTGGGAATATAAGCCCCTTTTTTTGTAGAAAAGGCATTATGGCTTTTTAAAAACACTCCTATATAATGTATAGTATGAGGAATGTCCGGCGGTAGCGCAGTGGGTTAAGCGCACATGGTGCAAAGTGCAAGGACGGGCAACAAGGACTCAGGCTCAAGCCCATGGCTCCCCACCTGCAGGGAGGTCATTTTACAAGTGATGCAGCAGGTCTGTAGGTGTCTGTCTTTCCCCCTCTCTGTCTTCCCCTCCTCTCTCCATTTCTCTCTGTCCTATCCAACAACAACATCAATAACAACAGTAATAATAACCACAACAACGATACAACAACAAGGTCAGCAGAAAGGGGAAAAAATAGTCTCCGGGAGCAGTGGATTCGTAGTGCAGGCACTGAGTCCCAGCAATAACCCTGGAGGCAAAAAAAATGTATATGTTTAGATCAATTAGTAGGATAGGAGATAAAATATGGCCAACTAGGGGTCAGGCAGTGGCACACCTGGTTAAGTGCTCACATTACAGTGCATAAAGACCCAGGTTCAAGCCCCTGGTCCCCACCTGCAGGGGGAAAGCTTCAGGTAGTAAAGCAGGGTTGCAGGTGTCTCTCTGTCCCTCTCCCTCTCAGTCTCCTCCCCTCTCAATTTCTGTCTGTATCTATCCAATAATAAATGCATAAACAAATATATTTTTAAAAATATGGCCAACTACTTCAGCAATCACACTTTTGGATATCCAAAAATATAAGAATAGTAATACAGAAATTTAGTGATAGTAGATAAAATATGGGAACAATTGAAATGCCCCTTGATGGATAGATGGATTGATTGATTGACTTTTGGTTGTGCTGGAGATTGAACGTGGGTTCTTGGAGCCTCAGGCATGAAAGTCATTTTTGCATAATTACTATGCTATCTCCCTATCCCCATAATTGGATAAAGACATACATATATACAATGGTATACTACTCAGCTCAAAAAAAAAAAAGATAATTATATCACAATGAAAGGAATAGGACAAGAAATGACACACTTGGCTGAGACATATTACCATACTCAAGGACCCAAGTTCCAGCCCTTGTCCCCAAATACAGGGGGACAGCTTCATGAGTGATGATACAGGGATGCAGGTGTCTGTCTTTCCCTTTTTTTTGCCTCCAGGGTTATTGCTGGGGCTCAGTGCCTGCACCATGAATCCA
The DNA here is from genome assembly GCF_950295315.1 of Erinaceus europaeus. Classification (NCBI taxonomy): domain Eukaryota; kingdom Metazoa; phylum Chordata; class Mammalia; order Eulipotyphla; family Erinaceidae; genus Erinaceus; species Erinaceus europaeus. The sequence goes on along the minus strand of NC_080174.1, from coordinate 84,593,828 downwards.
CTGCTCCTGGAGGCCATTTTTGTTCCCCCTTTTTGTTGCCCTTATTGTTGTGGTTATTATTGTTGTTGATGATGTTGTTCATTGTTGGATAGGACAGAGAGAATGGAGTGAGGAGGGGAAGACAGAGAGGGGGAGAGAAAGATAGACACCTGCAGACCTGCTTCACCGCCTGTAAAGCGACTCCCCTGCAGGTGGGGATCCTTAGCGGGTCCTTGTGCTTTGTGCCACGGCCACATGCGCTTAACCCGCTGCACTACCGCCCGACCCCCTATCTTTCCCTTTTTATCACCCTGCACCTCTCAATTTCTCTATGGCATATCAAATAAAAGGAAAGAAAAGAGGGGGAAAATTAAGACAAGAAGAAAGGAAAAGTTACCAGTAGTGCAGACACTCTGTCTTAGCTATAACCCTGGTGGCAAAAACAAACAAAACAAAACAAAACCTTCCTGCAAATCACTCGAGGCGTCAGACTGTGGCACACCAGGTTAAGTGCACATAGGAAGCACAAAGACCTGAGCAAGGGTCCCGGTTCGAGCTCACAAGTGTTGAAGCAGGTCTGCAGGTGTCTTTCTTCCCCCTCCCCCCTCCTCTCCCCTCCTCTCTCAATTTCTCTGTCCTATCCAATAAAAAATGGGAAAAAAATGGCCTCCAGGAGCAATGGATTCATAGTGCCAGCACTGAGACCCAGCAATAAACCTGGAGGAAAAAAATAATAAACCACCAAGCTTTTAAATATATATATATGGCATTTTAAGAATTGTTGAGTGAGCAGGGGTCGGTGGTAGCACAGCAGGTTAAGTGCATATGGCCACAAGCACAAGGACCGGAGTAAGGATCTCAGTTCAAGCCCCGGCTCCCCACCTGCAGGGGGGTCACTTCACAAGCAGTAAATCAGGTCTGCAGGTGTCTTTCTCTCCTCTCTATCTTCCCCTCCTCTCTCCATTTCTCTCTGTCCTATACAACAACAACAACATCAATGGCAACAATAACAACAAGCACAACAAAATGGAAAAAAAATGGTCTCTAGGAGCAGTGGATTCACAGTGCAGGCACCAAGTCCCAGCAATAACCCTAGAGGCAAAAAAAAAAAAAAAAAAAAGAATTGTTGAGAAGTGTATTTGATCTTAATTTGGGATTATCACATACTTACCAGACCCACATACCTGGACCAGGATTCACTACATTTGAAGAAGAAAAAAAAAAAAGAAAGAAAGAAAGAAACATTTAAAAAAGTCACTCAAGGCAAAAGACAAGTATTAGAGGCCTGGGAGGTAGCTTAGTGGAGTAATCATGCCTGAGTCCGTCCGTCACTGTCACAGACTTAATGCCCTGTACCATCATATACTAGAGCTGCATGATGCTCTGGTGTTTTCATTTCTTGCATAAATCAATTTAAAAAAACATATAAAGAGTAATCTTGGATGGTTCATTTATGTCATGTGGTAGGATATGAAATTGATAAACACAAAATAAGACCTTGTAGGAGATGTCATAATAGAGTTTAGATTAACAAGAGCAGAGTGGGGGGGGCATGTGGTGGTGCACCTGGTTAAACACACACACACACACACACACACACACACACTATACCATGTTTAAGGACCTGGGTTCAAGCTCCTGGGCCCCACCTGCAGGGGGAGAAGCTTCAAAGTGGTGAAGCAGGGTTGCAGGTGTATCTCTCTCTCTCTCTGTCTCTCTATCTCCCCACCCCCTCTCAATTTCCCTCTGTCTCTACTCAATAATAAATAAAATAATTTTTTTTAAAAAGCAGAGTGGGAGAAGAGAGGTATTGTGTTGGTGAGTGTGTGCAGAGCCTGTGACTACAGCTTCCTGCTGGAGTGTTTGGCTGTGACCATGTGTACTGGGACACCAATGTACTCTTCACTCTGGGTTTCAAGTAAGTTCCTAAGTCCCTGATCTAGAGTCTAGATCATCTTATAATGTCGCTTGCATTTCCAAGTTAAGGCTCAGTAGACCTCTCTCTGACTCAGTTGCCTAGTTACGGCCCCCGCACTTTTCAGCCAGGAGAGAGTAGCTCTTGCTAACCATAGGCAAGGGAGTGCTATGTGCCCACCACTGAATTAGCTGGATCATATTTCAGAGGGAAAGGGAATAAACTGACTTTGTGTTGTATTTGCGTCAAGTCGATTTTCATGACTAAACAGTGGCTTAGATCAGTGCTGCACTGCGGTTAGATTCAGCACAAGAGTTGTGGATAAACACTGAAACAGCTCTTGTAGACATTTGACAGAGTAATTTTATGTTTGTTGAATCAGTTATAAAAACGTTGCATAAATGCTTTGCATCTTATGGCTTTGAATTTTTTTTTCTAGCAACGTATGTGTACTGCACTTTATAAAAGTCGCAGGCAGGGAAGGGTGGGGAGCAAGACCAGACTGGCCTTCACCATGGCTAGCTCGAGCGAGAGGCACTGGTTTGAATTCAGTACAATCAATCTTGTCCCTTGTTGCCACTTTACTTGTGAAACACCGTGTTGTCTTAGGCACCTTCTAGAAAGGGGCAGATGCTGCCCTAAGAGCAAAGAAAGGGTTCCTGTGCCCTCTAGACTGACAGGGATGCCCAAACACCAGCCCCAAAGCTTTTCTTTACTTCAGAACTTGCACAAGTGGGACAACAGCAATGTGCTTTCTGCTCACACCCCCCCACCCCACCGAGAAGCCAGAAAGAACCCCTTTCTTTTCCAGCTATCCCCACGAGAAAGAGTTCAACACAGAACAAATTAGGTTCTCATTTCCCCAGACTCGCAATCAGAGTGGTAAGAAGCAAAGGAACGAGGCCACAGAGGTCTCTGGGAAAAGGAGGCTGATTAAAGGGTGCCTGTGTAAAATTCCTTGGCGCACAGACTCTGGAGCGGAGGGTACACTTCATAAATCTTTTTGGACTGCTTTTTGGCTAAGTCCTCAGGTTTGTACGAGGGACTGTTCTGAGTTGAACCAGTGTGTCTCTGCATCTTCTGGAATTCTGAAGAGTGTAGCCAAGGAGTTAGCAAAGCTGAGCCCTGGCCTGAACATTTCATCAGCTGAACGCTTCCTTATGTTTTTCCTGGTTTGTTTTCATAACAAGTGGCCTTAGTCCAACTCCTAGCAACATGATTGTGGAATGTTCTCTCCTGAGGAATAAGCCTTGTTTTCTCCTTCTGAGCATGCTTAAAACCCAGAAGAGTATTTTAAAACATGGCAATGATAATAATAATAACATAAGCTGGATCAGTCTGCTGTGTACCTAGTGTTTTATAGATGTTATTACTATAAGCGTGGTTGCCACTTTGGTCAAATGGGGGAACAACTACAACTTAGAGAAGCTAGGTCACTTACCTGAGGTAACCCAGCTCCAGCTCTGGTTTCTGCACTTCTAAATATCCTGCGGCTCCTTATCAGTGTACCTAGTCCCAAGGATGCTTTGCTGGTAGCCCAAAGTCATGGCATAGTCATCGATTCCTTTCTCCACCACAAACATCACGATCCATCCCCCATCTGGTTTTAACGTTGAATATATACATGAATCATTCAGCAGTGCAGGGATGAGCTGATGCATGTAGCTCTTGGTTGAGCGAGAGCAGTAGTAATGGATGGCCAACTCTGATAAAGACGGTCAGTGACAGCTGGAGACAGTCCACGCAACCATTTGACCTGCATTATCTTACCTAGTCCCTTTCTTAGAAACCACCTCTTTGCCTGTCTCCTTTCCTTCCTTTTTTCTTTCTTTCTTTCTTTCTTTCTTTCTTTCTTTCTTTCTTTCTTTCTTTCTTTCTTTCTTATCTTGCCTCCAGGGTTATTGCTGGGGCTCAGTGCCTGCACCATGAATCCACTGCTTCTGGAGGCCATTTTTCCCCCCTTTGTTGCCCTTGTTGTTGTAGCATTGTTGTGGTCATTATTGTTGTTGGTGGTGTTGTTCCGCTGTTGGATAGGATAGAGAAAAATCAAGAGAGGAGGGGAAGACAGAAAGGGGGAGAGAAAGACAGACACCTGCAGACCTGCTTCACCACCTGTGAAGCGACTCCCCTGCAGGTGAGGAGCCAGGAGCTAGAACCGGGATCCTTATGCCGGTCCTTGCGCTTTGTGCCACATGCGCTTAACACGCTGTGCTCCCGACAGACCCCCTACTTATTTATTTATTATAAGATGCAGGCTCACTCCTGGGTCCACCTATCTTCCTAGCCTTTGGGAGATGGAGATCAAGAGCGCCTCCCGCCTCTCCCCACGGGTCCTGGAGCAGCTCAGCATGTCCAGGGTGACATGCACAGGGAGACACACACTCAGCCCTGGGAAAAGCCTCAGAGGGCAGTTATTTTATTTGAGAGAGAAAGCAAGTACATATACCCAATGCCCACGTAGAAGGTCAAGGTCATCATTAACCCAAGCACAGAGCAACACAATGCATAGCCACATGTCGACCTATAAACTATTTGATCACAAATGAAGAATGACCACACAAGGCTTGATCACAAGCTTCACAAGGCATATTTCCCCCGGGGTAAATCATAGGCAGCTCAGGGGAAATTACAGGCACTTCAGAGGAAGGGGAAGGTGGAGGGGTAGTTGGGCAAGAACATATGTGGTGGCTTTCAAGTTAGGCCAAACACAATGTACAGTAATTCACGGCCTTTGTTTTAAGGGGAGAGGAGAGGCATGTGCAGAGAGGTAGCCCCCATTCTGGAGAAGCCATCCATCATCAGTTCAAGAGGTCAGGGGGACCTGCCCTAGACCTAAAAGGGAGAGTTGGGGGTCAACTCGCTTGAACCTCATGGAAACAACAGCCTGGACTTCCCGGGACAGTGGGCCCCATTCTCCAACAGTAGGAGAGTGGAGGGAGTGATAGAAAGGAGAAGAGAGGGGGTCAGGCGGTGGCGCAGCGGGTTAAGCGCATGTGGCGCAAAGCACAAGGACAGCATAAGGATCCCAGTTCGAGCCCCCGGCTCCCCATCTGCAGGGGAGTCGCTTCACAGGCGGTGAAGCAGGTCTTCAGGTGTCTGTCTTTCTCTCCCCCTCTGTCTTCCCCTCCTCTCTCCATTTCTCTTTGTCCTACCCAACAACTAACAACATCAACAATGACAATAATAATAACCACAACGAGGCTACAACAAGGGCAACAAAGGGGGGGGGGGGAATGGCCTCCAGGAGTGGTGGATTCATGGTGCAGGCACCGAGACCAGCAATAACCCTGGAGGAAAAAAAAAAAAAAGGAGAAGAGAAAGAATGACACGGACACCGCACTTGAAGCTTTCTCCCTGCAGGTGGGGAGCCAGGGCCTTGAACCTGGGCCCATGCACACTGTAATGTGTGAGCTTAATCAGGTGTACCACTGTGTGGCCCCCTCTTATTTTTTCATAACACTTTTACATAGTACGATCATAATATACTTCAATTTATGGTGCTTACTGCTACCTTACCCCCACTAAGCTGAACGCTTGACAAGAGATGTCTGATGCCAGTCCTCTGCAAGTCAGAACAGGCCTGCTATATTGAAGGCGCTCAGGTATTTGTTGAATTAATGAAGTATCAGTCCTATCACCCCATTTTACACACAGTGAAATTGAAGCATGTGATTAAATGATGCACTCCACTTTAAAGTGAGTTGGGTTTTTTTTTAATATTTTATTCATTTTTAAAAAATATTTATTTTACTTATTCCCTTTTGTTGCCCTTGTTGTTTTATTGTTATAGTTATTATTGTTGTTGTCGTTGTTGGATAGGACAGAGAGAAATGGAGAGAGGAGGGGGAGACAGAGAGGAGGAGAGAAAGACACCTGCAGACCTGCTTCACCGCCTGTGAAGCGACTCCCCTGCAGGTGGGGAGCCGGGGTTCCAACAGGGATCCTTATGCCGGTCCTTGTGCTTTGTACCACCTGCGCTTAACCCGCTGCGCTACAGCCCGACTCCCTTTTTTTTTTTTCCTAAGAAACCAGTTTTAAAATGTATAGTGTTGGGCTGGGTGGTGGCACATCTGCTTTAGTGAACACATTACAGTGCATAAGGGCCCAGGTTTGAGCCTCCCCCCACCTGCAGGGAGGGGAAGCTTCACAAGCAGTGAAGCAGTGCTGCTGATGTTGATCTTTCTCTCTCCCTCTCTATCCCACTTCTCTCTAAATGTCTCTGCGTCCTATCAAATAAAATAGAGAAAAAAAACTTTTAAAAAAATCTCTGGACACCGGGCTGTGGTGCATTGGGTAAGATGCACATGGCGAGAAGCGCAAGGACTGGCTTGGGGGGCGGGGGTTGCTTCACAGGCGGTGAAGCAGGTCTGCAGGTGTGTTTTCCTCTCCCTCTCTGTCTTTCCCTCCTCTCTCCATTTCTCTCTGTCCTACCCAACACAATAATAACAATGCTATTAACAACAATAATGATAACAGCAACGATAAACAACAAGGCCAACAAAAGGGGAAGAAATAGCCTCCAGGAGCAGTGGATTCCTGGTGCAGGCACCGAACCCCAGTGATAACCCTGGAGGCAAAGTAAAATAAAATAAAAAAGGAAAAAAAACTTTAAAAAAAAATATCACAGTGTAGGCGTTAGCACACCAGGTTAAGCACACATAGTACTAAACGTAAGGACCTGCCCAAGGAGTCTGGTTCTAGTCCCCGCTCCCCACCTGCGGGGCGTTAGCTTCAAAAATGGTGAAGCAGATCTGCAGGTGTCTGTCTTTCTCTCTCCTTCTCAATCCTCCCATCTCTCAATTTCTGTCCTATCTGATTAAAAAGAAAAACTGGCCTCCAGGATTCATAGTGGATTCATAGTGCAGACACCAGGCCCCAGAGATAACAAAACAAAAAAAAAAAGAAAAGAAAAGAAAAATTCAATGGTGAGTAACACCTTTGGCCACCTCTAAAGGCTTATTTGTACACTAGTAGTTTCACAGAGTCATGTTTTTTTTTTTTTAATTTATTTATTTCCTTTTGTTGCCCCTTTTTTTTTTTTATTGTTGTTGTCAGTGCTGGATAGGACACAGAGAAATGGAGAGAGGAGGGGTGTTGGTATGCTTCTGGATTCTGCTTGTAAGACCTTCTGTTTTTATCATCACATTGGGTTCGCTTGTGTTGCTTGCGATGTGTTCTGTTTGCACGTCCACTGTTGGCTGGGCACCCCCTACCTCCAGGACATTTGGTTTAGTCCTCGATGGTTCGCGCTTCTTCCTTCTCCCTGTCCCTAGTACGTATTTCCTTTGTTCCTGACTCTTCTGCCAAAGGAGAGAGATGCAGGACAGAATTGTGTTATGATTAGAAGAGATTCGTTTTTTGAACTATATCCCTGCTCGTGAATAAAGATCAAACTTCGTTCTCAGCTCAGCCATGAGTCCCTAGTCGTCTCTGTCTCCCGCCCGCTAGGCTATTCCGGCAGAGGGGAAGACACAGAGGGGGAAAGAAAGACAGACACCTGCAGATCTGCTTCCCCGCCTGTAAAGCGACCTCACTCCTGCAGGTGGGGAGCCGGGGGCTCGAACTGGGATCCTTACGCCGGCCCTTGTGCTTTGCGCCACCTGCGCTTAACCCGCTGCGCTACCGCCTGACTCCCTCTTTTCAACTTTCAGAAGCCCTTTGAAGTCAGGTTCAAACTAGGGGAGAGCCTGCCTTGTCTGAGCCCATTCTGCATGTTTGAACACTACAAGTCACTTGTTCCTCTTGGTGGGGCCCTTTTCACTTCAGCTATAAGTAACTCCTGCTACCACCCCTGACCCCATGCTGATGCCAGGCCCAGGGGTAGACGGGGTCTGTGTGTCCCATTCAGCTCAGATCTAGCATCACAACACAGTGGTCCTTTAAAGATACCTGACTCTTAGGCCAGATAGGAGTGAAAGAAATTCTCCTGTATGCATCAGAGACTAAACAAATAAGCAAGCAGGAGGCAGACTGTTAAGTGAGCCAGCAAAGAAACTGACCACAAAATTTGAAGAGCACAAACACATAGGCTGACTTCTTCCTTTAAAAATGTTTTATTTTTATTTATTTTTAATTTTTTTATTTATAAAAAGGAAACATTGACTAAACCATAGGATAAGAGGGGTACAACTTCACACAATTCCCACCACTAGAACTCTGTATCCCACCCCTTCCCCTGATAGCTTTCCTATTCTTTATCATTCTGGGAGTTTGGACCCAGGGTCATTGTGGGATGCAGAAGGTGGAAGGTCTGGCTTCTGTAATTGCTTCCCCGCTGAACATGGGTGTTGAAAGGTCGATCCATACTCCCAGCCTCTCTCTCTCTTTTCCTAGTGCGAAAGGGCTCTAGGGAATCGGAGCTCCAGGACACATTAGTAGGGTTGTTTGTCCAGGGAAGTCTGGTTGGCATCATGCTAGCCTCTGGAACCTAGTGGTTGAAAATAGAGTTCAGATATAAAGCCAAACATATTGTTGACCATTCACGGACCTAAAGGCTGAAATGGTGCAGATGAAGAGTTGGGGGTCCCTCCATTTTGTAGATAGCTAGTAGGCATATTTTAGTAATATTCCAAAGGGCCTGTGGATATACTAGTGTTTTGTTTTGTTATTGTTTTTTAGCCTGAGCTTAAAATCTGATATGCAGGTGGATCCTAATTATTGTCTGGGGGGGTGGTGTCATCGCTGGCAGAAGGACCAGAAAGCTGGATCAGGGAAGAGAATAGCTCCCAAATATGGGAACGGTGTATAAGTATTGTTGACTGTAAACCCCATCAATCTGATATGATCTGGGGCCCGTATTCAACTTGGGAACCTTATGTGACCTCTGCATCCCTGTAGATCTGAGCTCACATTCTGTGGCCATGAGTAGGAATGTTCCAAGCTGCCCCAATTTCAGGACCCACCTTCCTCAGGTGCAGCATAGAGTGTGTTGTCCAGCCTCCCTTCGGAGGATGGAACGTTCTCTGCTGTTGTTGATCCAATAGTTAGAGCTTACTTGATTGCAAATTACACGGCTCAGTGGAGCAGCCCAAGCAGAAGAGGCTTTGTTGATGAGCATTTAGAACAATCACAGTATGTGGAATCTACTGAACTGAGACACAAAAACTTGCAAAATAACAAGAAAGAAAGGAAGGAAGGAAGGAAGGAAGGAAGGAAGGAAGGAAGGAAGGAAGGAAGGAAGGAAGGACAACAAACCAGAAGTAAATAAACTATCTCTAAGTCTGTGAGAATTGTGGTGGTTATCATTGGGGGGGGCAGAACTTTGGTGGTGGGTGTGATGTGGAACTTATACCCTCTAATTTTACATTCTTGTAAACCACTATTAATCACAAATTTTAAAAAAATGGCTTGGAAAAATAGATCAATCTTTTCCCTACTTGTAAGGGGAAAGCGTCACAAGCAGGTCTGCAGATGTCTCACTCTCTCTCTCCCTCTTCCTTCTAAATTTCTCTCTGTCCTATCAAATAGAATAGAGTTAAAATAATAAAATAAATTGTTTTTTGAAGTCTTTTAAAAAAAGAAAAATAGATCAATCACAGAGATACAAAGAGCAATGTGCTTATAAGAATCGGACAATTGTCCGATACTCCCTCCAGCTGCCAGCCTCTGCATTTCTTTTTTAAAACTTTATTTATATTTTATTAATTTATTTTTGCTATATATTTTTAAATTTATTTTATTTTATTTTTAAATTTCTTTATTGGGGGATTAATGGTTTACAGTTGACAGTAAACTACAGTGGTTGATACATGCGTAACACTCCCCAGTTTTCCACATAACTATACAACCCCCACTAGGTCCTCCTCTGCCATCATGTTCCAGGACCTGAATCCTACCCCCGCCCCCAGAGTCTTTTACTTTGGTGCAATACACCAACTTCAGTCCAAGTTCTGCTTAGAGTTTTCCCTTCTGATCTTATTTTTCAACTTCTGTCTATGAGTGAGATCATCCCATATTCATCCTTCTCTTTCTGACTTATCTCACGTCACAGGATTTCTTCAAGCTCCATCCAAGATGGGGTGAAGAAGGTGAAGTCACCATTTTTAATAGCTGAGTAGTATTCCATTGGTATATAGACCACAACTTTCTCAGCCACTCATCTGTTGTTGGACACCTAGATTACATCCATGTTTTGGCTATAACAAATTGTGCTGCTATGAACATGGGTATACACAAAACTTTTTGGATGGGTGTGTTGGGCTCCTTAGGGTCTATCCCCAGGAGAGAAATTGCAGGATCATAGGGTAGGTCCACTTCTACCTTCTGAGAGTTCTCCTGACTGCTCTCCACAGGGGTTGAAACAAACTCCATTCCCACCAGCAGTGCAGGAAGGTTCCTTTGTCCCCACAACCTCTCCAGCATTTGTTGCTGCTACCTTTTCTGATATATGACATTCTCACAGGAGTGAAGTGTGTTGGTCTGCTTCTAATTCTGCTTCTAAGACCCCTTTTGTTTTGATCATCACGTTAGGTAGAGAAGCTCGTCAACGTATATAAGCCTCCCAGTGCCTCCTGGGATAATGAGGTCCTGCCTAGCCCGAATCACCCAGCCGTTTACGTTGGAGACTTTAATAGTCATCACCAAGACTGGGGATATTCCTCCACTCATGCTGACGGCTCTATCTTAGCCGACTGGGCTTCAGCGAATGACCTCTTCCTATTATACGATCCCAAACAGCCAGGCTCTTTTCACAGTGCTAGATGGAATAAAGACTCGTCACCTGACCTGTGCTGGATTAGCACAGTCAACGGCCAAGCCTTTCCCGAGACAAGTTCTCAAGATCTTCCCGCACAGTCATCACCGCCCAGCTATCATCCACATTGGTCTCCAGCTCCCACTGATTCTGTGCTCGGAGAAACTAAGATGGAACTTTCGGAAAGCAAACTGGCGTCTGTTCAGTGATCTTACCAACAGATCTATTCCTGCAATTCCAATTAACTCTATCCCCTCTGAAGATTCCTACAGGCGCTTCCGCCAAGCCATCTTCAAAGCAGCTTCCCAAGCCATTCCTCGTGGGAGACGTGCTAACTATACGCCTTGTCTTGATGCTGAATGTGAGCAACTATTAAAGCAGTATGATGAGTCGGGCGACCCAGATGTGGCTGACCATCTCATTGCCTCCCTGGATGCAGCACGCCAAGCCTGCTGGCAACAACTCACGGAAAGTCTGAACTTCACCCACTCAAGTAGGAAGGCCTGGAAGCTTCTTAAAAGACTGGGTGCCGGTAGCCAACCCCCTCCTGTCTCCCATCCTCCCGTATCTCCAAACTCAGTGGCCAGTCACCTAACTCAAGTTGGACGTGCTAAGATCGACCCAGTCTGGAAAAGAGAAATTTCCCACGAGTGGTCATCCCACTTCCGGTTATCTTGTCCATCTCCAAAACTCTCTCCCTTTACACTGTCTGAACTGGAAGACGCTTTGAAGAGGGTTAAACCGGGAACAGCTGCTGGCTATGATAACATCACCCCAGAACTCATTCTTAACCTGGGTCCCGCGGCAAAGAAGTGGCTCACTACATTCCTGTCCCACATCTTGGAATCTGAGTCTATGCCCAAAGTTTGGCGTTGTGCGAAGATAATAGCGGTTTTGAAACCAAAGAAAGACCCAACACTGGCCGCCAGCTATAGACCAATTTCTCTCCTCTCCGTGTGTTACAAACTCCTTGAGAGGCTGCTTCTGTCACGTATTTCTCATCTTACAGAGAAATTCCTATCACCCGCCCAAGCTGGTTTCCGCCCAGGAAGATCTACCTGCGAACAAGCCCTGGCCCTCTCAACTTACATTGAAAATGGATTCCAGAAGAATTTTTTTTCCTTTTTTCTTCAATATTTAGTTATTCCCTTTTTTTGTCCTTGTTGTTGTATTGTTGTAGTTATTGTTGTTGTTACTAATGTCATTGTTGTTGGATAGGACAGAGAGAAATGGAGAGAGGAGGGGAAGACAGAGAGGATGAGAGAAAGACAGACACCTGCAGACCAGCTTCACCGCCTGTGAAGCGACTCCCCTGCAGGTGGGGAGCTGGGGGCTCGGACCGGGATCCTTACACCGGTCCTTGCGCTTTGCGCCACCTGCGCTTAACCCGCTGTGCTACCGCCTGACTCCCCAGAAGAATTTAAAGATGGGTGCTGTCTTTGTTGATCTCACAGCAGCCTATGACACAGTCTGGCACCGTGGTCTCCTAGTCAAGATCTCAAGATGCCTGCCTCCATGGGTGGCCAACACTATATCGTTTCTTCTCCAAAACAGAAGATTCCGGGTGCATCTGGGTGACAAGTCTAGCAGATGGAGACTTGTCTCAAGTGGCCTCCCCCAGGGCTCTGTTCTGGCTCCTACGCTATTTAATATTTACATCAATGACCTCCCAGAAACTTCTTCAACGAAGTTCATCTACGCTGATGACATCTGCTGTGCAACTCAGGCATCCAAGTTCGACATCCTCGAGGAAACACTCACGAAAGACATGTCTCTGATATCTGATTACTGTAAAAAATGGCGACTAATCCCTAGCACTGCAAAAACGGTATCATCTGTTTTCCATCTACACCATGCCTCGGCCTCACATGAGCTTAATGTGCAGCTTGGTGATACGAGAATCCAGCATGAAGCCCAGCCAGTCTATCTTGCTGTTACTTTCATTTGCACTCTGTCATTTCACGAACATCTCATAAAAACTACAGCAAAGGTGGGCGCAAGGAATAGCATCATTGCAAGACTGGCCAGCTCCTCATGGGGCGCGAGCGCTTCCACACTATGATCATCATCTCTGGCATTATGCTATTCCACTGCAGAATACTGTGCCCCAGTATGGTTCCGTAGCCCCCATGTCCACTTGGTCGATTCCAAATTATATTCCTCCATGAGGATAATTTCTGGAACCATCCGTTCCACCCCGGTCCCATGGCTGCCAGTTCTTAGCAACATCGCCCCGCCAGATATTCGTCGGGATGCGGCATCATCTAAGTTCATTTCCCACGTCTACGCTCAACCAGACCTGCCAATATACACGGATATCTTCGCCCACCCTGTCCAATGCTTGACGTCTCGTCACCCAATCTGGTCCCCTATGCCTACACTGAACTTCTCTGTTCCAGACTCTTGGAAACAGAGTTGGCAGTCAGCTGAGGTAAAGAACAAACACCTCATCACAGACCCCTGCAAGCGTCAACCCGGCTTTGACCTAGCACGTTATGATTGGGCCCTCCTCAATCGCTATCGAATAGGCCATGGCCGGTGCGCCACTATGTTCCATCGCTGGGGAGCCAGAGATGACCCAAACTGCCCCTGCGGCTGCAGACAGACTATGACCCACATAGTCAACGACTGCCACCTCTCCAGATTCAAAGGAGGTCTCGAAACTTTACATCAGACTCAACCTGACGCTGTTGACTGGCTACGGAAGAAGGGCAAACGCTAGAAGAAGAAGAAATCACGTTAGGTTCACTTGCATTGCTTAAGGCTGTGGTCTATTTACATAATCACTGTTTTACCTGAGACCCGCCCTGCCTGCAGGGCACTGGCTTAATCCCACGGGATCACACTCTTTTCGCTCCACCCCCTCTCCTAGTCACACCCTGTTTTCCACCGTTTAATCCCCACTGGTTCCCATGCTTTTTCCTTCTCCCCACCCCCTATCCTACGACTTCCACTTCCTGACACTTCCGCCTCAGGAGATATAAAGAAAGGACAGGATTTTCTAATGAAGAGAGATTAGATTGATTGCACTGCATTCTCTCTCATCAATAAAGATTGAACTGCATTCCCAGCTCAGCCATGAGTCCCTGGTCATCTGTCTCCCACCCGCGAAGCTAGCCTGGCATCTGGCGCCTGAATAGGGACCGGCAGAAGTGGTATCTTATTGTTGTCTTTATTTGCATTTCTCTGACAATCAATGACCTGGAGTATTTTTTCATGTTTGTCGGTCTTTTTGGATCTCTTCTTTGGTGAATATTCTGTTCATATACTCTCCCCATTTCTGGATGGGGTCATTTGTTTTCTTGTTGCTGAGTTTGGTCTGGCTGAGAGTCTGTCACCTCACTGGTCTCCTGGGGGGAGTCAGCTGACTGGACTGGCCAAGCAAGTGTCCACTTCCTCCCCCACTGCTCTGTTTACATTACTTGTTCCTCCTGAACCTGGGGCCATGTGCTCAGTTAAAGAGGACAGCCATTCCTATATAGAGACAGACCAGTCTTTCTTTGAGAGTTTCTGGAGAGCTATGCTCTCCCCTGCTGGAAGTTCCAAACAAGCTCTCTTTGTTATGTGGCTGGTGGGAGGTGCTCCATGAACTAGCAGCTGGGTCCACGTTCAAAAAGGCCTCTCAGGTGCTCTCTGTCTATTGCTCAGGTCTAGGACATATGTATTTCCTGTGTTTATAACACTTTATCTCCCCTCCCTCCCTTCCTTTCTCTTCTTTTTTAAATTTTACTTTTTCCCCTTTTGTTGCCTTTTTTATTGTTGTTGTAGTTATTGTTATTATTGTTTTTTTTTAATTTTTTTATATATTTATTTTATTTATTTATTCCCTTTTGTTGCCCTTGTTGTTTTATTGTTATAGTTATTATTGTTATTGTTGTTGTTGGATAGGACAGAGAGAAATGGAGAGAGGAGGGGAAGACAGAGAGGGAGAAAGATAGACACCTGCAGACCTGCTTCACTGCCTGTGAAGCGACTCCCCTGCAGGTGGGGAGCCGGGGTTCGAACCGGGATCCTTATGCCGGTCCTTGTGCTTTGCGCCACCTGCACTTAACCCGCTGCGCTACAGCCCAACTCCCTATTATTGTTATTGATGTCATTGTTGGATAGGACGTAAATGGAGAGAGGAGGGGAAGACAGAGAAGGGGAGAGAAAGACAGACACCTGCAGACCTGCTTCACTGCGGTGAAGTGACTCCCCTGCAGGTGGGGAGCCGGGGGCCTGAACTGGGATTCTTATGCTTTGTGCCATGTGTGCTTACCTGACCCCCTCTTTCTTTCTTACTTTATTATTGGATAGAGACAGAGAGGGAGAGGAAGATAAAGAGGAAGAGAGACAGAGAGACACCTGCTGCCTTGATTCATCACTTGTAAAGACTTCCCCCTGCAGGTGGGGAGCAGGGGCTTGAACATGGGTCCTTGTACACTGTAATGTGAGTGCTTAACCCAGTACACCACTGCCTGGCCCCCATTCTCTCCTCCTGTCATCGCCTATCAGGAGGCCCTCCATGAGTCTGGTGTTGTTAAATAGAGACAGAGTGGGAGAGAATATGAATGACACCTCAGCACTGAAGCTTCCTCCCATAAGGTAGTGGCCAAGCTCATACCTGGGCCCCACACATATCCTGTCAGTGCAGCTCCCTCCCCATTCTTCTGGACACTCTAGACTTCTTTAAATCTCTACCACATCCTCCAGCGCCGGCACCTCTGTGTCTGTTGTAGGTTCATCATGTTCTCTCCCTGGTAAATCTAGTATTTTGCAACTGATCTATGTTTTCTGTCTTCTGCAAGAGACACGGGGATAGTTGAGTCCCTTACCCACCTCACAGGACCTAAGGGGACTTCAGTCTACTTACTCTTTTTTCCTCCATTCAGCTCCCTTCCCTCCTCTGGACCAACTCCATGGCTGCTGGCTCATCTCTGACAATGATTTCTTTCTGGAATCGCTGGATTCGCAAATGAAAAGTAAAGGAGAAGCCTCTCTTGCTCTACTTGGTCTTCCAATGACCAATTTAACACAGCCTCCCTCTCTGGAATGTGTGTGTGTGTGTGTGTGTGTGTGTGTGTGTGTGTGTGTGTGTGTGTGTGCAATCATTTCTCACAGGCTGGTTCTCCTATATCTAAATTCACTGTCTTCCCACAATCCACTGAAACAGGAAAAAGTTTCAAATATGTCCTTTTTTAAAAAAAAAAAAACTTAAATTTTTTTTACATTTATTTGTTCCCTGTTGTTGCCCTTGTTTCTTTTTATTGTTGTAGTTACTATTGTTGTTGTCATTGGATAGAACAGAGAGAAATGGAGAGAGGAGGGGAAGACAGAGGGGGGAGAGAAAGACAGACACCTGCAGACCTGCTTCACCCTACGCTGGTCCTTGCGCTTTGCGCTGCATGTGCTTAAGCGACTGCACTACTGCCCGACTCCCTCCTTTTTTTTTTCTTTAACAATATACGTTTTTGTTCAGTCTAGGAATAGCAAGATCAGTAATCTTGATAGACAAAGTGGTCTCCCTACACTATAAAAGTTAATTCCAGGGTTGGAGGTAGCTCATGGGTTAGCATGTATGCATTGCCGTGCAGGAGACCCAAGCTCAAATTCTGGCACCACAGGCAAGTGCTTTAGTGCTTCCCTCCCCTCCCCATGGTGTGTGTGTGTGTGTGTGTGTGTGTTGTGAAGAGATGTAGATCAGAGCAGTGAAGCCCTGGTTTCACATACTTGCAAAGAGAAAAAAAAAAAGCCACATCCTACTATGCCAATATGTCAACAGTAGTAAAATGCAGATAATCCTTTCTCACTTCGTTTCTGGGATTGTAGATAATGGATCTTTTCTCCCATGTGACATAGAGGATCTACTACATGCCCAGGAGTACACCAGTCAAAGCATGTAAAAAGTGCCTTTGTAGGGGGGCTGGGTGGTAGCACAGCCGGTTAAGCGCACATGGTGCGAAATACAAGGACCAGCGTAAGGATGCCGGTTCAAGCCCCCAGCTCCCCACCTGCAGGGGAGTCGCTTCACAGGCGGTGAAGCAGGTCTGCAGGTGTCTGTCTTTCTCTCCCCCTCTCTGTCTTCCCCTCCTCTCTCCATTTCTTTCGGTCCTATCCAACAGCTATAACAATAACAACCACAACAAGTGCAACAAAATGGGGAAAAATAACCTCCAAGAGTAGTGGATTCTTAGTGCAGGCACCGAGCCCCAGTGATAACTCTGGAGGCAAAAAAAAAAAAAAAAGTGTCTTTGACGTGTATAGTTTAGCAAAAGTGATCACAAAGGGAGACCAAGAGCCAGAATAACTGCATTAGAACCTTAGCTTTGCCACTTTCTGGCTCTATGGCCTTGAGCCAGTAAGTCATCTCCTCTGTATGTTTCCTCATCAGTAAAATGGGAGCCTAGTGGGGTTGGGCTATAGCGCAGCGGGTTAAGTGCACGTGGTGTAAAACTCAAGGACCAGCATAAGGATCCTGGTTGGAAACCCTGGCTCCCCACCAGCAGGGGGGGGTCGCTTCACAAGCAATAAAGCAGGTCTGCAGGGGTCTTTCTCTCCCCTTCTCTGTCTTCTCCTCCTTTCTCCATTTCTCTCTGTCCTGACAACAACATCATTAACAACAATAATAATAACCACAACAATGATAAAAACAAGGGAAACAAAAAAGAAAAGAAAAAAAAATATATATATAGGGAGTCGGGCGGTGGCGTAGTGGGTTAAGTGCACATGGTGCAAAGCACACGACCAGCATAAGGATCCCGGTTCCAGCCCCCGGCTCCCCACCTGCAGGGGGTCACTTCACACGCGATAAAGCAGGTCTGCAGGTGTCTGTCTTTCTCTCCCCGTCTTCCCCTCCTCTCTCCATTTCTCTCTGTCCTATCCAACAACGAAGACAGACAACAACAATAAAACAACAAGGGCAACAAAAGAGAATCAATAAATAAATATTAGATATATATGTTGGGAGCCTAACATGGACCTTGCAGGAAGAACTTAAATGACATACTATATGGATAGTTTTAAAAGGTGTGTTTAGTACAGCAAGGGTGAAGTAGCACACTTGGAAACTATGGGGGCCAGATGCTGGCACACCTGGATAAGTGCTCACAGTGCTACAGTGCACAAGGTCCCAGCATCAAGCCCCTGGTCCTCACGCACAGGGGAAAAGCTTCACGAGTGGTGAAATAGGTCTGCAGTTGTCTCTCTGTCTATCTCCCCCTCTCAATTTCTCTCTGTCTCTATTCAATAATAAAAAATAAAAATAAACAGAAATTAAATAAATAGCCAACTTCTAAGCTGTTTTAGAAATAAGGGGTATTATAATCTTTCAGACTAGGTAGGTACACATCCTTTTATCTGTTTTGCTGAAAATGAAGTTAACTTCTTTAAGTTTAACCTAATTGATCTACTTGTGCTTTCATCTTGTGAAGCCTTGGACATATGTAGCAAATTGTGAATGCCACCATTCACCTCCACCCACTCATAAACCCCACTTCCTTCCTGAGAGGAAACCATGGTTAACAGCTTCTGAAAGAATACTCTTTCAGAATAATGTTCTGCCCATTCAAAAGCATGTGTTTTAAAAATAATATAACTGGAACAACATACACATTCTGAGAATTTGCTGCCTTTTTGTTAATTTTTTTTTGCAATCCCTACTTAAACATTTAGTGATATATAAACAAATTTAGAAAACTTAAAGCATTTTGGCAGAAATAAAAAGTTGCACAAATTGGGAAATCAGGACTGATCAAATGAAACTTCATATTTAATATGGTGATCTGGTACATAGGTTGTCAACTTGTATAAATGTATTTGAATTTTGGTGACAGGGAACTTGAAATGGTAAGATAAAAATATTTGTGCCAATAGTTAGGCGGTAGCACAGCAGGTTAAGCGCAGGTGGCGTGAAGCACAAGGACCAG
This sequence comes from Erinaceus europaeus, assembly GCF_950295315.1. NCBI lineage: Eukaryota > Metazoa > Chordata > Mammalia > Eulipotyphla > Erinaceidae > Erinaceus > Erinaceus europaeus. The sequence goes on along the minus strand of NC_080174.1, from coordinate 84,575,338 downwards.
CATAAGGTCCCGGTTCGAGCCTCAGGCTCCCCAGCTGCAGGGGAGTCGCTTCACAGGTGGTGAAGCAGGTCTGCAGGTGTCTGTCTTTCTCTCCCCCTCTGTCTTCCCCTCCTCCCTCCATTTCTCTGTTCTATCCAACAACGACAACATCAATAACTACAAAAAAAAAAAAAAGGCAACAACAAAAAAGGGAATACATAAATATATTTGTACCTATTTGTTGAACTGTGGAGATTTTATTTTAACTTTCTTTTATTTATTTATTTATAAAATGGAAACACTGGGGGAGTCGGGCTGTAGCTCAACGGGTTAAGCGCAGGTGGCGCGAAGTGCCCCAACCAGCAGGGCGGAGAACAGGGGCTAGGAACCTAAAAGACCTGGAATGACAGGGACACGAGACATGAAAGAACGACAGCAAGTCAAGTTTCTGATCAAGCTGCAAAATTTTATTGTGTTCACAGGCATTATAAGGCTTTGGGGAAGGAGAGGGAATGCTGGAGGGGGAGGAGGGGGAGCAAACTTCAAAGTGGAATGTTCCTTGCAACAAACAATGGCCGAAACCATGTTTATCACCACAACTGTGTGTTGACTCACTTGATTACTGATAAATGGTTTACCTGAGGGGAAATGGCCTGCCCAGGGGGGAATTAACACTTGTCTTGAGGGATTCCATTGTTTCAAAGCTTATCATCTATCAAGCAGAGAAATGGCTCCTGGCAGCGAAGCACAAGGACCAGCATAAGGATCCCTGTTCGAACCCCGGCTCCCCACCTGCAGGGGAGTCGCTTCACAGGTGGTGAAGCAGGTCTGCAGGGGTCTATCTTTCTCTCCTCCACTCTGTCTTCCCCTCCTCTCTCCATTTCTCTCTGTCCTATCCAACAACGACAACAACAATAATAACTACAACAATAAAACAACAAGGGCAACAAAAGGGAATAAATAAATAAAATAAATATTAAAAAAAAATTTTTTTTAATGGAAACACTGACAAAAACCATAGGGTAAGAGGGGCACAATTCCCACCACCAGAACTCCATATCCCATCCCCTCCCCAGATAGCTTTCCTATTCTTTATCCCTCTGGGAGTATGGACCCAGGGTCATTGTGGGATGCAGAAGGTGGAAGGTCTGGCTTCTGTAGTTGCTTCCACGCTGAACATGGGCATTGACAGGTTGATCCATACTCCCAGCCTGTCTCTCCCTTTCCCTAGTGGGGCAGGGCTCTTAGGAAGAGGAGCTCCAGGACACACTGGTGGGGTTGTCTGTCCAGGGAAGTCTGGTTGGCATCATGGTAGCATCTGAAACCTGATGGCTGAAAAAGAGTTAACATATAAAGCCAAACAAATTGTTGTTGACTAATCATGAACCTAAAAGCTGAAAAATTGCAGATGAAGATTTGGTGTTTCCATTTTGGAAATAGCTAGTAGGTCTATTTTAGGTATATTCCAAAGGGCCCATGACTTTGTTAGTTTCTGCCTGAGCTTGACATCTTATATGCAGGTGGACCCAGGTTATTGTCTGGGAAAATGATGTCATGGCTGGGAAAAGGGCTAGAAAGCTGCATCAGGGAAGAGAGTAGCTCCTGAATATGGGGGAAATGTATAAATATTGTTGACTGTAAACACCATCAATTTGATCTGGGGCCCATATTCAGCATAGGAGCCTGTGTAACCTCTGCATCCCTGTAGATCTGAACTTGTATTCTGTGGCCATGAGTAGGAACATTCCGAGTTGCGCCAATTTCAGGACCCATCTTCCTCAGGTGGTAGATAGAGTGTGTTATCCAACCCCCCTTCAGAGGATGGAACAGCTGATGGGGTGGCCTGATAGTGACTAAAGAGTCATCATTAAAGTATGCCAGTCTCTTGCCCTTATCCAGCTGTTGCAGTCCTTATTTTGATAAGGTTAGCTTTGGAGTGATGGAGGGAAGTGTAATAGGAAGTAGGTGAGGGGGTTATCTAGGTCTAAGTAGGAACTATTTCATTAGATACTTTATGGTGTCTTTTTCGGTCTATTTTCTTGCTTCATTTATTGTCTCACTGCAAACTTTTGCTTTAAGGTGTAGGTTTTCCCGTAACTTATGGATACATGTGCACATCTGCCCTATCTCATGGGACTTGGTCTATATCTAGATTTTGAGGCTTTGTTAGGAAGTGGACCACCCAAAATGGAAGGAATGAAGGAGTCCTAAGAGAAAGGAAAGGTCTCACCTGAGTAATGAGGCTGAAGGGCTGACATTCCACACTTCACGTCTCTGGACAGTCTGAAGTGAAGCATGCTGAGGTGGTACTTATTGCATTGAATGGGTTGGGGCCAGCAGATGCAGTATCAGTTGGTATAAAGTGAGAGAAGCATTCTGGAAAGTAAGCCTCACCCTAGAGGTTCCAGGACTGGGGGAAATTTGGGCTTTATAGAGGAAGTGGGAGATTCCTGCTGTCTTGGGGTTTAAGAAGGCAATAGATAGTTATTGCTATAATCAAATTATTTGGCAATTGGATTGACTTTGAAAATCCCATTGTTAGGATTTGCTGTATCATACATGACCTCAACATAATTTGTCCTTTGATGATATATGTGTATATATATATATATATTTATATGTATATATATATAACATATGACATATATCATCTGTGTATTGAAGTTTGAGACATTCAATTTTCCCCTCTCATATTAATTAAATAGTGATTTATATGACTACAAGTTAATAACAATGTACATAAACACCATTCCCACCACCAAAAGACTGTGTCCCATCCCATCCTTCCCCCCTCCCATCCCCCATTGAAGCTGACCATGTACCCTCACTCTCCACCCAGAGATTACTTTGGCGCCCTACTCCAAACTCAGTCAGATCCTGCTTTGAGTTTCCCTTTCTGTTCTTCTTTCTCAACTTCTGTTTGAGTGGGATCATCCTATCCTCATATTTGTCTTTCTGATTTAGTTCACTTAACATAATTCCTTCTAGCTCCATCCAAGATGGGACAGAGAAGGTGGGTTCATTGTTTTTAATAGCTGCATAGTATTCTACCGTGTATATAGACCACAGCTTTCTCAGCCACTCATCTGTTGTTGGGCACCTGGGTTGCTTCCCTTCCAGGTTTTAGCTATTACAAATTGTGCTGCTATGAGCATAGGTGTACATACATCTTTTTGGATGGGTGTTATGGAGTCCTTGGGGTATATCCCCAAGAGAGGAATTACTGGGTCATATGGAAGGTCCATTTCTAGTCTTGTGAGAGCTCTCCACAGAGGCTGGACCAGTTTACATTCCCACCAGCAGTGCAGAAGAGTTCCTCTGTCCCCACAGCCTCTCCAGCATTTGTAGCTGCTGTCTTTTTTGATGTCTGCCATTACAATCAGTGACCTAGAGCAATTTTTCATGTGTCTTTTAGCCTTTTGGATCTCCTCTGAAGTGAATATACTACACATATCCTCTGCCCATTTATGGATGGGGTCACTTGCTTTTTTGTTGCTGAGCTTGCTGAGCTCTTTGTATATTTTGGTGATTAGTCTCTTGTCTGATGTCTGGCATGTAAAGATCTTCTCCCATTCTATAAGGAGTCTCTTTGTTTGGGTGTTGGCTTCTTTTGCTTTGCTGTTATTCACAGATCTTCTCATGTTAGTGACTATAGTTTTTAGATAATCTTGTTAATAACTGTATTCAATTTTGTTGGATAAATACACCATTTATTTCTTCTTAAAATATGTGTTTGATTGATTGATTGTAGCTCCAGAGCCTGTGCATGCACTGGAATCTCTCTGTTCCCATTCATTCATATGTATGTGCTGGAAAAAGTCAGAATGCATGTGTGTATAGAAAAAGTCCGTCATGGGGGCCAGGTGGTAGCGCAGCAGGTTAAGTGCACATGGTGTGAAGCACAAAGACCAGCACAAGGATCCTGGTTTGAGCCCTCAGCTCCCCACCTCCAGGAGGGTCGCTTCACGGTGAAGCAGGTCTGCAGGTGTCTATCTTTCTCTCCCCCTCTCTGTCTTCCCCTCCTCTCTTGATTTCTCTCTGTCCTAACAATGACAGTAATGAATGGCAATAACAACAAGGGCACCAACAAGGGCAACAAAATAGGATAAATGGCCTCCAGGAGCAGTGGATTCGTAGTGCAGGCACCAAGCCCCAGTGATAACCCTGGAGGCAAAAAAAGAAAAAGTCCATCATGACTCTGCCAATATCCCAATATCTATATAAATGGAGAGATGAGACACCCACGAGAGCACTGCACTACCACCTGTGAATGACCTAGGTGTTATGCATGGTGCTACCATGTGCTGCCAGGATTTTAATCAGGCTCTTTGTGCATGGCTAGACATGTACTCTACTGGGTGAGCTATTCTCTAGCCAGCATGAATTCTTTTTTTAATATTTCATTTACTGAATAGACACAGAGAAAAATTGGGGGGGGTAGATAGAAAGTTGAGAGATTGGTGGTCCAGGAGGTGGTGGCTTCTCAAGCATGGGATCGTGAGTTCAATCCCCGGCAGTACATATACCAGAATGATGTCTGGTTCTCTCTCTCTCTCGTCCCATCTTTCTCATTAATATATAAACATAACCTTTACAAAAAAACTGAGAGAGAGATCAAACCAAATATATGAGTACCCCCCCAAGAATGGAAACTTGGGCATTTATTTATTTATTGCCTGTTGGAGCCTCAAATTTTTGGAGCAGATTCTCCTGCTCTTTGCAGACCTTTTTCCCCTCTTCAATTTAGACACACACAGAGAGAAGGAGAGACACTACAGCACTGCTCCACCATAGGAGCTTCTCCTTGGACTGTGCATAGTGCTTCCATTAGGTGCTGGGCCCTAGAACTTGGGCAAAACACAGGCAAGGCAAAGTGTGCGCTCTCCTGGGTGAGCTAGCTCCTTGCCCTAGAACAGAAATTTTCAATCAGAGAAGCTAGAGGGCAAGTCAAATTTTCTTCTGGGTCTGACTTCTTTTTTGCCTCCGGGGTTATCGCTGGGCTCAGTGCCTGCACTACGAATCCACTGTTCCTAATGGTCTTTTCCATGTTTTTTTTTGTTTGGTTTGTTTGTTTGTTTTTTGTTGCCATTTTTGTTGTTGTTGGATAGGACAGAGGGAAATTAAGAGAAGACAGAGAGGGGGAAAGATAGATACCCGCGGACCTGCTTCACCACTAATGAAGCAAACTCCCTCCCCTCCACAAGTGGGGAGCCAGGGGCTCTAACCAGGATCCTTGAGCCAGTCCTTGTGCTTTGCTCCATGTGTGCTTAACCTGCTACACTACTGCCCAGACCCCTAGAATTCTGTATTTTAAGCTTCTCCAAATTACCAGTGAATCACAATCTATATTTTAGCAAGAACTCTAGATAATTCCTAGGGACATAGAAGGTTAGGCACTAAAGAGACGATGACATCTGTGAAGCTATTTATCTTTTCACATTTCCATTTCCAGCATCCTGTCTTTCATAAGACCACACACTATGGGATGACGGCTATACCAATGATCTTTTAAAAATATTTTAATTTATTTATTATTTAATAGAGAAATTGAGGGGGAGGAGGAGATAGGGAGGGAAAGAGACAGAGAGACACCTGCAGCTCTACTTCACTGGTGCCTTGTGAATTGTCCCCCTGCAGGTGCGGACCAGGGGCTTGAACCTGGATCCTTGTGCACTGTAATGTGTACACTTAACTCGGTGCACCACAGCCTGCCCTCCCCCATGATTTTGTAAAACGTACAGCAAATCAAAATCCTCAGTTCTGTTTTTGCCTTTCTCAAGAAATTCTTGTATTATCTAATTTCAATAGTTTTCAATATGTAAAATAAAATAATTTTCTCTCATTACAGCATTACTGTAAGATGCTCTACGGTGATACTCATAAATACCATCTTATAGCGAAATTAAATAATGCTGATAAGGGGCCGGGAGGTAGCACACTGGGTGAAGCACACCTACTACAAAGCACAAGGACTGGCGTAAGGATCCTGGTTCGAGCCCCCGGCTCCCCACTTGCAGGGGAGTCACCTCACAAGTGGTGAAGCAGGTCTGCAGGTGTCTATTTTTCTCTCTCTCTCTCTATCTCATCCTCCTATCTCCATTTCTTTCTGTCCTATCCAATAAAAATGGAAAATGACCTACCTCCAGGAGCAGTGGATTCATAATGCTGGCATTGAGACTCAGCAATAACCCTGGAGGGAAATAATAATAACAATAATGTTGATAATAATCAAAATTGGTCTGAGGCTTTTTTTTTTTTGTCTCCAGGGTTATTGCTGGGGCTAGATGTTAGAAAGTGTAGAAAGGGTTAAGAAAACAGCTCCATTTCAGAGTCTGGCTAGTTAAGAAATAAGACCTTTTATAATTTAATCTGCTGTCCTGTCCATCACTGGAAAACCCAGCATCTTATTGGGTATATATGTTTGGATTGTATTATTATAACTGTATCTATCATAATCATCCATCTGGAAAACATTGCTGAGAACCCCAACAGAATCAGATTTTACTCATGATTGCCACCTATTCTTTTGATTCCTCCCATTTTCACATTCTGCTTCTTTGGTAATTCTGGCCCTTAAACTAGACATTTAGTATATTTGGTCAGCCTTAAAACTTCAAAGACAACAATCTGTCCAACCATCTGCAACACTTTTGTTGACATTCCATGTTTTCTTACAGATTGTATCTTGTCAGTTCTGAAAGAGAAACAAATTTATTTCCAGGGAGAGGATAATAATTGACAAGACTCTGGGTAACCCTGAGGGTCACTCATGAGTGCCCAGAAATTCCCATACAGAATACTGAACACCCTGCTCACAAAAGTAAGGTCAGTGGTAATCTGTCTTGTATACCATCTTGAAAAATCACTGTTTTGAGAGAGGATGGGGAGATTGAGAGGTGAGAAAGATAAACACCTGCAGACCTGCTTCACTGTTGTCCTAATAAAGTAAAATAAATAATTTAAAAAGTTTGAAAAGGCGGGAGTCGGCAGTAGCACAGTGGGTTAAGCACAGGTGACGCAAAGCACAAGGACCAGCATAAGGATCCCGGTTCGAGCTCCTGACTCCCCACCTGCAGGGGAGTCGCTTCACAGGCAGTGAAGCAGGTCTGCTGGTGTCTGTCTTTCTCTCCCCCTCTCTATCTTCCCCTCCTCTCTCCATTTCTCTCTGTCCTATCCAACAGCAACAACAACAATAATAACTACAACAATAAAACAACAAGGGCAACAAAAGGGAAAATAAATATTTAAAACAAAAAATTTTAAAGCTTAAAAAGGAAAAAATGGCCACCAGGAGTAGTGGATTTGTAGTGCTGGCACTGAGCCCTAGCAATAACCCTGGTGGCAATTAAAAAAAATTTTTTTTAAATCATGTTTTATTTCTTTTCCTTTTGGAAGTGGGTGGGTATATTGTGTGTGACTAAGAAGTGCTGTTAATTTATGGGGATAAGACAAAAATGGGCCTGAAGAGGTCTTATTTTGACATGGCCAAATCTAGCCTGTTGCACTCATGGATCAGGCTTTGAGGTTGTTTTTATTTGTTTTATGTAGGTAGGAAGACGACTTGGAATAAGGCTTTGCAGAGATGACTGTAGAATGCATTTTACTTTCATAGTGGGGAAAATCCACCCATTTCATAATTACAAGAAGCTTAAGTTGAGGAGTCAGGTGGTAGCGCAGCAGGTTAAGCACTAGTGGCGCAAACTGCAAGGACCGGCATAAGGATCCTGGTTCCAGCCCCCGGCTCCCCACCTGCAGGGGAGTAGCTTCACAAGCAGGTATCTATCTTTCTTTCCCCCTCTGTCTTCCTCATCTCTCGCTATTTCTCTCTGTCCTATCCAACAATGACAACAACAATAACTACATCAATAAAAAAACAACAGCAACAAAAGGGAATAAATTTAAAAAATAATAATTTGAAGTTGAATCATGATACACATTATTTCAGCCTTCCATATTAACAAACTAGACGATCTTGGCTAAGCCACTTAACCTCTAGCTTTCCTCATCTTCAAAATATAAACACCAGCCTATAGTCAGTTATTATTTAATTGCTAGAGCACTGCTCAGCTCTGGCTTATGGTGGTGTCGGGGACTGAACCTGGGACCTGGGAGCCTCCTCCATGAGAGTCGGTTTGCATAGCCACTATGCTATCTCCCTCTCCCTCATTTAAATCTTTACAATAATTTTTTTTCCTTCCAGGGTTATTGCTGGGCTCTGTGCCTGCACCATGAATCCACCGCTCCTGGAGGCCATTTTTCCCCCTTTTGTTGACCTTGTTGTTGTAGCCTCGTTGTGTTTATTATTATTATTGCCATTGTTGATGTTGTTCGTTGTTGGATAGGACAGAGAGAAATGGAGAGAGGAGGGGAAGACAGAGAGGGGGAGAGAAAGACAGACACCTGCAGACCTGCTTCACCGCCTGTGAAGTGACCGGGATCCTTATGCAGCTCCTTGCGCTTCGTGCCACCTGCGTTTAACCCGCCCGACCCCCATCAATCTTTTTTAATGCCTTCTTTTGCTCTGCAGTACCTACCATGCGCAATCAGTATTAATAACTGATGGCTGGGGCGTTCCAAAGTGTCTCCTTTGTCTTGAACCAATACTGCCCTGTCCACCGTTAGAACTAGCTCCCACATCCCCCCTCAGTCACTGGAATGCACTGGTGAGATGTAACCACTCTGCCAGCTGGCCAGTGGTCAGGCCCTCCCTCCCTCCCCACCCTGCCCCCCACACCACCACCACAAAGGGCAACCCAGCCACCTGCGAAAATGCGACTTAAAGATCGCCTGGGGTCAGACAGGGACAAGCAGCCAACCGCTCCACTTGCGGCTGGGAAAACCTTTTGGCTGCATCTGAGTCACGAGGCCATTCCAGGGCAGCACTTGTGCAATGGGTGGAGTTTGAGGGCGCCCAGGGGTTGGAGAAGCAAAAGGACAAGACCTTCTGGGCGCCAATTCCTGAACACCCCTCCAGGCCCCACAAACTGGGAGGCTGGAGGGTGTGTGGCCATCGCAGCCCAAACCGGAAGCCAAAGTCTCCCAGGGCTGTTGGGGGCGGGGTTAGAGAGGGGCGTGGGAGGGCGGTAGTGGTGCACCTGGTTGAGCGCACGCGGAAGGACAAGAGTTCGAGCCCCCGGTCCCCACTTGCAGGGGGCAAGCTTTGCGAGTGGTGAAACAGTGTTGCAGGTGTCTCTGTCTCTCTGCCTGTCTCTATCATCCCTTGCTACCCTCTCGATTATTGTCTGAATCTACTCAATAAATAAAGATAATTTTAAAATTATTAAAGAGAAAGAGGGGGGCAGGGGTAGATAGCATAAGGGTTATACAGAGACTTCTTGCCTAAGAATCTTAAATCCCAGGTTCAGTTCCCTGCACCAGCATAAGCCAGGGCTGCGCAGTGCTCTGATGAAAGAAAAAAGAATTGAATGAGTCAAAGTAAATTTAGAGGGGAGAGGGAGATAGGGAGATAGATAGACAGACATAGGCAGACCTCCTTCAACGCTGGTGAAGCGTCCCCCCCTGCAGGTGGTGAGCCTGGGGCTCGAACCCCAGTCCTTGGGCTTATGAGGAACCAAACGTCCTAGGATCAATCCCTCAGCACCACAATATACAAAAAAACTGAGCAGTGTTCCAGGAAGGAAGAATGGAGGAGAGAGAGAGAAAAAAGGAGAGGGGGGAGGGGGAAATAGAGAGAGACAGAGGTGCGTAGGTGGCAGCCCCTGCTTCTCTCCAGCAGACCGCAGCCGAGAGGGGCCGCCCGGGGTCGCTGGCCGCCGTAGGAGGCCGCCTTGCCCCCACCGATCGCGCGGGGAAGTCGGGGCTCACTTTCCGTAAGCGCTTCGGGGCTTCCAGCCGCGCCCCGCCCCCGCCGTCCCGGATCGCGCCCTGGCGGGAAACCCGGAACCAGCCGGCGCGGAAACGGGGAACCTCCCGGGACCCTGCACCGCCTCTCCGCCCCCGCGCGGTGCGTCTGCGCCGGCCGAGTGCGCTCGGAGCCCGGCGCGCCACCCAGAGCCCGGTGCGCCCAGGCTGCCAAGTGCCCGAGCGGTCCCCTGGGTGCAGGCGCGGTGATGAAACCTTTGCTCACAGGCCTTACTCCGGTCACTGTTCCGCTGACGTGCCTACCACCATGGGCAGGTGAGCAAACAGGGTCCCCAAACAATCAACTTAGTGACTTAACGCCAAGCACGTGGTAGAGCCGTGAATCCATCCAATCTTGGATTTCTTCGTGCGGGTGAGCATCCAGCAGGGAACAGATGAGTCAGATAAAGTGTAAGCTTCTCACCCTCTCACCCTACCCCGTACTCTCCCACTGCCGGGGGAGGCAGACAGGGGTTGCTTCTGGCTGGCACTGTTGCCCAAATGTGCTATTAAAAAATAAACAGACTAGAGTTGGTGTATTGCACCAAAGTAAAAGACTCTGGGGTGTGTGGGAGGAGGGTTAGGGTCCTGAAACATGATGGCAGAGGAGGACCTAGTGGGGGTTGTATTGTTATGTGGAAATGTTATGCATGTAGGGGCCTTGCGGTGGCAAACTTGGTTGAGCGCACATGTTACAATGTACAAGGACCCAGGTTCGAGCCCCTGGTCCCCAGCTGCAGGGGGAGAGCTTTGCAAGTGGTGAAGCAGGGCTGCAGTTGTCACTCTCCATCACTATTTCCCCCTTCCCTCTCGATTTCTAGCTGTCTCTAGCCAATAAATAAAGATCATTTAAAAAAAAATTTTTTTTTTAAAGTTATGGGTAGGTGTAGATAGCATAATGGTTATGCAAAGAGACTTTCATGCTTGCGGCTCCAAAGTTCCAGGTTTAATCCTCTGCAACACTGTAAGCCAGAGCTGAGCCGTGCTCTGGTTAAAAAAAAAAAAAAAAAAGAAATGTTATGCATGTACAAACTATTGTATTTTAGTGTTGACTGTAAACCATTAATCCCCCAATAAAGAAAAATTAAAAATAAAATAAGCAAACAAATAATGAAGCATTTGCACTTGCCCAGCTGTGTTGTAAAAAGAAATGAGTGACAAAACTGGAAAGCATTCCTCAGAGCTCACACTTCTTTCATTTTCAAATTATATCCTGGGATGAGTTGGGGTGAAAGAGAATAGTATTCACCTGAGCAGGTAGCACCTCCAGGACCCTCACTCAGGAAAGAGACAAATCTCTTTACAGTGCTCCCAGCATCATCTGGCCATTCACTCTCTTACCACTGAAGGAGTGCATTTCTGCCAATACCCCTCTCTGATCATCCCCCCCCCCATCGCCATCTAATTCATGACAGACACCGAGCTAGGGGCCCTGTGTCTTGGTCTCTGGCGACCTCCCCTTTTCTTCTCAGAAATTCTGGATGGGCTCTAAGGAGGAGACTTTCTCGGAGACCTGATGGCAGTGATGGTGGGCGGGGACCTCCGGGAAGGCAGAGAAGAGGAAGTCACCAGCTACAAGTTTGTCAAGTCTGTCCCCCCCCCCCACCCGGGGAACCTAGAAACTGAGCCAGCCGGGAAAGCCTTCCAGGAAGTGGGGGTGGGGGTGTTGGGGGAGCCCTTTAGGACTGGCTTCAGCCCAGTAAGTGATAAAGGGGTGTGGGGAGAGGGAGTGGAGCCTGAGGAAGGTGACCAAGTAAGTGGAGATGAAACTAAGAAGGAATAGGCTTGCCTTGAGGGTTCTTCTCCAGATCTGGACAGTGTCCTTAAAGTAGCAAATGGTTTCAGGGGTTACCCCAGAATTTTGAGGGGGAGTTTACTGGAGAAGTGAAACAAGCTAATTCTGAAAGCTAGGAATTGTTCATTCCATTTGTTTTGGATTTTGAAATCACCTTTAGGGAGTCGTTCGGGTAGCACAGTGGGTTAAGCGCCCATGGCTCAAAGCTTTAGGGCCTGCAGGGGAGCCGCTTCACAGGCGGTGAAGCAGATCTGCAGGCTTCTGTCTTTCTCTCCCCCTTGTCTGTCCTCCCCTCCTTTCTCCATTTCTCTTTGTCCTATCTAACAACAATGACATCAATGACAACAACAATAATAACTACAACAAGGGCAACAAAAGGGAATAAATAAATAAATTTTTTTTAATCACCTTTAAGTATCAGGTCCCCCCCCCCCTTCCTTGGCTCTGTTTTGTGAAATGAGGCTAAAATATGTGGACAGTCCCTTCCCTTGGGCACCTTGTCATGCTGGGATTATGGATGGCTTCTTAGTAGATTCAGAGCTTCAGAGGGAAATAGAAAAGTAATAGAATCAGAGAGTTTCCTTTAAAAAAATTTTTATGTAGGGGGCCTAGCGGTAGTGCAGCGGGTTAAGCGCAGGTGGCGCAAAGCGCAAGGACCGGCGTAAGGATCCCGGTTCGAGCCCCTGCTCCCCACTGCAGGGGCATCGCTTCACAGCCTTGAAGCAAGTCTGGAGGTGTCTGTCTTTCTCTCCCCCTCTGTCTTCCCCTTCTCCCTCAATTTCTCTCTGTCCTATCCAACAACAACAATAACAACAAGGGCAACAAAAATGGGGAAAATGGCTTCCAGGAGCAGTGGATTTGTAGTGCAGGCAACCAAGCCCAAGTGATAACCCTGAAGGCAAAAAAATATATACATACACACACACACACACACACACACACACATATACAGTACTAGGGCCCAGGTGTTGGTGCACCTGGTTGAGTGCACATGTTACAATGTTCAAAGATCTAGGTTCAAGCCCCCATCCCCACCTGCAAGGGAAAAGCTTCACAAGTGGTGAAACAGGGCTGCAAGTGTCTCTCTCTGCCTCTCTATCTCCCTCTTTTTCTCAATTTCTGGCTGTCTTTATCCAATAAATAAAGAAATTAAAAAGTTTTAAAAATTAGTACTTCCTGTAGAAAATTAGATTTTTTTTTTTTCAGAATCAGAAAGAAGATAAAAGGAGAAACCGAGAAAACCATTGCTACTGATTTAGTGAATCCCAGAATGTGCAGTCTGACTGAACTGTAAAGTTCTGGGCTGTTGAAAAGGCATGAAATATTTTTTTCTGTGCAGTAGTAGTCGATGAAGACAGTCCTGGAAAGTAGCTTACGACAAACTTTTACATACAGGCCAGGGATCAAAAATTTAAATGCCGACTCTGACCTCTGTAAATAAAGACTTTCAACAATTCTAAAAAAATTCTCAACTGTTCATTCTTTTAATATTTCCTGTCCCTCATCTTTGCTATTTCCTTGAAGCATTTTGGTTCTAGGTAAGACCTTCAAATCCCGTTGTCCAAGTTCTGCAGTCTCTTCTACTGTGTACCAACATTTGGGAAGTTCACTAGTTTGAATTTGACTGTGTCCAATCTCTTTTTCATTTTCCTCTGTCTTTAGTAATTAAAAAAAAAAAGTTTCTTTTGTTACTGTTACCGGGGTTATTGCTGAGGGTCAGTGCCATCACTTCCAGTGACCATTTTTCCTTTTTTAGTTTTTCCTCTTTTATTTGATAGGACAAATAAAAATTAAGTGGGAGAAGGAGAGAGGCACCTTCAGACCTGCTTAGCTGTTTGTGAAGCATCCCTTCTGCTTTTATTTGATAGGACAAATAAAAATTAAGAGGGAAGGGTCATTCACTACGGTTAAAAAAAAAAATTAAGAGGGAAAAGGAGAGAGGCACCTTCAGACCTGCTTAGCTGTTTGTGAAGCATCCCTTCTGCAGGTGGGGACGAGGGGCGAGCCCAAGAGGTCCCCAGGCATGTTATTGTTTTTGCTCAACCAGATGTGTGACTGGCCAGCCCCCACCAAGTACTTTTTACATGTTAATTCTTACTGATTTAATAGTGGCTTTATATCCACCATTTACCAATAACCACCATAGTTCTCACAGAGTCTTAGAGACAGTTTCCAAACCAGCTTTTTTAGATAGAAAAAGAATGGCAGAGGGGGGCTGGGCACACATAGTACCCAGTACAAGGACCCAAGCAAGGATCTCGGTTCGAGCCCCCAGCCTCCCCCCCCCACCTGTAGGGGGTTCGCTTAGCAAGCAATGAAGCAGGTCTGCAGGTGTCTGTCTTTCTCTCCCCCTCTCTATCTCTTTTTCCTCTCTCAATTTCTCTCTGTCCTGTTCAATCAAATGGAAATACATGGCCTCCAGGAGCAGAGGATTCATAGTGCGGACACCCAGACTCAGCGATAACCCTTGAGGCAAGAAAGAGAGAGAGATAGAGAGAGGGAGGGGGAGAGAGGGAGAGAATGGCAGAAACACACAAACACACAGAGAAAGCCACCACAGTATTCACGCTTCTCTCTGTGCAGTGGGGTGCCTTCTAGTCTGGGTTACACGCATGACAAGGCAGGTGCCTCACCCAAGTGAGTTCTCTTGCTGGCCCCTGTGTCAGCTCCCCACTGTACTTAGAATCGCAGTTTTGATAGGCTCCTGAGCTGAATATGGGCCCCAGATCACATCAAACCGATGGGGTTTTATAGTCAACAATATCTATACACCTGTCCTATATTTGGGAGCTACTCTGCTGATCCAGTTTTCTGGTCCTTTTTCCAGCCATGACATCATCTCCCCAGACAATAATTTGGACCCATCTGCATATCATATTTCAGGCTCAGGGGAAAAAAAAAAAGAAGAAAGAAAAAAAAAACTAGTATAGTCACAGTCCCTTTGAAATATTACTAAAATATGCCTATTAGCTATCTACAAATCGGAGACCACCCCCCAACTCTTCATCTGCACTATTCCAGCCTTTAGGTTCATGATTAGTCAATAATTTGTTTGGCTTTGTATGTTAACTCTCTTTTCAGCCACCAGGTTCTAGATGCCAGCATGACACCAACCAGACTTTCCTGGACAAACAACCCCATCAATGTGTCCTGGAGCTCCGATTCCCCAGAACCCCACCTCATTAGGGAAAGAAAGAGACAGGCTGGGAGTATGGATTGACCTGTCAATGCTCATGTTCAGCAGGGAAGCAAATACAGAAGCCAGACCTTCCACCTTCCGCACCCCATAATGACCCTGGGTCCATACTCCCAGAGATATAAAGAATAGGAAAGCGATCAGGGGAGGGGATGGGATATGGAGTTCTGGTGGTGGGAACTGTGTGGAGTTGTACCCCTCTTATCCTATGGTTTTGTCAGTGTTTCCTTTTTATAAAAAAAGAATCTCAGTCTTATCACCACTCTCTGCCTTGACACTGTCAGGAGCCCATGATGGCAATATTCCTGTCTATCTCAGCAGCACAGGAAGTTCAGGACTCCTAGGACTCTTCCCCACAGCTAATCCCCATGTGGCTTTAAAGAGAATGACAGGAACTACCGGAGGGTTCAATATCTCTCACCTATCTTTTAAATTTTTTACCACCTGTCAAACTACATATTTTATGGCACATTTGTCTCTCCTCAAAGGTCCTCAAGAGCCAATAAAGGGCATCACGGTGTTAGCTGAGTGACTCACACATTGAATTATCTACCATGTCTTGCCATTCCATAGCTGAGATGCTATGTGGGTCTGATTTTTATCATCCCTTACTATCATCTTTTACTCACCGGTGTCTGTTTACAAGACATTTATTCAGAGCTCTTTTGTGTTTGCTTTTACTAGTTGCCTGGGGTAACTACTTAGCAAGGAACTAACTAATATCTTTGCTTTTTAGTGTGGGAGCCCCAGGACCTTACACAAACACGGTAACTATCACTACCACTAGCCTCCAAGGGCCTTTTTTTTTTTTTTTGGTTTGTTTTTTTCATTCTTCAGTATAGAGAGAAAGGAGAGGGTGAGGAAGAGGGAGAAAAGAGAGTGCAAAACAGAAAGGAGAGATTCTCTACCCCCTGCCTGCCTCCCACCTATGGTGCTCACTCCCCTGGTGAGGCTCACAGTGTTTGCATTCAAACTGAGGGCCTCACACACATTGGTAACTGGGGAAGCTATTTCCTAGCCTCTGGGTTTTTGGTGTTTTTTTGTTTTGTTTTGTTTTGGCTGGTTGGTTTTAGTTTTGGTTTTTGTTCTTTGCTGCTAGAATTTTCCATTGGGACTTCACACTTACATGACTCCACATCTCCCTGTGTGTGTCCATTTTTAGATGGGATGAGAGACAGAGTGGAGAGGGAAAGACAGACAGCACTGCTCCACTGCTGGCAAAGCTTCCCTCACACAAGTGCTACCAGGTGGTGGCCAGGGCCTGAGTCCCCTCCTACAGTCCAGTTTGAGCTTTACTGGGTGGGGCTGAGTTATCTCCCAGCCCCCGCCTTTTTTTTTGAAATAAAAGGAAAATTAATTCAGCTGCAAACTTATATGCTTGACAATATCAGCTGTCTCTCTCTCTCTCTCTCTCTCTTTCAGTTATCTCTCTATAAAAAGATAACTATAGGGGCCAGGTGGTAGCTCATAGGATTGAGCACACATGGTGTGAAGCGCAATGACCAGAGTAGAGATCCAGGTTGGAGCCCCTGGCTCCCTTATCTGCAGAGGGTCACTTCACAAATGGTGAAGCAGGTCTGCAGGTGTTTATCTTTCTCTCACCCTCTTTGTCTTCCCCTCCTCTCTCAATTTGTTTCTGTCCTATCCAGCAACAGTGACAGCAATTGTGACCCCAACAGGAGTTTGGGACTCTTAGCTTACGAATGACGTCAGCCTGAGGCGGGACACAGAAGGGAAGGTATAAAGCAGGGACTTGGAGCAGACCTCTCTCTTTGGCTGCTGCTGCTTCTCCTGGTCAGAAGCATCTTGACAGAGGTGCTTCTGGCATCCACCATGGTTACTTCTGGGAACTGAACACACTAGCTGGTAAACTTTCAGATCCCTCTACAGCCATGAGCAACCTTTACCTCAGCTGATAATTGTTTATCTTATGGGACTACACTTTTGATAACTATACTCAGACTTTATTGACCTAGCATACTCTTAACCCCTGATGATAACTGCTTATTTTGTGTATCTAAATATATGTCCCATGGTTTTGTAATGCCCTAATCAACCTTTTGTTTAAACCCGTTCCCAGCTCCCTGCTATGAATCCCTTTACATGCCACAGTGCCCCTTCCAAAGCCCCTTTTTAAGTTTAATTTACAACAAGCAAGGGCAACAAAAATGGGGAAAATGGCCTCCAGGAGTGGTGGATTTGTAGTGCGGGCACTAAGCCCCATTGATAACCCTGGAGGCAAAAAAAAAAAAACCAGACAAAAACTATGTTTCACTGGCACTTACTAAGAGACTACTTATGTCCTCTGCCCATTGAGTGCCACGGTCTAAACAGACAAGGTTTTTGTTTGTTTGTTTTTTGGTTTCTGTTTTTGTTTTTTGTTACCCATTTCTGTGCAGCAGATGTTTGTGTTGTGTGTGTGTGTGTGTTTCTCCTGTTCACATATATAATGGAAGTATAGCTCATTTTGGGTTGTCAGTTTTATTAGATTGGTGAACTTTATCTTGAGCTGATGACTAAAACCTGGTCTTCACAGACCTTCAGATGTCCCAAGTAATTTAAATATTATGTGAAGCCAACAGTTTTTCATTGCTGGCAGTCATTTCATTATTTTTTTCTTATATGTTGGGCAAAAAATGAGCCTACCACTATATTTGAGCTTCAGTTTCTAGTTTGTTCTAGACAGATTAAGCAATCAATGTGTCAGTCAGTGAGGGAAGCTTCACCAGTGGAGGAGTAGTGCTGTTGTGTCTTTCCACCTCCACTCTGTCTCTCACCCCATTTAAAAATGGACACACACACACACACACACCCTCTGGGAGATGTGGAGTCATGTAAGTGTGAAATCTCTATGGAAAAATTCTGTATGTCAAAAACTTTACAGCAAATCACTATGCCCCAATACAGTAATCTAATCTATTTATTTATTATTATTTTTTAATATTTATTTATTCCCTTTTGTTGCCCTTGTTTTATTGTTGTAGTTATTGTTGTTGTTATTGATGTCATCATTGTTAGCTAGGACAGAGAGAAATGGAGAAAGGAGGGGAAAACGGGGAAAGATAGACACCTGCAGACCTGCTTCAACGCCTATGAAGCGACTCCCCTGCAGGTGGGGAGCTGGGGGCTCGAACCGGGATCCTTATGACCGTCCTTGCACTTTGCACCACCTGCGCTTAACCCACTGCGTTACCGTCTGACTCCCATTTTTTTTTATTTTTTAAATTAGTGATTTAATATTGATTTACAAAATTACAAGCTAACAGGCCCAACTCTGCACTGTTCCCACCACTAGAATTCTGTATCCCCATTCCCTCCATTGGAAACTACAATACTTCTCCTAGGTTGCAGATATGTGTTAACTATTATTTCTAAAACTGTCTCTATTTGTCTCTATTTGCCCATTTTTTTAAGGTCCTACCTTCTCTTCCTTTCCAAATCATACCTACACCTATTACTACATCCAAATATCCCTCCCTTTTTCCTCTTCTCTCTCTGGGTCCTGGAGTTGGAGTTCAGAGAACCTCTGGGCATCTTCCCCCTGTCATTTCTCCCCCACTGGGAGTATGGACCAAAATTCTTTGTGGGGTGCAGAGAATAGGAGTTCTGGCTTCTGTAACTGCTTATCTGTTGGGCATGAGTGTTGGCCGGTGGATCCACACCCCCAGCCCGTTTCTACTTTTCCTTAGTGGGGTAAGGTGTTGGTATGTTTCATATTGGTTTGCTCCCCTCCCCCCCCCCCCCCCCGACCTCTGAGAGAATTGGTTTGGCCCTTGCTAGTTTCACCCGCTTTCTCCCTGCCTCATATGCTAAGGACGTCCAGAGTCCCAGCAGCAGCTGCGGAGGGAGAATGATGGGGAAGCACATGGTGTGGTGATTTGCCGGTTTGTGAATAAAGATTAAACTGCAGCTTCTCAGCCCAGCCATGTGTCCTCGAGTCTCTGTCTCTGTCTACCGCCGCGACGCTAGCCTGGCCTGCTGGAGCCTCTGAACTTTAACAACTGTAAGGCTCTGGAGAGGTGAGGTTATGGGATATATTGGTGAGGTTGTCTGCCCAGGAAAGTCAGCATGGAATCATGGTAGCATCTGCAACTTGGTGGCTGAAAGGCAGCAAGATATAAATTGAGACAAACTGATTAATGATTAAGAAGCAAAAAATAGGAACAGAGCAGATGAGACTAGGGACTTTAGAGTGGAGGGAAACTAGAAAGGCCACTTTGGGCAGGTTCCTGGCAACCCATGACTATGGTAGTTTTTTGCTTGAGTTTGATAGCTAACATGGAGTTGGACAAAAATCTTGTCTGAGGGAGTCGGGCTGTAGCGCAGGTAGCGCAAAGCACAAGGACCGGCATAAGGATCCCGGTTCGAACCCCGGCTCCCCACCTGCAGGGGAGTCGCTTCACAGGCGGTGAAGCAGGTCTGCAGGTGTCAATCTTTCTCTCCTCCTCTCTGTCTTGCCCTCCTCTCTCCGTTTCTCTCTGTCCTATCCAACAACGACAACAACAATAATAACTACAACAATAAAACAACAAGGGCAATAAAAGGGAATAAATAAATAAAATAAATATTTTTTAAAAAATTCTATCTTAAAAAAAAATCTTGTCTGAAAAGATGGTGTCAGAGTAGAGAAAAGACCTACAAAGTTGAATTAGGGCTGAGAGTAGCTCCCATTCTTGGGGAAAAAAAAATCTATGAATAAAACTGTTGACCCCATCCACCTGGCCCAGGGCCCATTTATATATTTATATTTAGCCCAAGAGGCTGTTTCGCCTGAGTCCCTGTTGGTCCGAGCTCATAATCACATCTGGGAGCATTGCAGGCTACCCTCATTCCAGGACCAGTCGTCCTCCAGGGGCAGGGCAGGATACCCCTGCCTCGCTTGGGAGAGTGGGGTAGTGTGTACCACTGCTGCTTTATGTTGAGGGCAGGATCCTGGGAAGGCCTGCAGGAGGACTTAGGATGACATTCCAGAGGGAGGTGACCAGTGATAGTGGAGACAAGGATCCGTAAGAGGTCTAGGCCCATCATATCTGTGTGTGAATCCAAGGATTCCCTGACTAGGGCCCCAGATGATAGGGTGGTCTGATATTAACCCAAAAGGCCATTATTAAGTGAGCCAATCAAAAGAGACTTACAGTTTAGGGAGTGGCACACCTGGTTAAGCGCACTTACATTACAGTGTGCAAGGACCAGGGCTCAAGCCCCTGGCCCCCACCTGCAGGGGGGAGGCTTCCTTCACAAGTGGTAAAGCAGGGCTGCAGGTCTCTCAGTCCATTCCTCTCTGTCTCCCGCTCCCCTCTCAATGTCTTTGTCTCTATCCAATAATAAATAAATAATGTATATTAAAAAAGTTAATGCTATTGTATCAGGTAGATAGTTCAGAGGGAGCCCACAAGAGTTTCATGCCTGAGGCTCCAGGGTTATCAGATTCTGTATAAGTATCGAGGGCTAACCGATTGCGCCACTGGACCTCTGATTATCCGATTCTTTGACGGGACACGCCAGGGCTTTAAGGCAGGAAGTGGTGTTTGTTATGCCAGCAGACCCGCGTCCACAAAAAACTGGGCCTTGAGCACAATGGCACGGGCCCTTTTGTCTAGTTATCAACTTTCCTATAGTAACTCATAGCGACATGGGTTTTTTTTGTTTTTTTTTTGCCTCCAGGGTTATCACTGGGGCTCAGTGCCTGCACTAAGAATCCACTGTTCCTGGAGGCTCTTGTTGTTACCCTTGTTGTTGTCGTTATTATTATTGTTGTCATTGCTGTTGTTGTTGCTGGGTAAACAGAGAAATCGAGAGAGATGAGGAAGACAGAGTGGGAGAGAAAGATAGACACCTGCAGACCTACTTCACCGCCTGTGACGCCTCCCCACCGTCCCCCCCCCCCCCCCCCCGCAGGTGGGGAGATGGGGCTCGAACTGGGATCCTTCGCCGGTCCTTGCGTTTTGCGCCACCTGAGCTTAACCCGCTGTGCTACTGCCCAACAAACCCCCCACAGCAACATGTTTAATAGTTTTTTCTCTTTTTTACCTTTTCTCTCTTTCTTTTTTTTTTTTTTTTTTTCCTCCAGGGTTATTGCTGGGCCCGGTGCCTGCACCATGAATCCACCGCTCCTGGAGGCCATTTTTCCCCCCTTTTGTTGCCATAGTTGTTCCAGCCTCGTTGTGGTTATTATTGCCATTGTTGACGTTGCTTTGTTGTCGGATAGGACAGAGAGAAATGGAGAGAGGAGGGGAAGACAGAGAGAGGGGGGAGAGAAAGATAGACACCTGCAGACCTGCTTCACCGCCCGTGAAGCGACTCCCCTGCAGGTGGGGAGCCGGGGGCTCGAACCAGGATCCTTACGCCGGTCCCTGCGCTCTGCGCCACCTTTTTCTTTTTAAAAAAAATTTTTTTTTACATTTATTTATTTATTTTCCCTTTTGTTGCCCTTGTTGTTTATCGTTGTTGTTATTATTGCTGTCATCGTTGTTGGATAGGACAGAGAGAAATGGAGAGAGGAGGGGAAGACAGAGAGGGGGAGAGAAAGACAGACACCTGCGGACCTGCTTCACCACCTGTGAAGCGACTCCCCTGCAGGTGGGGAGCCGGGGATCCTTATGCTGATCTTTGTGCTTTGCGCCACTGCGCTTAACCCACTGAGCTACGCCCGACTCCCCTTTCTTGCTTTTTCTATACAGAGAATATAACTTGTTTGGGTTATAAACAAACTCTTGGCCAGAAATAGATTCAAAAGCCACCAACCAAGGTCACTTTGACTACAGCAATAAAAACCTATCATTATGCTGAGGGGAGGAAGGAGATTGCCTTCAAAGGCATTTTTCTTCAACTAAGAAGTTAATCTGGGAGTCGGGCGGTAGCACGCACAGCAGGTTAAGAGCATGTGGCGCAAAGCATAAGGACCCGTGTAAGAATCCCGGTCGAACTCCCGGCTCCCCACCTACAGGGGAGTCGCTTCACAAGTGGTGAAGCAGGTCTGCAGGTGTCTATCTTTCTCTCCCCCCTTTGTCTTCCCCTCCTCTCTCCATTTCTCTCTGTCATATTCAACAATGACATCAATAACAACAATAATAACTACAACAACAATAAAACAAACAACGAGGGCAACAAAAAGGAAATAAATAAATATATAAAAAAAGAAGTTAACCCTTGCTTCTCTCTTGAGAAGTTAATCCTTGGCAAGAAGGTAGACAGCATAATGGTTATGCAAAGAGAGTCTCTTGCCTGAGGCTTCAATATCCCAGGTTCAGTCCTCCCCACCCCTACCATCCTACCCCATAAACCAGAGCTAAGCAGTGATCTGGAAAGAAAAAAAAAAAAAGGAGGAATAAAAAAGGAGGAGAGAAGAAGTACTAAGGGTGATGGTCTGGTGGTGGTGGTGGTAGTAGTTAGCCCTTGTTTACCTTACCAGAGATTCCAGATTCAATACCTGCTACCACCATATGCTAAAGCTAATCATTTCTCCACTTGGTCTCATAATCCCTCTCTCTCTCTCTCTCTCTCTCTCTTCTTTCTCTCTCTCTCCTCTCTTAGATTACTGACTTAACCTGGATCTGCTACAAAAGGCTCTCCTGCAGAGGGGTCGCTTTGCAAGCAGTGAAGCAGGTCTGCAGGTGTCTGTCTTTCTCTCCCCTTCTCTGTCTTTCCCTCCTCTCTCCATGTCTTTCTGTCCTATCCAACAACTGCAACTACAAGGGCAACATAATGGGAAAGGTGGCCTCCAGGAGCAGTGGATTCGTAGTGCTGGCACTGAGCCCCATCGATAACCCTAGAGGCAAAAAAAAAAAAAAAAAAAAGATTCCTTGGTGGAAATGGTAGTGCTAGAAAGACAGACAGCAGATTTCTTTTTTTAAGGAAGAAGTCACAATAATAACTGAATAAATGTAGAGTAAGGGAAAGGGAGAAATGTTATTTATATTCTCCCAAAAAAGTGTTTATTTTAAATTCTGATATGCTGTACTGTGAATGAATCTTTAAGTGATTTTTTTAAAGTTATATTGAATTTATTTTAACCAGGGTGCTATTTAGTTCTGGCTTATAGCAGTACTGGAAGTGAGACCTAGGCCCTTAGGTGTGCAGGGTCTGTGCTCTATTGCACTGAGCTATGTCCCAGGCACTACGTGTGGCATTTCTGTTTGGAAAATTCAAACCAATCGTCAGGTGTCATAACGATCCCATTTAATACCAGCAGCTCTAGGACATCATCAAAGTTCCACGTCCCTCCACCATAAGACAGAGTGCACTGAAAATTTTGTTTTTGGGAGCTGGGCGGTAGCACAGCGGGTTAAGCACTCATGGCACAAAGCACAGGGAACAGCACCAGGATCCTGGTTTGAGCCCCCGGCTCCCCACCTGCAGAGTGGTCCCTTCACTAGCGGTGAAGCGGGTCTGCCGGTGTCTGTCTTTCCCTCCCCCTCTGTCTTCCCCTCCCCTCTCCATTTCTCTCTGTCCTATCCAACAACAGTGACAGCAATAACCACAACAACAATAGACAACAAAGGCAACAAAAGGGAAAAAATAGCCTCCAAGAGCAGTGGATTCGTAGTGCGGACACCGAGCTCCAGCAATAACCCTGGAGGCCAAAAATAAAAATAAAATAAAATAAGAAAGTTTTGTTATTTATAAAAGACTCAAATAATGCTATCAAATTTATATAATAAAATGGGGGCGGGAAATCCAAGGACTAGAGGAACTATTTTAGCTAATATAGTCACGGACATTATCCACTTTTAATACCTTCCCCTCAGTGATGGATGGCTTTTCTTTTTTAGTAAACAAACAACAACAAAAACATAAATTAATGTGTACAGGCACTTCAAGAATTCAAAATATTTATAGGCTTCTTGTGTTAGAAAGCTTCACTGAAATAGACCATCAATAGTCCTCGAAATCAATGCTGTTAGTTCCACTTACGGCTTTTTACTGGCGTCTGATTGTTTGCAGGGGCTATAGGGAAACTGATGACACTAAGGAAGATAGATTATGGATCAGATTCAACTCTTGTCTCTCTCTGGGCCTCGCAGACATACCTCCATTAATGCTAATGGGAATTGGGAGTGTAAGCCTTTATGTACTTAAGAGTTTACCATTAAAAATCTATCAATCTCCTAATCCTGTATTGCAAATGGGCTTTAACTTTAGGTGTAATGGTTAATTGATTGAGACTAGGCTTGATTGTAAATGATTAACATACAACAGCCCCCCCCTTCTTAATCTATCCAGTTCCAGGAGAAAGGGGCATTCATGATTGACCCCCCCAAAAAAAATCAAAAACAACAGCAGTAGAATGTAATTACTAATGTAGATTCAAAACATGATGCAGGAACTGGGGCGGAACTCTATTTAGAGCACATTATGAATCACTAAGCACTTTTCCAGAACGTGTCAACTTTGAATAAATAAATAAATATTAAAAAAAAAAAAAAAGAACCAGGGTTTGAATCCTACACCCCGCCTGAAATGGGGAAGCTCACGAGTGGTGAAGTAGGTCTGTGGGTGTCTGTCTTTCTCTTTCCCTGTTTATTTTCTCCTTCCCTCTTGATTTCTCTCTGTCCTATCAAATAAAAATAGAAAGATAAAAAAAAAGGAAAAGTGGCCACTGGCTTCAAGAAGTGGTGGTTTTATAGTGTTGGCACCAAGCCCCAGCAATAAAAAATAAAAAAAAAAAAAAAAGAAAGGAAACTAACCACAGTTGGGCCAAGCAGGTGGCTCAGTGGTAAGCATATGTGCCTTGAATGTGGTAGTCCCTGGGTTGTATCCCAATACTGGAGAGAGAGACAGAGAGAGAGAGAGAGAGAGAGGTGGTTAGTGCTCCCTTTTCCCTTGACTTGGGGGGAGGCCTATGGTGGAGTACTGAGAGAAAGAAATTTATTATATTTTACATTCTCGTTTTATAAAAGAAAGTCCAGACCACAAAAAGTACTCTTAAGCATCAAGATAATTGTGTCTACTCAAACTTCGGAAAATAAAAAACATGTAAATACAGAGGACATGAAATGGCGGACACCAAAATGGTTGGTCTCCACCTTTTAAAAGAGAGCTGGTCTCTGTGATTTAATAGGCTTCTTTTTTTTTTTAATTTCTTTTTTATATTTATTTTATTTATTCCCTTTTGTTGCCCTTGTTGTTTTATTGTTGTAGTTACTATTGTTGTTGTCGTTGTTGGATAGGACAGAGAGAAATGGAGAGAGGGAAGGGAAGACAGAGAGGAGGAGAGAAAGATAGACACCTGCAGACCTGCTTCACCGCCTGTGAAGTGACTCCCCTGCAGGTGGGGAGCCGGGGTTCGAACCGGGATCCTTATGCCGGTCCTTGTGCTTTGCGCCACCTGCGCTTAGCCCGCTGCACTACAGCCCAACTCCCAATAGGCTTCTTTTATTGCTTAATTTTTTTACCAGAGCATGGCTCAGTTTTGACTTATGGTGGTGCTGGGGATATATATATATATATTTTTGCCTCCAGGCTTATCGCTGGGGCTCAGTGCCTACACTACGAATCCACTGCTCCTGGAGGCCATTTTTTTCCTTTTGTTGCCCTTGTTGTTGCCTTTGTTGTTGTCAGTTATTGCTATTGTTGCCATTGATGTTGTTGTTGGATAGGACAGAGAAAAATGAAGAGAGGAGCAGAAAACAGAGAGGGGGAGAGAAGGATAGACACCTGCAGACCTGCTTCATCCCCACCTCCTCACCCCCTGCAGGTGAGGAGCCGGGGGCTTGAACCATGATTCTTACACGGGTCTTTGTGCTTTGCGTCATGTGCACTTAACCCACTGCGCTACCGCCTGGCCCCCGGTGGTGGGGATTGAACCTCAGACCTCTGAGCTTCAGACATGAAAGTCTTTTGCATAATTGTTAATGCTGTCTTCCCTAATACTTGGGGCAAATATGCTTCAAGAAACTAATACACCACAGCTTTGCTTCCTGAACCGTTAGGGGAGGTGACCCAAGTGAAATCTTATCTCCCTGAACAACCCTCTAAAGCTATCAAAGAGGGTTGACCTGTGTTTCTAGAACTCTTAGTCAAAGTATTTTATACACGTATGTTTAATACATTTCCTAGATTTAGGCCCATTGTAAAAATTTCTCCCTAGCATTCTGTGTTTTAATGCCAACAGTGTCTGGCTCGCTTTTGGAACTTGTGTGTGTACCTCAAGTACACAACACTAGGAATAAGAGTTTCAAACAACTGAGAGAAAGCTGATAACATTAAGTACCAAAGGAAGTGTTGGAAAATTATTTGGTGAATTGGAAGATACAAACAATTCGATTAGTGTGTGTGTGTGTGTGTGTGTGTGTGTAAATGTGATTAAATGTGGATTACAAAATTGTAAACTGACAAAGTATAATTCAATTGTTTTTTAAATTGCAATAAAATACATATAACAGGAAATATGTCATTTTGCAGCTGGGAATGTGGCTCACTGGTAAGAGCACAGGGCTTGTATTTGGGAGGTCTTAGGTTCAATCCCTGGAGCCCTGTATGGCAGATGCCCTGTATGGCATGGTGCCCTAATCCCCCAACTCTTTCTCTCTCTCTCTTCTCCCTCCCCATCAAAACAACAGCTTTAAAACAATCAAAAGATGCCATTTTAACCATTTTACTGTAAATTGAATGTAGCATTAATTATTCATACTGTTGTACAGCCATTACTATTGCTAAAGCTTTTTCATCATTCCATGCAGAAACTGCGTACCCACAAAACGATCACTTCCTGTTCTTCTCTCCATCGCCTGAGAAACTCTGAATTACATTCCAGCTCTCTGAATTTGCCTATTCCGGATGCCATGTATAGTCATATATTTCTCCTTTTGATTCAAGTTTATTTCAGGAGGTTAATTCATGTAGTAACATGTGCCAGAATGTCACTTGTTTTGATGGCGACGTATTATCCTATTATGTACATAACACAGTTTGAATAACCTCTGTTGAAGGGTTCATGGTTTCCATTGCGTTATTGACACAGATAAAATTTCTCCTCTCCCGGTCAAGGTTCCCTGCAGAACACTCACCCACAGCTTAAGATATTCTATATCCTCATACAACAGGTTCCCTTCACAGCACATTTTTAATCTTTTCATCTGTTGACGGACACTGGGAATATTTCCACTTTTTGGCTATTGTAAATAGTGCTTCAGAGAACGCTAGCATCCATGTATCTGTTTAAGCCCCTCCTTTCAGTTCTCCAGAGTATCTATACTAGGAGAGAAATTGCCGTGTCACGGGGTGATTCTATATGCAACTTGCTGAGGAACCGCCAGCCTATTTTCCACAGGGACCGCACCGGTTTACATCTCCAGCCACAGTCTATGAGGGTTCTGGTTTCTCCACCTCCTTGCCAATGCTTGCTATTTCTGTTTTTTTAATAGCCATCCATCCTCTTCGGTGAAGTGGTGTCATGGTAATGCCACTTGTGATGTTGAGTTGCATTTTCTGTTGACTAATGATACTACGCATTTTTATGTGCTTGCAGGCCACTCCTAGATCTTCTTTGAAGCAGTACCCATTCAAGTTCTTGTGCACATATATATTTTTTGTAGGAGTTCTTGTATATTTTGGATCTTAAACTCTTATCAGTTAGATGACTTGCAAATATTTTCTCCCCTTCTGTGAGTTACCTTTTAACTTCATGTTTTTTAAATATTAGTGAAGTCTTAACTTCCATTTTTTTTTCTGCTCATAAATTACTCTCAGAAGGTCTATATAGAAGAAACTAGCACAGCTGTTGTCTAAAGGCAGTGTAGAGGTCACTGAGAATGTCTCAAAAACTTTCCCACTATGAGGATGGAAGTAGGAAGGAGTAAGACAGGAAGTGGGGATTGAACCCTGCCACTAGGGTAAATGTCCCACCCAGCTGTCCCAGCCTCCCTGTCCCCAACACACACTCCGTAGCCGACCAGATTCTGTCAAGTTGACAACTTGTAAATTCAGAGACAGCTTAGAGGTTGAGTGTGTTCGCTAAAAGTGTGAAGGCTTCAAAATGACTGAGCTACTAGCCTAAGGGACTCTGTGCCATCAACTCTTCTTACTCCCGCCACACAGAAAGACGAACTCGTGAGTAGTCAGAACTTTCCTGGGCCCTGACATGGGAGGTGACCTTTCACCACCAGTAGCCATCCCTTTTCCTCCCAATTCCCAAACGTTGGTCTTAACGGATTTCATGATGTGTCAGGTACTGCTAAGACCTAGTCATGGCTCTGAGGCAGAGCGGGTGGCTGGGGTGGTCCTTAAACCCTGTATCTCTAGGGTGCCCAGGCATTTGTGTTTATTTCCAGTGGTTTGCAGCAGGGAGGGGTGGGAGTTACCTGGCGATGGCCTGAGAGGAGGAAGGAGTGGGGAAAGGACAGTCATACAGACTGGAAGCCAGTGGCATGAGAGCCGGGTAGGAATCTGCTCTAAAGGTTGTGTCAGCCCTGGTCCTTCGAAAACAAACTTGTTCCCAAGGAGATTCCTCTGTCAGGCCAGTTGTGGGCAAGCCAGGCTGACCCTGCAGCCTTTAAAAACGATGGAGTTGGGGGGTCAGAGAAATAGTTAACTGGATCCGGGGCATGTCTTGTCATGTGACCCAGGTAAAAGTTCCAGTGCCAGGAGTCGAGCGGTAGCGTAGCAGGTTAAGCACAGGTGGCGCAAAGTGCAAGGACCGGTGTAAAGATCCTGGTTCAAGCCCCCGGCTCCCCACCTGCAGGGGAGTCGCTTCACAGGCGGTGAAGCAGGTCTGCAGGTGTCTGTCTTTCTCTCCCCCTCTCTGTCTTCTCCTCCTCTCTCCATTTCTCTCTGTCCTATCCAACAACAACGGTATTAATAATAACAATGATAACAACAAGGGCAACAAAAATGGGAGAAAAATAGCCTCCAGGAGCAGTGGATTTGCAGTGCTGGCACCAAGTCCTAGCAATAACCCTGGAGGCAAAAAATAAATAAATGTCCCAGTGCCACATGGGAGTGGCACCAAAAGCTCTAGTGCTGTGGTATGTCTCTCTCTGAATGAAAAGACAGCCTGGAACAATGGAGTCACACATGCTGTAGGTCCCAGCTTGGCTAAATAAGTAAGAGTCTGAGTGGTGGAGTTCACCGGGTAAGACACGCATGCCACTATGTACAAGGACCCAGGTTCAAACTCTGCTCCCCAATTGCAGGAGTGAAGCTTCATGAGCAGTGAATGGAGTAACACTTCAAATAGCTCTCCTTTCCTTTGTATCTCTTCCCCCCCCCCACCTGTACTATCAAAAAATAGCCTCAGGGTTTTTTAGAGTTGAACAAGACACCAAGCCCCAAGAATAACCCCACTTATAAATAAGTGAAAATAGGAATAAAGAACAATGGTGGGTGGGAGGGTGTGGGACTATGTGAAAGTTTAGTAGAGCTTAGGGGAGCTCTCCCATCCTTGGATGGAGGTCTGGAAAGACACCCCACTTGTTAGACTCTCTCCTTATAGAGATGAGCCAAGAGGGGAAAGTCTCCCAGACTCAGTTTCTCCTTGTTAGTCTCTCAAGCTCACAGAAAGCCTGCAAACCTCTCACACTTAGTTTCCCCTGCTAGCAGCAGGCCAATGGCTGCCTGCTTTAGGGTTCACTCAAAGTCCACATATCCACTTCACCTTTTGATCATAAAGGAGAACACACTCTATTATACACCTCCAACACCAGACAGTGAAAAACCCCAACTTCTATTTCCTTGTGTCCTTTGATATCTGTGATTCACATCAAGCTTTGTTTTCCTTCTTCTCTACCTCACCTTACTGGTTTAACCCCTATGCTTCTCTCAAATGCCTTTGGATAATTAACTTGCCTGCATCATGGAGACTAATTGTCTTGACCTTTATGTATCTCACCAATTCTTCTCATACCAGCCCCCCTACCGTAGGGACAAGCTGACCTTTAAAAAACCTGTCATTTCTGACATATGTGAAAAATGTTCTTTGTTTAACTCTCTATATACACCTGTACCCATCTCCAAATAAATGAGTGTTTGTACCAGAATACTCCCCAAGGCCTCCTTTCTGAATCATGCGGTCCCTAGAATTGGTGAGGGAGGGTCAGTGGCTTACCCCCTGGTTGGAGCCACTCCACGTAAGCGCTGGAAGGAGGGTAGTGTGGATGAGGACAGGGTGTGGTGGGTCTGTAAGCTGTACCCACTATGGGTGTTGGTTTCAGCAGAGTTCCTTGGAGTGATCCCGACAGTCTAGACTAGGGGCTGCCCTAGGGGCTGCCTCCACTTCAGAGGACAGTAGTTTGTCCAGCATCCTCTCCTTCCTCATTCATGATGCTTTCACAGTAGTGCCAGGCTCCAGGAGCTCTTTCTAACAAGCAGGATGCCATTTCCTCAGTTCCTCTAGTTCAGGCCACAGCATGGTGTTCCACTTAGTCTGTCTGGCACAGAGCAATTAGCACAGAAAGTGTATTTATCTAGATCCACCCCTGCGACGGTCACACCTACAAACTTCACCATCAAGGGTGGGGCTGGATATCTTATCTGGGAAGACAGTAAACTTTGTCCTTTCTCATGCATTAACAGTCTATTTTGGGCTCTGCACTACAATGACATCTGTAATCTTCACACTTTTCCCAGGAGGTTTAAGCTAAATCTTACCACCTAGTGGAAAAATTGGGATGGGTGTTTTCTAAGTCAACCTTAATGACCAGTCCCATGAAGTCCTTGTTGTCATGGTGGGAGTCAGGGATATATTACTGGATCCTAGGGTTTGGGTGACTTCAGTTAAGTTGTTGAGGAACTGGCCAGCAGGGAGTGCTGGGATATGAAGAGATCACAGCAGGAGGAACTAGCACAGCTAGGTGGTATAGCTGGGGGGAGTAGCACATCTTTGTCAATCATACGCAGTAGATACTCAATGTCAGGGTTTTCTTGTGAAAAGTTACTTTTTATTGCTGATTTCTTGAGTGTTTATTTTTTTCTTCTTTGTTTTATTATTAGGATAGAGACAGAGAAATTGAGAGGGGAGGGAGAGATAGAGAGGGAGAGAGACAGAGACACCTGCAGCCCTGCTTCACCACTTGTGAAGCTTCCCCCCTGCAGGTGGGGACTGGGGGCTTGAACCCAGGTCCTTATGCACTGTAGTGTGTGTGTTTAATCAGATGCACCACAGCATGGCCCTGAGTATTTTTTAATTAATTAATTATTATTATTTTTTAAAGAATCACGAATTTTTAAATTATCTTTAAATTTTATATTATCTTTATTTATTGGGTATAGACAGAAGTCAAGAGAGAAGGGTGAGATAAAGAAGGAGAGAGACAGAGGGACACCTGCAGCCCTGCTTTAGCGCTTGTGAAGCTTCCCCCACAGGTGGGGACCAGGGCCTTGAACTCAGGTACTTGTGCATTATAAAATATGTGCTTGGGGGCAGGCGGTAGTGCAGTGGGTTAAGCATACATGGCACTAAGGCCAAAGACCGGCCTAAGAATTCTGGTTGGAGCCCCTGGCTCCCCACCTGCAGGGGGGTCACTTCACAAGCGGTGAAGCAGGTCTGTAGGTAGGTGTCTATTTTTCTCTCCCCCTCTCTGTCTTCCCCTCCTCACTCCACTTCTCTCTGTCTTATCCAACAGCAACAGTAATAACAACAAGGGCTACAAAAAGTGGGAAAAATAGCCTTCCAGGAGCAGTGGATTCATAGTACAGGCACCGAGTCCCAGCGTTAACCCTGGAGGCAAAAAAGAAAAGAAAGAAAAAAACATATGTGCTCAATATATAGGTGCACCACAACCCACCCTCCCTTTTTATGGGACAAAAACAAGGTACAACACGTCCTTTATGTAACAGGAGAGATTATCATATTAATTGTGTTTTATTAACATGGGTTGCAGGGGGACAGCCCCAGCAAGTGACTAGGGTCACAGAAGGAAAAGAGAAGTCGGCGAATGAATGAAGTGAGCGGCATGTCAGCTGCTTTAGGGAGAGAAGCGTCTCTGGCCTCTGTCTGCAGATTGGTATTTAAATACTTTTTGCCTGGATACAGATGACATCATGTGTAATTGTTTTCATTAACATCGAGGATACAGTTGACATTATGTAAGACTATTTTTCTTAACATTAAAAATAACTCTAGACATTATTATCATTATAGGCATGTTCTCCTTGAAACTTCTTTTGGCCTGAAACAGCCCGCCCTCCCCTAGGTTTTGACCATCTGTGTGGCCTTTGTCCAGCTAAAATCACTTCAAACATTACTTTCTTTGTTTCGGCTGTCTGTGTTGGGTTGGCATATCTTTTTTGGAGCTCAGTCTAACAGCTTTTCTTCTTAACCCATTCTTGGATGGGTCTAACTAAGTAACACTTTTCTAGTATCTAGCAAACTTGTCTATTTAAAGAAATCTTCTGCTGTAGAGTAAGCACACACCGTGGGGACTCTCTGCAGACTAACCTTAGCATATCTGAGAGTTCACTAACTTCTATCCATTAACCCTTAACTTTAACTTATAACCTCTATATTCATCATAGATAGCGGTAACGACACAACCTCTATACCTGTAAGGGAAGCAGGGTTTCTGTGGGTGAGGGTGAGTGATAGGGCCTCTTTACAATTAGGCAGAGACCACAGTCACTCATACTGTAAGCCACCCAGAGTTCTGGCTATTGGTCTGAGTCCAGCTAACAGAGAAGCCGTACTGGTGACAAATAACTTTTTCTCTGAAAGCCTTTGCATGCAGCAGTTTCTGCTCCTAGGCCATTTTCAGTCTTGTCACACGCACTGCCATAATTGTTGTCAAATGTACTTCCCCTAGAGATCTCTTTTTATTGTCCCCAGGTATATTTGTGCATTTTCAAGATGGCCAATAAGTCCTCAAATTACCAATGTAATAAAAAACAAATAGCTAAGGGCCGGTGTAAGGATACCGGTTCGAGCCTCTGGCTCCCCACCTGCAGGGGAGTCGCTTCGAAAGCAGTGAATCAGGTCTGCAGGTATCTGTCTTTCTCTCCTCCTCTCTGTCTTCCCCTCCTCTCTCCATTTCTCTCTCTCCTATCCAACATCAACAACAGCTATGACAACAATAACAACTACAACAAGCAAACAACAAGGGCAACAAAATGGGAAAAATGGCCTCCAGGAGCAGTGGATTCGTAGTGCAGGCACTGATAACCCTGGAAGCAAAAAAAAAAAAAAAAAAAAAGAAAGAAAGAAAGAAAGAAAGAAAGAAAGAAAGAAAGAAATAGCTTCAGTTTAGTCTAGAACTTCCCCCTCTGCAGTTAGTTCCAGCCTATTCGGACTTTGTGAACCAGAGTGGAAGATAGAGACAGAGAGACACCTGTAGAATAGATTTACCTCTTGAAAGTGGGGACTAGGGACTTGAACCTGAGTCCCTGTACGTGGTAATATGTGCACTCAGCCATGTGTGCCACCACCTGGCTCTGCATCTGTCCTTCCTTCCTCTCTCTCTCTCTCTTTCTTTCTTTCTTTCATCTCGTCTATCTACCTACCTCTTTTTTTTAAACTGAGCACTGCTATCTTCCCAGATCCTGTATTTTAAAATATGTATCAAAAGTGGAGTTACAAACCCCAAATGCCATAATTCTGTTTTTATATTTGTTTGAATTTTTGTCTTTACCAGAAACCAGTAACCTTCCTACCATTTGGAACTCCTGTCTCATATCCTTCACTTCAACCTGAAGGATGCTCTTTCACATCTTAATTTCTTTTTTATTATTTTTATTATTTATTGGATAGAAACAGCCAGAAATTGGGAGGGAAGGTAATGATAAGGAGAGAGACAGAGAGACACCTGCAGTCCTGCGTCACCACTTGTGAAGCTTTCCCTCCGCAGGTGGGAACCAGGGGCTTGAACCCGGGTCCTCGCGCACTGTAGTGTGTGTGCGCCACCACCCGGCCCCGCTTCCTCATTTTCTTTTTCTTTTTTTTTTTAATTTTATTTATTTATCTTCCCTTTTTTGTTGCCCTTGTTGTCTTTTTATTGTTGTTGTAGTTGATGTCGCCATTGTTGGATAGGACAGAGAGAAATGGAGAGAGGAGGGGAAGACAGAGAGGAGGAGAGAAAGACAGACACCTGCAGACCTGCTTCACCGCCTGTGAAGCGACTCCCCTGCAGGTGGGGAGCCGGGGGCTCGAACTGGGATCCTCATGCCGGTCCTTGCGCTTAGCGCCACCTGCGCTTAACCCACTGCGCTACCGCCCGGCTCCCCGCTTCCTCATTTTCTAAGGATAGTGTTGGCAAAGAAAAATAATAAAGGTGATGCAAAACACTTTCATGTCCAAGGCTACAAGGTCCCAGGTCCAATCCCCAGCACCACCTTAAGCCAGAGCTGCGCAGTGTTCTAATCTCTCTGTGTATGTGTCTCTGTATTTTCCCTCTCTATATATTTCTCATTAAAAAGTCAATAAATAAATATTCTCAAAAGGGACTTATCAAAGGAAAGTGTTAACCAAATAAGGAATTTTGGATAGGCCATGTTTTTCTTTTTTCTGCCACCAGGATTATTATTAAGGTTTGGTGCCTGGGTGACAGCTTTTTGAAAATTAATTAATTAGTTAATGTTTTTATTTTCTTCTTACTAATAAAGACAGAGAGAAATAGAAAGGGAAAGAGAGGGGGTCAGGCAGTAGTGCAACGGGTTAAGCGCACATGGCACGAAGTGCCAGGAATGGCACGAGGATTCCGGTTTGAGCCCACCTGCTTCACAAGCGGTGCGGTGAAGCAGGTATGCAGGTGTCTGTCTTTCTCTCCTCCTGTCTTCCTCTCCTCTCTCCATTTCTCTCTGTCCTATCCAACAACAACAAAAACAATGACAACAATACTAATGACAACAACAAGGATAACAAGTGCAACAAAATGGGGGAAAATGGCCTCCAGGAGCAGTGGATTCCTAGCGCAGGCACCGAGTCCCAGCAATAACTCTGGAGGCAAAAAAAAAAAAAAAAAAATCCCCCTACTGTTGAAGCCCCGGTGATGCAGACAGGGCCTGGGGTTGAATCCAGGTCCTTGCAGGAATTATTCTGTGTCCTCGAGTGGGCGTGCCACCACCTGCTCCAGGTGGTATCTTTATTTTTGCAATTCAAAGATTCCACCCCAGGTCTTCTAATCTCTGTGGTTTCTGTTAATGTTCTTGAGGATATCTTGCTTGGGTACTTCTAGCTCACTGCTTTCAAGATTCTCTTTATTATTTATCTTTGAGTAGTTTGGTTATAATGTGTCTTAATATTGATCTCTGACCTGGGTTAGTATTGAACTTCACAAACGGGTGAAATCTTCATGTTAATCATTCCAATAGTGCCAAATAGATATCAACAAAGCTACACAATACTTTTAAAATGAGGTCTGCTCTGGCTTCTTTGTAACTAGGAGACAAGGTTCTGTGCTGATAAAACGGGCCATGGATCTCCAAGACTATTTGTTAAGCCGGGTGTTATGTGTCGTAAGGTCAGTAAATGTAACTGAACTCTTCTGCCAATTAAAAAAAAAAGGGTGGGGGTCGGGCGGTGGCGCAGTGGGTTAAGCGCATGTAGC
The DNA here is from genome assembly GCF_950295315.1 of Erinaceus europaeus. Classification (NCBI taxonomy): domain Eukaryota; kingdom Metazoa; phylum Chordata; class Mammalia; order Eulipotyphla; family Erinaceidae; genus Erinaceus; species Erinaceus europaeus. The sequence continues at coordinate 84,540,036 of NC_080174.1, read as the reverse complement.
GCAAAGCGCAGGGACCGGCATAAGGATCCCTGTTCGAGCCCCCTGCTCCCCACCTGCAGGGGAGTCGCTTCACAGGTGGTGAAGCAGGTATGCAGGTGTCTATCTTTCTCTCCCCTTCTCTGTCTTCCTCTCCTCTCTCCATTGCTCTCTGTCCTATCCAACAACGAATTGCGTCAACAAGGGCAATAATAATAGCCACAACGAAGCTACAACAAGGGCAACAAAAGGGGGGAAAAATGGCCTCCAGGAGCGGTGGATTCATGGTGCAGGCACCGATCCCAGCAATAACCCTGGAGGAGGAAAAAGAAAAAGAAAAAGAAAAAAAAAAGGGGAGGGGGGCGGGCAGTGGTACAGCGGGTTAAGCGCACATGGCGCAAGGCACAAGGACCAGTGTAGGGAACCCAGTTCGAGCCTCTGGCTCTCCACCTGAGGCATGGGTGTGTGTGAGGGGGATCGCTTCACAAGCAGTGAAGCAGGTCTGCAGATGGTTTTTCTCTCCCCCTTTCTGTCTACCCCTTTTCTCTCCATTTCCCTCTGAACTATCCAACAACAACGACATCAATAAGAACAATAATAATAACTACAACAACAATAAAATAACAAGGGAAACAAAAGGGGAAAAAAATAGCTGCCGGGGGCTGGGCAGTAGTGTAGTGGGTTAAACGCAGTGGGTTAGACGCAAAGCACAAGGACCTCTGTAAGGATCCCAGTTCAAGCCCCTGGCTCCCCACCTGCAGGGAAGTCGCTTCACAGGTGGTGAAGAAGGTCTGCAGGTGTTTATCTTTCTCTTCCTCTGTCTTCCCCTCCTCTCTGATTTCTCTCTGTCCTATCCAACAACAACAGCAATAACAACAACAACAATGAACAACAAGGACAACAAAATGGAAAAAATAGCCTCCAGGAGCAGTGGATTCATGGTGCAGGCATAGAGCCCCAGCAACAACCCTGGAGAAAAAAAAAAAGAAATTAAACTGTCTCATACTTTGTGAAAACTATGGTGGTTATAAATGGGAAAAGAGGTATGAATGTTTTGGTGTCTATAAGTTGTACACACATATGGTTATGAAGCTATATTTCTAAAATATCATACATATATTTTTTCCCTCCAGGGTTAACACTGGGTAACTTTGTGCATGCTCTATAAATCCACTGCTCCTGGTGGCCTTTTTTTTTTCATTTTTATTGTTATTGTTGTTTCTGGATAGGACAGAGAGAAACTGAGAGAGGAGAGTGAGATAGAGAGGGGGAGAAAGATAGACACCCACAGACCTGCTTCACCGCTTGTGAAGTGACTCCCCTGCAGGTGTGGAGCAGGGAATTTGAACTGGATTCTAGGGCTGGCCCTTGTGCTTTGTACTATGTGGGCTTAACCTGGTATGCCACTGCCCAGTACCCTAAAATATATTTTTATAAACGATTAGCAGTGAAAGTTATTTTGAAATTGTCACTTTAGCTGCTTTTAACAAGAGAATAAAAATGAAATTAGATGTTTTCTGAAAAGCCCAAAATATATAGTATTTTTTTATATTGTCCTATGCTCTAAAATATCTTGTATTTTAAGTACTTTGATAAGTTTTTCCCAGATAGGCTGTCCCCTCTATGAGAATCACATCTCATATTATCTTTCTCGATCTGGAGGTTGCATCTTTGTTTACAGTGGACATAATCACAGGAAGGGTGGTCCTTGCTCATAAGTCTATTGGCAGTTGACCATACATAAAAGGACTTCTTATGGCTTCAAATTGCTTAAAAATTAACCCAGATGACTACTGGCAAATTTAGAGACATCATTCTGCTCCCCAGTTGCTCAAATGTTTTGCCTGATACTGGCCCCATCAGCAGTCACCTGCCAATCCGGCTCTCTCCAGAAGACATACAGCAGCATTCCTCAGACAGACAATTATGCAAACGTCATGCCTTCTATGTGTCTGCTCAGATCCAGGCTTAGGGGAATGTATAAAACAAAGGCTGACTTATCCTGTCTCCTGTATAGTAGTCCTAATTCCTTTACTAAGTCACTATGTCATGCCATATTTCCCAACCATCCATCCATTCTTCCATCCATCCATCCTTGCATGCAAGATTTATAGAGTGCCTGTGACTGCAAGAACCAAGATGCTATATCCCTATTGTGTATAAACTTAGAAATCTGTTATGGGTTAAAATGAAGATAGATGTCTTCATAGTAAGAATACAGTGTGATTTATGGTGTTGGGTGAATTGTCCAACTACATGTAGAAAAATGAAACTAGACCACTACCTAACACCATGACTCAAAATGGATCAAAGATCTGGATATTAGACTTGAAATGATAAAATACATAGACGAATACATGTAAATTGATCCAATCTCTGTGGAGAACAGTCTGGAGAACTCTCAGAAGGCTAGAAATGGACCTACCCTATGATCCTGCAATTCCTCTCCTGAAGATATTTCCTAAGGAACCCAACACATCCATCCAAAAAGATCTGTGTACACATATGTTCTTAGCAGCACAATTTATAATAGCCAAAACCTGGAAGCAACCCAAGTGTCCAACAACAGATGAGTGGCTGAGCAAGTTGTGGTATATATACACAATGGAATACTACTCAGCTGTAAAAAATGGTGACTTCACCGTTTTCAGCCGATCTTGGATGGACCTTGAAAAAATGATGTTAAGTGAAGTAAGTCAGAAACAGCAGGATGAATATGGGATGATCTCACTCTCAGGCATAAGTTGAAAAACAATGTCAGAAGGGAAAACACAAGTAGCACCTGAACTGGAATTGACGTATTGACCAAAGTAAAAGACTCTGGGGTGCGTGGGGTAGTGGGAGAATACTGGTCCAAAAAAGGATGACAGAGGACCTAGTGGGAGTTGTATTGTTATATGGAAAACTGGGAAATGTTATGCATGTACAATCTATTGTTTTTTTACTGTCGAATGTAAAACATTAATTCCCCAAATAAAGAAATTTAAAAATATACATAGAAGAATACATTAGTAAAACATTAAAGGTGTATTTGGAGACTTCACCCCATTGGGCAAGAAAGAGAGAGAGTGACTGAGAGAACAGCAGATCACACTCAGCTGTGATACATGCAGTGCCAGGATGCTACCTGCCGCCTCTGACGTACAAGTCCTGTGATCGACTACTGACCATCTTCCTGCCCCAGGCCCTTTTTTTTTTTTCATTTTATTGGGGACCTGACAGTACAATTGTTGACACATAAGTACAATTTCTCATCTCCCTGTCACAGGTATACACAATTAAAGAAGATTTACTTTCTTTGCTATGACAGGGAGAAATTGAGAGGGGAGGGAATGATAGAGAGAGAGAGAGAGAGAGAAAGACAGACACCTGCAGCCCTGCTTTACTGCTCATGAAACTTGCCCCTGCAAATAGGAGACTAATGTTTGAACCAGGTCTTAGCACAGAGTAACTTGTTCACTCACCTGTGTGTGCCACTGCTGGGCCACTACACAATTTGTTCGCATTCACCAGAGCACTGCCTAGTGTGGTGAGGGGGATTGAACCAGAGACTTTTGGGGCCTCAGCTATGAAAGCCTTTTTGCATAACCAGTATGTTATCTCCCCTCCCCAACTTTCTAAGGAACTTACACTGTGTTGAGTATCACATGGTATTAAGTACTTTACTGCTGGGCTAGTGTGAGGGTGTTTCTTCTCGGGCACATGATCTCTGGGTTGGAGAGAACTTGACCAGAGCCAAGCTGGGCTGCTGCTTACTCAGCAACCCAGGAGAGGAACCAGGAACTCATGGTGGAGCGGGAACACAATGCGTCTTTATTGATCAGAGACAACGCCTTTATATCTTTTGAAACAGAAGTGGCAAGTCAGAGAAGGAAATGGCTAGGAAAGGGGGTGGAGAAAAGGAAAGAGCGGGCTGAGGTAGCAACAGCTGCGAAGGTTTTAACAGGTGGGATTAATTAATACCCTGCAGGCAGGGCGGGTCTCAGGCAAAACAATGATTATGTAAATAGACCACAGTGTCAGTGATGGAGCAGAGCAGGGGCTGCCTGACACTTTACATTCATTGTATGATATGCTATCAGATGAGATCGGGCATGTTCAGGGTGGTATGGCCGTAGACAATATGCTATCAAATATATTTTCATCATCTCCAGGGCTATCAAATATATTTTCATCATCTCCAGGGCTTTGCTCTGCTAGGCTGACTTTTTTCAGACAGAGACAGAGAAGTAGAGAGAGAAGGGAAGACATCATGGCACCAAAACTGTCTTCAATGCCGCTGGTGGCCGGGCTAAACCATGGTTAAACATATGGCAAAGTAAAGCACTATCCAAGTGAGCTATTTCGCCCACCCTTTTCTATCTTTTCATTAATTTCTTATTATCTTTATTCATTGGATAGAGGTAACTAAATATCAAGAAGGAAGGGGGAGACACAGAGGAAGAGAGACAGAGAGACACCTACAGACCTGCTTCCCCACTTGTGAAACTTTCCCCCTGCATGTGGGGACTGGGGGCTTGAATCTGGGTCCTTACACACTGCAATGTGAGTGCTTAACCAGGCATACCCCCACCCCGTCCCCACCCTTATCTATCTTCATTTTTTTTTCCCTCCAGGGTTATTGCTGGGCTCGGTGCCTGCACCATGAATCCACCGCTCCTGGAGGCCATTTTTTCCCCTTTTTGTTGCCCTAGTTGTTGCAGCCTCGTTGCAGTCATTATTGCCATTCAACGTTGCTTTGTTGTTGGATAGGACAGGAGAAATGGAGAGAGGAGGGGAAGACAGAGAGGAGGAGAGAAAGATAGACACCTGCAGACCTGCTTCACCACCCGTGAAGCGACTCCCCTGCAGGTGGGGAGCCGGGGGCTCGAACCGGGATCCTTACGCCAGTCCCTGCGCTTTGCGCCACATGCGCTTAACCCACTGCGCCACCGCCCGACTCCTATCTATCTTCATTTTTACAACAAACAACTTTACAAGACTGAACACATTATTATCCCTGCTTTTCAGAGAAGAGGATGAGGGTTTTAAAAAGTCATGTACAACAAGGGCAAGAAAAATAAATAAATAGATAAATATTTTTTTAAATCTTTGAAAAAATAAAATGGAGTCCGGTGGTAGCACAGTGGGTTAAGTGCACGTGGCGCAAAGTACAAGGACCGGCATGAGGATCCCGGTTCGAGCCCCTGGCTCCCCACCTGCAGGGGAGTTGCTTCACAGGCGGTGAAGCAGGTCTGCAGATGTTTATCTTTCTCTCCCCTTCTCTGTCTTACCCTCCTCTCTCCATTTCTCTCTGTCCTATCCAACAACAACAACATCAACAACAATGACATCAATAATAACAATAATAACTACAACAAGGGCCACAAAAGGGAATAAATAAATAAATAAATAAATACTTTTAAAAATCTTTAAAATAAGTAAATAAATAGGGAGTCGGGCTGTAGCGCAGGTGGCGCAAAGCACAAGGACCGGCATAGGGATCCCAATTCGAACCCCGGCTCCCCACCTGCAGGGGAGTCGCTTCACAGACGGTGAAGCAGGTCTGCAGGTGTCTATCTTTCTCTCCTCCTCTCTGTCTTCCCCTCCTCTCTCCATTTCTCTCTGTCCTATCCAACAACAACAACAACAATAATAACTACAACAATAAAACAACAAGGGCAACAAAAGGGAATAAATAAAATAAATATTTTTAAAAAATAATAAGTAAATAAATAAAACATTCACATATACTCAGAGTCACAGTAGGAAAAGGCAGAACTAAAACTCAGCTCTGATTCATTGCCAGTTGTGTGATCTTAGAACTCTAAGTAAGCAAATTATGAACTAGATTGAGGGACTAGACAGGGTGGTTACATGTTTGCCAAGCAAGATCCTCAGAACTCCCTTCCATTCTCTGATGCTCCTACCTCCACCCCCACCCACTTCCTTCTGAACTGATAGCAACAATCTGAATCAGTTTACTTAAGAGGCAGTGGTGGGTTACTGTGGGAAAGGGCTTCAAACGAGTTAGTTAGCTGTGGTGCCAACTTAGCTCCAAGGACGGTGGTTATTGCTGGGTGACATGGAGTTAATGATTAATATGCTCTGGGTGAGTCAGCTAATGCCCATCCCAAATATGGTAATGCACTAAACCAACTAAAAAAACACCTGCTCAGCTTAGCTGAACGTCAGACTGGAGTGTCAACTTTCTCTTTACACCCTATAAATGGACATGGGAGGTATACTGATCATTGCTTGCCAGCTCTCCCCACCCCCCATATGAAACCACTTTATTTGTTCAAGTTCATAGTCTCTATTTTCTTGACTACTCCAGGTCTCCAACTATTGGGATGGTCTTTTTTTTTTTTTTAATTGCCACCAGGGTTATTGCTGGAGCTAGGTGCCTACACTACCAGTCCACTGCGCCTGGTGGCCATTTCCCCCGCCCCCTAATTTTTACTAGATAGGACAGAGAGAAACTGAGAGAGGAAAGGGAGACAGAGAGGGAGAAAGAAAGACAGACACCTGCAGACCTGCTTCACTGCTTTTGAAGCAGACCCCCTGCAGGTGGGGAGCAGAGGCTCAAACCCGGATCCTTACGTTTGGTTTGGTAATACGTGCACTGAACCAGGTGTACCATAACCCCCCCCCCCCCCGGGCTGGTCTTCTTTGATTGATTTCCTGGTAAATGATTGCCCTTCTTTTTAATTACGAGAAACAAAACAAAGCAGGGTGGTCTACTGAAAGCTGTGGAATTGTATGGGCCTAAAGCATCAGTGAAAAATCTTGGTGGGGATGGTCGACTTCTGGAGGCGGAGCTACGAGCAGCAGATCGCTTTCTCTCCTCTCCTCTCCTCTCCTCTCCTCTCCTCTCCTCTCCTCTCCTCTCCTCTCCTCTCCTCTCCTCTGCTCTCCTGGATCAACTAGGAATACCAAAGGAGACCACCCGGACCGAAACAAGACAGGACTAGAATGACCACAGGAACCCAGTAAATCACCCGTGAGTACAAACATGCGTGGCTGGTGACAGAGAGGAGAGAGGGGCCTAAGGAGAGATTAAGTGACTGCTAACAGTTCAGCAGTTTATCAGTGGAGACACCACCTCCAGTCTGCTCTACAACAAGGGGACAGCTGAAGGGAGGAAAGGACTCCCCAGAGACTCACCAAGTGCAACTCTGAGTCTCCATTGCTACTACCCTCAGAATCTGGAGCAGCAACAGGGAGGGACACCAGGGGACAGAGATCTAACCGGGAAACTCAGAAGACCTATACCTCGGTGGCATAGCTGAGGGGCTGTGAAAGTCTCTTTGCATAACCACTGGATTGTCTCTGCCACACCCTGCTTTATCTCTTGGTCAGGAGTCAGTGATTAAGCTAAGAAGCCTATTGACAGTTTAAAAGCCCTCAGGCTACCATAGCCTACAGGGGAAAAAAAAAAAAGGCTTTTACACCACTGAACTCCAACTCAGGGATTGAAAAAACTGTTAACTTCCACCACGGTAAACCCTTTAATTAAATTACTTAGACACAAGTCAATCCAGGCAATAGTGATCAATAATTTGAAAAGTACTGATAAAGGGAACTCATAACATAATATATAAAATGGTTAAAACAACAAGAAAAAATATTGGAGACTCGAACCAGGACAAGAGTCCAGCTAAAGTCCTCCAGAGGGTGAAGCAAAAAACAACGAGTTCTTTTTTTTTTTTACATGCATAACATTCCCCAGATTCCCATTTAACAATACAACCCCCACTATTTCATTCATCATTTTTCATGGACCTGTATTCTCCCCACTCACCCATCCACCCCAGAGTCTTTTACTTTGGTGTAATACTCCAATTCCATTTCAGGTTCGACTTGAAGAAAAAAAAGAAGTAGAAACGCAAAGCAGAAATTGACTGAGTTTGGAGTATGGCACCAAAGTAAGAAAGCAGAAGTATACTACAGTTTGCAATGAGTACCTCGCTAATACTTCCTCTCCACTTTTCCAAGCTTTGGGTCCATGATTGCTCAACAATTTATTTGGCTTTGTATGTTAACTCTCTTTTCAGTCACCAGGTTCCAGGTGTCATCAGGATGCCGGCCAGACTTCCCTGGATTGAAGACACCACCAATGTGTCCTGGAGCTCAGCTTCCCCAGAGACCCATTCTACTAGGGAAAGAGAGAGGCAGACTGGGAGTATGGACCGACCAGTCAACGCCCATGTTCAGCGAGGAAGCAATTACAGAAGCCAGACCTTCTACCTTCTGCAACCCTCAATGACCCTGGGTCCATGCTCCCAGAGGGATAGAGAATGGGAAAGCTATCGGGGGAGGGGGTGGGATATGGAGATTGGGTGGTGGTAATTGTGTGGAGTTGTACCCTTCCTACCCTATGGTTTTGTTAATTAATCCTTTCTTAAATAAAAAAAATAAATAAATAAATTTAAAAAAAAAAACGAGTTCAACATCCAAACATTAGCTAAGGAAATAATCACAGGAGTGAGTAAAGAATTTGAAAAAATTGTAATCAGAAATGCAGGAACAACAAATGAGCATATGGAAGAAAATTCTAATAATCTCATGGTTATTAGAGAGCTGAAAGCTGAAATCGCTGAGCTAAGAAGGCAACTAGCTGAACAAGCTAAAACAGTATCAGAGCAGGGCAACAAAATAGATGAACTCGAGAAAGCAGTAGAGGGCAGAGAGAATAGAATCTATGAGGCTGAAGACAGAATTAGCAAGATTGAGGATGAATTAGAGACAACTAAAAAAGAAGTAAGAGATCTCAAAAAGAGATTAAGAGATGCTGAAAACAACAACAGAGTCCTATGGGATGACTTCAAAAGAAACAATATACGCATTATTGGCTTACCAGAGGAAGAAAGAGAAGGGGAGGAAGAAAGCGTTCTCCAGGCCATAATAGCTGAAAATTTCTCTAGTCTAGACAACACCAAAGACATAAAGATTCAAGAAGCCCAGAGGGTCCCAAACAGAATTAACCCAGACCTAAAGACACCAAGACATGTCATACTTAGATTGGAAAGGAATAAGGATAAAGAAAGGATCCTCAAGGCTGCAAGAGAAAAACAAAGAGTCACCTACAAAGGAAAACCCATAAGATTAGCAGCAGACTTCTCCATACAAACACTACAGGCCAGAAGAGAATGGCAAGATATCTGTCGAGTGCTCAATGAGAAAGGCTTTCAGCCAAGAATACTATATCCTGCTAGATTGTCATTCAGACTAGATGGAAGCATCAAAACCTTCTCAGACAAGCAACAGTTGAAGGAAGCAACCATCACCAAGCCTGCCTTGAAAGAAGTTCTGAAAGGTTTCCTATAAACAACCAGACCACCACAAATAGAACATATATCAAAACACTCTAAAACTCTACAAGAATGGCGTTAAAATATCTTCAATCTTTGATATCAATAAATGTCAATGGCCTGAATTCACCTATTAAAAGACACAGAGTAGGAAGATGGATCAGAAAACACAACCCAACAATATGTTGTCTACAGGAAACTCACCTAACGCAACAAGACAAACACAGACTTAAAGTGAAAGGATGGAAAACTATCATTCAAGCCAATGGCCCACAAAAAAGGGCAGGAACAGCTATTCTCATATCTGACATGATAGACTTTAAAATACATAAGATTAAAAAAGATAGGAATGGACACTACTTAATGCTCAGAGGATCAGTCAATCAAGAGGACTTAACAATTATTAATATCTATGCACCCAATGAGAAGCCATCTAAATACATCAAACTTCTACTGAAAGAGCTACAGCAATATATTAACAGTAACACAATCATAGTAGGGGACTTCAACACCCCACTATCTCAACTTGACAGATCATCCAGGAAGAAAATCAGTAAAGACATAAGGGAGCTAAATGAAGAGATAGATAAACTAGAACTATTGGACATTTTCAGAGTCATTCATCCCAAGAAACTGGAATACACATTTTACTCAAATCCACATGGATCATTCTCAAGGATAGACCATATGTTAGGCCACAAAGACAGCATCAGCCTATTCAAGAGCACTGAAATCATCCCAAGCATCTTCTCAGACCACAGTGGAATTAAACTAACACTTAACAATCAACAAAAGATTAGTAACAGTGCTAAAATGTGGAAGCTCAACAGTACACTTCTTAACAACTTCTGGGTCAAAGAGGAAATCAAGGAAGAAATCAAAATGTTTCGAGAGTTCAATGAAAATGAAGACACAAGCTATCAAAATATTTGGGACACAGCTAAAGCAGTCCTAAGAGGGAAGTTCATAGCTATACAAGCACACATTAGGAAACAAGAAAAGGCACAAATAAACAGCCTGATTGCACATCTTAAAGACCTAGAAGAAGAACAACAAAAGAACCCTAAAGCAACCAGAAGGACAGAAATCACTAAAGTTAGGGCAGAAATAAATAACATTGAGAATAGGAAAACCATACAAAAGATCAATGAAAGTAAATGTTGGTTCTTCGAAAGAGTAAACAAAATCGACAAACCTTTAGCCAGACTCACAAAACAAAAAAGGGAGAAGACCCAAATAAATCGGATAGTAAATGAAAGAGGAGATATCACAACAGACACTGCAGAAATTCAACATATCATGCGAGGCTTCTATGAACAACTATATGCCACCAAGTTAGAGAACCTGGAAGAAATGAATGATTTCCTAGATACATACCAACTTCCAAAACTAAGTAAAGAGGAAGTGGATAACATGAACAGGCCCATCACAGCTAATGAAATTGAAACAGTTATCAAAAATCTTCCCAAAAATAAAAGTCCTGGACCAGATGGTTTTACAAATGAATTCTACAAAACTTTCAAAGAAGAACTAATATCTCTACTTTTAAAAGTCTTCCAGAAGATTGAAGACACTGGAATACTCCCTGCCAGCTTCTATGAAGCCAACATCACCCTGATACCAAAAGCAGACAGGGACACAACCAAAAAAGAAAACTACAGACCAATATCTCTGATGAACATAGATGCGAAAATATTGAACAAAATTCTAGCCAACCGGATACAGCAGTATATCAAAAAGATTGTTCATCATGACCAAGTGGGGTTTATCCCAGGCATGCAAGGTTGGTTTAATATACGTAAATCAACCAATGTGATCCACCACATCAACAAAAGCAAGACCAAAAACCACATGGTCATATCAATAGATGCAGAGAAAGCCTTTGACAAAATACAACATCCCTTTATGATCAAAACACTACAAAAAATGGGAATAGATGGAAAATTCCTGAAGATAGTGGAGTCTATGTATAGCAAACCTACAGCCAACATCATACTAAATGGTGAAAAACTGGAAGCATTTCCTCTCAGATCAGGTACTAGACAGGGCTGCCCACTATCACCATTACTATTCAACATAGTGTTGGAAGTTCTTGCCATAGCAATCAGGCAGGAGCAAGGAATTAAAGGAATACAGATTGGAAGAGAAGAAGTCAAACTCTCCTTATTTGCAGATGACATGATAGTATACATGGAAAAACCTAAGGAATCTAGCAAGAAGCTTTTGGAAATCATCAGGCAATACAGTAATGTGTCAGGCTATAAAATTAACATTCAAAAGTCAGTGGCATTCCTCTATGCAAACACTAAGTTAGAAGAAATTGAAATCCAGAAATCAGTTCCTTTTTCTATAGCAACAAAAACAATAAAATATCTAGGAATAAACCTAACCAAAGAAGTGAAAGACTTGTATACTGAAAATTATGAGTCACTACTCAAAGAAATTGAAAAAGACACAAAGAAGTGGAAAGATATTCCATGTTCATGGGTTGGAAGAATTAACATCATCAAAATGAATATATTACCCAGAGCCATCTACAAATTTAATGCTATCCCCATCAAGATCCCAAGCACATTTTTTAGGAGAATAGAACAAATGCTACAAATGTTTATCTGGAACCAGAAAAGACCTAGAATTGCCAAAACAATCTTGAGAAAAAAGAACAGAACCGGAGGCATCACACTGCCAGATCTCAAACTATATTATAGGGCCATTGTCATCAAAACTGCTTGGTACTGGAACATGAACAGACACACTGACCAGTGGAATAGAATTGAGAGCCCAGAAATGAGGCCCCACACGTATGGACATCTAATCTTTGACAAAGGGGCCCAGACTATTACATGGGGAAAGCAGAGTCTCTTCAACAAATGGTGTTGGAAACAATGGGTTGAAACATGCAGAAGAATGAAGCTGAATCACTGTATTTCACCAAATACAAAAGTAAATTCCAAGTGGATCAAGGACTTGGATGTTAGACCAGAAACTATCAGATACTTAGAGGAAAATATTGGAAGAACTTTTTTCCGCATAAATTTTAAAGACATTTTCAATGAAACGAATCCAATTACAAGGAAGACTAAGGCAAGTATAAACCTATGGGACTACATCAAATTAAAAAGCTTCTTCACAGCAAAAGAAACCACTACCCAAACCAAGAGACCCCTGACAGAATGGGAGAAGATCTTTACACGCCATACATCAGATAAGAGTTTAATAACCAACATATATAAAGAGCTTGCCAGACTCAACAACAAGACAACAAATAACCCCATCCAAAAATGGGGGGAGGACTTGGACAGAATATTCACCACAGAAGAGATCCAAAAGGCCAAGAAACACATGAAAAAATGCTCCAAGTCTCTGATTGTCAGAGAAATGCAAATCAAGACAACAATGAGATATCACTTCACTCCTGTGAGAATGTCATACATCAGAAAAGGTAACAGCAGCAAATGCTGGAGAGGATGTGGGGTCAAAGGAACCCTCCTGCACTGCTGGTGGGAATGTCAATTGGTCCATCCTCTGTGGAGAACAGTCTGGAGAACTCTCAGAAGGCTAGAAATGGACCTACCCTATGACCCTGCAATTCCCCTCCTGGGGATATATCCTAAGGAACCCAACACATCCATCCAAAAAGATCTGTGTACACATATGTTCTTGGCAGCACAATTTGTAATAGCCAAAACCTGGAAGCAACCCAGGTGTCCAACAACAGATGAGTGGCTGAGCAAGTTGTGGTATATATACACAATGGAATACTACTCAGCTGTAAAAAATGGTGACTTCACCGTTTTCAGCCGATCTTGGATGGACCTTGAAAAAATCATGTTGAGTGAAATAAGTCAGAAACAGAAGGATGAATATGGGATGATCTCACTCTCAGGCCGAAGTTGAAAAACAAGATTAGAAAAGAAAACACAAGTCGAACCTGAAATGGAATTGGAGTATTACACCAAAGTAAATGACTCTGGGTGGGTGGGTGGGTGGGTGGGGAGAATACAGGTCCATGAAAAATGATGAATGACATAGTGGGGGTTGTATTGTTAAATCGGAATCTGGGGAATGTTATGCATGTACAAACTATTGTATTTACTGTTGAATGTAAAACATTAATTCCCCAGTAAAGAAATAAATTATTAAAAAAAAAAAAAAAAAGAAAAATCTTGGTGGGGGCCCGGAGGTGGCGTACCTGGTTGAGCGCACATGTTACAATGTGCAAGGACCCAGGTTTGAGCCCACCCCCCGTCTCCACCTGCAGGGGGGAAACTTTGTCAGTGGTAAAGCAGTGCTGCAGGTGTCTCTCTGTCTCTCTCCTTCTCTATCACCCCCTTCCGTCTCCATTTCTGGCTGTCTCTATCCAATAGATAAAGATCATTTATGGAAAGACAGAACAAAAGCTAGATGATTGGGAGCCATTTACCTAGGGATGCTCACACACACACACACACACACACACACACACACACACACATCACCCTTGCCAGCCCCTTCTTGGTGCAACACATGTGAATGTCTCTCACCGCATCAAGTAGTTGGGTGAAAGCCTCAATGCGTCCTTAGAGGCACCCTCATGTCCTTTAATGAAAACCAACTCCTGGGGACTGGGCGGTGGTGCACCTGTAAGCGCACACATCAGTATCCCCAAGGACCCCTGTTTGAGCACCCCCACCCCCTTCCTGCAGGGGGTGAGCTTCACAAGCCGTAAAACAACTGCACTTTATCATTCTCCCTCTTTATTTCCCCCCTCTCCTCTCATTTTTGTCTCTGTCCTATCAAAATAAAATAGAAAGAAAGAAAGGAAGAAAAAAAGAAGAAAGAAATTCACAGGGATCACTATTCCTTGTGCTGGTACAAAGCCCCAGCAATAACCCTGGTGGCAAACAAACAAAAAAACAACTTCTTTCTCTGTGACATTTTTTTCAGGGAAGTCTAGGGTTGGTATTGTAAACTTGGGCATATCACATAGCCCCCACTGGTTGAGTCTTAAAATCTCCATTCTTGGGGTTAGTTACTCATGAGAGTTCTGGGAAGAAAGAGAAAAGCCTGGGGGTCGGGCGGTAGTGTAGCGGGTTAAGTGCACGTGGCGCGAAGCACAAGGACCCACGTAAAGATCCCAGTTCGAGGCCCAGCTCCCCACCTGCTGGGGAGTCGCTTCACAGGCGGTGAAGCAGGTCTGCAGGTGTCTGTCTTTCTCTCTCCATCTCTGTCTTCCCCTCCTCTCTCCATTTCTCTCTGTCCTATCCAACAATGAATACATCAATAATAACAATAAGAACTACAACAACAATAAAAAGCAAGGGCAACAAAAGGGAAAATGAATTAAAAGAAAGAAAGGAAGGAAGGAAGGAAGGAAGGAAGGAAGGAAGGAAGGAAGGAAGAGAAAAGCCTGCCCTGCTGGAAATGTGAAAAGCATCAGAAGGAGAGATAGCAAAATGAAGACAGGTAGAATGAGAAGCCACACAGGAGGCAGTGGAGGATAAAGTTCCAAACAGTGGTGCAGACAGTAAATGTGTGAACTTGGAAAAGGGAAAGAGACCACTTAGAAAGGGCCAAGGCCCCCTTCACGATCCATTTCCACCCTTTTTTCTGTCCCTCCATGGCACTTTGGGCTGGTGCACTTAACTCTTCATAACAAAGCAGGAGGAAATATCACTATCTCTTAATAGCCGGAGCCAGAATTCCTCGTGGAGATAGAAGCTTCCAGGTTTGGAAAATTAGGGATGGTGAGCGCAGTTGCCACCAGCTATACAAGAAGTAGGGTCACAACAGGATAAAGAAAGAATGTGAGGAAGAAACACAAGGAGGGCAGAGAGGGAAAGGCAAAGGCAGTGGTGATGCTGGCGAGCTGGAATTCACCCCTGCAATCAGCAGCATCTCCAGCAGTTGCTGAAGTGAGTGATTCTGTGTGAGTAGCCGTTGATGGGAAGGGGCAGAGTGTCACTTCAGCAGAACAGAGTACCTGTGAGGAGGTGGTAGTGGCCCTCTGGATCTTACTCAACTCTGGAAAGGGAGGGTTGTATACTTATAATGGCCAGGTGTGGGTTCAAACCAAGTTTACTGAGAACTTTGAGATGCAAAGAGCATGTGGGGGTGGGGGTAGGGGGTGCAGGGGGGGGCTCAAATAAGTTCTGAGTTTATCTTTAATTCCTTTCTCTTTTCCCTCCTTCTCCTCCCTCCCTCCCTCCCTTCCTTCCTTTTTTCCTTCTTTCCGTTCTTCCTTCCTTCCTTTTCTTTCTTCCTTCCTTCCTTCCTGGGTTTCCTAACAGCATGATTCTGCTGCTCCTGGCAGACTTTTTTTTCTTTTCCTTTTCACTTCAGACAGAAAGAGATAAACGGGGTAGTGCCCTGGGTTACACACACATAGCACAAAGCGCAAGAACCTGTGCGCAAGGATCCCTGTTTCAGCCCTGGCCCCCCACCTGCAGGGGAGTCGCTTCACAGGTGGTGAAGCAGGTCTGCCGGTGTCTGTCTTTCTCTACTTCTATCTTCCCCATCTCTCTCAGTTTCTCTCTGTCCTGTCCAACAACAGCAGTAACAATAACAACAACAACAACAATGGAAAAAATGGCCACCAGAGCAGTGGATTTATAGTGCAGGCACCAAGCACAGGAGATAACCCTAGAAGAAAAAAAAAAGAAAGAAAAAAGAAAAAGAAATGTTATGTATAGTTTCTACTTGTGTGACAGCTAAAACTGAGTGATGAATATATATAATATATATAATGTAATATAATGTAATCTAATATAAGTCTATATTGTACATATATGACACAAAAAGAAACCTTATCATGATAGTTTGGGGAAGTGCAGAAAAACAGCTAAAGGAGTCCGGTGGTAGCACAGTGGATTAAGCACAGGTGGTGCAAAGCGCAAGGACAGGCGTAAGGATCCCGGTTCGAGCCCCCAGCTCCCCACCTGCAGGGGAGTCACTTCACAAGTGGTGAAGCAGGTCTGCAGGTGTCTCTCTTTCTCTCCCCCTCTCTGTCTTCCCCTCCTCTCTCCATTTCTCTCTGTCCTATCCAACAACAACGACAATAATAACCACAACAATAAAACAAGGGCAACAAAAGGGGGGAAGAAGCAAAAATGAAAAAAAAAAAAAGAAAATCTTAAAAAAAAAAAGCAGCTAAATAGGCCTAATAATCTCCTCCATTTTTCTTTCTTTCTTCCTTTCTTTCTTTCCTTTCTTTCTTTCTTCCTTTCTTCCTCTTGCTCTCTCCGTCTCTCTTTTGTGTAACTTTAACTCTCCAAGTTGGCTTTTTCAGTTAGAAAGGCAGACAGAGAGACAGAGAGACAACAAAGCCTCCTTCCGTGTGATGAGGGCTGGGCTTGAAGCTGGGCCGTGCCTGTGACAAGGCAGCACACTGTTCAGGTGAGCTATTGTGCTGGCCTTTCATGATTGTTTAGTATCCCTCAAGGGTGAGCTCACACTTCATCCTGCAGGAAGTCTATCTGGATTTTCGGTGATGTCTCCTATCTCGGGAATCTTTACACATTTCCTACACAACTGTGTCTGCCATTTATCATTTGTTGTTTAGGAATGTATCTTTTTTTTTTCCGCCAGAGTACTGCTCAGCTCTGGTTTGTGGTAGTACAGGGGATTGAACCTAGGACTTTGGAGCCGCATAAGAGTATCTTTGCATAACCATTATCTACTCCCCGATCCCTCCCACCCAGTCTTTCCTTTTAGTACAGTACCTTTTTTTAAATTAAAAAAAATTTTTTTTGCCTCCAGGGTTATTTATCACTGGGAGCTCGGTGCCTGCACCATGAATCCATTGCTCCTGTTTTTTTCTCCTTTTGTTGCCCTTGTTGTTTTATCGTTGTTGTGGTTGTTATTATTATTGTTGTTATTGATGTCGTTATTGTTGGATAGGACAGAGAGAAATGGAGAGAGGAGGGGAAGACAGAGGGGGAGAAAAAGATAGACACCTGCAGATCTGCTTCACTGCCTGTGAAGTGACTCCCCTGCAGGTGGGGAACCGTTTTTTAAAATTATTTTTTATTTATTTATTTTTGCCTCCAGGGTTATCACTGGGGTTCAGTGCCTGCACCACAAATCCACTGCTCCTAGAGGCCATTTTTCCAATTTTGTCACCCTTGTTGTTATTGCTGTCGCTGTTGCTGGATAGGACAGAGAGAAATCGAGAGAGGAGGGAAGGATGGTGGGGGGGAGAAAGATAGACACCTGCAGACCTGCTTCACAGCCTGTGAAGCGACCTGCTGGCAGACCGGGAGCTGCGGGTTCAAACTGGGATCCTTACGCAGGTCCTTGCGCTTTGCGCCATGTGCGCTTAACCCGCTGTGCTACTGCCCAGCCCCCACACAGTGCAGTGCCTTTTACACATACCTGTTCTATTATTTCTGTTCCCGTGTGTCCTGCACTATATTCTCAGAGACTAGAGAATTTACCATACATTTGGTATATACTAACACTGGAGAGTGTTATGCCTAGAAGTTCAAGTCCCCATCTCACTCAAAGAAGACCAGAATCACATGCAATAGCAAGAGCCTTTATTAGGAAGCTTAAGCTTAGGCCGCCGACACCCTTCCAAGCAAGGGGAGAGTCTGCAACCCCGATCATTTTTCATCCCCAATCTTGGGCCAGTCTGTTTCTGACTACTGTCCTGGTATCAATGGGTGTGAGGAATAGTAGCAGGAACGAAGATTAGAGTTACCAGGAGAAAAAGAGTCTCAGAGTCAGGAGCAGAGCAACTGGAGCTTGGGTGGGTGTTTGGGAACAGACTTGAGTTGCCATCTTGAACTCTTCTGTCTCTGCTGCACAGACGTGGGAGTGGTGGATCCACGAGCCGATACCATCCACCTTCAGGGTCATGGGGGTGGCTAAGATGACAGTATACGGTCCTTTCCACCGGGGCTCAAGTGTCTCTTTTTGGTGGCATCTCACCGAAACTGAGTCTCCGGGCTGGAAGGGATGAGGGTTTGGAGGGGGTGCAGCTTCGTATATGGCTCTCAGTCTTGGCCACACATGCTTTTGGACTTGAGCTATTGTCTGTAAAGAGGCAAGCATGTCCTGATCATTAATAACAGTGAGCAAGTCTGATCTCAAGGCTGGGATTATAGGATTATGGGAGGGGGACGACCGAACGTGATCTCAAATGGGGTCAGCTTTGCAGTATAGGGGGTATTCCTTACTCTATAAAAGGCAAAGGGAAGGAGAGCTACCCAGTCTACGCCAGTCTCCATAGTTAATTTTGTTAAGGTCTCTTTTAGAGTTCTATTCATCCTTTCTACCTGTCCTGAGCTTTGGGGCCTGTAGACGCAATGTAATTTCCATTTTGACCCAAGAACACCCACCAAGCTCTGGGTCAGCTGAGAAGCGAAGGCCGGACCAATCTGAGCCCAATTGAATGGACGCACCAAACCTGGGAAAAATCCCCTCGAGCAGTTCCCCACCACCATCCGGGCCGCCTCCCTCCTGACCAGGAATACCCCAGTCCATCCTGAAAAGGTGTCTACAAACACTAACATATATTTATCCCCATATTTTCCCAGTTTTACTTCAGTGAAGTGTATCTCCCACTAGGCACCTGGTCTGGCTCCTTTCTCATGCACCCCAGGAGTTCTAGGCTGGTTGCTAGCATTTGCAAGTCTGTAGGCTTTGCATTCTACAACTATTTCATCACTTGGTTCTTGTTGTGAATTCTCAGGCTGGATTTTTGCAAAAGTTCGGCCCTTTTTCTTTGTCCCAGGTAGGTAGTTCTGTGTATATGCTGTAGCAGGTGTTTGGCCATGGCTTGGGGTAAGATGAGTTTACCATCAGCTGTTACGCACCAGTTACCACGCTTGTCAGCGAGAGGTAGCTTTTTTATCTGGAGCTCTTCATCTGATGTATATTCTGGCCCATTAGGCAGGGTGGGCTTTCCAGGGTCCAGCAGACAAAAAGCCAATTCGTCAGTTCTTTCTAATGCGACTTGTCTGGCTGTGGTATCTGCTAGGCAGTTGCCCTGTGCCACAGGACCCTCTCCCTTTTGGCGCCCAGGGCAGTGTATTATGGCCACCTCATCTGGCATCCACATAGCCTCTAATAGGTCTAATATTTCTTGTTGGCTTTACTTTCAGCTGTGAGCAGTCCCCTTTCTCGATATATAGCCCCATGGATGTGGGCTGTGGCAAAGGCTTAGCGGCTATCGGTGTAGATGTTAAGTCTTTACCCTTTTCCCAGGTTGAGGGCTCTTGTGAGTGCAATTAATTCAGCTTTTTGGGCCAAAGTTCCTGTGGGCAGGGCGGCTGCCCACACAGTCTCATGTTCAGTAGTTACCGCAGCCCCAGCATACCTTACCCCATCTCCGATGAAGCTGCTCCGGCCAGTACACCAGTTCACCTCCGCTCCCTCTAGAGGCCGGCCCCCAGATCCTCCTGGAGGCCCCAGATGCGTAGTCTAGAATCCCAGAGCAGTCATGCAAGGGAGTGTCCAACTCGGGGTCAGGGAGCAAGGCAGCTGGGCTCAAGGAAGCTTCATCAGCCAAATTCAAGGTAAGGACAGGAACTGGCATGGAGCTGGTGGTCACAACTACTGGTCCTTGGGGTTGGAAAGTAATGGTTGCTCCCATCTTAGAAGGCAGGTCTTGGGAGTCGGGCCGTAGCGCAGTGGGCTAAGTGCAGGTGGCGCAAAGCACAAGGACCGGCATAAGGATCCCGGTTCGAACCCCGGCTCCCCACCTGCTGGGGAGTCGCTTCACAGGCGGTGAAGCAGGTCTGCAGGTGTCTGTCTTTCTCTCCTCCCCTCTGTCTTGCCCTCCTCTCTCCATTTCTCTCTGTCCTATCCAACAACGACAACAACAGTAATAACTACAACAATAAAACAACAAGGGCAACAAAAGGGAATAAATAAATAAAATAAATATTTAAAAAAAAAGAAAGCAGGTCTCTCCCAAGAAGGGGGTGGGGCATTTGGGAATAAACATAAAAGAATGAGATACCTGTCCCTTCCCCAGCTCCACAGTCCTCTGGGTGGTCCAGGAATATTGTTTCATGCCAGTCGCTCCTTGTACCCAGGTCTTTTGTTTGGATAGTTTTCCCATGGACTGGGTTAACACTGAATGTTGAGCCCCCGTATCTACTAAAAAGCTAACAGGTTTCCCCTCTATTGTTAATGTTACCCTGGGTTCGGGGAGGGGACCCGAACCCGGTCGGCCCTCGTCACTGAGCTCACCCAGTTCTAGGATTTTTGTCTTACTGGCCCAGGGTCCTTTTGTCTTCCTTTCTTCTCGGACACTCTCTGGCCCTGTGACCCATCTCTCTGCAATATGCACACTGATCTTTAAGGAGCTTCTTTTCTCCCTCCCCGTATGGATCTCTGCTCTTTTCAAACCTTCAGGGAGGATGGGCCTCTCTCTCGGCCTTTCCACCAAGGGCCTGCAATAGCTGCCAACAATACCTTAGTGAGGTTGCGAGTCTATCGCTCACTAGCTGCTGTCATTGTCCATAATTGGCATCCTTCAGGGGGTTCTTGTTTGTTAAACACTTTCTCCATTACTGCCAGTAGTTCCTGTAAAGACTTATCTGCTAGTCTGTCTATTTTCTGGAGTTTTTTTTTTCCGGATATCAGGGGCAGCCTGGTTTACAAAGGCCATAATTACTGCTGACTTAGTCTCTGGAGCTTCTGGATCTAGGGGAGTGAACATTCGATACGCCTCCATAATTCTTTCTAAGAAAGCAGCTGGGTTTCTGTCTTTTCTTGTTGCACACTACTAACCTTAGCCAAATTGGTGGGTCAGCGTGCCACTGCCCGAAGACCACCCATCAGAGCCTGGAGATAGACCCGGAGCTTCTCCTTACCTTTGGGTGAGTTAAAATCCCAGGTGGGTCTTATCCGAGGGAAACTGGCATCTATCAGGGCTGGGTTTAAGGTGGGGTTCCCGTCTGCCCCAGCCACAAGTTTTCAGGCCTCCGAGAGGATCCTTTCTCTTTCTTCTATGGTAAAGAGAATCTGTAAAAGCTGCTGGTAGTCATCCCAGATTGGCTGATGAGTAAAAAACAGCAGAATCTAAGAGGTCAATGAGTACTGCTGGTTTTTCTGAAAACTTAGGGTTCTGCATTTTCTAATTATAAAGGTCACTAGTGGAAAACGGCCAATATTGCATCAATTGTTCGCCATTCTTATTCAGGGGTCCTGGGGCTTGGAGGGGCAGGGCCACCGAATTGGGGGTTCTCTGGGCTGTACGGGCTCTCGTACAAGGAGGGCTCTGTAAGTCCTGGCCTGCTGCCGGGGGTTCCTGTGGGACTGGGGGAGGTTGAGGTTGGTAGGGGGGAGGATACTCTGGGAGGTCTTCTTCCAGACCGCCTTGGAGAATAGGGTAGGAGGGGGAAGTGAGAGAGGGCACGGGAGGGGCAGTAGGTTGATGACGAGAATCCTTTAAAGCAAGAACGGCGGGTCGCGAACCCTGTGGAAGAAGAAAAGGTTTTAGCCAAGGGGGGGGGGATTCTCTACCAGATCCTGCCAAGTAAGGATATAAGAAATCTGGTCCGGGTGTCCCGGATGTCTGAAGATGACGTCTTTGGTGGCATAGATAGTAGGAAGGCCCCAGGTTCCTTCTGGGGGCCAATTGGTAGAGAAGGTTGGCCACTCATTTTGACAATAAATGATCATCTGGTTCTGTTTTACCTCTAGACCCAAACCATGAGCTCTAGGTTTGAATTTTCTAAAATGATTCAGGACTATAGTCAGAGGAGTAGAAGTAGCCTGACTATGGACTTAAAGACAAAACTGATAATGAATACAGAGACAACACACACAAAGATAATACAGAAACAACTCACACAAAGATAATACAGAGACAACATACTCAAAGATAATACAGAGACAACTCACACAAAGATAATACAGAGACAACATACTCAAAGAAAACTCCAGGAACCCAGCTGCCAATGCTCTGAACCAACAGATGGGAGGACGGCCTCTTGCCACTGCTTCCCTACAGATGAGAGGATGGCCTCTCACCACTTTCCGACAGATGGGAGGATGGCCTTTCACTGCTTCATGGGCGTGACCCACTCTCCCTTCAAAATCTGCTCTTAAGCATGAGGTCTTGAGTTTGATCCCCGGCAGCACATGTGCCAGAGTGATGTCTGGTTCTTTCTCTCCTGTCTTTCTCATAAATAAATAAAATAAATAAAAATAAATTAAAAAAAAAATCTGCAAGGGGGATCCAATCCCCTACAACAGGATCTGGGACATCTCCCAGGACCCTGGACCCAGAGCCGCCCAGCGCGTCTGCCTTCGACTCCAAAGGTCTCTCGCTACAGGTACCTGAAGTTTGACTGGTTCTGAAGGCTCAGTGAAGCTGGCGTTCATTTAGTGAGATGGGGATCTCAACGAGCCCCCATATGTTATGCCCGGAAGTTCGAGTCCTGATCTCACGCAAAGAAGACCAGAATCACATGCAATAGCAAGAGCCTTTATTAGGAAGCTTAAGTTTAAGCCGCTAACACCCTTCCAAGCAAGGGGAGAGTCTGCAACCCCAATCATTTTTCATCCCACTTTTTTATAGTTATCACAGGGTGGGCACAGGTGGAAATATTTATGCAGAACAAGGAACAGTTGGTTTCGGGTTAACGGTTGTTCTCAATATTTGGGGCTTTTCTCTAACCTCACAGAGAGATATTTTTGAATCGGGTTGAATTGTTGGCTACCTTAGATCTCTGACAATTTATGGTTCCTAGATATCACTCTTTTACCAGAATAATAGAAAAGTAGAACATGGGAAGAAGCCAAGTCTAATTCTTGTTAAGCTACTGTAATTTATTAATATGTTCTTATTACTTTGGGACACATGATTTATTCATTCTGTTTTAAATGCAAGTATGATTTCTTGGCCAATAACTTTTTCATAGATACTTGTGAGGTTTTAAAATAGAGACACACAGACTTTTGATGCTGACAGGTACCATAAAATTGTGTGCTTTAATCCAAGGAGCGGTAACATTTAAACGAAGGAGATTTAAAAAAGGGTTGCTTTGGCTCAGGAGATGGTTCAGCAGGTAAAGCCCAAGTCTTACCATATGAGACCCTGGTTTTATTTATTTTTTTATATTTATTTGTTTTCCCTTTTGTTGCCCTTGTTTTTTTATTGTTGTAGTTATTATTGTTGTTGTTATTGATGTCATCGTTGTTAGATAGGACAGAGGGGAATGGAGAGAGGAGGGGAAGACAGAGAGGGGGAGAGAAAGACAGACACCTGCAGACCTGCTTCACCGCCTGTGAAGTGACTCCCCTGTAGGTGGGGAGTCGGGGCCTCGAACCGGGATCCTTACACTGGTCCTTGCGCTTTGTGCCACATGGACTTAACCCACTGTGCTTACTGCCTGACTCCCAAGACCCTGGCTTTGATCCCTGGCTTTTCATGGAAGCACCATGGAAACTATAAAGATGGTAGAGCTATACTTTGGAAACTGTCTTCCTTGCTTTTCCCTTTTTCTTTTTTTTTTTCCTATTTTCACCCACTTTCTTCTTTCTCATTCTCAAAATATAGAATAAAATTGGGCCAAGGAGAAGCAGAGGTGTCACACATTTACAAAGCCCTGGGTTCATTCTCTAGTACCACAAAAG
Source organism: Erinaceus europaeus (assembly GCF_950295315.1). Taxonomy (NCBI): domain Eukaryota; kingdom Metazoa; phylum Chordata; class Mammalia; order Eulipotyphla; family Erinaceidae; genus Erinaceus; species Erinaceus europaeus. The sequence goes on along the minus strand of NC_080174.1, from coordinate 84,516,193 downwards.
GGGAGGGGAGAGGAAAAGACTGCCTTATGCTTTTTCAGTTTATCAAAACTCACCTAGCTTCAAGGCTCCTGCTTTTAATTCAGTGGTCTTTCCAGAGCACTAAACTTGCTTGTCAGAATAGCATTCCTACACAAGATGTTTAAATTTTTTTTTTAAGATTTATTTATTTATTTATGAGAAAGATAGGAGGAGAGAGAAAGAACCAGACATCACTCTGGCACATGTGCTGCTGGGGATTGAACTCGGGACCTCATGCTTGAGAGTCCAAAGCTTTATCACTGTGCCACCTCCAAGGCCACACAAGATGTTTAAATTATTAATGTGGAATAGTGAGTCTCCAGAGTGGAGTACGCCTTATTATGATAGCAGTAAGTCAATCCAGAGCAATTTGATATTCCTGTAAAACTGAATAGATTTTGAAGTAAAGCATCATGGGCTCCCTGCCTTCAGAAGGGGCCGTCATTTCCTTTATATTAAAAACCATAAATGAACCATTCTGTACAGACATTCATTATATCTTAGTTTTACTACTGATTCTGTTATACTGGTGTTAATTACAGGAACCGCGGAAACCTTCAATTAAACTTAAACCACAATAAATAAGATTGTAGTACTTATTTTGCTCTTATTAAAACTTTTTTGTCACAAATGTATGTTCATCTTTTTAAAATTACATTAGCATTTGCAAATTAATTACATCAGCTATTTTTCACTTATTTGGTGGAGCAAAATATTTGTGTGACTTCTAGCTAATGGTGATAACTAACATTATTAATCCTCTTAATAACCCTAGAAGTGGACATTAGGATTAAAGGTGATGGAAATTTAGTATCTTGCCCAAGACCCCACAACAGAAAAGCCAAGAATAAATGAGATAATAAATATGGACTTAGCACACGATTGAGCAAATAGTGTGTTGAATTTATACAAGTGAAAGAATCAGAATGAGTTCAGTGACAGAAAGTAATTCTAGGGAGTCCGGCGACAGCACAGCGGGTTAAGCGCACATGGCACAAAGCGCAAGGACCGGCATAAGGATCCCGGTTCAGGATCACCTGCAGGGGAGTCGCTTCACAAGCGGTGAAGCAGGTCTGCAGGTGTCTGTTTTTCTCTCCTCCTCTCTGTCTTCCACTCTTCTCTCCATTTCTCTCTGTCCTATCCAACAGCAACAACAGCTATGACAACAGTAACAAGCACAACAACAAGGGCAACAAAATGGGAAAAATGGCCTCCAGGAGCAGTGGATTCGCAGTGCTGCAGGCATTGAGCCCCACCAATAACCCTGGAGGCAAACAACAACAACAACAACAACAAAAAAAAAAAACAAAGTAATTCTAATCTTACCAGAGAGGATTACTTTCTAAATAATCACTGATGGGGAGGTCAGGTGGTGGCACACCCGGTTAAGCGCAAGGACCCATGCAGGGACCCAAGTTTGAGCCCCCGCGCCCCACCTGAAGGGGGAAGCTTCACTAGCTCCAAAGCTGGTCTGTAGGTGCCTTTCTCTCTCCCCCCCCAAATTTTGTTTTGCTCACTACAGCTTTCAAGAGACAAAGCTCGGGGGTCGGACGGTAGCGCAGCAGGTTAAGCGCAGGTGGCGCAAAGTGCAAGGACTAGAAGAAGGATCCCAGTTTGAGCCCCGGCTCCCCACCTGCAGGGGAGTCGCTTCACAGGTGGTGAAGCAGGTCTGCAGGTGTCTGTCTTTCTCTCCTTCTCTCTGTCTTCCCCTCCTCTCTCCATTTCTTTGTCCTATCCAACAATAACAATAATGACTACAACAATGGCAAAAGGGAAAATAAATAATTTTTTTAAAATAAAGCTCATTGTTTGAGTCTAATGTATTTCCCCATTACATCTAGACAGTAACTATTGCAGAAAAGTGAACTGCTGACAAATGCCCTTTTGATTAAAGTTTATATAGGAAACCCCATGTGCATATGATTGCTGATTGAGTGTTCTGTTTTTAGAGAATGTACTAATAAGAAGCCTTTTGGCTAATTCGATTTAAATAAATGTTTACAGTAAGTTTTATGCTCCACATTACATAGTAAAAGTAAATATTACATTCTTTTTCTTACACTGCACCCTCCCTTCCCCACTGCCTTCCTATATGTTAGTTGTAGAGTGACGTTTTTTTTTTTTTTGCCTCCAGGGTTATTGTTGGGGCTCTGTGTCCCAGAGGCAGGTGAAGAGTGGAGACTCCAATCCCGGTCCTTGAACATAGTACTATGTGTGCTTAACTGTGTGCACCATTGCCTGGCCCCTAGAGTGACTTTTTAAAACATTTATTTTTACTATGAAAGATAGTTAAAGGACCAGAGCACTGCTTAGTGCTCAGCACAGAGCACTGTGGCCTTTGAGACTTCAAGCATGCAAGTTGGTGCTCTAACAGACTGAACTGTCTCCTTGTCCCTAGAAAGACTTTTGAAAACCTTCCTATTTTCAAACATAAAAAAGAAAAACTCATCATCCAATTTATCCTTGGTCAACTTGTCATCTAACCCAGAAAATCTGGGCATCCTATACTATTTCTTTAAAAAAATATATTTATTACTGGCTAGAGACAGAGAAATTGAGAGGGGAGGGGGAGACAGAGATAGAGATAGATAGATAGATAGATAGATAGATACAGACAGGCAGACAGGATAGATATCATAATGATTATGCAAAGAGGCTCTCATGCCTGAGACTCTGAAGGCCCAGGTTCAGTCCTCTGCACCAACATAAGCCAGAGCTGAGCAGTGCTCTGGTTAAATAAAAGAAAAAACAAAGTTAAAACTGAGAAAATAAAATTAAATAAAAGGCTTATTTATAAAAGAGAGAGACAGACACTGGCATCCCTGCTTCATCACTCATGAAACTTTTCTTCTGCACGTGGGGACCAGGGGCTTGAAGCCGGGTCCTTGTACACTGTGATTTAGTGTGCACTTAACCAGGTGCGCCACTGCCGTGCCCCCTCCCATACTATTCCTCTGGTGCCAGCACTGTCTGTCCCACCTCCTACTCTGTTCTCTCTCCCCGGGCTTCTGACATCTTGTCTGTTCTGGCCTCAGCTTTAGATAGTGTTCTCATCATTCACAATAAATCTCCTTGCTTTGCTTTGCCATCCATCTTCCACATTACCCCTAGATTAGTGGTTCTCAACCAGGGTGATTCTTTCTCCCAGGGGACATGTGGCAACATGTGAAGACATATTTGGTTATTGTAACTGGGTCAGAAAGGGGGAGTGTGGAGGATGGAGAGTGGTTGCTTCTGGTATCTAGTGGAGAGAGGACAAAGAGGATGCTGATTTGGCCTGATACGCACAGGACACCCCACCAGCACCTTGCTCATCCCCAAGAATTTTCTGGGTCCAAAGGTCAGTAGAGCTGACATATTAGTGTAACCCTACACTAGAACAATTCTTTAAAAGAAAGGGAATGCTTACCTCAGAAACAAATTCTTGGGAGTCAGGCGGTAGCGCAGCGGGTTAAGCGCACGTGGCACAAAGCATAAGGATTCCTTCCAGTTGAAGCCCCCGGCTCCCCACCTGCAGGGGAGTCGCTTCACAGGCGGTGAAGCAGGTCTGCAGGTGTCTATCTTTTCCTCCCCCCTCTGTCTTCCCCTCCTCTCTCCATTTCTCTCTGTCCTATCCAACAACGACGACAATAATAACTACAACAATAAAACAACATGGGCAACAAAAGGGAATAAATAAATATTTTTTTAAGAAAGAAATAAATTCTTTTTGACAAGAGGATTCTGAACTCCAACTCCAATCAGGACCTGGAGAGAGAAGAGGAAAAAAGGAGGGGCATTTGGATGTAGTAACAGGTGTCTGTTTGACTTGGAAAGAAAGAGAAGGTGGGACCTTTCTGGCCCTTTTTCCAGCCATGACATCATCTCCCCAGACAATAACTTGGGTCCACCTGCATATCAGAGGTCAGGCTCAGGGAAAAAAACTAGTAAAGTCATGGGCCCTTTGGAATAGACCTAAAATAGACCTACTAGCTTTTATCAAAATGGAGACCCCAAATCCTCATCTGCAATATTCCAGCCTTTAGTTTCATGATTAGTCAATAAATTGTTCTGCCTTATATCTTAACTCTTTTTCAGCCATCAGGTTCCAGATGCTACCATGATGCCAACTGGACTTTCCTGGGCAGACGACCCCACCAATGTGTCCTGGAGCCCTGCTTCCCTGGAGCCCCACTTCCAGAGCCCCACTCCACTAGGGAAAGAGAGAGGCTGAGAGTATGGATCGACCTGCCAACAACTAGTGGGTTAGGGCTCTGGAGAGGTGAGGTTCCAGGACACATTGGTGAGGTCATCTGCCCAGAGAAATGTGTGTGTGTGTGTGTGTGTATGTCATGGCAGCATCTGCAATTTGGTGGCTGAAAGGCCATAAGATATGAAACAGAACAATTTGTTTAATAAACAGGAACCCAAAGGTAGGAGTAGAGAAGCTGAAATCAGGGGTATTCATGTGGGAAGAAGCTAGGGAAGTCTATTTCAGGTATGTTCCCAGGGGCCCATGACTTTAGTAATTTTTGCCTGAGCCTTATAGCTAACATGCAGGTGGACTAGGGCTAAAAATATTGTCTGGGAAGATGGTGACAGAGTTGAGAATAAGACTAGAAAGCTGGATTAGGGCAGAGAGTAGCTCCTAAATATGACAAAAGTATATGAATACCATTAATTGTTAATCCCATCGATCTAACCGACAGCCCATATCTATTCATATTTAGCATTCAGGAGGAATTTTTAAGCAAGGCAATGAATAGGGTTATAAACTTAAAACGTTCTTTCAGAGAATTTGTTGGAAGCTGGCGTTCATGCAAGAACAATTTAGGAGGTCTTTCAGGTAACAGATAGCGGCAGTTAGGGTCAGCAGTAACACATTTGACTACTTTCAGTGTTGGTTACCTTGTGACTTTGAATATTTGAGCTTCCTGGATAATGGGTGTGGGGGGGGAATAGTATGTATCTACTGACACTTTGGAGGAGAATTACTCAAAAGCTCTGGCCAAGCTGGAAATCAACTGATAGTTCTCTTTACATTTTAGAAAAACATTTTGAAAGAGTTCACTACAGAGTGAGTTGGATCTGAAGTAGTAGCAAGTCAACATTGGAGGACTTTATTTCTTGAGAGCCTGTTTTGGAGGGTCTAGCAGGGGACGGGAAGACAGGTTGGTCTCTATTGGGGGAAGGCCGTTCTTCTGGAAGGACACTCATGGAGAGAGGAAGGGTACACTCACCTAGCCAGCCAGCCCAGCCCAATCAACCCTGGCGATCAATGGGGTGACAGATGTCATAGCCAGATCGCCCTCACATTCGGATTTTATTATTTTTTTATTATTTTTATTTATTGGATAGAGACAACCAGAAATCGAAAGGGAAGGGGAAGATAGAGAGGGAGAGAGACAGAGAGACACCTGCTTCACCATTAGCAAAGCTTTCCCCCTACAGGTGGGGACCAAGGGCTCAAACCCGGTCCCTGCACAGTGTAACATGTGCACTCAACCAGGTGCGCCACCATCTGGCTCCCGGATTTTATTTCTTAAATTCTGGTGACACAAGTGCCTCACAAGGGGTCTGAACAAGGGGTCTGGATAAGGAGTCTGGACAAGGGGTCTTGACAAGGGTCTTGGACATGTGGTTTGGATAAGGGGGTCTGGAAAAGGGATCTTGGAGAAAGGGTCTTGACAAGGGTCTGAACAAGGGGTCTTGGACAAGGGGTCTGGACAATGGGTCTGGATAGGGGGGTATGGACAAGGGATCTGGACAGGGCGTCTTGGACAAGGGGTCTTGGATAAAGGGTCTTGGCAAGGGTCTGAACAAGGGGTCTTGGACAATAGGTCTTGGACAATGGGTCTGGATAGGGGCTCTGGACAAGAGATCTGGACAAGGGGTCCTGGACAAAGGGTCTTGGACAAGAGATCTGGACAAGGGGTCCTGGACAAAGGGTCTTGGACAAGAGATCTGGACAAGGGGTCATGGATAAGGGGTCTTGAACAAGGGGTCTGGAAAAGGGGTCTTGCAAGGACAAGGGGTCTGGACAAGGGGTCCTGGACAAGGGGCCTTGGACAAGGGGTCTTGGATAAGGGGTCTTGAACAAGGGGCCTGGAAAAGGGGTCTTGGAAGGACAAGGGATCTGGACAAGGGGTCCTGGACAAGGGGTCCTGGACAAGGGGTCTTGAACAAGGGGTCTGGAAAAGGGGTCTTGCAAGGACAAGGGGTCTGGACAAGGGGTCCTGGACAAGGGGCCTTGGTAAGGGGTCTTGGATAAGGGGTCTTGAACAAGGGGTCTGGAAAAGGGGTCTTGCAAGGACAAGGGGTCTGGACAAGGGGTCCTGGACAAGGGGCCTTGGACAAGGGGTCTTGAACAAGGGGTCTGGAAAAGGGGTCTTGCAAGGACAAGGGGTCTTGAACAAGGGGTCTGGAAAAGGGGTCTTGCAAGGACAAGGGGTTAGGATCTTTGACATAGCGGTTAGAGGTTTTTGACAAAGGGTTTGGACAAGGGTTCTTGGCCTAGGGGCCGAGCGCTGTGTGTGTGTGTGAGCGCTGTGACAAACGCCCCGCAGCGGACTTTCCCCACTTGTAAGGGGCCAACCTAGATCTTGGCCATCGCCCTTGCGCCGCCGGCCCTGCAGCCCCTAGATGCCCGTTGCTAGCAGCCGCGGCCCCCAGAAGCGAGCGAGGGGCCCGTGGGCGGAGGCGTAGCCGGATAGGGGCGGGGCGGGCGGCGCGGCCCCGGGGCTCCTGCTCCGCGCGTAGGCGGCGCCCCCTCCCGCTTTCCGGGAGCTGCCGCTCGTGACGTCACACGGGGCGGGGCGGGTCCGGGGGCGGGGCCCGTGCGGGGCGGAGCGAGGGGCGGGGCTCGCGGAGCACAGGCCGCGGCGGCGGCGGAGCAGCAGCCGGGATCCGCAGACTGTGCGGGCCTGCGCCCCTACCCTGCCCGGCCTCCCGGCGACCCCTCCTGCGCCCCGGGCGCACGCACGCCTGTCTGTCCGGGCCGTGCGGGGCGGCCTGACCGCCCCAGGCCGCGCGGTGGCCCTTGTTGGGCCCGGCGCACGCGGAAGTGGTGAGTGTCCGGGAGGGGAGGCGGGGAGCCCGGGGCGGCCGCTGGGGGCCGGGGAGGGACGCGGAACCGGGTGCCTCCGATCGCGGGCCGCGAACCCCGGGCCTGAGGACCCGGCGGGCCGGGTGCGGGCGCGGGCGGGGGATTTCCAGGCGCGCAGGGCCGGCGGGCGGCGTGGAGGTGGGGGTGCGGGGGGAGGCTCCCCCGGAGCCGGCGGGGGAAAGGTGAAAGCGCTCGGCTCCCTCCGCCGGGGCGCACAGCAAGTTTTCATAAACAAGCCGGGAGCGCGCTGACATCCTGTTTAGACCGCGCGGCGCGGGGCTGCCGGCCTCGCTGTGGCTCCCAGAACTTGACCGCCTGCCCCGGACAAGGGCCCGGGGGTGCGGGCTGCACCCCTCTCCTTCCCCCTCCCCTCCTCCCCGGGGAGATTGGGGTGCATTGGGGGGTTGGGGGCGGGTGACTCAGATGCTTTCTCCATTGCACGCTCAGCTAGGTCAAGTTTCTGGCATTTGGGATGTCCGTGAACTCAGGAAACACCCCCACCCACCTTCTTGAGAAGGTCGGTGGGCTCACTTTGGATTGTACGCGCAAGACACAGGCACGCACACGCACACACACGGAATTGCAAATCTTGCAAGAAAGAAACCGATAAACTGAATCTGGGGCTGGCTCCTGGCTGCCCCTGTCCCTTCTCCCGTGTCTAACTCTTAAGCCCTCCACACTGATGTCTTGCTTTTAGCAAGACCGAGCCCCCCCATCCCTCATCACCCCTACACACACACACACACACACACACACACACACACACACGGAATTGCAAATCTTGCAAGAAAGAAACCGATAAAGATAAACTGAATCTGGGGCTGGTTCCTGGCTGCCGCCCCCCCCCCCCCCAACTCTTAAGCCCTCCACACTGATGTCTTGCTTTTAGCAAGACTAAGCCCCCCCCCCATGCCTCATCATCCGTGTACACACACACACACACACACACACACACACACGCACACGCGCGCGCGCCACTGACCAGTGGTGCAGGGATATGTTCTCCCAAGGAACTTCTCTAGGGAGACTCGATAAAAGGTGTGATTGTCAGGTGAGGCTGTGCACATAGAACAGGCGAGTGAATTCCTGTTGAAATGAGAAAGGACACCCACCCCGTGCCACTTATATATATATTTTTATATAATTTTTATTTATAAAAAGGAAACACTGACAAAAACCATAGGATAAGAGGGGTGCAACTCCACATAATTCCCACCACCAGATCTCCCTATCCCACCCCCCTACCTCGTGCCACTTATACGTGGCTGTGTGCTGTGTCTGCTTGGATCCATGCTAGTAACCCCTACCCTCAAACCCACCTCCCTCCAACTTAATTTGGGTGGTTCTTGCAACGACAGTTTACAGCTATATAAAGTTGTCATTACATCTTTGAGGAGGGAAAGCGTTAAAAAAGAACCTAAGTGACGAGGTTGATGCAGAACAGTTTTAGAATGGTGATCACGGAGTGTTTGTTGTCAAGGGTTTGGGTTGTGGGCACCTATATTCAGAGAAGAGGAGAAAAAAAAAATGAAGATGAATGCATTCTCTTTCTCCTTTTCCAAAACCTCATTTTGTACTGCCCATTGCTTTTGTTTTTGGTGACACCCTGAAGTCTTCTAGGACCAGAGAGTTCTCTCTGAAGGATCATTGTGTTCTTCTGCACTCTGTGGTGAAGGTTAATGGAGATCCAGAGTGTGCCAAATACTTAGGGTACAGTGTGCTTTGTGATACAGAGAAAATGTCTTCTATATATAGATTCGCTGTACATTTCAAAACATAAGTACATCTGACCGGAATAAGAATAATCACAACTTAACTATACACACATATTGCCCAAGCATTTTCATTGTGTCTTAGTTTGTCCACATAGCTGCAAATACACACACACACACACACACACACACACACACACACACATATTTAATACTAGCGTTCCTCTGTGACATCGAATAAAGAGTATTTCAGTAGTTTTCCTACCTCACAATATCCCAACTACTCTCTTTAGGAAATCTAGATAGAAAATGCATAAGTTAAGGGGCCAGGTGGTAGTGCAGCGGGTTAAGCGCAAGTGGTGCGAATAGAATCGCAAGGACCAGCATAAGGATCCTGGTTGGAAGCACCTCCCCCTCCCCCCACTCCCCACCTGCAGGGGAGTCGCTTCACAGGTGGTGAAGCAGGTCTGCAGGTGTCTATTTTTCTCTCCCCCTCTCTGTCTTTCCCATCTCTCTTGATATCTCTCTGTCCTATTCAACAACAAAAACAGCAATAACAACAATAATGGTAAGCAACAAGGGCAACAAAAGGGAAAAAAAAAGCCTCCAGGAGCAGTGGATTCATAGTGCAGGCATCGGTGATAACCAGTGATAACCCTGGAGGCAAAAAAGAATACATAAGTTATACATATATAGACAAAATAATTCAGACATTTCCAAATCTAGACATGTCTCAATTTTCTGTAACTTTGACAGTACTAATATCAGTGTGATGAATATGTTTGTAATTTTCTCTCTGATCATTTGGTTTCTACCTATTACACATCTAAGGTGTTAAGGGGAATTAGGTTGCAAAACCTTTTCTATTGAGGCATTTGCAAAACTGGTGAAAAGAAGGAATTTTGAGGGTGAAGCTGCTTTTGCAGTCATGGAAACCTAACTGGTACAAAGACACAGATCTTAAACTGAATGTTTCCCGATAGAATCGTGAAGTCTGCTATTTATTTATTTATTAAATTGCTTTATTGGAGAATTAATGCTTTACATTTGACAGCAAATAACAGTAGTTTGTACATGCATAATATTTCCCAGTTTCCCATATAACAATACAACCCCCACTATGTCATTCATCATCTTTCATGGACCTGTATTCTCTCCCCACCCGACCCACCCCAGAGTCTTTTTACTTTGGTACAATACGCCAATTCCATTTCAGGTTTTACTTGTATTTTCTCTTCTGACCTTGTTTTTCAACTTTTGCCTGAGAGTGAGATCATCCCATAGTCATCCTTCTGTTTCTGACTTACTTAACATCATTTTTTCAAGGTCTATCCAAGATGGGTTGAAAACGGTGAAGTCACCATTTTTTATAGCTGAGTAGTATTCCGCTTGCTCAGCCACTCATCTGTTGTTGGACACCTGGGTTGCTTCCAGGGTTTGGCTATTACAAATTGTGCTGCCAAGAACATATGTGTACACAGATCTTTTTGGATGGATGTGTTGGGCTCCTTAGGATGTATCCCCAGGACAGGAATTTAAGGAACATAGGGTAGGTCTATTTCTAGCCTTCTGAGAGTTCTCCAGACTGTTCTCCACAGAGGTTGGAACAATTGACATTCCCACCAGCAGTGTAGGAGGGTTCCTTTGACCCCACAGCCTCTCCAGCATTTGCTGCTGTTACCTTTTCTGATGTATGACATTCTCACAGGAATGAAGTGGCATCTCATTATTGTCTTTATTTGCATTTCTCCGACAATCAGAGACTTGGAGCATTTTTTTTTTTCATGTGTTTCTCAGCCTTTTGGATCTCTTCTGTGGTGAATATTCTGTCCATGTCCTCTCCCCATTTTTGGATGGGGTTATTTGTTTTCTTGTTGTTGAGTTTGGCAAGCTCTTTATATATTCTGGTTGTTAGCCTCTTGTCTGATGTATGGCATGTAAAGATCTTCTCCCATTCTGTGAGGGGTCTCTTGGTTTGGGTAGGTGAAGTCTACTATTTAGGTTCAAAATACCCATGGTGTCCCCTGCTGACCACATCTCTAATCATGTTACAGTGTCGTCACTCATTTGCTTCTGAGTGGCCTAAAACCACAGATGCATTGGATAGAGATCCAGCCGCAGCAAACGAGGACATGTGCAGGCTTCTACCTGTTTGTTTCTTTTTTTTTTTTTTTTTGAGGGAACAGAGATATAACTAAATCGGGCTTATTATCAGTGGTCAGGATCTGTGTTATCTAACTCCTCTTTCTCACCCACCGTACCCAGACTATTTTATATGTTATGTGTATCCTTATACTCTGCTAAGGTAATTTATTAGGAGAGGATTAATCCCGAACTGTAAATATTCACACAAGAGCATTTTTCTTGTCCATTTCTTAATTAAAAAGCATTTTGTGGTTGCGGAGTTTGTTAATGAACTGAGCCTCCTGAAGCAAACAGTATCTCATATAGCAATTAATTTTCACCCGGTGGTTATAAGGAGCTTTGTCACGGACTAGTGGTGCGCACGCGGGAAGAACCTTGGCAGATTGTTTTGGATCGATGGTCTCAACTGGGTGTGATTGTGAATCCCAAGAAGATATTTGTGGTTTCTAGAGAGATTTTTGGGTTGCTATATGTTGTGAAGGGAGGAGTGAGAAGACAGTGTGACTGGGTTAAAATCAAGGACATTGCTCAATATTGTACAGTGTGGGGGCAGCCCTGTCCAACAAGGAATGTTCTGGCCCCAGATGTCAATAGTGTTGGGTTGAGAAACCCTATATTGGAAGGTCAGCTGGGGAAAAGGAAGATTCATGCTTCTGTCACAACTATTTTTTTTTAATATGATTAAAATAGTTATTCTTATTTATGTATTTATTTTTAATTTGAGAGATGGTGCACGCGCGCGCGCACACACACACATACAGAGCACTGCTCAGCTTTGGCTTATTTATGGTGGTGCTGAGGATTGAATCTGGGACCTCAGAGACTCAGGCATGAAAACCTTTTTCATAACCATTGTGCTGCCTCTCTAGCCCTGTCTTGCATGTTTTCCTTATCTGTAAAATGGAAATAAAAAAACATTCACCTTAATGGCCCAGGAAGTGGTACAGTCGATAAAGTATTAGATTCTCAAGCATGAAGTTCTGAGTCTGATCCCTGGTGTTTCATGTGCCAGGGTGATGCCCTGGTGTTCTCTCTCTCTCTGGCTTCCTTCTCTCTCATTAATAAGGACATCTTTAAAAAAATAATTGTAATATACAAGCATATCACATTGGAGCAATTGGTTTATTGTTTTCGTGCTTCTGTGGGCTCATCTCCAAGCCAAGTTCAGCGTGTTGTTTCCTCTCTGCTGCTTGCTGTCCCCTGTGCTGCGCTAGGTGTGTCCCACTGCTGCTTCCTGTCTCAGAAACCAGCCCGAAGGGAAGATGAGGTTTGAAACAGCCGCCATCTTTGCAGTCACTGGGCTTTCTTAAGAGTATCATTCCCTTCCGAATTGCACTGGCCCTTTTGTCAGTTTGAAGCAACACGAAAGCATAGAACATTAAATTCACTTCCGTTGGTATATTTATCTCTAAGGTTTTATGATCTGTGATGCTTAGCAGCTGGCAGTGGGTACACATGTTTTTTTCCCTTGGTGCTCGCTCAGTGGATAGATTGCCCAGTCCTGAGGCAAGACCTGCTTTAGAAGCAAATGAAAACTTAAGTCTAGCCAGAAGACAGAGCTGGTCTTTGTTGGGATATTTTCACTCTGTGGTAACTGAATTTACTTCACAGAAATATTCACACGGCACTTTGCTCATTTATTCATGCAGTAAATACTTGCTGTGCTCTTGTGATGAGTCCCAGAGAGTGAACAGACATAACAAGACAGGCAAAAAAAAAAAAAAAAAAAAAAAAAAAAAAAATCTCTGCCCTTACAGACTAGACTGTGTAATGTGAGATCCTTGGGCCTGCTTACTCGGCTTCTTGACTGTACACATACAAATAAGTAAATCTTCTTTTGTGATTATAGGATGTTTCCTAGAAGCCTTGTATAAAATGCCCATAAAAGCCTAAGGGCTAAAGAAGCAGTCTTTCTTCATCTTTCCTCCTCTTTTCTTTTCTTTTTTTTAATATTTATTTATTCCCTTTTGTTGCCCTTGTTGTTTTTTTATTGTTGTTGTTATTGATGTTGTTGTTGTTAGATAGGACAGAGAGAAATGGAGAGAGGAGGGGAAGACAGAGAGAGGGAGAGAGAAAGACAGACACCTGCAGACCTGCTTCACTGCCTGTGACACGACTCCCCTGCAGGTGGGAAGCTGGGGGCTCGAACTGGGATCCTTAGACCAGTCCTTGCACTTTGCACCAAGTGTGCTTAACCTGCTGAGCTACAGCCCGACTCCCTCTTTTTTTTTTTTTTTTTTTGATATTGCAGACTAGCTAACCCTTCTTTATATACATACAGACATCTCTAAGTGGCTGGCAGATACTTGAGTTAAATGGAAATAAGCCTGTTGCAACTATAATACAGAGTAGGTGGTATTATGTTAAAAGTCAGGATTCACCAGCAAGAAGCTTTTGGAAATCATCAGGCAATACAGTAAGGTGTCAGGCTATAAAATTAACATTCAAAAGTCAGTGGCATTCCTCTATGCAAACACTAAGTTAGAAGAAATTGAAATCCAGAAATCAGTTCCTTTTTCTATAGCAACAAAAACAATAAAATATCTAGGAGTAAACCTAACCAAAGAAGTGAAAGACCTGTATACTGAAAATTATGAGTCACTACTCAAAGAAATTGAAAAAGACACAAAGAAGTGGAAAGATATTCCATGTTCATGGGTTGAAAGAATTAACATCATCAAAATGAATATATTACCCAGAGCCATCTACAAATTTAATGCTATCCCCATCAAGATCCCAAGCACATTTTTTAGGAGAATAGAAAAAATGCTACAAATGTTTATCTGGAACCAGAAAAGACCTAGAATTGCCAAAACAATCTTGAGAAAAAAGAACAGAACCGGAGGCATCACACTCCCAGATCTCAAACTGTATTATAGGGCCATTGTCATCAAAACTGCTTGGTGCTGGAACATGAATAGACACACTGACCAGTGGAATAGAATTGAGAGCCCAGAAGTGAGGCCCCACACGTATGGACATCTAATCTTTGACAAAGGGGCCCCGACTATTACATGGGGAAAGCAGAGTCTCTTCAACAAATGGTGTTGGAAACAATGGGTTGAAACATGCAGAAGAATGAAACTGAATTACTGTATTTCACCAAATACAAAAGTAAATTCCAAGTGGATCAAGGACTTGGATGTTAGACCAGAAACTATCAGATACTTAGAGGAAAATATTGGAAGAACTTTTTTCCGCATAAATTTTAAAGACATTTTCAATGAAACGAATCCAATTACAAGGAAGACTAAGGCAAGTATAAACCTATAGGACTACATCAAATTAAAAAGCTTCTTCACAGCAAAAGAAACCACTACCCAAACCAAGAGACCCCTGACAGAATGGGAGAAGATCTTTACATGCCATACATCAGATAAGAGTTTAATAACCAACATATATAAAGAGCTTGCCAGACTCAACAACAAGACAACAAATAACCCCATCCAAAAACGGGGGGAGGACTTGGACAGAATATTCACCACAGAAGAGATCCAAAAGGCCGAGAAACACATGAAAAAATGCTCCAAGTCTCTGATTGTCAGAGAAATGCAAATCAAGACAACAATGAGATATCACTTCACTCCTGTGAGAATGTCATACATCAGAAAAGGTAACAGCAGCAAATGCTGGAGAGGGTGTGGGGTCAAAGGAACCCTCCTGCACTGCTGGTGGGAATGTCAATTGTTCCAACCTCTGTGGAGAACAGTCTGGAGAACTCTCAGAAGGCTAGAAATGGACCTACCCTATGACCCTGCAATTCCCCTCCTGGGGATATATCCTAAGGAACCCAACACAGTCATCCAAAAAGATCTGTGTACACATATGTTCTTGGCAGCACAATTTGTAATAGCCAAACGCTGGAAGCAACCCAGGTGTCCAACAACAGATGAGTGGCTGAGCAAGTTGTGGTATATATACACAATGGAATACTACTCAGCTGTAAAAAAATGGTGACTTCACCGTTTTCAGCCGATCTTGGATGGACCTTGAAAAAATCATGTTGAGTGAAATAAGTCAGAGACAGAAGGATGAATACGGGATGATCTCACTCTCAGGCCGAAGTTGAAAAACAAGATCAGAAAAGAAAACACAAGTAGAACTTGAAATGGAATTGGAGTATTACACCAAAGTAAAAGACTCTGGGGTGGGTGGGTGGGTGGGGAGAATACAGGTCCATGAAAGATGATGAATGACATAGTGGGGTTTGTATTGTTAAATGGGAATCTGGGGGATGTTATGCATGTACAAACTATTGTATTTACTGTTGAATGTAAAACATTAATTCCCCAGTAAAGAAATAAATTATTTAAAAAAAAAAGAAGAAGAAGAAAAAAAAAGCCAGGATTCAGAGCACTGATGCCCTTGAAGAAGCTAAATCTTTCATGGGAACTTTATCCATGGCTTTTTTTTTTTTAAGTTTTATATTATCTTTATTTTATTTGATAGAGACAGCAAGAAATCAAGGGGGGGGGACTAGAAAGATAGAGAGACACCTGTAGCACAGCTTCACCCCTTGTGGAGTTTTCCCTCTGCAGGTGGGGTGGTATCAGTCCACTGCTTTTTTTTTGCAAGAAGTTTCATTTGAATTGAACCGTCAGAAATGAATAGATCTCTTTTTTTATTTTTTATTTTATTTATTTATTTTTTATTTAAGAAAGGATTAATTAACAAAACCATAGGGTAGGAGGGGTACAACTCCACATAATTCCCACCACCCAATCTCCATATCCCACCCCCTCCCCTGATAGCTTTCCCATTCTCTATCCCTCTGGGAGCATGGACCCAGGGTCGTTGTGGGATGCAGAAGGTGGAAGGTCTGGCTTCTGTAATTGCTTCCCCGCTGAACATGGGCGTTGACTGGTCAGTCCATACTCCCAGTCTGCCTCTCTCTTTCCCTAGTAGGGTGTGTCTCTGGGGAAGCTGAGCTCCAGGACACATTGGTGGGGTCTTCAGTCTAGGGAAGCCTGGCTGGCATCCTGATGACACCTGGAACCTGGTGACTGAAAGGAGAGTTAACATACAAAGCCAAACAAATTGTTGAGCAATCATGGACCCAAAGTTTGGAATAGTGGAGAGGAAGTGTTAGGGAGGTACTCACTGCAAACTCTAGTGTACTTCTGCTTTCAGGTATATATTTTGCAGTAGTTTATGGATACGTGTGAACATATGCTCTCTCTCACAGAAACTGGTGTATATCTAGGTTTTGGGACTTTGTTAGAAAGTGAACCACCTGAGATGAAATTAGAGTATACTATGAAAGGAGAGGTCTCACCCGAGTAATGAAGCTGAAGGGTTGTCATTCCACACGTGAAGTCTCTGGACACAGTCTGAGGTGAAGCATGTTGAGGTGGCAATCGTTGCCTTGAACTCTCTTTTTTTTTAAAGGTGTTTTTATATTTATTTATTTTCCCTTTTGTTGCCCTTGTTGTTTTTTATTGTTGTAGTTATTGTTGTTGATGTCCTTGTTAGGACAGAGAGAAATGGAGAGAGGAGGGGGAAGACAGAGAGGGGGAGAGGAAGACAGACACCTGCAGATCTGCTTCACCGCCTGTGAAGCGACTCCCCTGCAGGTGGGGAGCTGGGGGCTCGAACCGGGATCCTTACGCCGGTCCTCCTGCTTTGCACCACGTGCGCTTAACCCGCTGCGCTACTGCCCGACCCCCCTAGATCTCCTTTTTTATTTTTTTATTTTATTATTTTTATTTATTTTATTTATTTATTCCCTTTTGTTGCCCTTGTTGTGTTTTTTATTGTTGTAGTTATTATTGTTGTTGTCGTTGTTGGATAGGACAGAGAGAAATGGAGAGAGGAGGGGAAGACAGAGAGGAGGAGAGAAAGATAGACACCTGCAGACCTGCTTCACCACCTGTGAAGCGACTCCCCTGCAGGTGGGGAGCTGGGGGCTCGAACTGGGATCCTTATGCCGGTCCTTGTGCTTTGCGCCACCTGCGCTTAACCCGCTGCGCTACAGCCCGACTCCCCCTAGATCTCCTTTTTAAGGGTAAGAAGGAAGCCTAGGTGGAGGTGGGGCATAAACAAAGACACAAAGGTGGCTATGTATATGATGTGCGTGTGTGTGTGTGTGTGTGTGTGTGTGTGTGTGTGTGTGTGTGTGTGTGTGTGACAAATTTTGAGGCAACTTCTGTGACTGAGCCTGTGAGTACTGGTAGGTAGCAGGTGCAGGTGAGGTGAGGTGAGGTGAGGCTGGATATCTGGATGTACTGTCAGGGGCCAGACTGAAATATTTGATTCTCCACAAGTCTGAACACTGTGATGTCAAGGTCTGTGGCCAATTGTTGAATGAATGGGAGACCATTCATAATTTTGAGTTCAAGAATAACCATTATTTCACTTAACCTGCTGTCTTCAGTTTCCATTCAAGACGATGCAAAGGAGATGGATGACCCCATCACTTTTAACAGCTGTGTCATACTCCATTCTGGACATATACCACAGTTGTTTGAGTCACTTACCTGGTATTGGATATCTGGGTTGCTTAAGTTTAGGTTATTACAGTTGTGCTACTATGAACATAGGTGTATGTAGATCTCTTTTTAATGTTTCATTTATTTATTATTGGATAAAGACAAAGATTTAGAAGGGAGGGGGGAGACAGAAAGAGACATCTGCAGCCCTGCTTCTCCACTCATGAAGCTTTCCCCTTGCAGGTGGGGACCAGGGGCTTGAACCTGGGTCCTTGTGCCCTGTAATGTGTGCGCTTAACCAGCTGCGCCACCACCTGGGCCTTACAGATCTCTTCTGATAGTTGTTTTTGTTTGCTGGGGTCATAGGGTAGGTCCATTTCTAGTATTCTGAGAAGTCTCTAGACTGTTTTCAAGAGTTGGACCAATTCACACTCCCACCAGCATGCAGAAGTGTTCTCTTTCCCCCCACATCCTCTCCAACATGTGTTATTTTTCTGTCCTTTCTGATGTATGACATTCTCCAGGGTGTGAAATGGAATCTTCTTACTGTCTTTATTTGTATTCTTCGCATAGTCAGTGGCTTTAAGCCCCCCTGCCCCCCTTTTTTTCTCTGTTTTTGCCCTCTGGATCTCTTCCTCGGTCAAGTTTCACTGAGATAAACCAAAATCAAGGACAAATACAGAATGATCTCACTCACGGGTGGGACATAATAAATAGGGACAGGGAGAGACAACACAAAGTGAAACATGCACTGGGCATGGTGTAGTGTAGGAGAGAAATGGAGAGAGGAGGGGAAGACAGAGAGGGGGAGAGGAAGACAGACACCTGCGGACCTGCTTCACCGCCTGTGAAGCGACTCCCCTGCAGGTGGGAAGCGGGGGGCTCGAACTGGGATCTTTACGCCGGTCCTCTCGCCACTTGCTCTTAACCCCTTAACCCGCTGTGCTACCTACCGCCCGACTCCCTGAAGAGAACTTTCATAGGGAGATGAGAAATAGTGGCCATGTGTTAATCACTGCGCTGTCAATCATTAACTGCCCCCCCACACACACACATAAAAATGATTTGAAAAAAAATGACATTATTGGCCCAGGGAGACAGCAAAATAGTTTTGTAAAAAGAAAAAGATTCATGCCTGAGGCAAACTTGAGGTCCCAGACTCAATCCCAGTGCCACCTTAAGCCAGAGTTGAGCAGTGCCTTGGTCTCTTTCTCTCCATTTCCCCCCCTTCAAAATATCTCATTAAAGTGATAACATTATTTAGTGGAATAGCCATGAAGTACTGAATGCTGTCTGCTACTCCCTACCTCTCCCTCCTCCTCACCACAGGAAATAAGTCCTTGGTAACTTTTTAGAAGACTAGGCAACAGGAAGTAGTTGGCACCAGTCCATATGTCACGCAGTCCATCTGTTGCGCTCTTGCAGTGAAGTAAAATCTGCTTTGATTTGCTTTTCCTTTCCCTTTCTTAAAGATTTGTTAACACTCTACTTGTTTGCAAGTCCCTAGGAGATTAAAAGCAACAAAAGTGCAAGAGACAGGAGTTGAGAGAATGAATAAAGGCATATTCTCTCTCTTATTTATGTATTTTTAATTTTTATATTTATTATTCCCTTTTGTTGCCCTAGTTGCTTTTCATTGTTGTTGTAGTTATTACTGTTGTTGTTATTGATGTCGTCATTGTTGGATAGGACAGAGAGAAATGGAGAGAGGAGGGGAAGACAGGGAGAGAAAGAGAGACACCTGCAGACCTGCTTCACCACCTGTGAAGTGATCCCCCTGTGTTGTTAAAATTTTCGGGAAGGCTCTTGCCGGGCGGTTTAGCTTCACGGCGGGTAACAGAGACGCGGAGACAACGGCTGGGCAGGGAAGCTGTATTTCTTTATTCAGGAACCACGATTCATAAACTAAGACAAACTAATCACCAAACAGAACTCTGCTGTCTCTTTGCGGCAGCACAAGCACTCCCTCTTACTCTGGAACTCAGGAACTCTCCAACTCTGGCACTCTAGGTTCCACCGAACCCAGGAACTCTGTCTCTCTGGCACTCTCTCTTACTCTGAAACCCTGCAACTCTCGAACTCAGGAACTCAGGAACTCTCCAACTCTGGCACTCTCGAACTCAGGAACTCAGGAACCCTCCCTCAGGGTTCCTTGGGGCGGGGCCAAGCAGGCCTGCAAAATTAATTGGACTGATCCAATTCTCTTGGTTTGGGGAGGGCTAGAACAAACCAATGTAAAGCATACGACACCCCTGCAGGTGGGGAGCCGGGGGCTCGAACCAGGATGCTTTTGCCGGTCTTTGAGCTTCGCGCCACCTGTGCTTAGCCCGCTGCACTATCGCCCAACTCTCTCTCTCTCTCTTTAAAAGATTCTTTATCATCTTTGTTTTGGATAGAGACAGCCAGAAGAAGAGGGCGAGACAGAGAGATACCTGCAACAATGCTCCATCATTCCTGAAGCTTTCCCCCTGCAGGTGGGGGCCGGGGGCTTGAACCCGTGTCCTTGTGCCCTGCAATGTGTGTGCGTGCTCAACCAGGCGCACTGCCACCTGGCCCCTAGAGGCATATTCCCTGAGACACTGTCAGCGTTTATTTTTGGCAGTGCGCGAGGAGCACAGTCCTAATCCAGAGTTCTGAGTCGGGGCCACTCCCTAGAGCAAATGCAGGGGGTGGTGGGTATGCTAGTGGCAGGGACTGGTAGGTTTGTAGGTTAAGAAGGTGCTCACGCCGGGAGTCGGGCGGTAGTGCAGCGGGTTAAGCGCACATGGCTCAAAGCACAAGGACCAGCGTGAGGATCCTGGTTCAAGCCCCCGGCTCCCCACCTGCAGGGGAGTCGCTTCATAGATGATGAAGCAGGTCTGCAGGTGTCTGTCTTTCTCTCCCCCTCTCTGTCTTCCCCTCCCCTCTCCATTTCTCTGTCCTATCCAACCATAACAACATCAGTAACAACAACAATAAAAAAGAAAAACAAGGGCAACAAAAGGGAAAATAAATATCAAAAAACAAAAAGAAGGCGCTGTCAGGATATCAACAGGACAAACTCAAGAGGTTTCCTGCAGAGGGGAGAAAACAAACAAAAACACATCGAGGCACCTTTGCTTCTCAGAATGTGTTTTAACCCTTCAAAGAGTTACTTGAGCATCTTGGCGGTGGCCTCTGTGAAACCTAGAAGGAGGAGTGGTAGCTCTCCACAGACTTAAGTTGAGCCCAGCTGGAGGAGGTGAAGTCAGGTCATCCTCCTTGCACCTCTAGGTCAAAAGAGACTGATTTGCTGTGTTTTGATTCGTGTTCTCACAATCTATGTTTTTTTGGAGACTGAAGTTCAGACTGCTTGGTTTGAGCCTCGCTGTGAGGTCATTGGCAAGTTAGACCTGTTTCCTTAGCCATAGAGATGAAGTTAACAGTGGCACCCAGCCCCAAGGTTGTCCAGGAGGACTGCACTGCTACATTTAAAGATTTTTGGAATGGTGTGAGGCACATACCATGAGCTACAGATTTCATTAACTTCTTCTTCTTTTTTTTTTTATTTATTTTGTCCTTTTGTTGCCTTTTTTTTTTAAAATTGCTGTTGTAGTTATTGTTGCTATTAATGTTGTTGTTGGATAGGGCAGAGAGAAATGGAGAGAGGAGGGGAAGACAGAGAAGGGGAGAGAAAGATAGACACCTACAGACCTGCTTCACCACCTGTGAAGCGACTCCCCTGCAGGTGGGGAGCGGGGGGCTTGAACCGGGATCCTTACTCTGGTCCTTGTGCTTTGAGCCATGTGCGCTTAACCCGCTGTGCTACTGCCTGACTCCCAGCTTTGTTTAATTAATTAATTAATTAATTAATTTTCCTCCAGGGTTATTGCTGGGCTTGGTGCCTGCACCATGAATCCACCGCTCCTGGGGGCCATTTTCCCCCTTTTTGTTGCCCTAGTTGTTGCAGCCTCGGTGCGGTTATTATTGCCATTGTTGACGTTGCTTTGTTGTTGGACAGGACAGAGAGAAATGGAGAGAGGAGGGGAAGACAGAGAGGAGGAGAGAAAGATAGACACCTGCAGACCTGCTTCACCGCCCGTGAAGCGACTCCCCTGCAGGTGGGGAGCCGGGGGCTCTGCGTCACTTGCGCTTAACCCACTGTGCCACCACCCGACTCCCAGCTTTGTTTATTTTTAAATTAACTTTTTAAAAAAATTTATTCACTTATTGGATAGAGACAGAGAAATTGAGAGGAAAGAGAGAGATAGGGAGAAAGAGAGAAAAGAGAATGTTGCTTCACCTGTAGTTGGAGACCAGGGACTTGAACCTGTGCATTGTAACATGCGATTTACCAAACGTGTCTCTCTCCTTCTCTCTCTCTCTCTCTCTCTCTCTCTCTCTCACACACACACACACACATACACACACACACACACACACACACACACACACACACACACACACACGGCCCCAGGTTTACTTATTTTCCTAGATTATCTGTAGATTGCAGATAAGATGAGCTTCCAGTGGGGCTGGTTCATGCCCTTAGGAAGCTTCCTTGCTGGTAGCAAACAAAGATAAGTCATTTCAGCAAGTATACACCCATTATACTGTGGTGAGTGCCAGGAGAGAGAGCCAGTTTGCTGTCAAGCGGTGGGGGAAGGAGTAAGGGAGAGAAGGGGATCTCTGAGGTAACAGCTTTCATTAACCCTAAAATCTGAAGAGGGAAAAGAATTAGTCGGGGCCAAGGGGGAGGGAGTTTACACAGAGGACCTGAGGTGTAAGCCACACCCTGCAGCTGGAGCCCAGAGGTGACCAGAAGTCTGACCAAGGAGGACCTTATGGCTGGGATGACTTTGGGCCTTAGACTATAGCAAGGAAGTTGAAGATGTTAAGATAGTGCAGCAAGATTGTATGGAGAAAAAAAAAAAACACAGCATCTCATCTCCCTCAACTCAGCTCACCTGTGTGCCCACTCCTGTCAGCCCCTGGAAAGCCCCCATCTCCCCCTCTTCCCATTCACTCGCTCTTTTACCCTCCTCTGCAGCCTGCTTGCCACCCTCAACACTCTCCAGAGAATGCTTTTTTTGAGTTCACTGGTGACATTTTTGGCCACATTTTGATGCCTTTCATCTTTTTTTTTTTTTTCTTCCTCCTCATGTGGGAAGCCTGGGTCTCCCACTTACGTAATTTCATCCTTCTGGGTCACCTTTTCACTCTGACAGGAAGATACAGAAAGAGTGAGAGAGACAAAGACAGAGAGAGAGAGAGGCAGAGAGAGACACCACGGCACTGGAGTTCCCTCCTACCCCATAGAACCTCACGGGGGGAGTCTTACTTTACTTCCCTTCTGCCTGAGATATTCTGCTGCTACTAGGCGCCTCGTTCCTGAGAGACGTCCCTCAGCCCCACTGCTGCTTAGCTTCTGTGGCACAGGTCTTTCTTTCTTTCTTTTTGCCTCCAGGGTTATCACCGGGGGGCTCGGTGTCAGCACTGAATCAGCTGCTCCTGGTGGTCATCTTTTCCATTTTTTCTTGGCTAGGACAGAGAGAAATGCAGAGAGGAGGGGAAGACAGAGGGGGAGAGAAAGACAGACACCTGCAGACCTGCTTCACCACCCGTGAAGCGACTCCCTGCAGGTGGGGAGCTGGGGGCTCGAACCGGGATCCTTACACCGGTCCTTGTGCTTTATATTATGTGCGCTTAACCCGCTGTGCCGCCGCCTCCCCCCACAATACTTTACTTATGCTGGTTGCTTTTGTATGTTTGTTTTCTTTGTTGTATCCTCTTTGTATCTTCTTTGTTGTACCCCCCCCCCCCCCACTGAGACTTTCCTAAAAAGTCTGCAAATAGCAGATGTCACCTGATGCTGAAATTGTTTGTTGCTTGACTCATGTTCTTCCTCTGTTCAACCCACACTCCTGATATTATGGCCATTAGTTAAAAAGAAAGGGGGAAATGTTGGGCTGCTTCTAAATTCTGCTTCTAAGACTCCTTCTGTTGCATTGCTTGTGGTCTGTTTACATCATCATAGTTTTGTTCGCACTGGTTTAATCCCCACTGGTTCCAGTGCCTGTTTCCTTCTCCCCAGCCCCTATCCTAGGTACATCCTCTTCTGACCTGACATTTCCGCCTCAAGAGATATATATATAGGACAGGACTGTGATTAGAGATAGCTAGCTTGCACTGCATTCCTCAATAAAGATTGAGCAGCGTTCCCAGCTCAGTCATGAGTCCCTGGTCGTCTGTCTCCCGCCCGCGAAACTAGCCCTGCATATGGCGCCCCAAACTGGGACCGGCACTCTTCCATGCCTTACCTCCCCAGTGCCTCAGGTCAGCTCTAGAGGGTGTTCGGTGCTCTAGGACACTGCAGGAAATATTGCTGTGGTAAGGTCTCTGTTTCCCACACTGAGGGAACCCACACTGAGACCATCAAGCCTGTGGGTAACTCAATTAGATCATTTTGGGTGGTGCTCGGTGCAAGAAAGAAAAACGGGGTCGGGTGGTGGCGCAGTGGGTTAAGCGCACGTGGCGCAAAGCACAAGGACCGGCATAAGGATCCCGGTTCGAGCCCCCCCGGCTCCCCACCTGCAGGGGAGTCGCTTCACGGGCGGTGAAGCAGGTCTGCAGGTGTCTATCTTTCTCTCCCATCTCTCTCTGTCTTCCCCTCCTCTCTCCATTTTCTCTGTCCTATCCAACAACAAAGCAACGTCAACAATGGCAATAATAACCGCAACGAGGCTGCAACAACTAGGGCAACAAAAAGGGGAAAAAATGGCCTCCAGGAGCGGTGGATTCATGGTGCAGGCACCGAGCCCAGCAATAACCCTGGAGGGAAAAAAAATTAATTAAAAAAAAAAAAAAAGAAAGAAAGAAAAACAGTGGAACAGTGGTGTTGTTAAAGTTCTTAAGCTCTAGCTGGGTTGAGCTTGCTTCACGGGCTGGTAACAGAGACGTGGAGACAACGGCTGGGCAGGGAAGCTGTATTTCTTTATTCAGGAACAATGATTCATAAACTAAGGACAAACTAATCACCAAACAGAACTCTGCTGTCCCTTTGCGGCGGCGCAAGCACTCTCTCCAACTCTCAAACTCAGGAACCCTCTCCAACTCTCGAACTCTGGACTCTGGAACTCAGGAACCCTCTCTCGGGGTTCCTTGGGGGCGGGGCCAAGCGGGCCCACGAAATTAGCAGGACTGATCCAATTCTCTTGGCGGGGGAGAGCTAGAACAACCCAATGTAAAGCATACAACACAGTGGCTAGAAACACAGATAGGTTGGGCGGGGAGAGTGGCCACTTGTGAAAGTGAGTTTGAACTCAGACCCGAATGGTGGGTGATGAGTGGGAGCCAGGCCGCGCTAGGAGCAGGAGGGAGAGTGAGCCAGGTCGCATGGCCCGGCTGCCCATCTCTTCCTGCTGTTCTGCTGATTCCCGCTGTGCTGTGTCAGAACTGACAGGATTTCTCTGTCTGGCCCCGGCACAGTAATGGATGAGCTCTCTGTTTTTTCACCAGGCGGTATCATTTCCTTAACAGAAAGGGGAAGGGAGAGAGAGAGAGAGAGAGAGAGAGAGAGAAGAAAGAAAGAAGAAAGAAAAGAAGAAAGAAAGAAAAGAAAGAAAGAAGAAAAGAAGAAAAGAAAGAAGGAAGAAGGAAGGGAAGGGAGGGAGGAAGGAAGGAAGGAAGGAAGAGGGGAGTTGGTCTGTAGCATGGTGGGTTAAGCTCAGGTGACCTCAAGCGAAAGGACAGGTGTAAGGATCCCGGTTCCAGCCCCGGGCTTCCCCACCTGCAGGGGAGTCACTTCACAGGCGGTGAAGCAGGTCTGCAGGTGTTTATCTTTCCTCTCCCCCTCTCTCTCTGTCTTCCCCTCCTCTCTCGCATTTCTCTCTGTCCTATCCAACAACAATGACATCAAAAACAACAATAACTACAACAATAAAACAACAAAGGCCACAAAAGGGAATAAATACATATTAAAAAAAATAAGTTAGAAATTAAAAAGAAAAAAGAAAGAAAGAACTCTTTTCTTTTGGTGTGGGTGATGGCTTGTGGGATATGGAGTCCATCTTCCAGAAAGGGCGGGAGGGAGGGGAGCAAGGGGTGTGAGCGCACGCTTATGGTAATGATTCGTATGCATGGCCCTGTAATAGTTTTGCACTTGTTACTTAGTTTAATCTTTGAACAACCTGAGTTTTGGATCTTAGGGGGCATCACTTTCAGATGAGCAAACATGACTAATAAAGGGAAGTCCTGGAGTTCAGATTTGAAGCTCTCTAGCACTAAAAACCAAACCAAGCGAGAACAGATCAACAAAAAAACACCCAGAATCCAAGAAAGAGACAAAACCCCAAATACCAGCTTTCTTTTTAATTTTTAAAAAAATATTTATTTCTTTATTCCCTTTTGCTGTCCTTGTCGTTTTATTGTTGTAGTTATTATTGATGTGTCGTCGTTGTTGGGTAGGACAGAGGAGAAATGGGAGAGAGAGGAGGAAGACAGAGGGGAAGAGAAAGATAAGACACCTGCAGACCTGCTTCACCGCCTGTGAAGTGACTCCGCCTGCAGGTGGGGGAGCCGGGACCTCGAACTGGGATTCTTATGCCGGTCCTTGTGCTTGTGCGCCAAGTGCGCTTAACCTGCTGAGCTACCGCCCCGACTCCCAAATACCAACTTTCTATTTTCTTGCTACTTTTGTTGTTGTTGTTGTTGTTGACATCAGTATCAGTGCCATCCTGGATAATGAACCTAGCATCTTGGACTTGTATTATGCTTCAAAACTACCTCTTCTTCTCAGTGCAATTTTAATCATATATATATATATATATATATATATACATATATATATATATATATATAAAATTTATTATTCTTTCTATTTTGTGGGATAGGATAGAGAAATTGAGAGAGGAGAGGGACATAGAGTGGGAGAGAGAGAAAGAGAGACACCTGCAGACCTGCCTCACACCTCGTGGGGGTTGGGGATTCAAGTCCAGTCCTTGGCACATGATAATGTGTGTGCTTCACCAGGTGTGCCTCCGAGCCCAGGTGCAGTGCCATACACTGGGGCAGCGCTCTGCCATCGCTGTATATTTGATGAAGAAAGAGAGTAAGGCAGAAGGAGAGATGATGACAGAGCACTACTGCTAGTCTCGGAATTCCCTCTGCTCCCGGTTAAAGGGCTTGTACACGGTTCTGGGCATGGAGCTCAGGGCCTCATTGCTACTTAAAATGAGACTGTGAAACTTGCTCTGATTCTTTTATTCAGCCTGTTCTTCATTAATTAAAAATATATATATATATTTTTAACAAGCGAGATGCAAAGAGAAAGATTCAGAGAGAGACAGAGAAACACACACTGGAAACCAGAGCACTCACTGCTCAGCTCTGGCTTGTGGGGGGCTGGGAATGGAATCTGGGGGCTCAGAGCCCCAGACCTAAAGTCTTCTTGCATAACCATTATGCTGTGTTTTTGATGCTTTCAGTCCAGCTTGATTCACTGTTACTTTATACTCGGTGGTTACATAGCAATATATCGCATCACATTCCCAGGCGTATGGCTTTGGCGCTAGCTACAGGCAAGCACTCCAGACTTGGCCCCTAGGAGGAACGGGGTCTGGCTGAGGCTGTTCTCTGCCACTTAACAAGCTCTGTGACTTTGGGGCTTATAATTGAGCCTCCGTTTTTTTTTCCTCAGCTGTAACATGGACTTAATGGTGCACGTCACAGACAGTTTTGTGAAAGTTAAATGGGAGAGATGGGCTAGCATCAGACAGTGCCAGGGACTCAGCAGCACTTAGTAAATGCCGCTTTTCCCATGGAGAACAATGCCCGAAAAATCTCTGGATAGTTATGTAATTGTTATGTGGGAGCTTTGAAGATAGATGTTTACTTACATTATTAACTTTGTTTTTTTTTTTTTTTTTTTTGCCACCAGGGTTATCGATGGGGCTTGGTGTTAGCACTATGAATCCACTGCTCCTGGTGGCCATTTTTCTTTTTTCCTCCCTCTCTCCCTCCCTCCCCTTCTGTTATACTTGATAGGACAAGACAGAGAGAAATTTAGAAGGGAGGGGGAGAGGGAAAGAGAGAGAGGGAGAGGGAGAGACAAGGAAGAGAGAGAGAGAGGGCAAGAGAATGGAGAGGGGGAGAGGGAGAGAAGGAGAGAGAGGGAGAGGGAGAGAGAAGGAAGAGAGAGAGGGAGAGAGAAGAGAGAGGGAGAGAGGGAGTAGAGAAAGAGAGAGATAGAGGGAGAGGGAAGAGAGTGGGAGAGGGGGAGAGGGGGAGAGAGGGGTTGAGGGGGAGAGAGGGAGAGGGGGAGAGAGAGGGAGAGGGAGATGGAGAGGGGGAGAAGAGAGAGAGGAAGTGAAGGGGGAGAGAGAAAGGGGAGGGAGAGAGCAGAGAGAGATAGAAGGGAGAGAGAGAGGGAGAGGGGAGAGGGGAGAGGAGAGAGAGGGGAGAGGGGGAGAGAGAGAGGGAGAGAAAGAGAGAGAGGGAGAGAGGGATAGAGAAAGGAGAGAGGGGGAGGGGGAAGAGAGAGAGAGGGAGAAGAGGGAGACAAAGGGAGAGGGGGAGAGAGAGGGATAGAGAAAGAGAGATAGAGAGAGGGAGAGGGGGAGGGGGAAGAGAGAGAGGGGAGAGAGAGGGAGAGAAAGGGAGAGGGGGAGAGAGAGGGAGAGGGGGAGAGAGGGAGAGGGGGAGAGAGATGAGAGGGAGAGAGAAGAGGGAGAAAGGGATGGAGGGCGGAGAGAGAGATAGAAGGAGAGAGGGGGGAGAGAGGGAGGGGGAGAGAGGGAGAGAGAGAGAGGGAGAAAGGGAGGGAGAGAGAGAGGAGAAAAAAGGAAGAGGGAAAGAAAGGGAGAGGGGGAGAGAGAAGAGGGAGGGAGAGGGAGGGAGAGGGAGGGAGAGGGAGAGAAAGAGGGAGAGAGAGAGAGACCTACTCTGTCACTTGTGAAGTGCCCCCCCACAAAGTGGGGAGCAGGGGGCTGGAACCCTTGTCCTTGAGCATGGTGATATGTGCACTTAACTGGTTGTACCATCAGCCAGACACGATGCAGACACTCTGGTTAAGCAAACGGCCAAGTTCCCACTATTAGAAAAGCATCCATGTGAGATAGTGGGTTCAGGTTCCCAGATCTAGAACCAGAATCTGTAGGCTTAGGATCCTGGTCCTGTTTTTAATAACTGACTAATCAGCCTGGGCTTCTGCTCCACCGCTTTATACTTCACTTTCCTCCTGTTAGCGCCCGCCCACCTTCCAGCGCTCAAGGACCAAATGAGCACGGTGTGTGTGTGTGTGTGTGTGTGTGTGTGTGTGTGTGTGTGTGTGTGTGTGTGTGTGTGTGTGTGTGTGTTTTTTCCAACCCTGTAAGGCCTTTCCTGTCTCCAGGGCCAGTAAGTCATCTAGAAGGTCCCTGGAATTCTCTTCTTCTTTCTTACCTGTCTTCTTTTCTGTCTCAAGTCCCTTCCTAATTCATTTTAATTCAGGCTGTTGTTCTCTCATGTCCTTACACATTCTCGTCAGTCTCCTTCTATGACTTGCTCTTATCTGGGCATTTAAAAATCCATTTCTGTCCTACAAGGTAGCCAAGCATTTTTTTTTTTTTTTGCCTCCAGGGTTATTGCTGGGGACTGGGTGGTGGTACCATGAGTCCACCACTCCTGCAGGCCACCCTTTCCCCCTTTGTTTCCTCAGCTGTCCACTGTTGTTGTTATCATTGCTGTCACTGTTGTTGGACAGGACAGAGAGAAATGTGAGAGAGGAGGGGAAGACAGAGAGGAGGAGAGAAAGATAGACACCTGCAGACCTGCTTCACCGCCTGTGAAGCGACTCCCCTGCAGGTGGGGAGCTGGGGGCTCGAACCGGGATCCTTGTGTTTCACGCCACCGCCCAGCCCCCCTCCCCGCCAAGCATTTTTCTATTCATGGCTATTCAGCTGCGTATTGAGGATATTATACCAAGAAAGATGAAAGCCACATAGGAAATGAAAAAGTACAGACAAAAAATGCCTTTATTGCGCTGTGAATAGTTAACTTCGTGCCAGTCAGTCAGCCAGATAGTAAATTGAGGCCAGCTGAGCTTCGACTATTCACCGTGTTTAAAGACAACAGCTTTTCAGTGAGAGAGCCTGCACTGTATCAAAGCCAGTCCTGGCTGGCTGGCCCTGGGTCTCAAAATCCATAAGCTTAGTTCTCTTAAAGCCTGTAGGCACCCCCACACCACTCCCTCCTCACTTCTCATGTGCGTGTCTGCTTCCTGGAGTCCCAGCCGTCCAGTGGACCAGATCACTCCGGGTTCACCTCTTGAGTGCAGTGATGGCAAGTGCTCTCAGATACTTGTTTTAGTTTCAGTCGGCCTTCTGTGTGTGTGGGCTTGTCAACCTAACCACAGTTACTGTATAGCTGTCTGTCAGGACAAGTGCGATCCAGATTTCAAGCAACACAACTCAGAATGAATGAACAAAGTAGAAAATAAAAATAGGCAGCAGTGATAACAACCTAGAGAGTGTATCAGTCTGGGTGTATTATCTGCATTTGTGAACGTTAGAGGTTTACGTGACCTGTGTGGACCTGGCCCGTTCTGGCATGTATGCTTATCATCACACTTATTTGCTCAGCCTGTCTGTCCTTATCTGTAAATGACCTTTGTATCCCAGCCACTACCTTTGTGCTAAGCGTATAGTCAGGACTCTATGAAGAGATCGGTTTTGTCCACTTTTTTTAAAAAAAAATCAATGGTTCGTTCTACATTTCCATATTCTTGATGCATTTCAGTACAGAAATCAATGCAGTGAGAGTCGGGCAGCAGTGAAAGGAATATTGCATGTACTTACCGATCCAATGAAAATGTTTATGCTAGGCCAAACGGAGACATTCAAGAGTGTCGGGGAGCCAGTCACTTAATGAGGATGTTGCTTTGGTTATTGGGGATGCAAGGAAAAGCAGTCCAACTGCTTTAAGGTTGGACTGCTTCTTGCCTTAAGGTTTTGTTGACTTTTCTCAGGTTAGAACTAACATTAGAGCTTCTGGTTTTTTTTTTTTGCCTCCAGGGTTATTGCTGGGGCTCAGTGCTTGCACCATGAATCCAATGCTCCTGGAGTCCATTTTTTCTCTCCCCCTTTTGTAGTCCTTGTTGTTGTAGCCTTGTTGTGGTTATTATTGTTGTTGTTGTTGTTGTCTTTTGTTGTTGGATAGGACAGAGAGAAATGGAGAGAGGAGGGGAAGACAGAGAGGGGGAGAGAAAGAAAGACACCTGTAGACCTGCTTTATTGCCTGTGAAGCGACCCCCTTGCAGGTGGGGAGCAGGGGGCTGGAATCGGGATCCTTAAGCCGGTCCTTGCGCTTCACGCCATGTGCGTTTAACCCGCTACACTACCACCCGACTCCCTTACGATAATTTTAAGAGTAGAGGAAATTGAAGTTGCCCAAGGATATTTTATTCTTCAGTTCTCCAGTGGCGGGACCTGAGAATTACAGATGTCATGTGACTTGTTCAGGTCCTCTGTGGCCCACCACTTAGTGCTTGCCTTGTGACTGAGTGAAGAAATGATACAGAAGGTAGTCCATGCAGAATTTAGGAAGCTATTTGTTCAGATAATTCGGAGATATCCAGATGTATCTAAGGGTGTAAATATATTCTGAGACTGTGTAAGAGAAATTGGGATTAGGTTTTTTGTTTAATTTCACCAGAGCACTGTTCAGGTGGTAGTGTGGGGGAGACTGAACCTGGGACTGCAGGGCCTCGTCCTTGAGAGTCTCTTTGCATAACCGTTATGCTATCTACCCCCGCTTGAAATCGGGAGTATGTAGGGTCCAGCCACTGCCTTGAATGTTCTGAAGGGCACTGTTGTGTGGGAGAAGAGACGTCAAGTACTGTCTCTGGTTCCTGACACTGCAGTTTCCAGAGCTCAGGTACTTACGTTCTTTCTGCCAATTTTCCTCTTTAATTTTGAACAAGTGGTCAGTGACATGATGGACCATATGGAGGCTAATTCTGAGTTTGTTTTGTGAAAAGCCTGTCTGACCTGTTCGTTTATTTATGGGACAGAGACCGTCAGTAATCAAGAGGGATTGGGGAGATAGGGAGAGAGACAGAGAGAAACCTGCAGCCCTCCTTCACTACTCACAAAGCTTTCCCCCTGCAGGTGGGGACAGAGGGCTTTGAACCTGGGTTCTTTTACATTGTAACGTGTGCTCAGCTAGGTGGGCCACTTTTTTGTAATGCTCTTTTTGTCAGGAGAAGAGCTATTTTTAAAGTACCTCTGTCTTAATTAGGCCTTAGTGGAGGCAGACCCTAAAAACAGCAACATGTTGAGAGCTGCTGTTGTTACAAAGACATTCTCTTATGTAACTTGCATTTGAGGCCGCTGAGAGGTCGGGGCAGGTGAAGTTGGCTTTGAGCTGTATCCTGTTCTGCCACACCACTGACTTTTTTTTTTTTTTTTTTTTACTTTAAAGCTCAGTTTTGATTGGATCTTAAGTGACATAATATTTTAGCTTCTGTTGTAACACATAAGCATTCAGCAAACGTCTATCTTGCAAATGAGCACCAGAAGTCATGTGACATCTGCCCATGCTTTTTTTTGGGACTGAACTTAGAAGATAACAGTTCTCTTAGCACTTTTTAAGTGTATAACACATTATTTAAAAAAGTTTTATTTATTTATTTATTTGAGTAGAGACAGAGAGAGATCGAGAGGGGAGGGGACAGAGAGACACCTGCAGCATTGTTTCTTCACCACTTGTGAAGCTTTCCCCCTGCAGGTGGAGGCTGGGGGCTTGAACCCCATCCTTGTGCATTGTAGCATGTGCACTCAGCCAGGTGTGTCAACACCTGGCCCCCAATACAGTATGATTAACTCTAGTCACCATGTTGTACATTATAGTCACATGATTTATTTGTGCATTTTTTAAAATTTATTTTTTATTTTATTTATAAAAATTCAACACTGACAAGAGGGGTACAACTCCACACAGTTCCCACCGCCAGAATGCCATATCCCATCCCCTCCCCTGATAGCTTTCCTGTTCTTTTTTTTTAAATATTGATCTGTTTCCCCTTTTTATTGCCCTTGTTGTTTTTGGGTGTTGTAGTTATTATTATTGTTATTGATGTCATTGTTGTTGGATAGGATAGAGAGAAATGGAGAGAGGAGGGGAAGACAGAGGGGGGGAGAGAAAGATAGACACCTGCAGACCTACTTCACTGCTTGTGAAGTGACTCCCCTGCAGGTGGGGAGCCGGGGGCTCAAACCGGGATCCTTCTGCCGGTCCTTGCACTTTGTGCCATGTGCGTTTAAGCCACTGTGCTGCTGCCCGACTCCCAGCTTTCCTATTCTTTAACCTTCTGGGAGTATGGATCTAAGGTCATTATGGGGTGCAGAAGGTGGAAGGTCTGGCTTCTGTAATTGTTTCCCTGCTGAACATGGGCATTGACAGGTCTATCCATACTCCCAGCCTGTCTCTCTCTTTCCCTAGTGGGCTGGGGTTCTGGGGAATCGGAGCTCCAGGACACATTGGTGGGGTTGTCTGTCCAGGGAAGTCTGGTTGGCATCATGCTAGCATCTGTAACCTGGTGGCTGAAAAGAGAGTTAACATATAAAGCCAAACAAGTTGTTGGCTAATCATGAGCCTAAAGGCTGGAATAGTGTAGATGAAGGGTGGGGGTGGGTTCCGTTTTGTAGACAGCTAGTAGGCATATTTTAGTTATATTCCAAAGGGTCCGTGGCTATACTAGTGTTTTCTTTTTTCTTTTTTTCCCCTGAGCCTGAAATCTGATATGCAGGTGGATAAGTCATTGTCTGGGGAGATGATGTCATGGCTGGGAAAAGGACCAGAAAGCTGGCTCAGGGAAGAGAGGAGCTCCCAAATATGGGAAAGGTGTGTAAATATTGTTGACTGTAAACCCCATCGATCTGATGTGATCTGGGGCTCGTATTCAGCTCAGGATCCTGTGTGAATCTGTGTATTTTTCATTGCCACCAGGGTTAGTGCAGTCATTCGGTGCCAGCCCTGCAAAGCCACCACTCCTGGTGACCATGGCCAGTTTGTTTCCCTTTTCTTCCTTCCTTTCTTCTTTCTTCCCTACTTTCCTTCCTTCCTTTTTTATCTCTTTCTTTCTCCCTCTTTCTTTTTTATTTGATAGGACAAGAGAAATTGAGAGGAGGAGGAGGGAGGAGGCGGGAGAGAGAGAGACACCTGCAGACCCGCTTCACGGGTCCTGAAACCCTCCCCCACAGCAGGTGGAGAATGTGATTGGGTCAGGTAGGCCACCATCCCATGCCCTCACATGAAAGGCAACGTTTGTGCTGAGTAAAACAAGTTGGGGGGGGGGGGGTAAATTCTAACTAGGTTGGTGGTTGCTAAGGGGTAGGGCTAGGGCTAGGGAGATCAATGGGGTCAGAAAGGAGTCAGCCGCTCTGTGAGCACAGAGCTGTCTGCTATAGGTCCCTTCCCCCACCCTCCGTCTGCTCTAGTTGTCTGGAGGCTTGATCTTCAGACCCAGTGCCGATGGCCTTTGGAAAGGTCAAGGCCACACACCCACACACCCAAGCCCAAATCAGCTGCCCATGTTCTGTTCTTGCAGCAGGGAGAAAGTAAACTTAGCACAACCTTACTGTGGGAACAGTGCTTGAGGAAGTGATACAGCCAAGGTATTTGTGACTGAAACCCGATTTGGGCTTCTCTGGAGAGAAAGATTAAACAAAACAAAACCCCACAAAGCATTTAATTAATGAATTTATTATTGAATAGAGACAGAGAAATTGAGAGGGGAGGGAAAGATAGAGAGGGAGAGAGGCACCTGCAGCCCTGCTCTACCATTAGTGAAGCTTCCCCCTACAGGTGGTAACCAGGGGCTTGAACCCTGGTCCTTGAGCACTGTAGTGTGTAAGTTTAACCAGGTGTGCCACCACCTGGTCCCTGGTCCCCCCCACCCCCAGAGAAAGATTTTTGTTTCCTCTTCTGCCCTTTTTTCCGGTAAGTCATTAAAAAGTTGCAGGTGGGGGCTGCAGAGATAGCCTAATGGTTATGTAAAGAGGTCTGTATGCTTAAGGCACCAAAGGTCCTGGGCTCAGTCCCAGTACCACTCTAAACCAGAGCTGAGGACTGCTCTAGGAAAATACGTAGAATGAAAATAAATGGGGAGTCGGGCGGTAGCGCAGCGGGTTAAGTGCACGTGGCGCAAAGCGCAAGGACCGGCGTAAGGATCCCGGTTCGAGCCCCCGGCTCCCCACCTGTGGGGGGGGGGGGAGTCGCTTCATATGCGGTGAAGCAGGCCTGCAGGTGTCTGTCTTTCTCTCCCCCTCTGACTTCCCTCCTCTTTGTTTCTCTCTGTCTTATCCAACAACGATGACATCAATAACAACAACAACAAAACAACAAGGGCAACAAAAGGGAATAAATATTTAATATATATATATATACACACACACATATATATATATAAAGTCCACACTGTACTTTAAGAGAAATACCATAAACGCATGTACTGCCTTTGTTGTTGTTGTTTTTTCCCCCTAGGACAGTGAATTCTGTAGGTTCCCTGGTATGAATATACAGTCCTGGAGACTGCAGGAAGCTGGTCACATGTGTTCTTCCCCCCCCCCCCCCTTTTTGTTGCCCTAGTTGTTGCAGCCTCGTTGCAGTTATTATTGCCATTGTTGACGTTGCTTTGTTGTTGGATAGGACCGAGAGAAATGGAGAGAGGAGGGGAAGACAGAGAGAGAGGGGGAGAGAAAGATAGACACCTGCAGACCTGCTTCACCGCCCGTGAAGCGACTCCCCTGCAGGTGGGGAGCCGGGGGCTCGAACCGGGATCCTTACGCCGGTCCCTGCGCTTTGCGCCACGTGCGCTTAACCCACTGCGCCACCGCCCGACTCCCGGTCACATGTGTTCTAATGTTGGGTTTTCCCCAGAGCACCATAAACATCATAGAAGCCACTTTTAAGTAGCTGTCAGGTAGGTTTTGTGGGAGACCAGCTTTTGCTGTTTTGTGTTTAACATGTGTGTTGTAGCATACTCTGAAAATCTTTTTTTTCTTCAATTTTTTAATTTTTTTTTTTGCCAGAGCACAGATCAGCTCTGGCTTCTGGTGGTACAGGGGATTGAACCTGGAACTTTGGAGTCTCAGACATGAGAGTCTCTCTCTCTCTCTTTTTAAAAATATATTTTATTTATTTATTAGTGAGAAAGATAGGAAGAGAGAGAAAGAACCAGACATCACTCTGGCACATGTGCTGCCGGGGATTGAACTCTTGACCTCATGCTTGAGAGTCCAGTGCTTTATCCACTGTGCCACCTCCCAGACCATGAGAGTCTGTTTGCATAACCATTATGTACCTACCCCAGTCCAAATCTTTCCAAGTAAAATAGGGTTGTCTTTGTTTTCCATTAGGACTAAAATACTGAATGTTAATCTTTTTTCTATAATAGAAAGACTAGCCAGGAAGTAATTTTAGAAGATGAATCCTGTAGTTTAGTGCTTACTAAGATTTCACATGGACTATATTCCCAGTGGTGTGAAGATTTTTTTTTTTTAACGTATTGGTCAGGTTTGTTTTCAATGAAATCAATAAAACTGGCTTATCTTTGCAAAG
This sequence comes from Erinaceus europaeus, assembly GCF_950295315.1. NCBI lineage: Eukaryota > Metazoa > Chordata > Mammalia > Eulipotyphla > Erinaceidae > Erinaceus > Erinaceus europaeus. The sequence continues at coordinate 84,480,251 of NC_080174.1, read as the reverse complement.
ACTTGTAATGACAAGTTCATAATTACACTCCCCAGGGAGCGTAGTTGACTTTTAGGAGTTTGCTTGGGGCATCTTTGTGCAGCTGTGTACCGTGCACCTTCCAGACTCCAGGCCTGAAGCTGGTTTGACGTTGATTCCTTGCAGGGCGATGCTTTAGATAATCTTTGCTCGAGTCCCAGTCAGCAGTTAGAACCAGGCTCAGCACATTCCTCCCTTCTCATACCTCCTGGTTAACACACGTGAGCCTTTATACCATAAACTTTTATTGCTTAGGATTATGTTTAATAAAACTCAACCTTGACAATAATTAGTAAAAACTAGAGCAATGAAGCTATGGTGAAAGGACCATTGTGTTGAAGAGTCAGGGGAGGGGCTAAGTTCTTTAAAAAAGGCTGAGAATAGGGGGCCAGGCAGTGGCGCACCTGGTTAAGTGCACACATTACAGGGCATAAAGATCCCCGATTCAATCCCCCGGTCCCTGTCTGGAGGGAGAAAGCTTCACGAGTGGTGAAGCAGGGCTGCAGGTCTCTATCTATCTACATATCTATCTATCTATCTATCTATCTATCTATCTATCTATCTATCTATCTATCGTCTATCTATTTATGTAGCTCCCCTTCCCTTTCAATTTATCGCTTTATCTAATAAATTAAAAAAAAAAAGACTTTGGAGTGCCAAAGCATGAAAGTCTTTTAAAAAGAAGAAGACTGAGAAGAAAGGATTTTTATCTATGGATAATTTCCTGATGTTTGAGTTTAGTGTCGTGGTGCATCCTGTGAGTCCCCATTCATTGGGGAAACTGACGATCCTTCCTAGCCGACTGAATCCACATGGATCCCAGTCACTTTCAAAGCCAGCAACAAGCAGCTCCTGACAGCTTTCAACCTGATGCTGTTTACTGGCTACGGAAGAAGGGCAAATGCTAGAAGAAGAAGAAGTGTCCACACCCCCAGTTTCCTGTTGTATTCTGGTGTTCTTTTATGTGTCTTACTACAGGTAGTTGAGAGCTGTATTTGTAAGTCTGTTTCCGTCTAAACTTTTAATGCATTCTCTCTCCCTCTCTGAAAGCTAGTGTAGATTTAGGTTGATGATTAAGAACACACTTCCAGTCTTCAGAAGTGTATAGTACTAGGATTTGATGAGATAATGTGTTTACTAACTAGAAAGTGATTGCACTTAGTAAAGGACGAAAAAGAGTGTGAGATACTAGACATAAATTCCCCCAGAAGGGGAGTCAGGCGGCATAAGGATCCCGGTTCGAGCCCCTGGCTCCCCACCTGCAGGAGAGTCGCTTCACAGGCGGTGAAGCAGGTCTGCAGGTGTCTCTCTTTCTCTCCCCTCTCTGTCTTCCCTTCCTCTCTCCATTTCTCTCTGTCCTATCCAACAATGATGACATCAATAATTACAACAACAATAAAAAAACAAGAGCAACAAAAGGGAAGATAAAAAAACAAAGAAAAAAAAAAATCTCCCAAAAGAGGAATGGCGAGATTTTTCTTCTGGGGCCTGTTGCTCAGTGATGGCTCTTTCCTGTTGAGTGTCTATTAAAGAGCTCACTTTTGGTGACTTGAGTAGAATGAAAAAGTCTCGGAACTTCCTGAACTGTGCAACAAGAGTGTTTTAATGGGGGATGGGGAGGACAATCCATGAATCGCAGTGATCTTTTTTAAATTTTATTTTATTTTATTTATGTATTTTTTTTATGAATCACAGTGATCTTAAGGCATGGTGCTTTCAGTAGGAGTTCTACTTTTGTTTCTGTTTCTCGTTCCCTCCTTCCCACTGTTTCTACGCAGTTTGAAAGAGGCCACATAACTGAAGCTCTCCTCTGCAGCAGGGGTCTGGCTGGTATTTGGGTCACCACACATATGGCCAATCTGCATGCTGTCCTATAAGTGATGGCACCAACCCCCACCCCACCCCCTGTGACTAACCCTGGGCTTCACTGAGCTTCATGCACTGATCCTCTTGTCTTCCCCCTTCTCCCCCCCCCCCCCACATAGGGAGAGAGATGGAGAGATAACACAGCACTAACCTGATGCTTGTCAAGCTTCCCCTTTGCAGGGTGCTCCCATGTGGTGGCCAGGGACTCACACCTAGGTCTTCTCACGTGGTAAAATGTGGCCTTCCCATCGCCCGGGCCCCTCTGTGTCTCTTCCATGGGTCTCATTTCATGTCACGGCGATGAGGTTTTGTCCAAATGGTATAAAAGAGGAAGAGAATGAATGAAGTCATCTGTCTACCATTTACTGATGTTCCCTGAAGGATTTTTACTCGGATCATCTCTTGACTCCATTGAGGGACACTTACTGGTCAGGCCAGGGCTATAGGTAGAAGGCAGTGTTCCTCTTGTGGGTGTGCCAGGACGCCCCAAACTATTCCCTGTATTCTTGGATACATGAGTGGCTTCTATTCCCTTGCTCCTCTTTGTATAATTCCACACGTGCAAGATTGGATAAATTCCCAGAATGGGGTTGTCTGATTAAAAGATAGATGCTGTTTATTTATTTATTTATTTTTAATTATTGGTGGCACTGGGACAAGTGGGAATGTGCATTCCTTCAAAATGACACACACACACACACACACAGATAGACACACACAGACACAGACACACGAACAGATACACACACACACACAGACACACACACACGGATACAGACACACACAGACACACACACAGACACACACAGAGACACACACTGACACACACACGGACACAGACACACGCACAGACACACACACAGACACACACAGAGATGCACACACACACAGCTACACACACACACACACACAGCCACACACACGGATACAGACACACACACATACACACACAGACACACACACAGCCACACACAGAGACACACACACTGACACACACACAGATACAGACACACACACAGACACACACACAGACACAGACACACACAGAAACACACACAGGGACACAGACACACACACACAGAGACACACACACACAGACACACAGCTACAGATACATTCAACACTGCTTCACCACCTGTGGAGCTTCCTCCGTCGCGGCTTTAGATATTTAATCAGTGCTGTAAGTTACTCCCCTAGGGCTTCGTGCTCTGTGGTGTGTACTGGCATGCGCTGTTACTGAGTATCCATTGCTTTTGCCCTTCGGACCTTCTTTTGAACTGCCATCTTGTTGACGAGGACAGCCTCGCCCAAGTGTTGCCCTTTTCGTGTCTCCTGGGTGGTAGTGAGCTGTTTGAGTTCTGTGTTTTCCAATTCAAACATCAGGGCGCAGGGTTATATAGTGTAGTGTGAGACTAGACGTCCTGCCCAGCTGGACTTGTCTCTGCGTCCACCTTGGGCTCTGAGGATGGGCTAACTGGGGTCAGGAGGACAGTCAGCTTCTCTGCACAGGAAATATTATTGACCACGCTCTCTTTTATTTCAAAATGATTGATTTTTATTGTTATTGATTTATTTATAAAATAAAAAAAATATTGACAGGACCATAGGATAAGAGGGGTACGATTCCGCTCAGTTTCCACCACCAGAGTTACGTATCCCATCCCCTTCCTTGAAAGCATTTCTATTCTTTCTCCCTTATGGGGTGCAGAAGATGGGAGGTCTGGCTTCTGTAATTGATTCTCCACTGGACATGGGTGTTGGCAGGTGGATTCATAGCCCCCAGCTTGTTTCTGTCTTTCCCTAGTGAGGCAGGGCTTTGGGGAGGTGGGGTTCCAGGACACATTGGTGGGGTCTTCTGCCCAGGGAAGTCAGGTTGGCATCATGGTAGCATCTGCAACTTGGTGGCTGAAAAAGTATTACGATATAAAGCAGAACAAATTGGTTAACGGTCAGGAACCTAAAGGCAAGAATATAGCAGGTGAGTTTTGAGGTCTCCGTTTTGGAAAAAGCTAGTAGGTCTATTTTAGGTATATTCTAAGGGGCCTATGACTTTACTAATTTTTGCCTGAGTCCAACAGCTAAAACAATTTATTTTTTAAAACATAATGTTAATGCTTTTTTATTTTTATTTTTGCAAAAGTTCTTTTTGATTTATCTAAATAGTCCAATTTAGAGCCCAGAAAAATAAATAAAAACCACTTGAAATCCTCAACTATTGTTAATGTTGGATGAATACACCTTTTTTTTTTTTTTGCCTCCTGGGTTATCCCTGGGGCTTGGTGCCTGCACTATGAATCCACTGCACCTGGAGGTCTTCTTATTTCCATTGTTGTTATTGTTGGATAGGATAGAGAGAAATAAAGAGAGGAGGGGGAGATGGGGAGAGAAAGATAGACACCTGCAGACCTGCTTCACCGCTTGTGAAGCAGCCGCCCTGCAGGTGGGGAGCCAGGGGCTTGAACTGGGATCCTTGTGCAGGTCCTTGCACTTTGTACTATGTGCGCTTAATCCCGTGTGCCATCACCCTGCCCCTTATGTGCTATTTTGAGGACTCTTTTACCTGTTTCTTTTTTCTTTTTTTCCCTCCAGGGTTATTGCTGGGCTCGGTGTCTGCACCATGAATCCACCACTCCTGGAGGCCATTTTCCCCCCCTTTTGTTGCCCTTGTTGTTGTAGCCTCATTGTGGTTATTATTATTACCATTGTTGATGTTGTTCGTTGTTGGATAGGACAGAGAGAAATGGAGAGAGGAGGGGGAGACAGAGGGGGAGAGAAAGACAGACACCTGCAGACCTGCTTCACCGCCTGTGAAGCGACTCCCCTGCTGGTGGGGAGCCGGGGGCTCGAACCGGGATCCTTAAGCCAGTCCTTGTGTTTTGCGCCACGTGCACTTAACCCACTGTGCCACTGCCCGACTCCCTCAAGAGTAATACTAATAGAAAACAGAACTAAACAAATCTAAGACATTTTCTCCCAAGAAATATTTTCTGAACTGTGAGAAAGAATGAAAGAAGCTCCCCTATCATGAGGTACATGTTTCCTGGTTGAAATAAACTACCCAATTTTGAAAACAAGGAAAAGACCAAAAGAAGACTATCCGATGAAAAGTGCAGCGCTGTACTGGCTTTTTGTTTGTAATCTTTAAGGAAGTCAAATATATTGATTTAATCCATATGACGCACCTAGTCGGCTAGTCATAACATGGCTTTTTTTTTTTTTTAATCACCAGAGTTTAACTACTCCTAGCTGATGTTTTCCCAAGGGGGGGGGGAGGGGAGAGACAGAGAGAGAGAGAGAGAGAAAGAGAGAGAGAGAGAGAGATACAACACCAAAGCTTCGTCCACTGCAGACTAGATCTGGGTGGAGTAGCTGGCAAATCAACCTACCCGAATTTTGCCAGCCCAAAGTGACTATTTGTATTATAGTGACTGGGTTTTGCTTGGTTATGAGGAAATTACTCAAAAGCCAAAGAAGTTATTTTGGCCTAGCTCCTTCAAAAGACAAAAATGTAACCTTTTACTATGTTGTGTTACTAGTATGAACTGTATTCATAGTGCTTCACTTCACAAGCAGTGAAGCAGGTCTGCAGGTGTCTGTCTTTCTCTTCCCCTCTCTGTCTTCCCGTCCTCTCTCCATTTCTCTCGGTCCTATCCAACAACGAAGACATCAATAACCACAACAATGTTAAACAACAAGGGCAACAAAGGGGAAAATAAATAAATAAATAAGAAAAAATATTACTCTTGAGACAACCATGCCAACGACTGTCAACTGGCTCAAAGATAAGGGTCGAGTCCACCTAGATAGTCGAGTCTGGGAAAGTTAGTGCGCCAGATTGCTGGGGGCTGGCCCCGGCCACGCTTCCTAAGGTCCCAGAAGGAAAGAGGGGAGTCAGCGTTGTGAAAATGAGTGACACGTCAGCTGCCTTAGGTACAGGAGAGAAGTGTCTCTGCAGTCTCTCTGCAGAGCTGTATTTTAAATACTTTTTCCCTGGATACAGATGACATCATGCATAATTGTTCTCATTAACATCAAGGATACAGTTGACATCATGCAAGATTATTTTTATTAACATTAAAAATAACTCCAGACATTCTTATCATTATAGACATTATTATCATTATAGGCATGTTCTCCTTGAAAGTTTCTTTGGTCTTGAGACAGCCCACCCTCCCCTAGGTTTTGACCATCTGTGTGCCCTTGGTGCGGCTAAAATCACTTCAAACATTACTCCGTTTGTTTCGGCTGTCTGTGTTGGGTTGGCATATCTTTTCTGGAGCTCAGTCTAACAGCTTTTCTTCTTAACCCATTCTTAGATGGGTCTAACTAAGTAACAGTATTCTAGTATCTAGCAAACTGTCTATTTAAAGAAATCTTCTGCTGTAGAGTAAGCACACATCATGGGGGCTCTCTGCAGGCTGACCTTAGCATATATGAGAGTTCACTAACTTTTGCCTACATGAAAGTTTACTGACTTCGACCCATTAACCCTTACATTAGCTAGTGAACTACACAACTTCTATATTCATAGATGCCTGTAAGTGAAGCAGGGGGTTTGTGGGTGAGGGTAGGCAACAGGGCGTCTGTAGAATTAGGTGAAGACCACGGCCAGTCCCTCATGCTACAAGCCACCCATAATTCTGGCTTTTTGGTCTGAGTCCAGCTAATAGAGAACTGTATTAATGACCAATAGCTCTTTTTCTGAAAACGTTTAAGTGGGTACAGCAGCTTCTGCTCCTAGGCCATTTTGAGTCTTGTCACACTCACTGCCTTAATCGTTGTTACTATGTACTTCCCCTGGGGATCTCTCTTTCATAGTCCCCAGGTATATTCGTGCAGACCCAATATAGCCGATAGCTTCAGTTTAGTCCAGGGCTTCCCACTTTGCAGTCAGTCCTAACCAGCAGGCCTGACTTGGCTTCCACCAAGCATAGAGGCGCTGAGACATACCGAGCCATGATTGTTGATTTCATTAAAAAAAAAAAAAAAGAATATGGGTTGGGGAACTATCATGATGATTATGCAAAGGACCTTCGTGCCTGACGCTCTGAAGTTCCAGCTCGAGTCCCTCTTCATTGCAGTAAGCCAGAACTGAGCAGTCTTCTAGTAAACAAGCCAAAAATATATATGATTTGCCTACAATTGCAGTTTTTTCCCTTAGAAAACTCAATTTTGTTGTTACTATCACTAAGAAAATTGAAATAGTTCTGTAAAAGAAAGATAACCTAACTGATTATATAGTGTGTGTGTGTGTGTGTGTGTGTGTGTGTGTGTGTGTGTGTGTGTGTGTGTGTGTGTAAAAAGGATGAGTGATTAACTTTCTGCCCAGTAGTGTTGAGAGTACAAGTTGTGTTTTATTCTATAGAGAGCATCGCTGTGCCGCCTGAGCCAAACATTTCATGTTCTCGGCTTGTGTGGGAACTGTCTGTGCAGGCTCACCTGGAAGAGGAGAACATGGTTTTTTTCCTGCTCAGTATGAAGCCGTGATGAATCCCTGTAGGGAGTGTTGGCTCGCCTTCTTTGTGAACATCTGCGTCGCTTGTCCTCTTTATTTCCTACATACTGCCATCCAAGATGCACTGCCATCCCGCACATGTGCCTCATGAAACTTTTTTTCTTTTTTTTTTTTCCCTTCTCATTGCCGATTCTTCATTACTCTGGGCTGACTTGCAGCTAGAGAGAGAGAAGGAGAGAGGACATGACATGACACTTCCTCCACTGCAGTACGACCGGGCTCAAGTGAAATACTGTTCTTCTCTGGTAGTTTATCGCTGCCTGTAGTTATTATTATGCACGCCCAGGAGTAGTGTCTCTCTCTCTCTTTTTGGATCTTAATCTTACTCTGGATCATTCTCATACTTGTCAGCGACTGTTTCCAGTAAAAGAAACCAAACTGGCTGACGCAGTCACTTCAGGCTGACGGCCCTTTGGCTGGCCAAGTTTTTTTTTTTTTTTTTGGTTCAGCTTCTTTCTCTCACCCTATTCCTTGCCTCACCTGGAGAATGCCTGCTACTACTACCGGACTACGGTTTGTGGTCAGGGAACTGCACCGATGGAACTTGGCCCACCTAGGTTCTTCATTTGGTCCTGAGAGTCACACATTGCCACTAACCTTACAGCTAGATCTCCACTGGTGATCTGATAGCAGCTGGCTTCCAGGCCATAGTTAAGTCATTTCATGCCTCTGAGCCTTGGTTTATCTGTAAAATGATGTTCTTTTACAGGAGTTCGAACACCACAACTCTTGAGGTCTCCTTGCCAGCTGTAGTTGTTTGATAGCATTCTGAAAAAGAGACCATAAAATTTCTTTTCTATTCTTTTTTTAAAAATCTTTTCTCTCTTTCTTCCTCTTTCCTTCTTTCTTTCTTTCTTTTTTTTTTTTCTTTTCGTCCCTTTCTTTTCCTTCCCTTTCCTTTCCTTTTCTTTCTTTTCCTTTCCGACTTGGGAAATCTGAAATAACTGTGTGCTTCACTATTTTTTTTTTTATCAGTTAAAATATAAGACATGGCCTTCATTTTATCTTTCATTTCTGATTACTACCAGAATATAATTAGTAGGTAAATCATAGTGGTAGCTTTACATGAACTACCAGGAATAATGTTGCATTCTGTATTTTAAAATGTCTCCGTACAGTTAAGGAATTAATTTTTTTTCAGGTATGGATGTAAATTAAGGTAAGTTCTTGACTCTTGAACCCTTAAGGATGAACCACTTTGGAATGATCAAGCTTGCTTAATGGGTTGTTATCTCTCTGTCTGTTCTTTTTTTCTTTATCTAAAACAAAAGTGGAAGTGTCTTGATAGCGGTAGATTCACGCATGCAATACATTTTTAAAAATTACGTTTGATTATGGAGATAAATATTGTGCTGAGAACAGTGCTTTGGGATTGTAGCATGGGCTGGAGTAGAAAGAAGTGACTGAAATTAAAAAAAAACTTATTTTACTACTTATTGACTCTGTTGTCTTGGAATTCTAAAATGCCTCTTTGCTATACTTTACTTATGTTTTTGAGAAATTGAAATAGAAAAAAGTTGGTGTAAAATAGATCTTCCATTAATAGTAGATAACGTTAAAAAATTTTTTTCTGCTTTTTTTTGTTTCTTTATTGGGGGATTAATGATTTACAGTTGACAGTAAATATAATAGTTTGTACTTGCATAACATTTCTCATTTTTCCACACAACGGTACAACCCCCACTAGGTCCTCTGTCATCCTTTTCCAGGACCTGAACTCCCCCCTCCCACCCATCCACCCCAGAGTCTTTCACTTTGGTGCAACACACCAACTCCAGTCCAAGTTCTGCTGAGTGTTTTCTCTTCTGATCTTGTTTTTCAACTTCTGCTCATGAATGAGATCATCCCATATTCACCCTTTTGTTTCTGACTTATTTCACTTAACATGATTTCTTCAAGCTCCACCCAAGATGGGCTGAAAATGGTGAAATCATTTTTACTCTGAAAATGTTCAATAGTTCTATCTGTCTCCTCACTTAGCTCCCTCATGTCTTTATTGATTTTCTGCCTGGATGATCTGTCAAGTTGAGAGAGTGGGATGTTGAAGACCCCTACTATGACTGTGTTGCTTTTAATATATTGCTGTAGCTATTTCAGTAGATGTTTGGATGTATTTAGATGGCCTCTCTTTGGGGGCATAGATGTTGATAATTATGTTAATAATTTTCTTGATTGATTGATCCTCTGAGCACTAAGTAATGTCCACCCCTATCTTTTACAATTTTATTTATTTTAAGGTCTCTTGTGTCAGACATGGGAATAGCTGTTTCTGCCCTTTTTTATGGTTGTCCATTGGCTTGTATGATAGTTTTCCATCCTTTCATTTTGAGTCTGTGTTTTTCTTGTTGAGTTAGGTTTTATTCCTGCAGACAACACATGGTTGGGTTTTCTGTTCCATCTTCCTACTCTGTGCATAACCACTGTGCTATCTCTCCGCCACTCTGCTTTATCTCTTGGTCAGGAGTGAGTGATTAAGCTAAAAGACCTACTTATAAGTAATTATAAGGTGAATTCAGGCCATTGACATTTATTGATATTATAGATGGAAAATATTTTAATGCCATTATTGTAGTTTTTAGAGTGTTCAATTAGTGGTTGGATGTTGACCTGATTCTTATGTGCTTTTTTACCTTTGCGGGGATTTTAGCTGGACTTTTGTCCTGGTTCATTTCTCCAATATTTCTTTTTGGTTTAACCATTAGTGTGATAGGATGTCCCTCTCTCAGTACTTTTCAATCCACTGATCACTCTTGCCTGGATTGATCTGTGTCTAAGTGAGGTGCTTCAGGAGTTCACAGTTGTAGAAATTAGCAGTTATGTCAATGTTATTTCAGTCCCTGAGTTGAAGGACAGTGGCTGTTAAAGCCTCTTGTTTTTTTTTCTTCCCTGTAGGCTATGGTAGCCTGACAGCTTTTTACTTATAAGTAGGTTTTTTAGCTTAATCACACACTCCTGACCAAGAGATAAAGCAGGGTGGGGGAGAGATAGCACAGTGATTATGCAAAGAGACTCCCACATCCCAAGGATCCAAAGCTCCGGGCTCAATTCAACTTTCCTGCCAGCAGCCAGAGCCAAGCCTGACAGCATTGCTGGGCCCTGTGAGTTTCTAGTCTATAGGCTCTGAGGCAATTATTCACCATGTTCTCATCAGGAGAACAATGTGGAAAGGCTCCCACTATACAACCCACTGCTAGACCACTGGGATGTAGATCTTCTCCTGAGTTTCCTAGTCAGTTCTCTGCTCCAGATGTCAGCGCAGGGCCTCCCTCCAGCTGCTTCAGCCTCTGAGGGCAGTAGCAGTGGAGACTCACAGTTGCATTTGGTGAGTCTTAGAGGGGGTCCTCTCCCCCCTTCAGCAATCTTTTTTTTTTTTTTTTGGTAAAACAGACCGGAAGTGCCTCCTCAACTGGCAAACTGCCAGACTATTCCCAGCTGCTCAGGAGTAGATAAGGGCTTTAGCCCCAGGAATCTCTCCTTAGGCTCCTCTCTGTCCACGAGCCGCACATGTTTTCACTCACCGGTGACTTGGTGAGTTCCCAAAATAGTCCCAGTCTCGTTTTGTTGCTGTCTCAGGTGATCTTTGATATTCCTTGTTCTTTAGAGAAGTTTCTCATCTGGGTAGAGCTGGGGGTCTGGGCAGAATTGTGGTCTCTGGATGCGCTGGTGATTTGGTGGGTTCCAAAGTAGTTCAAGTCCTGTCTTGTTGCGATCCCAGGTGATGTCCTTTGATATTCCTAGTTGACTGGTCGAGAGGATAGATAACTTACGTTAATTACGATAAGGATGCCTTCTAGAGTCTGTTGAATTGGTATATATACACATACAGAATCATGCACGGTGTATTTCAGTATAACTAGCTTTGTTTTTTTTAATTCTTCTTATTATTTTTTTTTGTTTTATTTATTGGGTAGAGATGGAGAAATTGAGGGAAAGGGGACATAGAGAAAGATACCTGCAGCACCGCTTCACCCCTCTTGAAGCTTTCCCCCTGAAGTGGGGGGCTGGGGGCTTAACCCGGGGTCCTTGAACATTGACACATGGACACTCAACCAGGTGCTTCCATTCTGTCTTCAAACGAACTAGTTTTAGACCAGATTTTTTTTTTTGGGGGGGGGTTGCTTTGCTTTAGATAGTTTTTGAAACCAGCGTCTGTTGTCAATTCTTTTTTGTTTGTTTGTTTTCAATTCTTAAAGTATCATTCATTGTGTCTGTATTCTGGGACTTTGCCCACATGATTGTAAGCAAGCTTGCTGGCAGCTAGCCACTCTTTCTTTCTACATAGCTCTAAGTGAGGGGACCCTGGCGACATGCACTGTCTGTAAATATGTGTATGGAATTTGTGTAGCATCTCCTTTGGTGAGCTCATTTTATGTGTGCTCCAAAACAGTGATGCTTAAAACCATTAAAACAAAATACATTTATATGGTTGTCTTTATTTAGAAAGGAGTAGTATTAATCCACTCCATTGCGGGTACATGCAGCATCACTTTTTCTTGCTTCCTCTCCTCACTTTTACATATTTTTTATATATTTTCACCCGTGTGAGTGAAAGTTGGGCGGTAGCGCAGCGGGTTAAGCGCAGGTGGCGCAAAGCGCAAGGACCGGCATAAGGATCCCGGTTTGAGCCCCCAGCTCCCCACCTGCAGGGGAGTCGCTTCACAGGCGGTGAAGCAGGTGTGCAGGTGTCTATCTTTCTCTCCCTCTCTGTCTTCCCCTCCTCTCTCCATTTCTCTCTGTCCTATCCAATGATGACATCATCATCAACAACAACAGTAACCACAACAATAAAATAACAAGGACAACAAAAGGGAATGAATAAATACTAAAAAAAAAAAAAAAGATACCCATGTGAGTTTGAGTTTGAAACCATGTGGTTTTCTGTTGTTTTTTTTTTTAGCATTGTATGGGACGGATACAGACACACACACACACACACACACACACACACACACACACACACACACACACCTTGACTAGATAAATTACACATCTACTGTGTATCCAGTCTGTGTTTTGGGTGATACTGTCCCCTTTAAAGATGGGGAAGCAAAGATTTGGAGATACTTAGTGCCTTGTTTAGTTTTCGTAAAGATTCGTTCATTTAATGGGAGTTGGAGACAGATGACAGACTAGATGAGCACTCTGCTCTGCCGTATCTGGTGCTGGGGCCTCACCTCCAGCCCTGATCCATGAATCAGAAATTCTACCTGTGGAATCACTTCCCCAGCTGCCATTGTCCTTTTTGTAAATGAATAACTATAAGCTGACTTCAGAGCTCAAAATTCATACTGTAGGTATATGAGAGCTCCAGACTAATGCTTCTAAATTCATAGGGCCATGGAGCAATTTACTGGGCGTTAGCCCTCCCCTGGAATTCTTGTCTTTTTTTTTTTTCCCCCTTCTTTTTTATTCTTTCCTTTATTGAGGGAAAGCTGATTCCAGTATATTGTTGACAGGTGAATGGCTAAAAAAACTGTGTTAAATATACCCAGTGGGGTGCTGGGCGGTGTCGCAGCAGGTTAAGCACACATGGTGCAAAGTGCAAGGATCGGCATAAGAAACCTGGTTCAAGCCCCCGGCTCCCCACCTGCAAAGGGGTCGCTTCACAAGCAGTGAAACAGGTCAGTAGGTGTCTATCTTTCTCTCCTCCTCTGTCTTCCCTCCTCTCTCTCAATTTCTCTCTGTCCTATCGAACAACAAGAATAATAACAGCAGCAATGATAAAACAAGGGCAACAAAAAGGGGAAAAAATGACCTCCAGGAGCAATGGATTTGTAGTGCCGGCACTGAGCCCCAACAATCACCCTGTGGAAAGCAGAACCTGGACTGGAGTTGGTGTATTGCACCAAAGTAAAAGACTCTGGGGTGGGGGGTGGGGGAGTTCAGGTCCTGGAAAAGGATGACAGAGAACCTAGTGGGGGTTATATTGCTATGTGGAAAACTGGGAAGTGTTATGCATGTACAAACTATTGTATTTACTGTAGAATATAAAACATTAATCCCCCAATAAAGGAAAAAATATATTTATATACATACCCAGGTGGACTGTTACTCAGCTTTTAAAAATGATGACATCTTCTTTTTTGTCCCCCTCATCTTATAGCTTGAAGGAATCGTGTTATATGAGATAGTCTCTGGCAGTCTTTAATTAGCATTATACTTACTGTAATAGTTACGAACTAAACAGTTCAGTCGAACTAAACTGAAGTTCCACCTGAAATTCTTGTTTTTTACATTTGTTTATTGAGAGACCGTTTTCCGTGAAAGCTAATGTCTCTGGGGTGCAGTGCCACCTCTCCCCACGGCATGTGCCACAGTGAAATCCTCTCTCTGTCACTTAGCCACCACCAGGTCGTCACCTCAGACTTCCCCTTTATCCCCGTTGGAATCCTCCAGTCTGCCGGAGACGAGAACTGGTTGATTACTGTTCGACCCAGTATTGACTCCATCACAGCACATCATCTTCCTTTAGAGCCGTGTCCCATTCCACCCCAAATTCCTTTCCAAGAAAACAGTGACACTTTTGTCAAATAGGGTAAATGTGTTTGAGTTGGGGTGATAGAGATATATATATATTTTTTTCCTCCAGGGTTATTGCTGGGCTCGGTGCCTGCACCATGAATCCACCGCTCCTGGAGGCCATTTTTCCCCCTTTTTGTTGCCCTAGTTGTTGCAGTCTCGTTGCGGTTATTATTGCCATTGTTGACGTTGCTTTGTTGTTGGATAGGACAGAGAGAAATGGAGAGAGGAGGGGAAGACAGAGAGAGAGAGGGGAGAGAAAGATAGACACCTGCAGACCTGCTTCACCGCCCGTGAAGCGACTCCCCTGCAGGTGGGGAGCCGGGGGCTCGAACCGGGATCCTTACGCCGGTCCCTGCGCTTTGCGCCACGTGCGCTTAACCCGCTGCGCCACTGCCCGACCCCCGATAGAGATATTTTTATGGGGGGGGAGGCTAATGATTTACACTGAATATAGTTGTCGATATGTGCGTAAAACTCACTTTTTTGCGAAACACTCTGATCCGAAGCCTAGGTCCTCCTCTGCCATCACGCACCAGGACCTGAAGGCCTGTCTCCTCCCCAGAGTCGTGTCCTTTGGTGCAATACACCAACTCCAGTCCAAGTTCTGCTTTGTATTTCCCCTTTCTGTTCTTATTTCTCAACTTCTGGCCATGGGTGAGATCATCCCGTAGTCATCTTTCTCTTCTTGGCTTATGTCAGTCACACTTCACATGATTCCTTCAAGATGAGGTGAAGAAGGTGATGTCATCATTCTTAATAGCTGAGTAATTATTTTATTGTGTATGTAGACACAACTTTCTCAACCACTCATCTGTTTGTTGTTGGACACTTAGGTTGCTTCCAGGTTTTGGCTATTACAAAATTGTGCTGCTGTGAACATAGTTATACACAGATCTTTTTGGATGGGTGTGTTGGGTTCCTTAGGATATATCCCCAGGAGAGGAATTGCAGCCATCGTAGGGCAGGTCCATTTCTAGCCTTCTGAGAGTTCTCCAGACTTCTCCACAGAGGTTGGACCAATTGACATTCCCACCAACAGTGCAGGAGGGATCCTTTGACCCCACAACCTCTCCAGCATTTGCTGCTGTTACCTTTTCTGATGTATGACATTCTCACAGGAGTGATATGATATCTCATTGTTGTCTTTATTTGCATTTCTTTGACAATCAGAGACTTGGAGCATTTTTCCATATGTCTCATGGCCTTTTGGATCTCTTCTGTGGTGAATATTCTGTTTGTATCTTCTCCCCACTTTTGGATGGGGTTGTTTTGTTGTTGTTGCTGAGTTTGGTGAGCTCTTTGTGTATTTTGGTCATTAGCTTTTTGTCTGATATATGGCATGTAAAGATCTTCTCTCATTCTGTTAGGAACCTCTTTGTTTGAGTGGTGGTTTGCTTTGCTGTGCAGAAGCTTTTCTATTTGATGTAGTCCCATTGATTTTTGTTTTTGTTTCTCTGGCGACTGGACTCGTCACCAAAGATGACTGTAAAAGTTAAACAGAAAAGAGTTCTGCCAATATTTTCCTCTTAAGTATTTGATGGTTTCTGGTCTGACATCCAAGTCATTGATCCATTTGGAATTTACTTTTGTGATTGTTGAAATATAGTGGTTCAGTTTCATTCTTCTGCATGTTTCAACCCCATTTTCCCAACACCATTTGTTGAAGAGACTCTCCTTTCCCCATTTGATATTTTGGACCCCCTTATTAAAAATTAGATGTCCATAGGTGTAACATAGATATTTATACAAATGCCATCATGAGCAGTAAATCATCATCTGCTATTCTATCTGCTTGGTTTTTCTTAGAGCTGTGTTTTGTATATATATATATTTCCTAAAATCAATCTGGCATGTTCCTGCCCTTACTAACGACTGGATGGCAGTCACAGAGCACTATACCAAGGGACAGGGGTATCTTTAGGGTATACCTTTATTTTTTTATGTATTTATTTTTACTTATGAAATGGAAATACTGACAGGACTATAGGATAAGGAGTACATTTCCACACAGTTCCCACTGCCAGAACTCCATATCCCATCCCCTCCCCTGATAGCTTTCCTGTTCTTTATCCCTCTGGGAGCATGGACCCAGGATCATTGTGGGGTGCAGAAGGTGGACGGTCTGGTTTCTGGAATTGCTTCTCCACTGAATATGGGTGTTGACAGGTTGATCCATACTCCCAGCTTGTCTGTCTCTTTTTCTCCCTGGGGCAGAGGTCTGGGGAGGCGGGGCTCCAGGACACATGGTGGGGGTCTTCTGCCCAAGGAAGTCGAGTTGGCATCATGGAGGGTATACCTTTTTTTTTGACTTTCAAATACTAGTGCTCTGAACACATACTGGCCAAAAGAGCCCTCTAAGATAAATTCTAGGTGGATTTTTAGCTCAGTTAATTTCTTGAATTATCAAACCAATCATAATGTCAAATAAGAAGTTGCAGGGCAGAGTAGATGCCCTTGATTCCATCTGGAGGCATTAGGAAGCATGCCCTCAGTGCGTTGCTTCCATTACCTCTGTCCACAGCAGCATTGCCTTGTGTAATCATGGTACATTCTCAAGAGGAAGTGTCGGCTTTCAGTTTCTTTTGCAATGAAGACTAGATGTAAACATTTTTTTATATTATTTTATTTATTTATTTATTTATTTTCCCTGTTGTTTCCCTGGTTGTCTTTTTATTGTTGTTGTAGTTATTATTGTTGTTATTGATGTCATCATTGTTGGATAGGACAGAGAGAAATGGAGAGAGGAGGGGAAGACAGAGGGGGAGAGAAAGACAGACACCTGCAGACTTGCTTCACTGCCTGTGAAGCGACTCCCCTGCAGGTGGGGAGCCGGGGGCTCGAACCGGGATCCTTATGCCTGTCCTTGGGCTTTGCGCCACGTGAGCTTAACTCTCTGCGCTACCGCCTGACTCCCAAAGACTAGATTTTAGCTGAGAACCACGAAGGCCTGGGACCGAGAAGGTAACTCATTAACTAGTCTCATTTAGAGCGAGCATGCCTTTTAGCCTTAGAAATGGGTCTGGTATTGAGAGACGTAGAGAAGAGAGACGGCTCTGGCATTGAGGGAAGTAGAACAGTAACACCCACATGCCGTACAACATGACCATCAAAGCCAAACGATCCCAATCCCCTGCGGACCTTTACACAAGGCTGCTGGATGGTGCCAACGTGGGTCCGTCCGTACTCGGTTCATGTAAGAATGTGCAGTCTAGGGTTCAGATACGTCAAAGTGTTTCTGAGGAGTGTCCCCCCCCCCCCAACTAGATTTGTGTGCCACAGAAAGATTCTGTCCTTCCTTAATTAGTAGACCAGCAGTTCAGTGGAGGAAAAAGACAGAATCCTACATAGCAGCTACAAATTTTTGATTAAAGTTCTTCTGTCCTGGTTCAGACTTAGCCAGTAGGGCATTCAGAACTTGCATACCCAAGCCCCCCTGGTTCAATCCCCACTACTGCATGGACCAGAGTGGCCCTCCGACTTGACTTCTCTCTTGCCTTGTCATGGGAAAGGCTCTCGTGTGAGTTGCTAGACTATTTCTGCAGAGTAGGGCCCTCTGCAAAAATAGCCTGGCAGAGCCAGAGCAGCATTTGTAGTCAGATGTAAAGGGAGAGTGAGGGGTGGTTCGGCCTGGGAGATGGCATGATGATTATGCAGAGAAGTGTTCATGCCTGAGACTCTGAGGCCCAGGTTCAACCCCCAGCACCACCACAAGCCAGAGCCGACCACTCCTCTAGGAAGGAAACAATGCATGGACCAACAAAACATAGCACCAGTGCTTTTCCCG
The DNA here is from genome assembly GCF_950295315.1 of Erinaceus europaeus. NCBI lineage: Eukaryota > Metazoa > Chordata > Mammalia > Eulipotyphla > Erinaceidae > Erinaceus > Erinaceus europaeus. Next base: position 84,462,546 of record NC_080174.1, on the reverse strand, counting down.
GTGCGGCGGCAATGCCATGTGGTGCTGGACCTCACTTTGGGCCTTGTGATTGGCAAGAGATGTACTTTACCCGGTGAGCTATTTCTTCTGCCCTCGTGTGATTTAAATAATAAATCTAGTAATGTTCAAGGTGACTCAGTGAACAGAGTCCTGGACTTGTCTGCATATGGTCCTAAGGTCAATTCCTGACAGCACATGTGACAGTGATTCTCTCTCTCTCTCTTTCTCTCTCTCTGCCTCCAGGGTTATTACTGGGGCCAGTCCACTGCTCCTGGCAGCATTTCCCCCCATTTTATTGGCTAGGACATACATTGAGAAAGGAGGAGAGGAGATAGAGAGAAAGACACCTGCAGTTCTGCATCACTCCTGTAGGTGGGGAGCCAGGGACTTAAACCCAGATCCTCTCCCGGGTCCTTGCTCTTAGTACTGTGTGTGCTTACCAGGGTGTACCACTGCCCGGCTCCTGCTTCTTTGCCTCTTGTCTTAGTAAAATACCCCTTTAAACAAGTACTAAAAGAAATATTTTTTATTTATATAATTTTTATGTATAAGATGTTGTAAATATTGACAGGACCATAGGGAAAGAGGGGAACAGTTCCCACCACCAGAGCTCCATATACAATTCCTTCCCGAGAGTTCCCTAGTCTTTATTCCTCTGGGAGTATGGACCCAGGGTCATTATGGGGTGTAGAAGGTGGAAGTCTGTCGATCAGGCAGGTGGATCCATACTCCCAGCCTGTCTCTCTCTTTCCCTAGTGGGGCAGGGCTCTGGGAAAGCAGGGCTCTGGGACACATTGGTGGGGTCGTCTGCCCAGGAAAGTTTGGTTGGCATCATGGTAGCATCTGGAACCTGGTGGCTGAAAGAAGAGTTAACATATAAAGCCAAACAAGTTGTTGACTCATCATGAACCTAAAGGCTGGACTAGTTCACTTTATATAAAGACAACCTCTGCAGCATTTGCTGCTGCTACCTTTTCTGATGTATGACATTCTCACAGGAGTGAAGTGATAATCTCACTGTTGTCTTTATTTGCATTTCTCTGACAAAGACTTTGGAGCATTTTTTCATGTGTTTCTCAGCCTTTTGGATCTCTTCTGTGGTGAATATTCTGTCCACATCCTCTCCCCATTTTTTTTTAAATTTTTTAAAATTTTATTTATTTATTCCCTTTTGTTGCCCTTGTTGTTTTATTGTTGTAGTTATTATTGTTGTCGTCGTTGTTGGATAGGACAGAGAGAAATGGAGAGAGGAGAGGAAGACAGAGAGGAGGAGAGAAAGACACCTGCAGACCTGCTTCACCGCCTGTGAAGCGACTCCCCTGCAGGTAGGGAGCCGGGGTTCGAACCGGGATGCTTAATGCCGGTCCTTGTGCTTTGCGCCACCTGCGCTTAACCCACTGCGCTACAGCCCGACTCCCCCTCTCCCCATTTTTGTGTTTTTGGATGTGGGATGATAGTCTTTTTTTTTTTTTTTTTTTTAATTTAAAACCAGAGCACTGCTCATCTCTGGCTTATGGTGATGTAGAGGATTGAACCTGGGAACTCAGAGCCTCAGGCATGGTTATGTTTGCATAACCATTGTGCTATCTTTCCCACCCTGAAAGTCTTGTTTTATTTATTTTTCTCTATGCGCACTTTATTTATTCATTTATTGGATATAGGCACATTGAGAGGGAAGGACGAGCTGGAGACAGCCACAGCAGGGGCTTCTGCTCATGGTCATGTGTGTGCTTAGCCAGGTACACCACTGCCGCCGGACCCCTTGAAAGTCTAACTCTGACCTGTATCTTCTCTACCTGGCTGGAGTACAACTAGGAGACTAGGCCTCACTGGAGTTTGTGACTTGGGAGTGTACCTTTGGGCCATTAGGAGAGATCGTTTCTAGGGTAATTGTTCAAAGTATTGAACTACACACACCTACACACACACATCTACCCTAGGATGGTCCTACTGGCTCCTGTCAGGCCACACCCCAGCCCTTTCCTGATTCATTTGTCCATCGGTAATGGCTGGCATGCATTGAACAAAATGGTAATGGCTTGAGCCGGCGGCTCCCCAAGGACTTCACCTCTCATTTCCCTTGCCCCCTTGCCATCAAAGGCGAACCATCATCTCTGCAGACGACTCTGTCAGAGCAGCAAAGGCTGGACAGACAACCAGAGACCCAGCCTATTTCTCATTATTCAGGCTGAGCAGGAGGAAAGGACCCGGTTGTTGGGAGACACGGTGTGAAAGTTGGTTGTGCGGGCCGGCAGAACAGCTCATTCGGATAGTGCACATGCTTTGTGATGTGCTTGGCCCAGGCTCCAGCCCAGTCTCTACTACATTTGGAAGAATATTCAATGTTGTGGTATCTCTCCTTCTCTTTTCTCTGTCTCTCTTTAAAAAGTTGACCCAGAGCAGTTAAGCCCTAGTAGTGGTAATAACAATAACAACAGCAACAACAGAGTTAGGTGATTTGTGGTCAGTTGTAGTCATTCTGATTTCATCCTTCAGTGGACAGAGGAAGGAAGAGATCCGATATCGGTTTTATCTTTAATGTTTTTTAATACTCTCCAAGCATGACACTTGAACCTAGTCAAACTGTATGTGACAGATAGAACAGCCACTTGGACGTTCTTTCTCCTTGCAGTTCATGAACAAGGGACCTTCTTTCATTTCTTCATGTTATCCTCTCTATCTTTGAACATTGCTGTATAGTTTTATTGTAAAGACCTCTATTAGATGTACTGCCAAGATATTTTCTCCTTTTCTGTTTATTTGTAAATGTGATGGTTTTCCTCATTGTCTTTCTCTCTGACTCAGCATTTTTGCCTGGAAATGCCACACATCTCTGTGCAATGACTTTGTATCCTGCTAGTTTACTGAACCTAGTTTGGGGATTTCTAGTAGTTTGTTTTGTGTGTGTGTGTGTGTGTGTGTGTGTCAGAGAGACAGAGAGACACAGAGAGAGAAAGTATGCTGAATAGTAATGGTGAGAGTAGAAATCCTTGTGTCTGTGTGTGTGTGTGTGTGTGAGAGAGAGAGAGAGAGAGAGAGAGAGAAAGTATGCTGAATAGTAATAGTGAGAGTAGAAATCCTTGTCTAGTTTCAAAATTTAGAAGAAAAGTTTTCAGTCATTCGCCAGTGATCATGATACTGGCTGTGGGTCTGTCTTTATTATTCTGAGGAAGGCTCTTTCTTTCCCAGTTTCCTAAGGGGATTTATCATATTTATGTTGGATCGTGCCAAATGCCTTGTCAGCATCTTTTGTTAAAACCATGTGTTTTTTGTCTTTCTTTTGATGTGATGTATTTATAGATTCTTGTATATAGTCTATGTACCTGGGATCAATCCCACTTGGTCTTGGTGGATTATTCTTTTTTTTTTTTTTTCCCTCCAGGGTTATTGCTGGGCTCGGTGCCTGCACCATGAATCCACCGCTCCTGGAGGCCATTTTTCCCCCTTTTGTTGCCCTTGTTGTTGTAGCCTCGTTGTGGTTATTATTATTGCCCTTGTTGACGCTATTGGTTGTTGGATAGGACAGAGAGAAATGGAGAGAGGAGGGGAAGACAGAGTGGGGGAGAGAAAGACAGACACCTGCAGACCTGCTTCACCGCCTGTGAAGCGACTCCTCTGCAGGTGGGGAGCTGGGGGCTCGAACCAGGATCCTTACGCCGGTCCCTGCGCTTTGCGCCACATGCGCTTAACCCACTGCGCCACCGCCCGACCCCCTGGTGGATTATTCTTAACTTCCACATAGTTGTTGGATTTAATTTGCCAAAATTTTGTTGAGGCTTTCTGTGTCAATGTTTATCAGGTCTATCTTTCTTTACTTGTGGACAGTACTGTCCTGCATTTGGGGGTCAGAGTAACATCGTGGAAAAATGTGAAAGACCGTCTTGTAGGCAGTGTTGTGCAAGAGTCCTCAGGAATTTCCCTAGAAGCCAGTAAAAGAGCAGGACGCACCACTCATGCAGAGATTACTTGGGCTGAAAGATGCTCTCCTCATGGATAATTTTGCTGAACTCAACATTCATCATGACCGGACGGTGACCATGCTTCTAGAAATAGCTCCCTGGGTTTGGCAATCTAGGAATTCAGCCCTGTGTTCTCCCCCACTTCACAGGCCAGAGAAGTGTTGAACTGTGGAATTTACAGTAGAACTTAACTTGTTAGAGCTTGGTTTACCCATGTGTGTGACCCGGAGAAAATGACGGCGCTCAACTTAGGAGAATGAAATAAGTTAACTCAGGTAGAAGTCCTGCTAGATACAACAGAATGCAGTGTTTCTTTATGCGGAATTACTTTCTTGTTCTTTCCTGTTTGAGGGCTCTTCTTTGAGGTTTTATGCTCATTTAAAAAGCATTACTCCACTAGGCTCCCTCATTATTGGCTGAAGAATTCGTGGTGTAGAGAGAATCCTTGTTTTTGTGTCCCTGCCTTTGGTCCTGTCTTGATTTCCATTTCTCCTATAGCATTCTGAGCATGATCTTCATTTGCTTGTTGGTCCTGTGGGTATCCTCTTTGGTGAGGAGTCTGCTCAAGCCTCTCACCCCCCACTGCCCACTTTTTTCCCCCCAATGCATTTATTTAACATTTGATGAGTTTTGTGAGTTCTTTGTATATTTGCAAGTAATCCTTTGTCTAATATATGACTTGTCAATATCTTCTCCCAGCTGTTTGTTCTGATGCAGCCTTGATAGGAATTTCTTTCTTTCTTTCTTTCTTTATTTATTTTCTTTTCCCTCCAGGATTATTGCTAGGCTCGGTGCCTGCACCATGAATCCACCGCTCCTGGAGGCCATTTTTTCCCCCTTTTGTTGCCCTTGTTGTTGTAGCCTCGTTGTGGTTTTTATTATTGCCATTGTTGATGCTGTTCGTTGTTGGATAGGACAGAGAGAAATGGAGAGAGGAGGGGAAGACAGAGAGAGTGAAGCGACTCCCCTGCAGGTGGGGAGCCGGGGGCTCGAACCGGGATCCTTACGCCGGTCATTGCGCTTAGTGCCACATGCGCTTAACCCACTGCGCCACCGCCCGACCCCCAGGAATTTATTTTCTATTGCATAGTCATCCCCCTGTGGCCGCAGCAGACGTTTCTGGAACGTGCCTGCCACTTAACTGAGCCTGCTACAAGTACGCTATAGAAGTAAGTTCAAGGGTGTCGGCAAGAATATACTTGAATATGTCCCCCCCCCACCCCCTTTTAGCCAGAGCACTGCTCAGCTCTGACTTATGCTGGTGTGGGGGAATTAAACCCGGGACTTTGGAACCTCAGACACAAGAGTCTGTTTGCATAACCATTATGCTATCTACCCCTGCCCCTTGAGTCTCTTTTTGGATAGAGGGTGAGGAAGAGGTAGAGAGACCTCATGAAGCTTTGACCATGCAGATGGGGCCTGGGGCTTTAAACCTTGGTCCTTGCTCATGGGTAATATGTGAATTCTTTACCTGAATTTCAAGAATAGAATTCTTCTTTCCCTCAGAACCAGTGAAGAGTTAAAGTGTTTCTTTAAAATGCAATTTTAATAAATTTTCTATAATTTTATAGCACACTCAGACCTTTTGGTTCTTTAGAATCCTTAGCTGTTACATATTATAACCCCTCATTTAAAAAAAAAATTTATTTATTTATTTCCTTTTTGTTAACCTTGCTGGCTCATTTTTTAAATTTATAATTTTTTCTTAGTGATTACTAATGATTGACAAAATTTTGGTATAAAAGGGGTACGGTTTCCACCACCAGAGTTCCATATCCTCTCCCCTTCATTGGAGGTTTCCCTGTTCTTTATCTCTCTGGGAGGATGGACCATGATCTTTATGGGGTGTAGAAGGTGGAGGGTCTGGCTTCTGTAATTGCTTCTCTGCTGGACATGGGTTTGACAGGTCAATCCATACCCCCAGGCTGTAGAGAAACAATTTTATACTGAATACTGATTCACGGCATCAGCAGTCGTTTTTAAAATTGTTATTAATTTATTTATAAAATAATAAATATTTACAAGACCATAGGATAAGAGGGGCACGATTCCACACAGTTCCCACCACTAGAGCTCCATATTCCATACCCTTGCTTGAAAGTTTTCCCTCTGGGAGTATGGACCCAGATAACCCCTCATATATTTTTTTTTTCTTTTTTGCCTCCAGGGTTATTGCTGGGCTCGGTGCCTGCGCTATGAATCCACTGCTCCTGGAGGCCATTTTTTCCCCCTTTTGTTGCCCTTGTTGTTTATCATTGTTGTTGCTTTTTAAAATTGTTGTTGTTGTTATTGTTGCTGTCGTTGTTGTTGGATAGGACAGAGAGAAATGGAGAGAGGAGGGTAAGACAGAGAGGGGGAGAGAAAGACAGACACCTGCAGACTTGCTTCACCGCTTATGAAGTGACTTACCTACAGGTGGGGAGCCAGGGGTTCGAACAGGGATCCTTCCTCCGGTCCTTGCGCTTTACGCCACGTGCACTGAACCTGCTGTGCTACCGCCCGGCCCCCAACCCCTCATTTTATAAAAGATGAAGTGGAAGCCTAGAGGAGAAGCAGGATTGTATAGGTTACTCTGCAAGTTTCTGGGAAGACTGAGAAGAGAACTACTTGGATCTCCTTAAGTTTCTCTTGGCTGTTTTTCTCTGCTGCCTAGCCAAGTCTTCCTGAGGGGTCAGTGGGAAACTTTATTGGTCTCCCCTCACATGGCTACATGCTTGTCTACCCACTGGACTCCTTGTCTACCCACTGGACTCCTTGCCTCGCTAGCCTTAGTTTGGGTCACCAGACCGAGCACTGATTCTCGGTCTCTCTCACCACCATGGGCTATATAAAAATTGACTCTCTTAGGACCCAGCTCTTAAGAGTTCTCTGCTCTGACTCATAATAATAAGTAATTGCATAAACTATTCTGAATTAGAAGACTGGCTGGCTTCCCCTCCCTATTTTTCCTGTGAGCCTAAGCATTTCACGGGATAGAATATTTTCTTCCTGAGTGACTTTGAGGGGGACTCACAGGGTGGGGAAAATGCTCTTAGCAGTCATTGACTTTTTATTTTTGATTTTAGTGATTTAATAATGATTGACAAGAGCATAGGATAAGAGGATTACAATTTCTACCACCAGAGTTCTGTATTCCATCCCCTCCATTGGAAGCTTTCCTGTTCTTTATCCCTCTGGGAGCATGGACCCAGGATCATTATGGGGTGCAGAGAGTGGGAGGTCTGGCTTCTGTAATTGCTTCTCTGCTGGACATGGGCGTTGGCAGGTGGATCCATACTCCCAACTTGTTTCTGTCTTTCCCTAGTAGGGCAGGGCTCTGGAGAGGCAAAGTTCCATGACACATTGGTGAGGTCATCTGCTCAGGGAAGTCAGGTTAGTGTCATGATAGCAACTGCAGTTTGGTGGCTGAAAACCATTAAGATGTGAAGCAGAACAAAGTGATTAGTGATCAGGAACCTGGGGTCTCCATTTTGGAAAAAGCTAGGATGTCTATTTTAGGTATATTCCAAGAGGCCCATGGCTTTGCCAGTTTATGCCTAAGCCCAACAGCTAACTTACAGGTGGGCTAGAGGTATTATCTGGGGAGATGGTGTCAAAAGTTGGAAATGGGACTAGAAAGCTGAATCAAGGAAGAGAATAGTAGCTTCCAAATCTGGGGAAAGTATATAAATTCCATTAACTGTAACCCCATCGATTTGATCTGGGGCCCATATTAAGCACAGGAGGAGCCTGTGTAACCTCTGAATCCCTGTAGGTCTGAGCTCACACTCTCTGGTTATATCAAGGAATGTTCTAGGCTGCTCTCATTGTAGGAGTCATTGACTTTTATGCTCCTAAAATTTCATGGCGTAGAGACCTGTGCATAAGAAATGGGACTGACCTTCCACAAGGCTACTGCTGCCTTTATAATAGTCAGAAAGTAGTGACTTGGGGCCAGGAAGTGGAGCACCTGGTTAAGTGCACACGGTGCAGTGCGCAAGGACCCGGGTTCAAGCCCCTGGTCCCCACCTGGGGGGGGGGGGCTTCATGAGTGGTGAAGCAGGGCTGCAGGTGTCTCTCTGTCTCTCTCCCTCTCTACCACCCATCAGCTCTCTGTCTCTAATAATAAATAAATAAAATCTTAAAAAAAAAAAAGCAGTGACTTGTGTGGGTGGGGCCACCCTGCACCAGAGTCCAAACGTTAGAAGGTGGTACTGGTACACAGTGGTTCTGATACTGCTTACTAACTTGGAGCCAAATCCAATGACCTTGTTATTTTGTGTTCTACACGGGGCATACAGACTTAACCCATGTGCACGCTTAGGTAACGTTTTGGTTGACTGATAATTCAGAGTTGACCAAATAGAGAAAATGGGACTTTACAGGGTGACACCTGTCCTCCTCAAAGCAGCGGTGACCATCCACATGTTAACTTAAGGAGTTCACAGCTCGTGTATGTATTAATTGAACTCCCTGCACACTTATTGTATAGAAGTTGCCAAGGTACCAACACATACTTACTGAGCCGTTGCTGAATCGGTGCCAGGACTGTTGCTGGATGAAGAAGATAGTCACGAGACAGACAGACAGACATGTTTCTTTTCCTCATTTCTAGTGTGGGAAATGAACCCTGAGCAAATACTTAGTAGGTAATAGAATTTTAAGCTATGATAAAGACTCTGATCAAATTAAACCAAGGCTCCCCTGCAGGGGGAAAGCTTTGCACGTGGTTGTTGTATTGTTGGTATTGTTGAAGAATTGGTTTGCCCCTTGCTAGTTTCACGCCCCACTTTCTCCCTGCCCCCTATGCTAAGGAGGGGCAGAGTCCCAGCAGCAGCGGCGGAGAGAGGATGATGGAGAAAAGCACATGGTGTGGTGATTTGCCCGTTCGTGAATAAAGATTAAATTGCGTTTTCAGCCCAGCCGTGTGTCTCTGGTCATCTCTGTTACCCGCCCTGAAGCCAGCCCGGATAAAACAACACGTGGTGAATCAGTGCTTCAGGTATCCCTCATTCTCTCTCTGTCCCCCTACCCTTTTGATTTCTGGCTGTGTCTATTCAATAAATAAATCAAAGACAAAAAAGAAAAGAAAAGAAACCAAGGAGTGGGGAATTACAAGTATGGGCTGGTGAGGGGGAAGAGGACCCTGGGGTTGTGTCCTGCATGGCAAGGACTGTTAGAGAACGTCCCTTTGAGACAAGCACATGATTAGACCAAAGGGATGATAAGAAGCAAAGAGCAACCTGAATGATGGTGGAAGGTATTCTGATATACTTAGTTTGAACTTTGAAGGCAAGGTGGAAGCTGGCACTAGTGATGGCTACAGACGCACAAGCCCTTTTTTATTTTATTTTATTATTATTTTAACCAGAACACTGCTCAGCTCTGGCTCATGGTGGTGCAGGAGATTGAACCTGGGACTTTGGAACCTCAGGCAGGAGAGTCTCTTTGCATAACCATTATGCTATCTCCCCCTGCCCACATCAGCCCTTTCTGTACGCCAAGCACCACACTGAGCCTCCTATTCTGTATCTCTTTCAGAGATGATAACAGTCCTGTGGGGTGTATATCATTATTAAATCTTTGCTTTGTTGATAAACTAAGGGTCTGAGGGGTGTACAACTTTCCCAAGATTCCACAACGGGTGAGTGCTGGACTGGGGATTTAAACTGACTCCATGTCGTGTTTGTAATCACTGTGTTGTAGTTCCTTTGCTTGGGTCTTGCCGGGCCTCAGTCTCTTTATCAGTTAAGCACAACTAGCACACAGATGAAATGAGATTATATATAATAACTGGCTGTCAGTCGGCAGTGAGTAAGCGGACCTTCTGTCTGGTGGAGGGGTGGGACAATACAGGAACAGCTCAGTAACTAGTGCTCAGGGGTTGGGACCCGTATTTCTGACTTTCCCTGTAACGCAGGGAGAGTGTGATGAGAACTCCCAGGATACTCTAAATAAGAACCAGAGCCTTTAGATGGGAGGGAGGAGAAGTGCACTAGAAGCCGAAGAAGGAGCCCTGGATGTTGACCGAGAAACAGGCAGGATTCTCTTCTATGGAGTAGTGTCAGGTTGCGTCGTGGGGGTGAGAGAAGAGACCAGGAACTCGTGGTGGAGCCGGACACAAATCTTTAGTCACGAGGACGCCCCAGAGTTGGGTGTGAGCACAGCAGGTTTAGGCCACGTGGAGCTAGCAAAATGGCCGCCGCCTCCCGCTATGCCCACCAGCCCTTCTCCAGGTCGGGATGCGGAAGAGAAAAAGATAGAATCCTGCAACAGTAGCGCCTTTATAGGGTAAAAACCGGAAGTGGCAAGTCGGGAACGGAAATGGCTAGGAAAGGGGGTGGAGAGAGGCAAGAGGCATGCTGGGAAGGTGGAAGCATCCTTAGCAACTGTTTCGATGGTTTTAACTGAATTAGCAATACCCTGAGGGGATAAGTGGTGGGGATCTTTCAGGCAAAACAATGATTATGTAAGCAGAGCAGGGGGGCTGGCTTTGAGGCCCAGCAGAGTAGGTGGGAGAGACTTCTTCCTGTCGTGGGATATGGAGCCATGTGAGCCTGTAGAGGAGTACAAGTCAGGCTGGAAGGCAGAGTGTGAGTGGCTGGATGGTGAGAGATGATGCCAACAAGCAAGTCATCCTTGAGCCGTGGATCCGGACGCATCCCAAAACGTGTGGCTGCGAGAGCTAATTTGGGACTCCTTCCAGGTCTCAGATGGGCCTCCGTCTGAATCAGTGAGAAACAGCTTCTTCTGATTTTTGTTTGGCATGCTTGCTGTCTATCCGTCCACCTAGAGGTGCCTACCGACCTCCCTGGCCCACGAAGAGGAGAAATGCCGCTTCATTGTCCTGCTTCTCCAGACAGGTTTTTGTTTTTTAATCTTTATTTATTTATTGGATAGAGACAGAAATCAAGAGAGAAGGTGGTGATAGAGAGGGAGACATCTGCAGCCTTGCTTCACCACTCACAAAGCTTTCCCCCCTGCAGGTGGGGACTAGAGGCTCCAACCTGGGTCCTTGCACGTTGTAACATGTGCGCTCAACCAGGTGTGCCACCAACCTGGCTCCCCAGACAGGTGGTTTTTTTTTTTTGCCTCCAGGGTCATTGCCCAGGCTCAGTGCCTACACCAGGAATCCACTGCTCCTGGAGGCCATTTTTTCCCTTTTGTTACCCTGGTGGTTTTACCATTGTTGTGGTTATTATTATCATTGTTATTGATGTCATTGTTGTTAGATAGGACAGAGAGAAATGGAGAGAGGAGGGGAAGATAGGGGAGAGAAAGAGAGACACCTGCAGACCTGCTTCACCGCCTGTGAAGGGACTCCCCTGCACGTGGGGAGCCGGGGGCTCGAACCAGGATCCTTCCACCCATCCTTGCGCTTTACACTACATGCGCTTAACCCACTGCGCTACCACCCGACCCCCGGGTTTTTTTTTTTTTTTGCAGGTGGTTTCAGACAAGTGACTAGCAGTAGACTTTGGGGCTGGACAGAGGGGAACCGGAATTCAGACTGTTGAACAGCATCTGAGCATTGTGCCTGACTCATGTCAGCTGGGGTGATGACTGTGGTGGGTGTTATTAGACTACATGGTATGGAGGGTCCCGACTCCCCACAGGAAGCCTGCTTGAGTCTCCTGACTGCCGTCTCCTCCATTTCTGAAGCTAGCAAGCCTAACCAGCTGGCTGACCCATTGCAGTTAGTTGTTTTGAAAATGGATCTCAAGCCCTTCCTGGGTGCATGTTGGTCCCCAGTTTCGAGCTGTTGTTAGAGGGCAGGAGCAGTGTCCTTTAAGTGATCGGATTGTAGGTCTGATGTCAGCTGTTCTGCATTCTCGCCCAGCAGAAACCATCTTGCAGTTCTGCATTCTCGCCCAGCAGAAACCATCTTGCTATTGACTGAAAATATTGACTCTGCCTTCTCTGCTTCCTGAGAAAGAACGAAGGGGGCGTTTCAGATGAGCTGCTACCCAGTCTCTCAGGTTGTCGCCTCATTTCTGCACGGCCCTGAATTCCCTGGAGTTGCAGCCACTGCGTAAATTAACCGATTCACATACTGCAGTGTTAACTGTATTGTGTGCACACCGTGAGCAATAGGCTGTAATCTCATCTGCTATTGCCGTTTGTACTGTCGCATTTTGTTTGAAATATAATTCACCGTTTTTTTGGTGAACACAGTCGATCATTTCTGTTACAGTGTTATCTATCCATGATGGCCTGCTCATACTTGTCTTGCCAAGATGGACAAGTCAGCCTCTGTCAGCGTTTGGTATTCACTTTGGTGCGTTAGACGATCCCGTTCTGTTTTCTGCTGTAGTCATGTCAGAGTGACCAGACGTTGAGATGCATCTCCTCACACATTCCTTAAAGTTCCCTTTTATCACTGGAACATTATGCTAATTATTTCTACATTCTGCATGTAAATGGTTTCTATTGCTGTTTCCATTTGACTGTGGGGAAGGGAACAGACAAATGGATGTTTTAAAAAGGGTGGTGGTGGGAGGGTGTTTAGAACCCTTGGTCTAGGATTCTATGAAGTAGACCTGGTCAAGTGCAAAGGAAGTCTCTAGGGAGGGTTGAAACTCCATTTTGTTTTTAGTCTCCTCAAATCAGAACTCATTTGAATAAAGAGTTGTTTTCAGCTGATGGTTTTGAAGTTCTAGAAAATGAGTGCGTCTGAATAAAATGTTAAGTGGCTGTGGTGGTTTCGTCCACAGGACTCTGAGAATCTTGACCCAAGGCATTCTTATTCATGTCATAGTCACCACAGTCCACCAGTGGGAGTGGCCCCGTGTGAGCTGAACCGTTGTGGCGTTACAGTGTGTTAAAATCTTGAAAAATACGTTAAGTTGGGCCCAGGAGTTGGCTCACACTGTGAACAAGAACCTACCTGGGCTTGAACCCTACATGGGGGGAGGGGGACTTGATAAGTGGTGGAATGATGCTTTAAAAAACTTATTTATTTATTTATTCCCTTTTGTTGCCCTTGTTGTTATTATTGTTGTTGCTACTGATGTTGTCGTTGTTGGATAGGACAAAGAGAAATGGAGAGAGGCGGGGAAGACAGAGAGGGAGAGAGAATGATAGACACCTGCAGACCTGCTTCACTGCCTGTGAAGCAAATCCCTTGCAGGTGGGGAGCCAGAAGCTCGAACCGGGATCCTTAAGCTGGTCCTTGTGCTTCACGCCACCAGCACTTAGCCTGCTGCACTACTGCCCAACTTCCAGAATGGTGCTTTGATGTCTCTCCATCTGTCTTTGTCTCTCTCCCTATCTCTGTGTCTCATCCTCAAAAAAAAAAAGCCACTGAGTGGTAGAGTCTTGTAGACACTGAGCTCCAGTGATGAGGGAAGGGGGGGGAAGAGAGAGAGGGTGTGTGTGTGTGTGTGTGTGTGTGTGTGTGTGTTATAGCAAGGTATGTATATGTCTGTGTGTGTGTGTTCATGCATATATATGTGCATATATCTATGACTAAGGCTACATCACTGCTCAAAGTGATTTTTGTGTTTTCAGACTTCCGCAGGCTTCATCAAGCAGCACTGTCTAATCACTTGTGGTCTTCATTTAGTAGTTAATCAGCCACAGTGATGAAGGGGTAATGAGACTGAGAGTTAGAGAAACAGAGAAATCTTTGCCTGAAGGTCCTAACTGGATCAGCTGGATCAGCAAGTAGTGACCCTGGAAACCTAATCAAATGTCTTAATTATGTGATGTGTCAGTGATTGTAGTCACTCAGTTTTCTGAAGCTCCCTTTCTTCATCGGTAACTTGGTTCTAATCATGGCTTTCATAAAGTGTCGTGGATCATTGGGAATCAGCTAAGTCAACAGATGGCAGAGTACGTTGTGAACTTGAAAGGACTGTTTAAATCACAAGGATAATTTCTGTTATGATTTCTTCAGGCTTCAGAAGCCTAGGCAGTCATACAGGACACAAAGAAGAGACTCCCATTTTGAGCAGCTGACAGGAGGTAGTCCAAAGCTCAGGTTTTTGGAGTATGGCCAGACAGAGCACACGCTACACTTATTAAAGGGCCTTGGCACTCCGCAATACAGGATTACTGGCACTGGGAGATGAAACGACATAAAGGAACATCTCATTGTATCCAGTTGTGTGAGTCATGCACATTTATGAGTTACTTTAAAAATGGGGTCATAATAGAAATGGGCATAGGTTCCATTTATATTATTTCCCTTGGCTTTAGCAGTTTTCGGATTAAAAGTCCCTGCATTTAACTGTCTTGATGCATAGCATTTACTTATTTATTTATTTTTAAAAAAGCTTTTTTAGAATTTAAATTCTGTGCCTGAATTTAAAACTCTATCTTAATGTTCTTCTGAGCAGGATTAGAGTTCTGCATGGGCCTTGTCCTTGTGTGTTACTCTGACTCTTACTCATTGACTCAGAAAATGGGAACAAATGACTTGTTACAACCCTGTGGGTCTCGAGGGGGTTCATGGTTATTTGTCCAGCCACTTGTTGCATGGTAGAGAGAGATCGCTGTGGGCCAGAAGGACTACTCAATTTGTCTGAAGCTCAGAGGCAGAATTAGAACTCAATCCATATTGCACTGCCTACAGGGAGCTAGACCCTGCCAAGATTTAGTCACTGTTGGCTAAAAAGTTCATTTGGTTTAAGCCACTTTCCTCTGGCATCTTTTCAGACCTGAGAATAATTTTCAGGGCTTATCCTTAATACCACACCTCAGCTTTATGCTTAAGAAATTGGGCTAGATTCATTTACTACCTGGGTACGATTGCAGTGACTTTCACCTCTCCACATGGGGCTTCTTTGTTACTCAGTTTCATTGCTTTCTTTTATTTATTTATTTTCCCTTTTGTTGCCCTTGTTTTTTATTGTTGCAGTTACTATTGTTGTTGCTATTGATGTCGTCGTTGTTGGATAGGACAGAGAGAAATGGAGAGGAGGGGAAGACAGAGGGGGAGAGAAAGACAGACACCTGCAGACCTGCTTCACCGCCTGTGAAGCGACTCCCCTGCAGGTGGGGAGCCAGGGGCTCGAACTGGGATCCTTACACTGGTCCTTGTGCTTAACCCGCTGCGCTACCACCCGACTCTCTTGGTTCCTTTATTCCTTTCTTCCTTTCTTCCTTTCTTCCTTTCTTCCTTTCTTCCTTTCTTCCTTTCTTCCTTTCTTCCTTTCTTCCTTTCTTCCTTTCTTCCTTTCTTCCTTCCTTCCTTCCTTCCTCTCTTTCTTTCTTTCTTTCTTTCTCTCTTTGCCTCTAGGGTTATTGCCAGGGCTCGGTGCTCCTGGAGGCCATTTCCACCCCCCCTTTTTTTTTTGTTGCCCTGGTTGTTTTACCATTGTTGTGGTTATTATTATCATTGTTATTGATGTCGTTGTTGGATAGGAAAGAGAGAAATGGAGAGAGGAGGGGAAGACAGAGAGAGGGGGAGAGAAAGACAGACACCCGCAGACCTGCTTCACTGCCTGTGAAGTGACTCCCCTGCAGGTGGGGAGCTGGGGGCTCGAACCAGGATCCTTGTGCTTTGCGCCACGTGTGCTTAACCCGCTGTGCTATCACCTGGCCCCTGATCGCTATCTTTAGAACATTTTCCCCACCTGATTTCATTTATTATTTCTCAGCAGACAGCCATGTGATGATGACCCTAAAGAAAGCACAAGTGTGCTTTTTTTAAAAAATAATTTTATTTTTTTGCCACGAGGGTGATCATTGTGTTTGGTGCCTTTGCAAAGACTCTGCTGCTACTGGTTACCATGTTTACCTTTTCCTTTTTGATAGAGCAGGAGAGAGGGAGAGAGACAGAGAACCTGCAGTACTGCCCCACCACTCATGAAGTCTCCCCCTTACGGTGGGGGCCCAGGGACCTGAACCCACATCCTTGTGCTTGTCAGTCTGTATACTCTACCTGGTGCGTCATATCACGACCCAGCCCCCACTTACTTTCTTTCGTTAAATGTAAATGGGGTGGGTGGGGTGGGTGGGTGGTGGAGCACCTGGTTGAGCACACGTTTATTTTATTTTATTTTTTTATTTATTTAAAAAAGGAAACATTAACAAACCATAGGATAAGAGGGGTACAACTCCACACAATTTCCACCACCAGAACTCCGTATCCCATCCCCTCCCCTGATAGCTTTCCTATTCTTTATCCCTCTGGGAGTATGGACCCAGGGTCATTGTGGGATGCAGAAGGTGGAAGGTCTGGCTTCTGTAATTGCTTCCCCGCTGAACATGGGTGTTGACAGGTCGATCCATACTCCCAGCCTGTCTCTCTCTTTCCCTAGTGGGGAAAGGCTCTGGGGAAGGGGAGCTCCAGGACACATTGGTGGGGTTGTCTGTCCTGGGAATTCTGTTCGGCATCATACTGGCATCTGGAACCTGATCACTGAAAAGAGAGTTAACATACAAAGCCAAACAAATTGTTGAATGATCACGGACCTAAAGGCTGGAATAGGAGTGCACATGTTATAATGTTCAAGGACCCGGGTTCAAGCCCCCGGTCCCCGTCTGCAGTGGGGAAAGCTTAGCAAGTGGTGAAGCAGGGCTGCAGGTGTCTCTCTGCCTCTCCCTCTCTCCCACCCCCTTCCTTCTTGATTTCTGACTGTCTCTATCCAATAAATAATTTTTTTTTAAAAAAAGGTCTTTAAATATAAGCGGTTTTTGCATATTTGTTTTTATATTTTTAATCCCCCCCCAATCTTACTGCAGGGTATTTTTCCCTGAGAAGCCTTGATCCATGCTTATATGAACTCAGAAGCTTCTGCTTTCTGCCCCTGCAGTACCCCGTTCCCGTCCGTCTATCCAAACGGGCTCCTGTTACGTCCATTATTGTGTAGTTGGCCTTTCCATGTTGCAACTGCAAAGTGACTGGTGAGTCTTTCCTATTACTTCTGGTTGGAAGAAATTGGGTTTTGTTGTTGTTTGGTTTTTTTGCCTCCAGGGTTATCTCTGGGGCTCTGTGCTGACACTGCAAATCCACTGCTCCTAGTGCCCCCCCCCATTTTTATTATTGGACAGGCCAGAGAGAAATTGAGAGAGGAGGGGGAGATAGAGAGGAAGAGAAACCGAGAGACCTGCAGACCTGCTTCACGAATTGTCAAGTGTCCTCCCTGTGCTGTGTACTATGTGCACTTACCCGGGTGTGCCACCACCCAGCAGCCTGGAAGAAGCTCTTTCTCTTCCTCCTCCTCCTCCTCCTCCTCCTCTCCTTCCTCCTTCTCCTCTTCCTTCTTTTCCTTCTCCTCCTTTTTCTTCTCTTTCTCCTTCTCCTCTCCCTCCCCCCTCCTCCTCTTCCTTCTCCTCCTTCCTTTTTTTTTTTTTTGTTCCCTTTAGGATTAGTTTCTAGCATAGTTCAGCACATGATATATATAGACACCGGAATTGCTTTTTCAAACTGAGCTCCAGTGTACATTGAAGGCATAACAGTTGCTTTCTTCTTTCTTGTCTTTGAATTCCGCCATCAACAAGGGCACCATAAATTCTGACTATGTTTATTTCCCCAGTTTGAAGAAAGGCACCCCACTGCCACTCTTCAAAGCCTCCCAGTAATCACATGGTCACCCAGCAATCCAACAGAGCCAGGTGAAAGATTGTTCCTTTTCATTGAGCAAAGCAAAGGAGACGAGTAACAGTTGGGGTGTGAACTGTATTCCAAACAGTGAACCTCACTTCCCTGCCATCAGTCAAGTGGAAAGCCCTCAACCATGCCTTCACAGGCTCACCTGTCGTTGCACGTCAAAAGCCTGAATACCTCCTTCCCCAGAAGGACTTGATTTCTTCCAAAAGTCACTTTTACAAGGAGCTTTAAAACAAAAACCCAACAAACAAACAAACAAACAAAAACCAAGTTGGATTAGTTGGTGGCTACATTACAAAGAGCTTGGGATGCAGTCTCAAGTCTGCTCTGCCACTTCCTGGCACTTCTTCTAGCGTTTGCCCTTCTTCCGTAGCCAGTCAACAGTGTCAGGTTGAGCCTGATGTCAAGTTTCGAGACCTCCTTTGAATCTGGAGAGGTGGCAGTCGTTGATTAGTAAGAGCTATTTTATCCTCTCTCCTACGAAATGGGCATAAAGCCCAGGATTAACGTGGAGATTCAGCGGGGCATCGCGGCTAGCGGCAGGCTTAGCGGCTTTTACTGTCCTTACTCTGATCACGAGCAGAATGACAAAGCAGGTTGTGGGGGAGGTGAGGGATGTCTTGGTTCCGGCCAGATTTGAATCAGGATCCGAAGATTGTAGGCCTCGGAACCACCCGGAGAGTTTAGAAAGATTCTTGGCCCAGCAGGTCTAGTATACAGCATGAAATAGTTTTTTTTTTTTTTTTTAAAGTTTCTAGGTGTTGATATATAGCGGAGTTCGAGGATTGTTAGGTTAATTGACTGTCTCCTACCCAGTAATTCTGCACAGACTTCCTAGTCACTTTCCACCTAACGTGATAGCATTGTAATACTGATTTTAGGGTGAGAAACATATTTTTCTTAATTTACTAAAATCAAAAGCCTGCAACGTGTTAAAATGGACTAAATTCCATGAACTTTTCTGATGTTAAGACTGGCCATATGTACATGGTTAATTTCTAGGATCTGTGCGCATATTTAGATGATTTGAAATAGTTTTACAAAGACATACGTGAAACTAAGAACAACGAAGTCCTTTTATGATTGATTTTCATTGCCAGCACATGAACCCAGATACTTTTGCACTTAAAATTAAGAAGTTCTGTCCTTATATTTGAAATTGTTTTCAACTTCTCTAACTACTGTTGGAAAAATGAAGGCATTTAGACGGGTCTGCATCATAGCTATCTGGCCTTTCTGGGTCATCCCTTGAATTACAGCTTCATTCAGATAGTGACACTGAAGCTTGAACTCGTGCTGTATGCATGGTCAGGTATGGCGACCCTGCTTGGTTAGGTATCTCTCTGGCCCTGCCGGGATAGCCTGAGGGTGCTTCTTCCCGAGCTAGTGCTCTCTGGGTTGGAGAGAACTCAACTGGAGCTGATCTAGGCTGCTGCGTTGGAGAGGGATCAGGAGCTCCTGCCACACTAACTTCGCAGGAGATACACTCTGGAACTCTGGGAGCTGGAAAGCAATTTCGAAGTGTCTTTAATCAGAAGAGCAGCTGTTTTTATACTCTCCAAGTAGGGTGGAAACAGAATGTGACATGAGAGGGTGGAGCAAAAAGTGACTGGTGGAAGATCAGGGTGTGACAAGGAGAGGGGGGCAGAGCAGGTGAGAATTCTACCACTAAACCACCAATGCCCTGGAGGGAAGGTGGTGCTTTATATAAATGTAAAAGTGATTTATGTAAATAGACCGCAGCTTTGAATGGGATGAAATTAATCTCATACAGACATACTGGTGTTTAAGCCAGGGGGAGCTGGCATACTATCCAACATGGCCCCACTTAAATGACTTGATACAAAGCTTCTTGAGTTAGGAGTCAGCATATCCTTGCAGAGTCTGCCCTGACATTCCTTTTTGCAAACCTGAATTAATTAAAGAATGTGCATGTTAATAAGATGAGTTGTTTTTTTTTTTAAAAAAAGATTTTTCTTTTCCTTTTTTTTTTTTTTTGTTAATTTTTTTACTATCTTTATTTATTGGATAGAGTCAGCCAGAAATCAAGAGGGAAGGGGGGGGATAGAGAGGAAGAGAGACAGAGAGACACCTGCAGCACTGCTTCACTACTTGTGAAACTTTCCCCCTGCAGGTGGGGACCCAAGTCTTCACACATTGTAACATGTGTACTCCACCAGGTGCATCACCACCCGGCCCCAAGATGAGGTATTTGTAAAAGAGGGGTTCTAATACTGGCCATCTCTACCCTACAAGATATTGTTTGGGGTTATATAAGGAGGACGTAAATGTGATAGGTACATAAATTCACGATGAACTCACAAAGTGCCTGTATCTTCTGTTCACCTGGGAGAGTCCTGATACCCCTGCTGGAGCCTCTGACTCGCAGGTGTCTTGAATTTGGCTGATGGATTACTTAGTCACCTTGGGTTCCTAATACCCATCAATTGGTAACTCCCCCCCTTCTATTTTCTGAGGTAGGATAGAGAGAATTTGAGAGGAGGAGAGAGGAAGACCTGCTTTCCCCTTTCCTGGGAAGTGGGAGCTCTAAATAACCCAGATCCTAGCACACGATAATGTGTGTGCTCAGATGGGCCACTCTCAAATGCCAGGCCCCAATTGTTTACTTTCCTTTTTAATATTTATTTACTTGTTCCCTTTTGTTGCCCTTGTTGTTTTCTTGTTGTAGTTATTATTGTTATTGTTGTTGTTGGATAGAACAGAGAGAAATGGAGAGAGGCGGGGAAGACAGAGAGGGGGAGAGAAAGAGAGACACCTGCAGACCTGCTTCACCGCCTCTGAAGCGATTCCCCTGAAGGTGGGGAGCCGGGGGCTGGAACCAGGATCCTTATGTGGGTCCTTGCGCTTTGCGCCATGTGCACTTAACTTGCTGGCTATGGCTCGACTCCCCCCAATTGCTTACTTTTGATGTGTTGATGTAGGAATATTTTCCGGCCTCCCTACATTAACCTCACGGCCTTCACCACGTTATCTTTTTGCAGTTTCTTACAGGCTTTATGTCTGTCTCCTCTTTCTTCGCTACACTGACCATGGATAAGAATTGTTCCTTTGTTTCCTTGCTTCTGAGTAATTTTCTACATTTGTCATGGTTTTAGCATTTCAGACACTTTAATTCCCCATTTCGACTAATGTGTCCTAAGGAAGTGTATTAAAAGGGAGAGAAGATGGCAGTGGAGTTGTGGGAGAGAAATGACCTTGTGGAAAAATACTAAAAAACAAAAAGAAAGCAGTTTTTTTTTTTTTGGCTGGTGTTCTGACTTAATTTGCAGTATAAATGCCTCATGTTGATGTCCTCAAGTGTAGCATGAATCTCCAACTGAGAGAACTACAGAAGCTTTAGGAGATCAAATTGCAAATGCTCCCTCTTCCTCTGGAGAAACTTATTCTAAACTAAGGCCAGAAAAAAAGCAGCATTCCTCAGAGAAATGGTGCATTTACTTTGTCCTTCTGAGCACTGGTCATAATGTATGTTTACCTTCCTCCCTCCCTTCTTTTTTGTTTAAAACCTATTTATTTAAGATTTCCTTGTTTATATGGTCTGGGAGATGGCACAGTGGATAAAGCATTAGACTGTCAAACAGTAGGTCCTGAGTTCAGTCCCGGACAGCACATGTACCAGAGTGATGTCTGGTTCCTTCTTTCTCTCCTTCTATCTTTCTCATCAATAAGTAAAATCTTAAAAAAAAAAAAAAAAGACTTTAAAAGTTTACTTATTTATTTTTTTATTAGTGATTTAATACTGACTTACAAAATTATGAGACTACGGGGTGTAATTCCACACTGCAGCACCACCAGAGTCCTGTGCCCCCATTCTGTCTGTTGCAGACTGCAGCAGGTCTCCCAGAGGTCATAGATATGGGTTGATTATTATTTCTGTAATGATCTATCTATATTTATATAGGTTTGCTCATTTTTTTCTATGCGCCTTTTCTTTTTGACCTTCGGAAGCTCAGAGCCAGATTTGTGGCTTCTCTGTTTAGAAAGTTATAGCTTACAATGTCTTTTCTTCTTTCGACTTTCTGTTCTATGCTGTAACCTCCTGGTGTTCTGGCTGACCCACCAGCACACCTGGAGTCCTTTTTTATTTTATTTATTTCCAGAGCACTGCTTAGTTTTGGCTTATGGTGGTTCAGGGTTTGAACCTGGGACTTTAGTAGCTTCAAGCATGAAAGTCTTTTGCAGAATTATGCTATCTCCCCCTCCCTTTCATTTTATTATATATATATATTTTCTTCCCATTTAACTTCAGGTAGAGACTGGAAAAGACTCTGGCTTCTTTCAGTGTTTGGGCTCCTATGTGATGCTGGGAGTATGTGAGCTCTTCCAGGGAAACTGTTTCCCAGGATTATAGGGAGTTTGTCACCTGTCCCTTCTATTCCTTTGTTGATATGTTTTGTTTTTGTCTCTTCCACCCTCCCCATTCCTCCTCAGCTTCATCACTCCTGGCTGACTTTTACAGACAGAGAAGGAGAAAGAGCTATGGGAAGAAAAAACAAACAAAAAAACCAAAGCACTGAAATCTACTTCAGTAACTGGAGGCTGGGCATGAACCTGGGTTGTGGACATGTCAAAGAAGCACCCTAGACAAGGAAGCTACTTTGTTGGCCGTAATAGAGGTTTTATGTTTAAAGATCTGATATACAGATCTGAGATTGCAGTTGCATTAAAGCTTTAGCCTGCGGAGTGCTGGTTTGACTTCAAAATGACAAGACGATTTAGAGAGTAAAGAGCAGTTCCAAAGGGCCCCAAAGGCTGTAGATGCCTGTCGTCTCCTGTGACTCTTCTTTTTCTTACCACTTTCATTCTGCACTCACGGTACAGTGCTACCCGTGTCTCCGCTTCCAAAATGGAAAACTCTGATCTAGGCTAGTGGGATTAGCGGCATAAGGGTCATCATTATATTTCAACTAGTGATTATCATTTCAGAGCGAGCTTCCTAACCCTTCTGTAGTCCTTCTGACCTGTTAGTAAAGAGAGCTCCATGCAGTTTGCTACAGTGTTTTATAACTTTGCCTTACAATGGAGTAAAGTTAGAGGAATCTTGGCCTATTAGGGCTAAGAGTGACAGGACAGCTGTTGGAAGCTCTTGTATTAGAGGGCTCCGTAGTTAGAGACACATTGTGGAGGATACAGTAGCAGCTCTGTGCCTTGAGAAAGGCACAGAGAGGTTTATTGTGCTAGAAAATTGTTGTAGGTGGGGCCAGACAGCTGCACACCTGGTTAAGCGCACACATGGCAGTGCGCAAGGACCCAGGTTCAAGCCCCTGGTCCCCACCTGCAGGGGGAAAGCTTCACAAGTGGTGAGGCAGGGCTACGGGTGTCTGTACCTCTCCCTCTCTATCTCCCCCTCCCTTCTCAATTTCTCTCTGTCTCTATTCAATAATAAATAATTTTTTTTTTTTAAAAAAGAAAATTGTTGTATTTAATCACACAAACAAATCCAAGAGGAGGGACGTTATCTTTCCTCTGGAAATCTGTTGGGATAGGATTGGGTGACTCCGTGTGTGAGAATTTGCTGGCTAGCGGAGAGTTGAAACATAGAGGTTATGTAACTGAGGGGAGGGTGCTGGGATGGGCAAGGTACTTTCAGTGTGGATATTTTGTTTTATCAGTCCAAGAAAATATGTATTATAAGGGTTGTAAGCTCTTATTAACAGAATTCCTCTACTGAACCAGGCGACAATGTCTGAGACACAGAGAAATACCTGCATCAGTGTGCGTGCATGTATTGTACCTATGAACTGGATATAGTTGGCATTATCTTTTCTGTGATGAGACGTCTGCCTGAGTTCCTAAATCTTAATAAGCCATTTGAATCTGTTACCATCACACACACCAGCTTCCCGCCCCCATCTTCCCTTCACTGGAAACAAGCAGGGTTTCCTGAAAAGTGGAAGCTCTTCTGGGAAGACGCTATGGGCAGCTGCCAGCATGTCATCTAGCTTCTTCAGTCACATGGCGAAAAGAATAGACTTGCAAAAAGATTGGGGATGAAAACAGGAAAACCAAGTGGGTCAAAGGGAGACAGAGGAAGGCCGAGGCATGGACAGCGGGAAAGACTCATTTGGGAAAATGTATATTAGAAGGAGGATTGTAAACTGTTATCATGAACAGAATTCCTCTATCGAACCAGTTGACTGTAACATCTGTAACTGTCATTTTTTCAATTTTCTCTCTCTCCTTGGATTAATTTGTTTGTGCCCATCAACTGTTTATCAGAAAGGGCCAAGTACTTTGCCCAGGTGTGTGAGTTATTGAGTAATAGGAAAGTGTAACTTTCCCAAGGCATTGCCTTCAAGAACACCTGCTTCAGGTGGCACTGCAGGAATGCTTCATTCTTACCCACCGCTTTAATGAGCATTTTTCAAAGTTGATCTATTCCAGCTGAAATCTTAGGTGTTTTTTGTTTTTTTCTTTGCCTTCAAAGTTATTGCTGGGGCTCGGTGCCTACACTGAATCCACTGCTCCTAGAGGCTAATTTTTTCCCATTTTGTTGCCCTTGTTGTTATTGTTACCATTGCTTTTGTTGTTGTTGGGTAGGACAGACAGAGAAATCAAGAGAGGAGGGGAAGACAGAGAGGTAGAGAGAAAGATAGACACCTGCAGACCTGCTTCACCCTTGTGAAGCGACCCCCCTGCAGATGGGGAGCTGGGGGCTCGAACCGGGATTCTTACTCCAGTCCCTGCGCTATTTAATCTGCTGCACTACCTCCCAGCCCCTGAAACGTTAGCTTTTACACCTTTGTTTGCCTTTCAGTTTTAGGAAATATACTCGGGGTAGGGGACACAGAAAGGGGAAAGAATATATGTGATTGGACAGGTGTATGGATAAATATTGTTTATCCAACAGGTGTGCTAAGGTATCTTTCAAGGATAAGATGCATTTATAGAGGGCTGGGTGGTGGCGCACCTGCCTAAGCGCACGTTACAGTGCGCAAGGACGGGAGTTCAAGCCCTGGTTCCTCATCTGTGGCGGGTAAGAGGGGAGCTTCACAAGTGGTGAAGCAGTGTTGCAAGTGTCTCTCTGTCTCTATTAACCCCATCCCTCTCAATTTCTGACTGTACCTCTCCAGTAAATAAAGATATATTTTTAAAAAATTTATTCATTTATTCCCTTTTGTTGCCCTTGTTTTATTGTTGTAGTTACTAATTACTCTTGTAGTTCTTGATGTCGTCGTTGGATAGGACAGAGAGAAATGGAGAGAGGAGGGGAAGACAGAGGGGGAGAGAAAGACAGACACCTGCAGACCTGCTTCACCACCCGTGAAGCGACTCCCCTGCAGGTGGGGAGCCAGGGGCTCGAACCAGGATCCTTACGCCGGTCCTTACGCTTTGCACAATGTGCGCTTAACCCACTGTGCCACCGCCCGACTCCCTGGCTATAGCATTTTTAAAAAGATGTACTTATTTTCATGAGAGAAACCAGACCCTAGCTCGGCTCTGGCAAGTGGGGTTGTCGGGTTTGAGCTGGGAGCCTCAGGTGGTGAGTTACCTCCTCAGCCCGTCCTGGCCTTAACATTTTCTGATTCAGATTCATTAACAAAACCACCATTTTAAAAGGCCCAGGTGTTTGTATATTAAAGAATCTGTATTTTTTTAAAAATATGTATTAGTTTATTCCCTTTTATTGCCCTTATTGTTTTTATTGTTGTTGTTATTGATGTTGGACAGGACAGAGAGAAGTGGAGAGAGGAGGGGAAGACAGAGAGGGGGAGAGAAAGACAGACACCTGCAGACCTGCTTCACCGCTTGTGAAGTGACTCCCCTGCAGGTGGGGAGCCGGGGGCTCAGAGAATCTGTATTTTTTAAAATGAGGCATTTAAATTATATATATATAAAGAGAAAACGGGGCTCAGGCGGTAGCACAGCGGGTTAAGTGCACATGGTGTGAAGCACAAGGACTGGCGCAAGGATCCCGGCTCCCCACCTGCGCCAGGGGGAGGGAGGGGAGTCGATTCACAGGCAGTGAAGCAGGTCTGCAGGTGTTTGTCTTTCTCTCCCCCTCTCTGTCTTCCCCTCCTCTCTCCATTTCTCTCTGTCATATCCAACAACAATGACATCAATAATAACAATAACGACCACAATAATGATAAAACAACAAGGGTAAGAAAAGGGAAAAAATGACCTCCAAGAGCAGTGGATTCATGGTGCAGGCACTGAGCCTCAGCAATAACCCTGAAGGCAAAAAAAGAAAGAAAGAAAGAAAGAAAGGAAGGAAGGAAGGAAGGAAGGAAGGAAGGAAGGAAGGAGGGAGGGAGAAGACAACAAGAGCACCACTCTGGAACATGCAGTATTGGGAATCGAACCACAAGCTCCAGGCATGCAGCCCTCTTCCCCTCCCCCCCTTTCAATTTAAAGATAGTAATAGGGAGAGAGGGGAGAGAGTGAAAGAGACTACAAGCTTCCTTGAGTGAGGTGGGACCAGTCTTGACCTTGTGTCGTGTGCCCGGCAAAGCAGCTGTTAGGCCAGCCCTGAATCTGTCTGTCTGGTTCTTCATTGTGACCACAGCACCCGCTACACTGTCTAGCACATAGCAGCATCTCAGTGTCATTGAGTGTGTGTGTGTGTGTGTGTGTGTGTGTGTGTAAGTGAGTGTGTAAGTGAGTGTGTGTGTGTGTGTGTGTAAGTGTGTGAGAATATGTAAGTGTGTGTGAATGTATGTGAGTGTGTGTAAGAGTGTGTGAGTATATGTGAGTGTGTGTGTGAGTGAGTGTATGTGAGTGTGTGTGTGAGTGTATGTGAGTGTGTGTATGTAAGAGTGTGTGAGTATATGTGAGTGTGTGTGTGTGTGTGTGTGAGTGAGTGTGTGTGTGTGAGTATATGTAAGTGAGTGTGAGTGTGTGTGAGAGTATATGTGAGTGTGTGAGAGTGTGTGTGTGTAAGTGTGTGTGAGTGTGTGTGCAGTTTGGAAGCACTAGGGTGAAATCTCATTATTTTTTGGATTGATTGTGAAGGAACCATGTGAAGTGACATAAGTCACCAGGAGGAGGACAAGTACCAGATGACCTCACTCATAGGTGGGATTTAAACAGTAAAGAAAAAAAAAAATTCCGTGGTCAGGCGGTGGTGCACCTGGTTAAGTGCACACATTACAGCGCACAAGGAACTGGGTTCAAGCCCCTGCAGGGGGGAAAAGCTTCATAAGTGGTGAAGCAGGGGTACAGGTGTCTCTTTGTCTTTTTCCCTCTATCTCCTGCTCCCCTCTCAATTTCTCTGTCTCTATCCAATAATAAATAAATAAAATTTAAAAAATGGAAAAATTAAAAAAAAAACCTTTTTAAAACTTAGGCTAGTTGTAGCCTATCCCATTGAAGAGCCAGAGCCCTGTAGTTGAGGAAATTGTTAAGTTGTGGGTATGACGTGTAGACACCTCTCACGGGGAGATAAGAAACTGTGTATTTGTGACAACAGCTGTCTTGTGAATTATTTTCCCTGGATAAAGGAATTAAAAAAAAAAATATCTGAGGTTAGGTAGCTAAGAAACTGTCTCACTCAACATACTTCTGGGTGAAAAGTCAGAATTTGGACCCAGGTGTGCTACTTGACACTGTATACATGAAACTTCTAGGGAGCCTATCCTACTCTGTCCACTTAGCTCGTTCATACAAATTCACCTGAAAACGGTTTCAGAGGCAGGCTGGGCTGGGGGTAGGGATGGACCTGCCAACACCCATGTCCAGGGGAGAAGCAGTTAATCTCCTCTTCCAGACTTGCCATCTTTTTTCTGCACCCCCAAAAGAATTTGGTCAGTGCTTCCAGACAGATAAAAAACAGGGAAGTTCTGGGAGTCGGGTGGTGGCACCTGGTGTTCAAAGTCCTCAGATCACAGGTGGCTTCGCCAGCCCTTGTGGCATCCAAGAGAGCCACTGTTGTGTGTGTGTGTGTGTGTGTGTGTGTGTGTGTGTGGTGGCCCACCACCCTCCCACCTTTGTCCCCTCTTACCCCTACTCATGTTGTATGCACATGTCTGTCCAGCATAGTCAGCACCACCTTAAATAGGCTAATTTTTGAGCATTTGTGTGGTGGCTCACCTCGGGCTTCACTACTCCAGGCTGCCTTGTTCAGAGACAGACGGGCAGGGCTGGAGAAAAAAACATCCATAGCCCTGAAACTTCCTCCAGTGGGGTGGTGGCCTGGCCAACTCCTGGGTCTTGCACATGACAAAGCAAGCACACTGTCCAAATAAACTATCTTGCTACTTGGTATTTTATTTTTATTTTTATTTTATTTTATTTTATTTTATTTTTACCAGAGCACTGCTCAACTCTGGCTTATGGTGGTGTGAAGGATTGAACCTGGGACTTTGGAGCCTCAGGCAGGAGAGTCTCTTTGCATAACCATTATGCTATCTACCCTCCCCCCCCCACACCCACCCACCTCGTAACTTTTTTTGTTGGTATATTGTGGACTTTTTGAACTCAAACAGATGAAGACTTAACAAGTCCAGATTGACATGTAGAACTAAATTGTCCTCAAAGAAGCCTTTGCCATTAAAAAAAAAAAAAAAAAACCAAAAAAAAACCAAAACAAAGAACAGAAGCTGACTACTGATTATCTCAAAAACTTCTGAAGGGAAATTTGTTTTTCAGTAATATATCCCTCAATGGTTGAGAGTATATTTTTTATCTTTATGAATATAAATCACGTATAATTTGAAAGATAATTTTCTTATTTCTACCTAATAACTCAGGCGTGCGTACATGTTTAAAAATGACATGATCTTTATAGATTAGGTAGGAAATGGCATCTATTATATTTATTTATTTAACCAGAGCACTGATTACCTCTGGCTGATGGTGGCACGAGGAACTAAAGTCTTTCTTCCCCCCTTTTCTTGCCCTTGCTGTTTGTCATTGCTGTTATTATTGTTGTCGCTACTGCTGTCGTTGTTGTTGGATGGGACAGAGAGAAATGGAGAGAGGAGGGGAAGACAGAGAGGAGGAGAGAAAGACAGACACCTGCAGACCTGCTTCACCGCCTGTGAAGCGACTCCCCTGCTGGTGGGGAGCCGGGGGCTCGAACCGGGATCCTTACGCCGGTCCTTGCATTTTGCGCCACGTGCACTTAACCCGCTGCGCTACCGCCCGACTCCCTGAAGTCATCTTTAATGGTTAAGGAAATTCTGTCTTTCCATCATGCTCACTGACTGTTGTTTTTACCTTAGTTGTTTCTGTCTCCTTTGCCTCCCAATGATTTGAGTTTGGGTCCCCGTTACGAAATATAAGTAACTTTTTACAAATCATCTGGTATCTCTAGGCTTTAGAAAGATCACACGTAGAATATCAGAATCACACTTTAAATGCTGTGAGTACTAATGGAGATCAGGTTCCTGAAAGAGCTTTTGCAAGCTATAAAATGATGTAATTTATTGATTTTTGGTCAGTTAATGCTTATGGAGCCATTATGCTGATAGGCTTTTCTGATTCATTTGGAGAACAGCTAAAAGGGCAAAGACCCACACTAATATTTATTTTGGTGCAATATGGGATCCGAGAGCTCTGGCCTCAGTGGACCCAGTGTGTGCTGTGTATCTGCTAGTCGACTGTGCAGACAGCCGTGACGCATTGTACAAACAGTTCTCTTAGTCAACACCAGTAATATTCAGGGGACACCTGGCTGGAGACACATCAGAGGATTCTGTGAGTTGATAAAACATTCTTGCGGTTTAACTGGGAACGTGTTTATGCAAACTTGACCAGTTGAAGCTACTCCCCCACCCCCACCCCACACCTTTAAATTTTACCCATCTCAGTTCTGTGAAATGAAGTTGGTTAAAACCATTAGGCTGTGATCTGGGAGATGGTGCATTGATGGGACTTTGGACTCTCAAGCATGAGGTCCCAAGTTCGATTCCCTGCAGTGCATGTGCCAGAGTGATGTCTGGTTCTTTCTCTTTCCTCCTGTCTTTCTCATAAATAAGTAAGATCTTTAAAAAAAAAATGTTAAAAAAAAAGCCATTAGGCTAAGGCCCAGGAAGATCTGATATGCTTCTCTGAATTCCATCTAACTCTATTTTTGAACATCCATCTATATTTAGATCCCCAGGAACACGGCTACCTTATGCCCATCAGTCTAGAACACCGGATTCTGGATAATAGGGAAACAACACTGTGAACGATTCTCCTGAGGAATAAGATGGCCTTCAGGCTGCCTATTTGTGACTCCGAGTTCCCATGTTACAAATAGAATTCCGAGTGACTCCCAAGGGCAGCTCCACAGACCCCTCTCTCAGACAGCACCTGTAGAGTAGAGGAGGATGAGTCACCAGGAGCAGAATGGCATCTCCCCAGTGGTGTTGGGAAATGTCCCTGCCAGACCCTGCAGCCAAGAGGAATAGCAGAGCATTCCAGAGCTGAGGGAAAGTTTCCTTCTGATTCATCTGCAGTATGATTCTGCAGAAGAAAGTCTAGCGGCTCATTTTTTAAAAAAAGATTTTATTTATTTATGAGAAAGATAAGAGGAGAGAGAAAGAACCAGACATCACTCTGGCACATGTGCTGCTGGGATTCGAACTCAGGACCTCACGCTTGAGAGTCCAAGGCTTTATCACTGCGCCACCTCCTGGACCACTAGCATCTCATTTTAAAGCAAGAAATTCCTCTCTCTCTCTCTCTCTCTCTCTCTCTCTCTGTCCCTCCCTCCCTCCCTCCCTCCCTCCCTCCCCGTGTGTGTGTGTGTGTGTGTGTGTGTGTGTGTGTGTGTGTGTGTGTGTGTGTGTATCTACAAGTCGGAACAAGATTGTGGATGTTCTCAGACAAATTTCCAAACTGGCTCCTACCTGCAGCCGTATTTGAGGCAATCTGCTCAGCTCATTTTTTTTTTTTTATTCTTCAGGACCATTTACAGTGGGGAGAAGGTTTAAAATCTCTGTTTGTATTGCCTGCCCAGCAAGGACTAGTTGATTCATTTAAAATATTTTCATAGTCAGCTTTTTCTTTAATGCTGTGAAAAGATAGTTTGTTTTTACAGTGCTGCATTGTCTATAAACTTCAGAGCTGCCAAGTTCTGGTTTGTTTATGGCAGTGTTGGACATTGGACCTGGTATATTGGTGCCTCTTTTTGCATAATTAGACTATCTGCCCAGCCTCTGTAAAATATTTTTAAAAGGAGACTTATTATTTTTCCATAACTGAATTTCTAGTGTCCCGTGCCTTTCTCATCATGACCTGGTGCTGAAGAATCCTTAATTCTCACATAGCCACACTTTCACAATCAGCTTTTTTTGTTGTTGTTGTGGTGGTTTATTTCTGAGGAAGTCTTATCAAGTGGGCATTTAGATGTCCTTGGGGGATGTCTTTTCAAAGGAAAGTCCAGATTCCTCAGTAGGACATTTACTCTAAACTAGTTCCAACTTTACTCATATGTTTCTGGTACAAACCTTATTCAATTCCCAAAGGGGTTTCCTTCCTGTCTCTCTCTCTCTCTCTCTCTCTCTTTCTCTGTCTCTCTCTCTCTTTGTTATCCACGTTTCTATTGTTTGGAATGTGCCCGCCAGTCAGCTTCTGTTCTCATCCCGTTTGTATCTTGCTTAATTCTCAAGTACAAAGTAATCAAAGGAAGATAAAAGGTGACTTCAGTTCAGCTATTAAGTGATAGGATCAGGGTTCTGGTTCAGTTCTTCTTGACCTGAACAGTTAACCACCACACTGGTTTTCCCTGAAAATAATCTGGACTGGACACCAGCCCCACCTCACACCTTCTCTGAACATGATCTTTGCTTATGGGGTTATGTTTTATGTTTGACAGTCAGGTCTGATTACCAAGTCACAGTCTTGACTTGGCAGTACAGTGTGTGTGTGTCTGTCTGTCTTTCCTAGACCTCACTGTGACTTATGCATAATTTTACTGCTTGTAAGTAGTTAAAGCAAATCCAGATAAGTAGATCTCAGTGTTTGATGTTCAGCTAGAGAAGGTATACATATTAAATATAAACCGTGAGTATCAAGAAAATGTAATTGGTAATCTTGTTAAGCCCTTGAAGCCAGCCAGCACTTTTCAGACTGACTTGTCAGCATACTGTGAAATCTGTGCGGGTCTTGTTTAAGTTATTTAAAAATGTTCTGTTTAACAATAAAGAGAAAGTGTATGGGGTAGAAGATACTGGAGTGAGTTACATGTAGTACGGCCGTCTTTCCACGAAACTTATTTTTGTTACACACACACACACACACACACACACACACTAGAAAATACATGTCTTATTGTGGATCATGGCTGAAAAGATGTGAAGAGCTGTTTGTTGCAGACACTCCCAAGATGTGAGACGCTGGCATAGTCCTTTCTGGATTCTTGCTGACGCGGGCGACAGCTGGCACAAGTGGAGAAAGAGAGGGGCAGGGCACTCGGTGCCCTGGATGAAGTCTTGGCCCAGCGATCACGTCTCCTGCTTTAGGGCAGAGCATCCCCCCTCCCCCCCTTCCTGCACAGCTAGGGCTCACTGAGGGACGTGGCCTGCAGTGGAAGGTTGAAAACTTGGCTGCCAGGCTGTTGGAAAGCTGCACTGATCCTAGGTTCTTGGTTAGGGGGAGATGAGGGGACTATGTATGAGGCCTCTCCTTTTCCTCTCCCCTCCTCTCCCCTCCTCTCCTCTCCCCCCTCCTCTCCTCCCCTCCCCTCCCCTCCCCTCCCCTCCATTCCTCTCCCCTCCATTCCCCTCTCCTTTCCTTTCCTGTCTTTTTTTCCCCTTTGAGATAAAAAAAAAAAACCCATTAACGAGAGAGAGAGAAGAAAGACCAGATCAAGACTGTGACCTATGTGTTGCCAGGGTTCCAACTCGGGATCTGACACACACAGGCTCTGTGTTCTGCTGCTGTCCTTCTACTGGACCATGAGAATTCCTCCTGCTTCTGTATTCTCTCTTTTTTCTTTAATTTAATTTTGTTTTGTTTTGTTTTATTTTTATTTTAAAAAGGAGACATTAACAAAACCATAGGATAAGAGGGGTACAGCTCCACACAATTCCCACCACCAGATAGATCTCTGTATCCCATCTCCTCCCCTGATAGCTTTCCTATTCTTTAATCCTCTGGGAGTATGGACCCAGGGTCGTTGTGGGGTGCAGAGGGTGGAAGGTCTGGCTTCTGTAATTGCTTCCCCACTGAACATGGGCGTTGACAGGTCGATCCATACTCTCAGCCTGTCTCTCTCTTTCCCTAGTGGGGAAGCGGAGCTCCAGGACACATTGGTGGAGGTCATCTGTCCAGTCTGGTAGGTATCATGCTGGCATCTGGAACCTGGTGGCTGAAAAGAGAGTTAACATACAAAGCCAAACAAATTGTTGAACCATTATGGACCTGAAGGCTGGAATAGTGCAGGTGAAGTGTTGGGGGGTTACTCACTGGAGACTATTGTGTACTTTTGCTTTCAGGAATATATTTTGCCCTAGTTTATGGATACGTGTGAACATATGCTGTATCTCATGGGACCTGGTCTATATCTAGGTTTTGGGACTTTGTAATTAAGTGAACCGCCTGGAATGGAATTAGAGAATACTATGAAAGGAAAGGTCTCACCCGAGTAATGAAGCTGAAGGGTTGTCATTCCACACCTGAAGTCACTGAACACAGTCTGAAGTACATAGGCTGAGTCTTTGATATGTTGACTCTCTCAAAAGCCTAGACCAGGAAGAACAGAAGCAACTGGTGGCACAGCTATATAAAAATAATGTCAAAGGACATAAATTATGGTGATGTTAGGTATTATACAACAAATCCTAACAAAGGGATTTTTCAAAGTTAACCCAATTACCAAATAATATGATTATAACAATAACTATCTATTGTCTTCTTGAACCCTAAGTCAGCAGGAACCTCACATTTCCACTATAGAGCCTATATTTCCCCCAGTCCTGGAACCTTAGGGTGGGGCCCACTTTCCTGCATGCTTCTCTCAATGCATATCAAATAATACTGCACCCGCCGATCCCAACCTAATCAACGCAACGAGTGCCACCTCAGCATGCTTTACTTCTTGTATTCTTACCTTATTTTGAAACAGTGATTATTTCCCTTTTCTTTTCTTTTCTTTTCTTCCTCCCTTTCCCTTCTTTCCTTCCCCCTTCCTTCCTTGTTTCCTTTCTTTTAAAGATTGATTTATTTATTTTTACCAGAGCACTGCTCAGCTCTGGCTTATGGTGGTGTTGCAGATTGAACTTGGGACCTTTGGTAACTAAGGCATGAGAATCTCTTTGCATAACTGTTATGTTATCTCTCCACCCCCCTTCCTCCCCGCCTCCTTCCTTCCTTCCTTCCTTCCTTCCTTCCTTCCTTCCTTCCTTCCTTCCTTCCATCTTTATTTCTTGAAAAGAAACAACCAGACATCGAGAGGGAAGGGGTTGACAGACAGGGAGAGAGACATCTGCAACGCTGCTTTACCACTCAAAACTTTTCCCCTAAAGGTGGGGACGGGGGCTTGGAACCCTGGTCCTTGCACACTGTAAGATGAGTGCTCAACCAGGTGCACCACCACCCAGCCCCCAGTCTGATGGTGGGCTTGCTCCTGCCTCCTCCAGGAAGAAGAAGGGGTCTCGTCAACATTACCCTCTGGGCCCTGCCTGGTAGATCACCTCCTGATCTGCTTATTCCCTCTTGCACATCCAAGTCTCACGGTCCCTGTGCGGAGCTGCAACACCTCTCCTTTCCCGTCTGTCCTCTGCTTCCCTCTCCTGATCCCTGCACAGCCTTTCTCCGGGCTTCTTACCATCTTTTACCATCTGTCTCTCAGTATCCCTCCCACTCTTGCCTTCTTGAGGTTTTTCACGTATGTGTGTTTATCTTGCCAACTGTGAATAGATGGCAAGGGCTTTCCGGACTCAGATTTTAAATCGTGAGCACCTATCTCTTCCGACTCATCCACAGCCTGGCGCCGTGATCCAAAACAGTGTGGCAAACGGGAAAGGGAAGCGGGGCTGGAACCCTGGCTGCGCCTTGGGCCTCGCCTTGACGCCTTGCCGTGGGAACGTCTCCAGCTGAACCTTCTCATCTCTCAGAGGGGCCGTGAGACTCAAATGTGGTTCGAGTGTGAAAGTTCTTTTTTAGCTACCAAACACAGTATAAACGCAAAGGTTTTTTTGCTGTGATGGTATACAAGCTTAGCACATATTTTAGGAATGAATGATTGAAATGCGGACAATGTGAACAGAGGCAGTTTTTTCTCATGTCTCCCCCCACTCCCCCCCTGCTCCCCACCCCATGTTTTTCGTCGTATATTCCGTGTTCTTTAAATACCATTGTAGACGTATTCGTGATAAGAGAAGAAGGAAAGAAAGACAGCAGAGAATCTTTATGTAATTTGGCTGGTAGGAAACACTGGCTTTAATTAAGCAAAGTACTATATATTTTAACCAGAGATCATCTCTCAGGGAAAGCAAACTGATGGGGAGCTGTGCAGAAAGCCCCCGGACTTATCGAATTGGCATTGATTGTTGGATCCTCCCTGGAAATTTATTGTAAGTGAAGCAGCACTTACGATTCTGGAACATTCCTGGAAGTGAGTTATTCTGAATGGCAGGAGAGGCATATAGAAAAGCCATAATTCTTGGCTTTCTGACGGGGAGGGGGGCAGGGGCGAGAAAGAAAAGAAGCCGATTCTGTGATTCTGTATTTAGATCACACTTTGCTTTTGGCTTGAATCCATCTGCTGCACGTGGCATCTTGCGATGTTGAAATCCAGTCACAGCGAAGGTGGCGGGAGTACCAGGAACAGACACCCGGGCCACTTCCCAGGCTCTTGGCGTGTGCAGCCAGCCCCTCGGGGATGTGGCTGACAGGGAAGCTGGGATGCTTGATTCTGTGTCAGGTTTCCAAGAGCTGTGTGGGTGGGCCTCTGCCAGGGGCATCAGAGCTGTCTTTCCCACAGCCTCGGAAGTGGTATCAGGGTAGTGTGTTCATCACGGGCTAGAGCTCAAGCAAGACCAGGGTACTTTTAAGTCTTTTTTTTTTTTTTTTTAATTAATGACTAATTAGGTGAATACTAGATTAATTGAGCCAGAGGAATATAGTTGTGTTGGTGGTTGTGGGCATCTCAGAACACTTTTTTCCCCCTCAGGATGTGTTGGGGTCTTTGGAAGCAAAGCATTCCCATGTCTGACTGCTAGCATTCCTACTCGTTGACTTAAAACTATCCCTGCTTTTTTTTTTTTTAACGAGGATTAAGTGCAAGTGCTCAGCTCCACGCACGGGGTGTTGCAAATACATATGTTGTCAGGAGGCGTTGGTGCCCCCTCCTCCTGTCTGGAACTGAATTTCTTCAAGCTTTAAGCAGTTCAAGAAATTACAACCAAATTAAGAATGTTTGGTGTCTGTTAAACTGTTACCCACTTTGTAGCCATTAACTTTTGTAACTCCTAAAGCTTTGCAAGTTAAACACTGTATCCATATGTGCAATTGTGTTGGTGAATGAAATGACCTATACCTATTCACCCACCACTGAGGTTTAGGGATGTGTGTCGCTCCATCTGCGGTGTCATCTTTGTTTTACGAAGTAGAATTTTGATTTGTAACCAGGAGAGCCTATATTTATTTTGTTCTAGACTAAGTCCATCTGCGGTGTCATCTTTGTTTTACGAAGTAGAATTTTGATTTGTAACCAGGAGAGCCTATATTTATTTTGTTCTAGACTAAGTCTAGAACCTATTCCAGTCCTCTGCCAGAAAGTCTCCACGATTATATTGCTTTAGCATCAAACACCTTTCTGAGCAAGTTCCAACCTTTAAAAAAAGGCGTGTGTGTCATTTGATAAAAACCTCCGGAAGATTTTTTTTTTTTTGGTGGGTGGGGGGTGCAGAGGGCTTAGTTTTTTAGTTTGACTAGAATGTCCTCAGCTCTAGCATGTGGTGGCGCTGGGGATTGAAGCTGGAACCTCCCAGATACAAGGCCTGTGGCTACCATTGTATTAGCTCTTAGGCCCTTCGCATGTTTTTTAAATTATGGATTTTCTTAGCTTTTTTTTTTTTTTTTTTTTAAGTTCAGCCATTTGTCAACATTTTATATTTTCTAGTTCAAGGGGAAAAATTCTCTTCCCTTTACATGAAATGACTCAACAAAACATGATATTTTTCATTAAAAGAAATAGATATTTAAAATACTTTATTTTGGCTCTTAATAATTTTAACCAGCACCCAGTCTGTTTTTACTATATAAATCTAACAGTGTACTTGGACCAAGAGCAGTCACATTCTGGTAATCTTATTTGTGAATATTAACACTATCTAAACTTAAATTGTGTGTCCTTCCCTTACATAGATACCTGTATTTCAATAAATAGCCTTGAAATTTTAAGGGTTCTCCAGAGCCTTCATATACATCTCTGGAATTTTGTACCTTGGAAAATGGTTGTGATATTTCATCTACTGCAGCTAGTCTTTGTTGATACTCAAAGGATTGTGTTTTGACACCCCCCCCCCCCATTCAGAAAGTATCAGATATTTTTGTGTCTGGCATAAGAATTTTGTAAATGAAAAAATTTGAGAAAACCTATAACATGCTCCTATTTTTATGCTAAGCAACATATGTCACATTGACCCACAAAAGTAACCATTTAAAAAAACAAACAACAACAAGTTTCTATCCAGTCCTTGAAACTTTATAAATAAGGCAGAAGAGTTCACTATTATTATGAAAAAAAAATTGGGGTTGCTGTTTTAGCCTTCTCTCTCTCTGTCTCTCTCTCTCTGTTTTTGTTTGTTTCTTGGTAGTCATTTGAATTGGAAATAGAACCAAATGAATCATGTTATTTTAAAATGCATATTGTGATATTTCCTGCTAACATCAGTGACTTTCTTTCTGTATCTTTTAGTAAGAAGTTTGACTCGATTTCTAGGAATTATTCTAAGTCTTTATAAACTTTTTTTTAACCTGCTCTAAAGTTAATTGTCTAGAGAATATTCAGTGTGTTTTGAAAGAAATGTTATTTGAGTTAAGCCACCACACAAATGCTATTGTACTACATAAACATGCTTGTCATCTGAAAAGAGCA
This sequence comes from Erinaceus europaeus, assembly GCF_950295315.1. NCBI lineage: Eukaryota > Metazoa > Chordata > Mammalia > Eulipotyphla > Erinaceidae > Erinaceus > Erinaceus europaeus. Next base: position 84,425,054 of record NC_080174.1, on the reverse strand, counting down.
CAGTTGTCATTTCATAGAATGTGTATCATCAGTCTTAGATCTAGAATGGTGTCCAGCATATTTATATGTCTAAACTTGCATCACTAGGACGTCAGTTCTCTGAAAACAGGTATTTTATTATTGAATCAACACAAAAGCATTCTAGTAAACGCGTATTGTTTAGAAATTCTGTTATCCCACTCAGGAATTGACACAGTGGATTAAGTGCTGGACCCTCAAGCATGAGGTCCTAAGTTCGACCTCTGGTGCTGCATATGCCAAACTGATGCTCTGGTTCTCTCTTTCCTTCCCCTCTTTTTTTTTTCATACATGCGCACGCATGCACACACGCACGCACACACTCTCTCTCTCTCTCTCTCTCTCTGTTGCTATTTTGCTTTCTTAGAGAGTTTAATCTTAGTCTAGTCATCATGAATCGACCTTTTCACTACCCTGTTCAGTAATATTGGACATCAGTTTGAAAAATCAACTACATTGTGATTGCAGTACAGTGCTGCCTGCATTAGAGCAAGAATAAAGAAAATAAACTCTTCCAGGTTACAACTTCTTAGAAAATGATTTAGTATTTATTGGATAGAGACAGAAATCAGAGAGACGAGGAAGAGAGGGAGAGGGCCGCCTGCACTGCTCCTTGTAACACGCTTTCTCCCAGGTGAGTCGCCACCACCCAGCCCCCAGGTATTATGACTTTTTAGAGAATCCTTGTTCTGGAAGAGTAGTAGAGACTTAGGACCTGCAAAATGGCTCACTTGGCTAGTGCACTTCTTTGCCATGTGGTCGACCCGGTTCAAGCACTGAAGGAGGCTTAGGTACTGTGGTTTGTCGTCCCCCGCCCCCCCCTTCTTTCTGCTTCTCTATTTCTATCCGAAAAAGCCAGCTCAAAGTGGTGAAGTCTTAAAGGTGACCACCACCCCCTTCAAACAAAAAGAGAGAGAATAATATTAGTGACTTCACTCTGATTCTTAAAAATCTTCTGTCGAAACCTGAGAATAGTACAGTAATCTGTAAATGCTTTTTTCATGTTTCATTTTTTCATTTACAAATTACACAGATGTAATCTGATGGTGCATATTAACTCTTTTCGAGTTCTTTTTTTTAAAAAACATTTATTGATTCCCTTTTGTTGCCCTTGTTTTATTGTTGTAGTTATTATTATTGTTGTTATTGATGTCCTTGTTGTTGGATAGGACAGAGAGAAACAGAGAGGGGGAAGAGAAAGATAGACACCTGCAGATCTGCTTCACTGCCTGTGAAGTGACTCCCCTCAGGTGGGGAGCCGGGGGCTTGAACCGGGATCCTTCCACTGGTCCTTGTGCTTAACCCGCTGCACTACCTTCCGACCCCCGCTCTTCCCGGCTCTTCATACTTTGTGTTTCACCCGGTGTGCTGCTGCCTGGCCCTCCTCCATACCAGTTTTGTTCTTTATTGGGGTCTAGTGATCTAATGATCTGGCATGAAAATATACCCCACAATGGGCGGGGGTAGATAGCATAATGGTTATGCAAAGAGACTCTCATGGCTGAGGCTCTGAAGTCCCAGGTTCAACCCCCCCCCCCCCCACACACACACACACTGCCATAAGTGCTCTGGCTAGAAAGGAAAAAAATAGTGCCCCACTGTACGTATCGGAATGAGTGCGTCTCCTAAATGTAATATTTGAAATCTTGCTTTTGAGCTGAAACAGGGCATTGTTACCAGTTAACTGACTTTACATGACTGTCTTGATACAGAGTTGGTATCTGTCCACATAGGTAGAACAGCTGATTATATTAAATTAAAAAGGAAGGATGGGGGGGGGACAGGCGGTGGCACACCTGGTTAAGCATGCACATTACAGTGCTCAAAGTCTCAGGTTCAAGACACCTGCAGGGGGAAAGCTTCACAAGTGGTGAAGCAGGACTGCAGGTGTCTTTTCTTACCTTTTCTACCTCCCCCTCCCCTCACAATTTCTCCCTGTCGCTATCCAATAATAAATACATACATACATACATACATATATATATGTGTATATTAAAAAAGGAATAGGCCCAGCAACATAGCTTACTTGGGTAGTGTTCTGCTTTGTTGCTTTGCTGTGTGACTTTGGAGCCTCAGGCAGGAGAGTCTCTGCAGAGCCATTATGCTATCTACCCCTGCCCATGGTGGAGCAGATCTCCACGCCAGTAACCAAGATGTATTCCCATGCCCTCACCCTCCCACCATTAAAGTGAAGCCAGAGGGGACCAGGTGGTAGTGCAACATGTTAAGCACACAAGGATGCTGGTTCGAGCCCCTGGCTCCCCACCTACAGGGGGGTCGCTTCACAGGCAGTGAAGCAGGTCTGCTGGTGTCTTGTCTTTCTCTCTCCCTCTCTGTCTTCGCTTCCTCTCTCCATTTCTCTCTGTCCTATGCAACAAACGTAATAACAACAACAATAGCAATAACAACAACAAAATGGAGAAAATGGCCTCCAGGAGCAGTGGATTTGTAGTGCAGGCACCAAGCCCCAGCGATAACCCTAGAGGCAAAAAAAAAAAAAAAAATCCAGGGGCAGACCGGATTGGGAGGAGTGTCATTCTAAAGGAAATGGAAATGGGGAATAAAAGCCCACAATTTAAGACAGCCTAAGCTATTGTTCCCAGCCTCTGGAGAGAGGGTGTCAACGGAAAAAAGTACCATGGGTTTCAATTACACGGTCTTCACTCCCTCCACTCAAGGTGGACAAGGCACTCAACCCCAGGAAGCCAGAGTGCCCTCACTTCTTTTCTTCAAGCCATCTTCCTGATGTTTACCCCCACACCCTAAGAGGCCTCTCTGTCCTCATGAGTCTAATCTTTAATTTCACCTCCCTCCTCCCAGTGCATTCTCCTGGCCGCTGATGCTCTGGGCTGCAGCCTTAAGCGAAGTGTCCTGTTGTTTTCTGATGCACTCATCTCTGCAACGGTTTTCTTTACCTTTTGTCTCTAGGTTCAGCACTGAACAGGCTTTGGAAAGTGGAGCAGAAAATCCAGTCTGATTTTGGGGGCATACTGCACAGCTGAATAAATGCAGGTATGTGTATTTTCATATTTAAAAAAGAAAAACATAGTGGTGAAATGGGCCTCTAACCACAGCATTATCACTGGGTTTTAATTTTTTATTTTTATTTATTTTTTGCCTCTGAGGTGATTGGTGGGGCTCATTGGCGGGACTGTGAATCCTTTGCTCCCGGTGACCACTTCTTGCTTTTTATTGAATAGGACAAAAGGAAACTGAAAGGGTAGAGGCAGACAGAGAGGGAGAGAGAAGGATACCTGCAGGACCGCTTCACTTCTCGTGAAGTTTCCCGGCTGTAGGAGGGGAGTGGGAGCCTGAACCAAGGTCCTTGTGCTCAGTACTATGTGCGCAAAGGTTCAATTTGCTGGTTTAAGGAACGTCCCAAGAATACGGTATAGACAACATAAAGTACAAGTTAAAGTTCCTTTCTAGTCCCTAGCAGATATTCATTGTTAACAATTACTGTAGATTGTTCTAGATCATGTGGGTAGCCGAAAGGATCATAATATTGATGTAACACACAAGCATTCCACTTTGCAACATGTCACCTATGACATCAGTGTTGACTCACTTAGCTTTACGGCATCCTTTTCAGTGGTGCAAAATGTTCTTTTGCTCCATAAACCTCGTTTGATTTAGTAAGACCTTTATTTTATTTTTATTTTATATTTATAAAAAGGAAACACTGAGATGACCAGAGGATGAGAGGGGTACAACTCCACACAATTCCCACCACCAGAACTCCATATCCCTTCCTCTCCCCTGATAGCTTTCCTATTCTTTAATCCCTCTGGGAGTATGGATCCAAAGGTCATTGTGGGATGCAGAAGGTGGAAGGTCTGGCTTCTGTAATTGCTTCCCTGCTGAACATGAGAGTAAGGCCTTTCTTATTAGGCGTTGTGGGTTGCATTTTTGTGTGTGTTACCACATTTAAAAAAATTTCTTTATTGGGGGATTGAATTTTTACCGTCAACAGTAAAGTGCAGTAGTTTGCACATGCATAAAATACAGCCCCCACAGGTCCTCCTCTGCCATCCTGTTCCAGGACCTGAACCCTCTCCCCCACCCACCCCAGAGGCTTTTACTTGGTGCAGTACATCAACTCCAATCCAAGTCCTGCTTAGTGTTTTCCCTTCTGATCTTGTTTTTCAACTTCTCCCTGAGAGTGAGATCATCCCATATTCATCCTTCTGTTTCTGACTTGTTTCACTTAACATGACTTCTTCAGGCTCCATCCAAATGGGCTAAAAATGGTGAAGTCACCATTTTTAATAGCTGAGTAGTATTCCATTGTGTATATAGACCACAGCTTGCTCAGCCACTCATCTGTTGTTGGACAGACACCTGGGTTGCTTCCAGGTTTTGGCTATTACAAATTGTGCTGCTATGAGCATAGGTCTACACTCATCTTTTTTGGATGGGTGTGTTGGGTTCCTTAGGGTCTATCCCCAGGAGAGGAAATGCAGGGGTGGTACCACATTCATTTTATACAGATATTACATCTTTGTGTATATAATTTGTATGCTTGCTTGATTACACTTCAAGGTGAAAAGGTATATTTATTTCTTTGCTTTGCCTGTATGAAATTTCATAAACAGGTTCATCTTATATTAAACCAGTTCTCCTCTGTTTCCTATTGTGAGGTGGAGTTCGGGCTTGATAGCAGGTTTTAAAATCATTTTACTTTCTAGTTCATCTGACTATCAACTTATAAGCTTGGTTTCTGGACCATCCTGAGTTTTAGATTTATTTTAGAGATGAAAAAGAATAAATTAAGCATTTGTCAGTTTTTAGTATGCAAGCACACCTGGATTGTATTCCTTATTTCACCTCAGCGTGACAGCTAGCAGACTCAGCTTGTGGATTTGGTGAAGAGAGCTGAGGCTGTTGCCCACCCTTTATGACTTGCTTTGACTGGGGAGACTTCCTTGGGTCTGTCTGTAAACATTCATCATCAGCGTCTGTGCTAGGTACTAGATATACAAATGAGTGTCAGCCTTTGCCCAGAAGGAACGCATCAGCTTTAGACAGACAGACAGACACACAGGCAGGGAGAGGGATAGGGATAGGGATAGGGAGAGGGAGAGAGAGACGGAGAGGGAAAGGGAGAGGGAGAGAGAGAGGGAGAGGGAGAGGGAGAGGGGGAAAGGGAGAGGGAGAGGGAGAGGGGGAGAGAGAGGGGGAGAGAGAGAGACAGAGAGAGAGAGAGAAAGAGGAGAAGAGGAGGAGGAAGGAAGGAAAGGAAAGAGGAAGGAAGGAAGGAACAGAGAGGGAGAGGGAGGGAGGGAGAGAGAGAGAGAGAGGGAGAGAGAGAGAGAGAGAGAGAGAGAGGGCCAAACACATACTTAAAATGGTCACACTCCATTATGGTAAATTTGGGGGAAGGGCACTCAACTTGGGGGAATGGTGTGGAGGTTCAGAGAAGACTTCCTGAAAGTTGAAGTTAGCCTGGAAAGGTGTTTCTAGCAGAGACATCAGTGTGAGCAAAGATAGGAAGGTGAGAGAAAGGAAAAGACAAACTAACAAACAAAAGCAGCAGCAGCGGCATGAAGCAGGTCAAGTGGTGAGGACCGCGGTCGCTTTGTGGTTTTTCAAGCAAGAGACAAACGAGAGTCTGGAATGACAGGAAAGGAGACTGGCGAAACTGGCAGCCTAGTGATGAAGGACTTCTGGTGTCCAGGCCGAGACTTAACCTGTACACAGTGCAGAGTATCTGGGATTTCTGGAGTGTTACAGGACCATTGATTCAATGGCCACATGGAGGTTGGCTTGTCAGGCGGGAGGCAAGTGGAAACAGTTGATTATAGGCCACTTGCTATAGGGAAGAGCGGGAGAAAGAAACCATAGCGTTGTCCTTTATCAGAGGTGGATTCTTTGATCCTTGTTGTCCTCTTTTTTAAAAAAATATTTATTTTCCCTTTTTGTTGCCCTTGTTGTTTTATTGTTGTAGTTATTATTATTGTTGTTGTTGGATAGGACAGAGAGAAATGGAGAGAGGAGGGGAAGACGGGGGGAGAGAAAGACAGACACCTGCAGACCTGCTTCACCGCCTGTGAAGTGACTCCCCTGCAGGTGGGGAGCCGGGGGCTCAAACTGGGATCCTTATTCTTTGCGCCACCTGTGCTTAACCTGCTGTGCTACCGCCCGACCCCCCCCCCCTTTTTTTAATACTGTGGCCTTACACATACATGATTTCACTTCTGCAGGCTACTTTTTTCATTCACAGAGAGAGAGAGAGAGAGAGAGAGAGAGAACAGAACAGATAGACCAAGAGACGGGGAGATAGCTTAGCACTCACACTCCCTCTACTGCCACACACAGCACCTACTTCTGGTGCTCGGACCAGCCCCACACTTCTGAGTGAGACTCCGGCCAGGTCCTCCCCAGCAAACTCTGACCTTTTAGAGCCAGACTCTCAACTGCCATTCTGTGCCCATGAAGTGTGGCCTGTTCTCCCGCCTGGCCATGGGGGTAGTGAGGGTGTGTCTCTCCTCTCTGTGTGTCTCTGTTCTTCTCTGTTAAAAAGACTTCAGTAGTGGGGGGCCGGGCAGTAGCGCAGCGGGTTAAGCACACATGGCTCAAAGCACAAGGACCAGCATAAGGATCCCGGTTGGAGTCCCCGGCTCCCCACTTGCAGGGGAGTCGCTTCACAGGCGATGAAGCAGGTCTGCAGATGTCTATCTTTCTCTACCCCTGTCTTCCCCTCCTCTCTCCATTTCTCTCTGTCCTATCCAACAACGACATCAACAACAACAACAACAACAAGGATAAAATAACAACAAAAAGGGAAAAAAAAACTAGTATCCAGAAGCAGTGGATTCATGGTACAGGCACTGAGTGCCAGCAATAACCCTGGAGGCGGAAAAAAAAAAAAAGGACTCCAGTAGAGGTGGCAACAGCTATAACAACATCAACATCAGTGGTTCCAGAATGATCAGCCTCTTTCAACTACACCTTGTGTTCTGACTGACGAAACCAGTTTAGGCCGTGTCTTCTTAACATTATTCCGATAAATTTGAGACTTGTCTGATTTTAGTGTGCATAACTGATCTTCCCCCTCCCCACCCCCCTGTAGTCTCACCTCTCATTTGCTCAATACACATCTGTTTTTCAGAGAGGAAATGGTCAGGGAGAGGCACTCACCCAATACCATGAGAAGCCATACTAAGCATACACTAGAGCTGGAGACCGGGCAGGGGCATGCCTGGTGGTATGCACACATCCCTGGGCTCGAAGCCCCGGTCTTCACCTGCAGGAGGGGAGCTTGACGAGTTGAAGCAGCGCTGCAGGTGTCTCTCTTTCTCCAACTCTCTGTCATCCCTTCCCCTCTCTCAATTTCTCTCTGTTCTATCAAAACACATTCAAAAAGAAACAGCCCACTGCCACGGCACAGGTGTTAGCTTACCTTCCTAGTAATCTCTTACTGCCTGAACTTTCAGTAGCATGGAATGACCACGTCGCCTCTCCTTCCTCTACCGCAGTATCTAAATATAAAAGAAGACTGCAATGCCATGGCTTTCTGTGCTAAAATGAGGAGCTCCAAGAAGACAGAGGTGAATCCGGAGGCCCCGGAGCCAGGAGTGGAAGTGTTCTTTTATCTGCCCGATAAGGAGCCCCTCCGGCTGGGCAACGGAGACTACACGGCGGAGGAGCTGTGCGTGAAGGCCGCACAGAAATGCAGTGAGTACCGGAGCCGCCCAGGGCCTGGGCAGGTTGTGGGTTCACAGCACTCCAGAGGCAGATCCAAGTGTCGACCCCTCGTTACTCCTGTGAAAAAACAGAATCGTGAGCTCTGGGGGGTAAGGGATTCTTCCCACTGTAGTCACGGACTTGCACATCACCTTAGGAGTATTTTAATTCTGAAGCGTTTCACTTTTTTCAGCTCTCTTCATCAAAATGTACTGGATTTCTTCCATCAGTAATGAACTGTGGGATGCCCAGGGATGGGACTCATCTTCCAGAGAGGCTCAGTTTTTATACCTCCCAGATCTTTGAAGTTAGAATAATATTGGTGCTGAATAAAACACCCAACTCAAAGTTACAGGCTCATTAAGTGGTGTTTCTTTTTCTTTTTCCCCTTTTTATTTTATTGATTTAATAATACTCAACAAGACCGTAGAACAAGAGGGGTATAATTCTACACAATTCCCGCCACCAGAGTTCTGTATCCCATCCCCTCCATTGGAAGCTTTCCTGTTCTTTATCCCTCTGGGAAGATCATTATAGGATGCAGAAGGTGGGAGGTCTGGCTTCTGTAATCACTTCTCTGCTGGGCATGGGTTTTGGCAGGTCAATCCATACCCCCAGCCTGTCTCTCTCTTTCCCTACTGGGGCAGGGCTCTGGGGAAGCAGGGCTCTAGGACACATTGGTGAGGTCATCTGCCCAGGGAAGTCGGAGTGGTGTCATGGTCGTAGTATCTCTAATTTGGTAGGGCACTTTTTTTTTTTTTTGCCTTCAGGGTTATTGATTGGGCTCAGTGCCTGCACTCCAAACCCACTGCTCCTAGCAGCCAATTTTCATTTTTATTGGATAAGACAAAGAGAAATTGAGGGGCGGGGAATAGAGAGCGAGAGAAACAGAAAGACACCTGTAGACTTGCTACACTAGCTGTAGAAGGAGCCCACTGCAGGTGCGGAACCAGGGGGCTCAAACCAGATCCTTGCGTGGGTCAGTATGCTCTGTACTATGTGTGTTTAACCCAGTGTCTCACCACCCAGCCTCTCAAGTGGCATTTCTTAGTAATTATTTGAAACACCTTCTGAAAACTTCGATGCATCCTTCTGTCTTTATAGCCTGCCTTCTTGAAATGGGCCATATCCTGCCCCCCCCCCCCCCCCCCAGTGCCTACACCTTGAAGTTGAATTGAAGAGGGGAGTTAGGTGTTGCTTGTTGGTTTGGTCAGGTCTCCAAGTTGTAAAAAGAACTGTGAACAACATGGTGTCTCTGACTCTGTTTCTCTCTCTCTCTCTCTCTCTCTCTCTCTCTCTCTCTCTCCCCCTCTCAGATTGTCTTATTGAGGTTAACCTATCACCCTCAGAAGGTTGGAAAACAGAATGACTAACAAAAACAAAGCCCTTTTAGTTATCTTTTAAACTCCGGGTCACTCAAGTTTTTGCCTGTGTTTATTTAATAACAAAGTTAAGTCATAGCAACTTAAAGGTCAGATTCACTTAGATTATGGTGGTGACCACACAACTCTGTAAGTACATTCCAATTCAAGTAATTATACTTTAGTAAAATATACTTAAAATATGTGCCAATCACATTTAATTAATAAAAAAAGCATTTTGTGATCATTAACTATAATGGCAGATAGTATAGTACACACTTTATTTATTATTATTTTTATTGTTGTTTTGGGTGCCAGGAATAGAACCCAGGGCCTTATACAGGCAAATCATGTGCTTTATGACTGAGTTACATGCCCAGATCCTTACTCATAACCTTCCGGAGCCTTCAGAGCAGCTCTGTGGGGAGAGTGTGATTACTTCAGGAATCACCTACCTTGTTTGTAATTGTTGAGAAAGTTCTCTTTCTCCGTGATCTATATCTTCTTGCCTGAAGTGCTTTTTTTTTTCAGTCTTAGAATTCCAATGAGAGGAGAGAAGGTGAGGCTGTTAGGGAACTCTCCCTCAGCGCCATGCTGGCGTAAAGTGGCTGGGTGACGGATTGTTGTACAAAGCAAAGTACACGAGGAATTGGCATTAGAAGCTTTATGATTACAAGATTAGCAACAGACCTGATGGAATTTGTTTTTTCTTTTCTTTTCTTTTCTTTTTTAATTTTTAATTATTAAAAAGGAAACCTTGACAAAACCATAGGATAAGAGGGGTACATCTTCACACAACTCCCACCACCAGATAGATCTCTGTATCCCATCCCCTCCCCTGATAGCTTTCCTATTCTTTATCCCTCTGGGAGTATGGACCCAAGGTCATTGTGGGATGCAGAAGGTGGAAGGTCTGGCTTCTGTAATTGCTTCCCCGCTGAACATGGGCTTTGACAGGTCGATCCATACTCCCAGACTGCCTCTCTCTTTCCCTAGTGGGGTGAGGTTCTGGGGAATCGGAGCTCCAGGACACATTGGTGGGGTTGTCTGTCTAGGGAAGTCTGGTCGGCATCATGCTAGCATCTGGAACCTGGTGGCTGACAAGAGAGCTAACATACAAAGCCAAACAAATTGTTGACTAATTATGGACCTAAGGGCTGGAATAGTGCATATGAAGAGTCGGGGGGGGGGGGGTCCTCCATTTTGTGGAAAGCTAGTAGGCATGTTTTAGTTATATTCCAAAGGGCCTGTGGCTATACTAGTTTTTTTTTCCTTTTTTTTTTTTTTTTTTTTTTGCCCCTGAGCCTGAAATCTAATATGCCAGTGGATCCAAGTTATTGTCTGGGGAGATGATATCATGGCTAGAAAAAGGACCAGAAATCTGGATCAGGGAAGAGAGTAGCTCCCGAATATGGGAAAGTTGTATAGATATTGTTGACTGTAAACTCCATCAATTTGATTTGGTCTGGGGCCCATATTCAGCTTAGGAGCCTATGTGACCTCTGCATCCCTCTAGATCTGAGCTCACATTCTGTGGTCATGACTAGGAACGTTCCAAGCTGCCCCAATTTCAGGACCCACCTTCCTCAGGTGGAGCATAGAGTATGTTGTCCATCCTCCCTTCGGAGGATGGAACATTCTCTACCATTGTTGATCCAAGTTGAGGGCAAGGTCATATGGGGCCCACAAAGGGGTCTATTTTGTTGTTTGGACTTTAGTTTTTCTAAAACATGTTTAATGTGCTGCCTTTTTTCTTTCCCTTGAGATCTGGTTTATTCTCTTAGTCAAGTTTCTTGCCACCAGTACAACAACTGTCCATTCCAGTTCACTGATAAGGATTATTTGCGCAAAGTTGGTTGGCTGCAATTTACTAGGAGCTCAAGAAACTGTTTCTGGAAGAGATGAGAGACCCTGTGGGTCAGAGGAGAGACACTACCACTTGATCCCCTACAACTCTGGGCTCAGATTCTGTCAAATTGGGACATCATTTCCTAAGCCCAACTTGGAAAGAACGAGTACACTGTTTTTCTAACCAATTTGGGGGAATATTGCAAACGTTTTTCTGATTCCCCCCCCTTTTTTGTTGCCCTTGTTTATCATCGTTGTTGTTGTTGTTATTGCTGTCGTTGGATAGGACAGAGAGAAATGGAGAGAGGAGAGGAAGACAGAGAGGGGGAGAGAAAAATAAGACACCTGCAGACCTGCTTCACCACCTGTAAAGCAAACCCCCTATAGGTGTGGAGCTGGGGGCTCGAACCGGGATCCTGATGCCGGTCCATGCACTTTGCGCCATGTGTGATTAACCCGCTGTGCCACCACCTGGCTCCCAGTTTTTCTGATTTTAAGGTACATGAATACAGAACACCACAGATTTTTAGAGCCTCATTATTATTAGTAAGTGATGTCTGAGGTGCAAATTTCTGTGTGCATTGGAGTGAGTCTCTGCCGAGTTGAGTAAGGTCACTGAGGGTTCCTGTCAGTAGCTGATTTGGGGAACTTGTTGGTTACCTCATATTCTTACACCTCCCCCTTTCAGTCGCTTAAGTTCACTGTATCTTAATTTGAGGCCTGAAAAATATCAGTAATAAGTATTGAGTGGCAGCCATTATCCCCATACTATCAGATTACACATCTGTGTGATTTGAAGCATGGACTCTGAAGTGAATGGAAAGGTATTTTCCTGATTCCTCTTGGATTGAAGAAGGCACTTTGTGGGGTAGGAAGCAAGGGGACACCTTTAGACCAGCTTTTTGAAACATGTATCTTGTTAGTTGGATACTAATAAAGATATAACTATACAGAATACTGAAATATATATATTTGTCTCCAGGGTTATCATGGGCTCAGTGCCTGCACTATGAATCCACCGCTCCTGGCAGCTTTTTTTTCCCTTCTTTTTTTCCCATTTTATTGGATAGGACAGAGAGAAATTGAGAGAGAGAGGGAGAGACAGAGACACCTGCAGACCTGCTTCACTGCTTGTGAAGCGAGCCCCCCTGCAGGAGGAACTAGGGGGCCAAATACTGAAAAATATTCATAAAAAGTATATTTGTTATTAATGGTAATAGTTTGTAATCACTGACAAAAAAAATCACTTAGGTTATTTATTCTTACACACACACACACACACACACACGTCATGTGCTATTTCTAGGAACCTCATTATATGGTTAATGTATAATCAGTGTGTAAAAAATTATTTACATAATTTCTGTCAGAGATAGACTGGGAATTTCCCAACTCTAAAGATTTTTTTTTTTTTGCCTCCAGGGTTATTGCTGGGGCTCAGTGTCTGCACTACGAATCCACTGCTCCTGGAGGCCATTTTTTCCCTTTTTGTTGCCCTTGTTGTCTATCGTTGTTGTTAATATTATTGTTGTCGTTATTGTTGGATAGGACAGAGAGAAATGGAGAGAGGAGGGGAAGACAGAGGGGGAGAGAAAGACAGACACCTGCAGACCTGCTTTACCGCCTGTGAAGCAACTCCCCTGCAGGTGGGGAGCCGGGGGCTCGAACCGGGGTCCTTACGCCGGTCCTTGCGCTCTGCGCCATGTGCTATTAACCCGCTGTGCTACCACCCAGCCCCCTCTAAAGATGTTTTTCACTATAATTCACATGGGTGCACACTAGGTTGGATCTGAGAACCTCTCAGATGATCTTTTCCTTTATTTTTGTAACGTGTGCTCAACCAGGTGTGCCATCACCCAGCCTCCTCTTTATTTTTATTGAAGAAGGACGTAGGAAGACTCTGCTATGGACACCTTAGTAAGAACAGTCATTAGATTGTCAGTTTGAAGTGTCTTTGGTCTGGTTTGCTGTTCCTATTCCTGAGGGAGCACAGTTACTGATCATCAGGATTAAGACTGCCTGAGTATGGGTGCACTGTACTGAAGTAAAAGACTCTGGGGTGGAAGGGAGGGCTCAGGTCCTGGAACAGATACCCGGCAGAGGAGGACTTAGTGGGGGGGTGAATTGTTATGTGGAAAACTGGGAAATGTTATGCACGTACAAACTTGTATTTAACTGTCGACTGTACACCATTAATCTCCCAATAAAGAAATTAAATAAACAGCCAAACAACAACAACAACAAACAAAACCTGCCTGACTAACAGAGTTGGAAGTTGTACCCTAAAAGGAAGCAGATGTGACCTTGACTATATATGTTTTAAAGCTTTATTTTATGAGAGAGAGCAGAGAGGCACCAGAGAGCCTCACTCTGGTGTGCTGCGTGGAGGACTGAACGCAGGACCTCACGCTTGTAAGTCTAGCATGGGATCTGCCACACCGCACTGCCTCTCATGTCACACGACCTAGGCGGTTTTTTCGGATGAGAGAATTCCTCGTCTCTTTGTATATATTTTGCAAACAGCCAAATGTATTTGCCTTTAATTTTCTGATGTATATGTGTATGTTTGTTTGTCTGTTTGCTTTTTCCACAGGCATTTCTCCTCTGTGTCACAACCTCTTTGCTCTCTATGATGATAGCACCAAGCTCTGGTACGCTCCTAACCGAACCATCACCGTTGACGACAAAACGTGTCTCCGACTGCATTATCGGATGAGGTAGGGGCAAGAGATGTGACGGTGCCTATCTGACTCCCTGATGTGGGGAGGGACCATGGTTAGCTTGGGTCCCTAAGCCTCGTGCCAGTAAAGATGATAGTAATTTTTGTAAGTTGAATGTCTACCTATATGCACAAGAGAAATCTAGCATTTGGAATATAACTTAGAACTTCCTTTGCTACAGCGATAGTGAGGGAAAAAAAAGCAATTTTTATGATGTAGAGGGTATTATCATTATAGAATTAATATCCTATGGTAGAGATTTTTTTTTTTTCTTTTTTCAAGTAATGAATCATGGTTGCGAATTTAGTGAATTGTCACTAGATCATTTAGCTATTTTATTTATTTATTTTAAAATGTATTTTTAAAAAATAATAATAATAAAAAACATCCACAAGACCATAGGATAAGAGGGGTACAACTCCACACAGTTCCCATCACCAGAGTTCCGTATCCCATCCCTCCCCTGACAGCTTTCCTAGTCTTTATCCCTCTGGGAGCATGGACCCAGGGGCATTATGGGTGCAGAAGGTGGAAGGTCTGGCTTCTATAATTCCTTCCCTGCTGAACATGGGACTGGTCAGTCCATACTCCCAGTCTGCCTCTCTCGTTCCCTAGTAGGGTGGGGCTCTGGGGAAGCAGGGCTCCAGGACACATTGGTGGGGTCTTCTGTCCCAGGAAGTCTGGTCGGCATCATGTTAGCATCTGGAACCCGGTGGCTGAAAAGAGAGTTAACATACAAAGCCAAACAAACTGTTGACTAATCATGGACCTAAAGGCTGTTTATTTATTTATTTAAGAGGAGAAGAATTAGAACCTCACTCCAGCACATGAGATGCTTAAGATTGAACTCAGGACCGTATCCTTTTACGTCCAACAGGGAAACCACTGCACTATCTCCTGGGCTACAGTGTGTGTGAGAGAGAGATGAGAGACTGCATATGAGGTGCAAACTGAGGACCGTGTGCATTTGAGTTCTGTACGTTAGCTGCAGTACCATTTTCCTGGCCACTATGTGCATCCTTTTTTTTTTTCTTATTTATTTATTATTTCTAATTTTATTTATAAAAAAGGAAACACTGACAAAAACCAAAGGATAAGAGGGGTACAGCTCCACACAATTCCCACCACCAGAACTCTGTATCCCGTCCCCTCCCCTGATAGCTTTCCTATTCTTTATCCCTCTGGGAGTATGGACCCAGGGGCATTGTGGGAGCAGAAGGTGGAAGGTCTGGCTTCTGTAATGGCTGTTTAGCTACTTTAATGTTTCTTTTTGAGAGTTTGTACATATATATGCACTAGGCCATGACAGGATAAAATAGAATTCTTTTTTAAAAAATATTTTATTTATTTATTCATTATCTTCTGTTGCCCTTGTTTTTAAATGAATGTTACAGTTGAGGCAGTTAGAGATAGACCACCGCAAGTCTTATCCCAGAACCTCTCGATGTTTTGATACACTTCTTGAGGGTTTTCTTTCCGATGGGTACACGCCTTTCCTTCCATACCATAGATTTCTGAAATGCCGCTGTACTGGGCTAGTGTCGCAGGAGAGAGAGAGACGAGGAACTCATAGCCGAGCGGGAACGCAATACAATGCCTTTGTTGATCAGAGAAAAACTTTTGCCTTTATATCTTTTGAAACGGAAGTGGCAGGTCAGAAAAGGAAATGGCTAGGAGAGGGGGTGGAGAGAAGAAAAGAGCCGTAGAAAGCTTCCATAGCAGCTTTTGCCAAGGTTCTAAGCAGTGGGGATTAAACCAATACCCTGCAGGCAGGGCGGGTCTCAGGCAAAACTGTGATTATGTAAATAGACCACAGCAACAAGCAATGCAGGGGACCTGGCGTAATGACCAACACCGCTGCATCTTCCTAGGTGGCATAGACAATGAGTACAGCATAGCTATTAGTTCCTGAAGTTAGTGAGCATATTTGATCTATAGCTAGAATTGAACGTGTGTTTGTTCATGTCTGCGTTTAGCAGGGGAGCTTATAAATCTCGGTAAATACAACTGCCAGTAGATTAGCTCACTGTTAGTGGAATATTGGAATCTCTTGGTCAAGCCCTGATAATCTGACTGACTCTCTGGAGTATGTTAGCGGCTGTTTCTCTTTAGAAGTTTGTAGAGCTGTTCCCATTCTAGACTGGCTTGGGGTTTTGTTGTTGTTGTTTTGTTTTGTTTTGTTTTTAAGCAGGATCTGAATGAGATCTACTTTTTCTTGGTAATCATCCTAGGACTGACTTTTCCTCTTTTGTGCCCTCACCCAAAATCTCACCTTAAGAAAAGTGCAAGCCTGTGCCAGATTTCACACCCTACATAAAAAGAAGTAGCTACCCCACCCATAGGCACCTTCTGACTATATTTGGAATGGTTTTTCAAAGTGTGATCTAGCTCTCTGTGACCTGGGGCTTGGCTGTGAGATAAAAGCATCCACACAGGTGGCCTGCAGACCAGGAAGGGGAATCTGTCTCCAACTTCTATTTCTCTTTAGGTCCTTCCATTTGGTTCAGAATCTACAATGGTAGAATTTGGATTTGGTGGGGGAGGGGGAGAAACAAACAACTTGATCTTACCTAATTCAACTCTTAAGATTTTTTTTTTTGGTAGGCTTGATGGGTGTAAGAGGGCTTTATGTCCCCAGAGAGAAGTATGTACCCTGTGAATCATCTGGTGCACACTAGAATCGGCTTTGAGGTGGTACGAATGTCTCACAATTGAGAGCTGTTCTGCCTGCTCCCTAGTTTCTGTTAGTTGCCAGGAAATACACAGTTGCTTCCTTTTTGGCACCTTGACTTTGTACCTGACATTGGGTTCAACAGGAGACTGTTCTGTTACCACACACTCTTTGAACTTGGGGGCGGGAGGGCAGGCAGGAGATCCCACTTTAAAGCTACAACATTTGTATTACAACAAACGACAAAAATAAGTGAAACCTCATAATCTCACTAAAGGAGGTGTGATGTGAAAATAAATGGTGAGGACGGTGTCTGTAGAGTCCAAGTTCTATTTTGGGGAATACTCTTATAATTTCCTAGTCTTACACAGGAATGCTGATAGTCGTGTGTTTAATAAGATACCTTAATGTCAGACAAGCATATTTTCACCCCCTTTCTGAGAACAAAAATTCTCTGGGGCAAGGCAGGGGTGCACTCAGTTCAGCACACAGGGATGCGGGTGTGAGCCCCCACTGCCCACCTGCAGGGAGGACGCTTCATGAGTGATGAAACAGGTCTGCAGGTGTCTTTCTGTCTCCCTCTGTCTCCCCTCCCCTCTCGATTTCTCTTTGCCCAGTCAAATAAAAATATAGTAGAAAGGGCCAGGCGGTAGCGCAGCAGGTTAAGCGCACATAGTGTGAAGTGCAAGAACATGCACAAGGATCCCAGTTCGAGCCCCCGGCTCCCCACCTCTGGGGGGGCGGTCCCTTCTCAAGCAGTGAAGCAGGTCTGCAGGTGTCTGTCTTTCTGTCCCCCTCTCTGTCTTCCCGTCCTCTCTCCATTTCTCTCTGTCCTATCCAGCAACAACAAGGGCAACAAAATGGGAAAGATGGCCTCTAGGAGCAGTGGATTTGCAGTCCAGGCACTGAGCCCCACCGATAACCCTGGAGGCAAAATAAATAAAGAAAGAAAGAAAGAAAAAATGGCTGCCAGGAGCCATGGACTTGTGGTGCCAGTACTGAGCCCCAGTGATAACCCTGGTGGCAATAAACTAATTAATTTTCTCTAATCAAGTGAATTTCACAAACCATTAAAAAACAAACAAACACCAAGCTGAGCCGGGTGACAATGTTGCAGATGAAGAGAGTTTCCAAGCTTGCATCTGGTTCTAGCCAGCATTTCCCCCCATTAAGATGTAGTGGATAGTCAGAGGAGCTATCTGCGTGATCTTCAGGAAGTCATTTTACCTCCCTGAGCCATAGACCAGGTTTGGCAGAACACTGTTCCCACAGGGTACTTGTAAGAATGAAAAGAAAGGGGTCTATTGTGTTGTTCCTGATAGAGATGACCGGTAACAATGGAGAGAGGGACTTATTCAAGGTCTAGGCCCATCATGTCTATTTGGGAATCTCAGGACTCCCCGACTAGGGCCCCAGCTGAGGGGGTGGCCTGATAGTGACTAAAGAGTCATCATTAAAGTATGCCAGTCTTTTGCCCTTATTCAGCTTTTGCAGTCCTTGCTTTGATAAGGTTGGCTTCGGAGTGAGTGAGGGAAGTGTAATAGGAAGTAGGTGAGGAGGGTATCAAGTCTAAGTAGACACTATTTCATTAGGAACTTGATGGTGTCTTTTTAGGTCTTTCTACTTGCTTGCTGCATATACTGACTCACTGCAGACTATTGTGCACTTTTGCTTTCAGGTATATATTTTGCCCTAGTTTATGGATACATGTGAACATACGCCCTATCTCATGGGACCTGGTCTATATCTAGATTTTGGGACTTTGTCAGGAAGTGAACCATCTGAAATGGAGTTAGAGAATATTATGAAAGGAAAGGGCTCACCCAAGTAATGAGGCTGTGAGGTTGGCATTCCATGCCTGACGTCTCTGGGCACAGTCTGAAGTACAGCATGCTGAGGTGGCACTCTGGGTCCATACTCCCAGAGGGATAAAGACTAGGAAAGCTATCAGGGGAGGGGATGGAATACGGAGTTCTGGTGGTGGGAATTGTGTGGAGTTGTACCCCTCTTATCTTATGTTTTTTGTCAGTGTTTCCTTTTTTATAAATAAAAATTTTTTAAAAAGAAAGAATGAGAAAAAAGGATCCTGCAGACAATGAAACAACAGATGAAAGGTTTGTCTGTCTGCTTGCTTCTCAGGGAAGCTTAGCCTCTGGCCCTGATGACACGAGGTAGAGCCAGGACACCTCTCTCACGCCTCCCAAGGTCCCCTTTCCCACAACCGACCAGCATTTCACTGCCTTCCAGGTTCTATTTCACCAACTGGCACGGGACCAATGAAAACGAGCAGTCTGTGTGGAGACATTCTCCAAAGAAGCAGAAGAATGGCTACGAGAAAAAAAAAGTCCCAGATGCAACCCCTCTCCTTGATGCCAGCTCCCTAGAATACCTGTTTGCTCAGGTAAGAAGTACGGTCCTGTATGGCACCAAAGTAAAGGACTCTGGGGTGGGGGTGGGTGGGTGGGGAGAATACAGGTCCAAGAAGGATTCAGAGGACCTAGTGGGGGTTGTATTGTTATATGGGAAACTGGGGAATGTTATGCATGTATAAACTATTGTATTTACTGTTGAATGTAAACATTAATTCCCCAATAAAAAAAAAAAGAAGTACGGTCCCCGGGAGAAAGCGGGATGCGTGGGGTAGGCACGGCACTGTGAGCTCACATTTCCCGTGTAGCTTAACTCACTGGCAGGTGAGATGCTTCTGATGTTCTGCTCTGTGGGGCATTTCTTGCCAGACCTGCCCTTGTCTTAGTGAGAAGGTGGCTGGCTCTCCTCTGTGTGGGGGCGTTTCCAGGCTCCTCTTCTCTCTTACTCCTTGTTATTCTTCTCACCTATATCATTTTGCTTCTCCTTTGCAGTAGCTCCTAGGCAGAGAGCAGAGGGAAGTTTGGAAAGCTGTAGTTCCACAGAACTGCGAAAGGATCTGTTTTGTGTTTGGGGAGGAAAGAGATGACTTCTATGAGTCCTGATGGTGGGAAGGTAGAAAGATTAGGCATGAGAAGAAAGTCACAAGTTGGAATTATGGGAGTTATGTTATCTGAGACAAAACTTTAATGCATCAGTTTCCTCACTTACCTTGAAAATATCTATTATGTACTGCTGGGCGAGCTTCGCGGGTGGGAGACAGACGACCAGAGACTCATGGCTGAGTGGTACGCAGTTCAGTCTTTATTCATGTGGAACACAGCAGAATCTAAGCCAAACTATAATCACAATCCTGTCCATATATATATATATATATATGTATATATATATATACATATATATATATATATACATATATATATATATATATATATATATTTGCCAAGTAGGGTGGAAACAGGATGTGACGTAGAGAGGGTGGAGCAAAAAGAGATTGATGCAAATCAGGGTGTACTACGAGAGGGGGCGAAGCAAAAAGACATCATGAACCAGTGGGGACTAAACCAATGCCCTGCAGGCAGGGTGGTGCTTAGTTAACAGTGGTTATGTAAATAGAATACAGTGTTAAGCAGGGGGGATTAAACCAGTGAAACAGAAGGGGTCTTAGAAGCAGAATTAGAAGCAGACCAACAACGTACTATGACGTGTTTGAAACTATCTTTTTGTTCATATCATCTTATACAACTACTTATTCATTATGCACATGATTCAGATGTCAGTGAGAAACGCACATCTCTGTTGCCTTTTTTAAAATTTATTTTATTAGCTAGGACAGGTAGAAATGAGGGGGAGGGGAAAATAGAGAGGAAGAGACAAAGAGAGACACCTGCAGACCTGTTTCGCAACTCTGGCGCTTCCCTTCCTGCTGGTGGAGAGCAGAGGGCTCAAACCCAGGTCCCTATTCATGGTAGCGCGCATGCTTGACCAGGTCAGCCCCTCTGTTTCTTTGATGACTTTGTAACCATTCATTTATCCAGCAAATGTTTCCTGAACGTCTGTTCTCTTTGCGGAGGCTCTGTAAGGACTGTGGTGAGTGAGCCAGGCCTAGTCTTCACCAGCATTAGATCTGCAACCAACTTGAACAAACAGAACAGTCAAGAAAAGAAAATGGTAGCCTATTTTGGAAGATTCTGAGAAATGCCATAAAGGAAAAGCTTTTGTAATAGAAAAATGGGTGGGGCCAGGTGGTGGTGCACCTGGTTAAGCGCACACGTTATAGCACACAAGGACCCAATTTGAACCCCCAGTCCCTACCTGCAGGGAGAAAACTTCATGAGTTGTGAAGCAGGGCTGCAGGTGACTCCGTCTCTCTCCTTCTCTATCTCCCCCTCCCCTCTCAATTTCTCTTTGTTTCTATCCAATAATGAATAAGTAAATAGGTTAATTCAAAAAGAAAATAGGGGAGGGACGTTTGAATGAGTGTTTAAATAGTGTGATTAAAGACCGACGGCGGTCATATTTGGAGAATGTTTTTAAAAGTTTAGTTTTCTAAGGAAGAAGTAAATACAAAAATGTATTTCGTTTTTGTAGAGCAGAGATTTTCAGCGAAGGCATTCCCAACATTTTGTGCTGGATAATTGTTGTGAGGGACTACCTCACACACTACAGGACAGATGGGTGCACTCTACCCTCTGCTCAGAGGCTGATGCCAGGAGCACCATCCCTCCAGTGAGACCCTCCAAATGTCTCCAGACATTGCCAAGTAGCCTGGGGTGGGAGGGTAAAATCTCCTCAGTTTAACACATCTATTAAAGAGGAAACAGAATGTGGTCTGATCCTGCTGTAGGCAGCTGAAAGGAATAGCCAGTGTGATTAGAGAAGAAGAAAGAGGTTTTGTGTGTGTGTATGTGTGTGAGAGAGAGAGAGAGAGAGAAAGAGGGAGAGACTGACTGACTGACTGACTGTTGAAGCAAACTGAAGCTAGATCGCATAGACCTGTGTGAGCTTATAGGAGGATTCTGTTTTTCCCATGTGTAATGGACCATTTGAGTTGGTGTTGCCTGCAACGACTGTGCTCACTGTTGGACAATGCTCAGTGATTGATACTATGAAAAGTGGATCATGCTAGGGCCAACCATACATCATATGTACATACATATATACCATCATATACCATTAATGGAATATATACATACATCACATATGCCATCTGAGAATCTGTTGAATTGGCCTGTGTGACAGAAAATGCTGCCTCAATTTAGTGTTGTGGCATTAGAATCGCAAAGACAAAATGCCGGATCAAGAATTTATCTGAAGAAACAGAAGTATTATGATCATCTAGATGGGTTGGGTATAGAAGGTGAGGGTGTGTGGTCCGGGAGGTGGCGCAGTGGATAAAGCATTGGACTGTCAAGTGTGAGGTCCTGAGTTCAATCCCCACCAGTACATGTACCAGAGTGATATCTGGTGCTTTCTCTGTCTCCTTCTGTCTTTCTCATGAAAAAATAAGTAAATAAATAAAATCTTTAAAAAGAAGAAGAAAGTGAGGGAATGTGAAGAACTGGAGAGATTTTGGCTGTGGCTTAGGAGGTGACATAACTGATAAAGCTTTGGATCCTCAAGCGTAAAGTCCTAGGTTCTGTCCCTGCATCGCACACGTTAGGGAGTGGTGGAATGGTGTCCTGGTTCTCCCCACTCCGTTAATAAATAAACCTTCAAGATTTTTTTTTTTTTTTTAAATTTACTACCTTTATTTATTCAGTAGAGACAGCCAGAAACCGAGAGGGTAAGGGGAGATAGAGTGGGAGAGAGGCAGAGAGAAACCTGCAGCCCTGCTTCACGACTCATGAAGCTTTCCCCCTGCGGCTGGGGACGGGGATCTTGAACTCAGGTTGTCGGACATTGTAACATGTGCTCTCAACCAGGTGTGCTGCCACCTGGCCTCCCTTTCCGAGATGTTTTGGGAATGGTTTGTCAGATAATGAAGTTAATTCTCTATGTAAGGAAAACAGAGAACCCTTATTCCTTTTTTTTTTTTTTTTTAATATTTGTTTTCCCTTTTTTAAAAAAATTTATTTATTTATTTATTTAATTTATTTATTCCCTTTTGTTGCCCTTGTTGTTTTATTGTTGTAGTTATTATTGTTGTTGTCGTTGTTGGATAGGACAGAGAGAAATGGAGAGAGGAGGGGAAGACAGAGAGGAGGAGAGAAAGATAGACACCTGCAGACCTGCTTCACCGCCTGTGAAGCAACTCCCCTGCAGGTGGGGAGCCGGGGTTCGAACCGGGATCCCTTATGCCCGTCCTTGTGCTTTGCGCCACCTGTGCTTAACCCGCTGTGCTACAGCCCAACTCCCCTTGTTTTCCCTTTTGTTGCACTTGTTTTATTGTTCTAGTTATTATTGTTGTTGTTGTTGATGTCATCGTTGTTGGATAGGACAGAGAGAAATAGAGAGAGGAGGGGAAGACAGAGAGGGGGAGAGAAAGACAGACACCTGCAGACCTGCTTCACCGCCTGTGAGCCAGGGGCTCAAACCGGGATCCTTCCGGTCCTTGCGCTTTGCGCCACACGAAAACCCTTATTCCTAATTCCTCTCTGTTCCTCTCTTGGGGTTGTCTTTGGGCCCCATAACTGGAGATTTCAGGTGAGTGTATAATTACCAGACTTTTCACGCCTGAGGCTCTGAGGTCCCTGGTTCAGTTCCTAGTAGAACAGTAAGCCAGAACTGAGCAGCGCCCTGAAGCAGTGCTGTGATATCTCTCCCACTCTCTTTGTATCTCTTTTTGTATCTCTCTTTATTAAAAAAAGAAAAGGAAGGAAGGAAGAAAGGGAAAGAAAGAAAGAGAAAGAAAGCTCAGTCTGTTGTCACCTTGCCTTGTCCTAACACTGCGAACATTAGCACCAAGCATAGTGTCAGTTGCTAAATGAGTTTGCTTACCTGGGGAGAGCATCTCTGGAGCCCTTCCATGCCCAGTCTGTCAGAGATTCGTCTGCTGTGCTGTGCTGTGCTGTGCTCTGGCCAGGACGTCTCCTTCCTAAGATCAGAACCATAGGGTGGGCTCTTTAAACCTAAGCGGTGATTCATCCCTTCTCACTTTTCTCCAAAGGGGCAGTATGATTTGGTCAAATGTCTGGCTCCCATTCGAGACCCCAAGACTGAACAGGACGGACATGACATCGAGAATGAGTGCCTGGGAATGGCGGTCTTGGCCATCTCCCACTACGCCATGATCAAGAAGGTGCAGCTGCCAGAGCTGCCTAAGGACATCAGGTAAACTGCTCGTGGGGATGGTGCTGGTTTCATTATTATTATTTTTCAGATGTTCTCACATATACTGATTTTTTTCATCTTTTGTCTTGCCACCAGGGTTATCACGGGGGATCAGTGCGGGCACTGTATGAATCTACCTGCTCTGTCTCTCTCTCTCTCTCTCTCTCTCTCTCTCTCCCTTTCCCTTCCTTCCTTCCTTCCTCTTTAATTTGATAGAACAGAGAAATGGAGACGGGTTAGAGAGGGAAAGAAAAAGACAGTCACCTATAGACATGCTTCATTACTCATGAAGAGTCCTTCCCCTGCAGATGGGGAGCTCGAACCCAGGCCCTAGTACATGTATAATCCACGGGGTTGCCACCGGCCCGCCCCCTTCATACAACCACTGTAACCACTGCCAACTTCTGACTGACCCTGCTCTAGACTAGGCCCAAGTCTTGCTTAGACGGTTTATCAAAGACAGCACAATTACAGCTGCATCCAGACCTTGCATATGGACTAATGAACTCCGAAAATGGGACTCGGATGGAAGTTCGGAGCTGGGGATAGCAGTCAGATCAGCAGCTTGCTCGTTCTCTCTCCCCCCCCCCCCCATCTTGCCTCCTATTCCCTCTCTGCCCAAAATGGGCACTGTGGTCACTGCGTATTTTCCTTCTGGTTGAAACTCTTGTCAGAATCTTCCACTACAGGCAAGACTACACCTCCCAACCTGAACTAGAGTTCACCAAAGTGCTGTTCATGTGAAGGAGAAAATAGTAGTAGCTTGAAAATATCACCTGTGAGAGTCAGGCGGTTGCGCGGCGGGTTAAGTGCAGGTGGCACCAAGCGCAAGGACTGCTCAAGGATCCCGGTTCAAGCCCCTGCAGGGGAGTCGTTTCACAGGCAGTGAAGCAGGTCTGCATGTGTCTTATCTTTCCCTCTCCCTCTCTGTCTTTCCCTCCTCTCTCCATTTCTCTCTGTCCTATCCAACAACAACAACATCAATAACTTAACAATGATAACTACAGCAAGGGCAACAAAAGGGAGTAAATAAACAGACATTAAAAGAAAAAAAGATTTAAAAAGAAAAGAAAATATCATCTGTAATCAAGTCTTTGTACTATTCAGTCTGTATAATTTCTACCTGCCTATGAAGCATATATATTTTCAAGTATCGGGCTATTGTAATTGTCATTAAGTGAAGACAGGTTTGGAGGTGTGTGTGTGTGTGTGTGTGTGTGTGTGTGTGTGTGTGTGTTTTGTCTTCACTGGGGCTCCACCACTCCAGTCCAGGCTTTTCAAGTAGAAAGACACACAGCCCCAAGCTTCCTTCAGTGTGATGGGAGGCGAGGCTCACACCTGAGTTGTGTCAGAAAATCCATTGACTTTCACAGGTGGTGAAGCAGGTCTGCAGGTGTCTATCTTTCTCCCCCCCCCCCGTCTTCCCCTCCTTTCTCAATTTCTCTCTGTCCTATCCAAGAACAACAGTAACAGCAACAACAACGATAAACAACAAGGGGAAAAAAATGAATTAAAAAATTTTTAAATAAAAGAAAATCCATTTACTAATTTAGAGGGGGCTGGGAGTGAGGGTGGGAGAATAAAATGCCTGTATCATTTGTGGTAGGTTGCACGGATGGGTCTTCCCTTGTGTTTTCCTTGCTGTAAGGGTGTTTGGAGCAGACTACAAGCTGCTCTCCCTAGCATGACTGTCCAGTGCATAGTATACAGCTATTCTGTGTGTATCTTCTCTGTATCTGTCAAAAGACTAATGGAAAATGGTCCTGCTCTCCTCTGATCTTTCTATTGATCATATTAATCTGGGAAAGAATAAAAAAGAAAATAAAAGGTGTCTATTGGGAATTAAGTTCAACCATCATGGTTTCTGTGCCAGGTGCTGCTGCTACCTCAGACCTGGGAGTGATTCACAGACTGATTGACCTCCTCAACAGACTTGTTATTCCTTCCATATGCCTTCACATTCGTCTATTTATTTATTGGATAGAGACAGAGAGAAACCAAGAGGGGGAAGGGGGAAGATAGAGAGGGATGGATTCAGAGAGACACCGGCCCCTCCACTTCACCGCTTGCGAAGCTTTCTCCCTGCAGCTGGGGACCTGGGTTTGAAACCTGGCCTTTGCGTGCTGCGATGCGGTTTGTGAGCTTAACCAGATGAGCCACCACCCGGGTCCCTCACGTTCGCCTTAAAACTGGCGCCTGTTTTAGCATTACGTCCGTTTGTTGAGATATTCAGCCATTAGAACCTGGCTAGGTAACCTCTAAGCTTTTTTTTCCCCCCGCATTTTTCCCCTTTATTCAGGGATTAATGTTTTACGTTCAACAGTAAATACAGTATTTTGTACATGCATAGCACTTCCTAGTTTCCCACATAACAATACAGCCCCCACTAGGTCCTCTGTCATCCTTTTCCAGGACCTGAGCTCTCGCCACCCCCCCCCCCCTCCCACCCCAGTCTTTTCCTTTGGTGCAACACACCAACTCCAGTCCAGCTTCTGCTTAGTGTTTTCCCTTCTGATCTTGTTTTTCAACTCCTGCCTATGAGTGCGGTCATCCCATATTCATCCTTCCATTTCTGACTTATATCATTTACCGTGATTTCTCCACGCACC
Source organism: Erinaceus europaeus (assembly GCF_950295315.1). Taxonomy (NCBI): domain Eukaryota; kingdom Metazoa; phylum Chordata; class Mammalia; order Eulipotyphla; family Erinaceidae; genus Erinaceus; species Erinaceus europaeus. The sequence continues at coordinate 84,399,001 of NC_080174.1, read as the reverse complement.
ATCCAAGATTCCCCCCCCCCAACATTTAACATAGTTGGTACATTTCCATAGCAAACACTGTCTCTTGTATCAGATTAATCTCTTCCAACTTTCTTATAAAAACAGTATTATTTTTGTAAAAACAAAACCTCTGCAAAGCGTTGACTATGGCCCTTGCACCTCTAAGATTAATTTTCTGCTGGTGCCGACTCTTAATCCTTCTCATGTAAGCGCAGACGCGTGCAGAAAGTGACGCTGGGCAGCAGAAACATAGCAAGGCCATTCTGCTTTGGCTTCTCAGACCCTGGAAATCTGACGAAATGTATGTGCAGAATTCCCATTTCCATAAAATACTGCAGCATGTGCTATTCTGTTCACACCTCCACCTCGAGATCATCATCCTGAGTGCTAGTCCCGCCTAGGGCCGCCTGGTAGTAACTCAGTGATATTTATAAGGAAGACTTTATAAAGACTTAAGTTTTTTGGTTTTTTTTTGCCTATTTTCTGCTAAGCTACACATGAAAGAAAAAAAAATAAATAAAGATATTTTCCAACTTCCTTTTAGCTACAAGCGGTATATTCCAGAAACATTGAATAAATCCATCAGGCAAAGGAATCTTCTCACCAGGATGCGGATCAATAATGTCTTCAAAGATTTCCTCAAAGAGTTCAACAACAAGACCATATGCGACAGTAGCGTGTCCACACATGACCTGAAGGTGAAGTACTTGGCTACCCTGGAAACGCTGACCAAACATTACGGCGCGGAGATATTCGAAACTTCCATGCTACTGATCTCAGCGGAGAACGAGATGAGTCGGCTGTACCCGAGCGACAGCGGAAGCACTCTCTGCTCTGAAGTGATGGTGACTGGGAATCTGGGCATCCAGTGGAGGCAGAAACAAAACGTGAGTGGCCAAAGGCAGTTAGCCAACGGAAACAGAACACCCTCCGTACTCGACATGCTCTGTCTGTCTTGGTGGGATCCCCTCCCTGCTTGCATAGTCTCCACCCCATCGGCGGAGTTTCTTTAGACTGGAGACCAGGGAGCAGTCATCCGGTACTGCAGCCTTGTAGCAAGCGGTAGGTCTGTGAACGTGTTGAGTCATGTAGGGAAGCAGAGGCACGCGGCGGTGGTATTTCCGCTGTAGAATATGAGAATGTTAACACTTGCTCACCAATTGCTCTTCGTCCCTTTTAAAAAACATCTGAGGGACTAGTACCTCTTACCCATATCTTCTTCTTCTTCTTCTTTTTTTTTTTACTAATATTTTTTTATTTAGAAAATGGAAGACCATAGGATAAGAGGGGTACAACTCCACACAGTTCCCACCATCAGAGCTCCGTATCCCCTCCCCTCCCCTGAGAGCTTTCCTATTCTTTATTCCTCTGGGAGCATGGACCCAGGCTCACTGTGGGATGCAGAAGGAGGAAGGTCTGGCTTCTGTCATTGCTTCCTCACTGAACAACCTGTATCTTATTTTTCAAGGATTGATTTGTTGAAAGAGAAAGAAAGACTGGAATGGGCTTTGCTCTGACATACACAGCACCATGACTCAGACTTGTAGACTTAATGCATTTAGAGCACAAGTGGTACCCAGTCATCTCCCACCGTTGTCTTTATTTCAGAGCAGAGCACAAGGAGACACAGAGAAGTTAAGAAACACGCCCAGGGGCCGTAAATAATAAACAGTTGTGCCAAGGCTTGAACTTAAGACTTCTGAATCCCTCCATGAAATAAGGCATTTAATTGATTTTGCACTTTGAATCTTCCTTATAAAAATGCTTTTGTTGAAATAGAGGGGTTTGAAACTATAGGTCTTAATGGGGCCAGGCAGTGGCTTACCTGGTTAATAAGCACTTACAGTTCACAAGGACCCAGGTTCAAGCCCCTGGTCCCCACCTGCAGGGAGAAAGCTTCACGAGTGGTGAAGCAGGGCTGCAGGTGTCTCTCTGTCTCTCTCCCTCTCTATCTCCCCCTCCTCTCTCGGTTTCTGTCTGTCTCCAATAAAAAAATTTTTTTTAATTAAAGAAAAAAGAAATTATAGGTCTTAAGCCTTGATAGACCTGTATTAAATCATGATTACCCAAGTCATACGTCCTTGGGAGGGATACCATACCTATACAAACACTTCTGTAAAATGAAGATCCTGAGGGAGTCGGGCAGTAGCGCTGCGGGTTAAGCGCACATGGCGCCAAGTGCACATGGCGCCAAGTGCAAGGACCGGCATAAGGATCCCAGTTTGAGCCACCGGCTCCCCACCTGCAGGGGAGTCACTTCACAAGCGGTGAGGCAGGTCTGCAGGTGTCTGTCTTTCTCTCCCCCTCTCTGTCTTCCCTTCCTCTTTCCATTTCTCTCTGTCCTATCCATCAGTGATGACATCAATAACAACAACAATAATAACTACAACAATAAAACAAGGGCAACAAAAGGGAATAAATAAATAAATAAATAAATAAAATGAAGATCCTGCTTGTATCTGCTGCATACTGCTGTTAAGATAATTGTTATTTGGCACAGAAGCTTAGCACATAATAAATACTGATCAGGTCAGTTCAGTGTCTGGTGTTCTCATGATCTTGTAAATAGCAATATTAAAGGTGAGAGAGTCTCTCACTCTGTTTGTTCTCATGGTAAAATCAGTGCCCTGTACTGGGTGCTTTCTTTGTAGTAGGTACTGTGTTTCTAAGGAGTTGTCTACTGTCAGGAGGTAAGATCTCTTGTTTTCTGAATGGGGAAATGGTGGGTCAAAGAGCTGACCTAACTGGCTAACTAACTGACCTAGATTTCTGGTCTCCACTATTTACGGAACTCTGAATGTTTAATCTCCTGCAGACAAAGCTCACACTTAGGATTCACACCTTTTCCTCAAAATACCGGTTTGAATATTGTTCCACAGTCAAGGTAATCAGCGGTTCTGAAAGAAAGAGGCTCAGGCTTTGTCCAGTCACGTGGGGGAAGAGCAGGTCCTCTGTCTGGGTTAAGACCCACATACCCGTCCGGAGATGAGCACGGTTGAGAGGGGGGTGGCAGGAGGTGGTCATTGCCCTTTCTGACTTCACTCACTCACTGGAAGCTACACAGAGAGTTCAGGACATACGTACGCTTAGGTCTGTCCCAGGGGTAAAATCTTGAGAGGTCCCCAAACTGCAGTCCTAACCTCACAGGGGCCAGCTCCCCCAGTTCCTCAACAGACCCCAGGCATGCTGAGTTTCTTCTCCTTGGATGTAGACCCTGCATTGATTTTTTTTTTTCTTTTTTTTCCAGAAACATTGACCTTCACTAATTGAAAACAATATATATATATATATGCCAACTTAATTCTGACACTTTTTCTGTATCTTACCAGGTTGTTCCTGTTGAAAAGGAAAAAAATAAACTGAAACGGAAAAAACAAGAAGGCAAACACAAGAAGGATGAGGAGAAAAACAAAGCCCGGGAAGAGTGGAACAATTTCTCTTACTTCCCTGAAATCACTCACATTGTCATAAAAGAGTCTCTGGTCAGCATTAATAAACAGGACCAGAAAAAAATGGTAAGTTTGCTCCAGAAGCCATTCTGCTTGGACCTAATATGATAGAGAAGCATCACCAAGGACAGACAGTCAGCACATTCTGTCCAGGGTGCCTGTCCCAGGGAGGAAAACACTGATGTTTGTCATATTGAACTCAGAAAGTCCCTACTGCTGATACAGACAGTCTTGATGTCAGTTTTCAGGTTACACTGGTTCATCTGGATTAGTCTCTCCCTTTGCTCTTACAAATTTCTCTTTCTTTCCTTCCTTCCTTCCTTCCTTCCTTCCTTCTTTTTTAAATTTTTAAAAAGTATTTATTTATTCCCTTTTGTTGCCCTTGTTGTTTTACCTTCCTTCCTTCTTCCCCCTTTTTTTCTCCTTCCCTCACTCCTTCCCTCTCTCCTTCCCTTCCTTCCTTTCTCTCTTTCTTTCCCTTTTTTTTTTTTTGCTTTTTAAAAAATATTTATTTATTTTCCCTTTTGTTGCCCTTATTGTTTTATTGTTGTTGTTATTGATGTCGTTGTTGTTGGATAGGACAGAGAGAAGTGGAGAGAGGAGGGGAAGACAGACAGGGGGAGAGAAAGACAGACACCTGCAGACCTGCTTCACCGCCTGTGAAGCGACTCCCCTGCAGGTGGGGAGCCGGGGGCTCGAACCAGGATCCTTGCGACGGTCCTTGCGCTTTGTGCCACGTGCTACCGCCCGACTCCCTTTCTTTCCCTTTCTATCTCCCTCTTCTCCCCTCCCCTCCCCTCCCCTCCTCTACTGACATTCATTTTAAGGGACACACAGAGAGAGACTAGAACTCTGCTCAGCCATGGTGTGTGGTGATGCTGGACATTGAACCTGGCACCTCTGGGGTCTCAGGCATGAAAGTCTGGTGTGCCACCTTCCTAGTCCTTCCCCGCCAATGTCTTTGCTTCAGGCTTTACAGCCCTCCGAAAGAGATCTCTGCATCATTATTGAATTCATAAAAGCTGGAGAGAATGCAGAAGAAGAACGCTGGTCAGTGGGGCTGGTGACACGGCTGCCGCGTAGTGCGCACGGCCCACACTGCGTGAACAGGAAGCTTCCATGCCAATCTTTTCCCCTCTCATTGCCTTTCTTCCACCCATATCTCTGTCTTAGGAGGAGGAGGAAGAAAGAGAGGCTTGGTCAATGCCAGCGTCTTTCTCTGCGGGCTGGACAAGGGTGTGGAAAGGCTCCTCCTTGTCCTTGAGCAGAGCTCTACAGCCGCCGGCCCCTGGCGCCAGGCACACCCCCACCCAGGTGGCTGTAGGGCAGAGGAAGGGCTGTGCAGACACACTTCCTCTTTCCTTTGGTGTCACATGAGCCCCTGACCTAGACACACTGGCCAGTGCGGCAGAGGAAGTGGGGATTTCGCCAAGACAAGCACGTTGGTGTCACAGGAGTCACAGCTGATAGCAGAGGGGAGGGGCTGGCGAGACCTCACAGAACGAAGGTGGGTCCCTACTCGTGCAGCACCAGGCTTTGCCTGAAGGTTGACAAATAATGGCGCCCAGAGGAGAGTGCTCGGCACTGGACAAGTCCCCACTCACCCGTCTCCATCTGGAGTGAGTTGCCACGTTGGTATCCCTGCTGGAAGCTATTAAACATGTCAAAACTATTTATTCTTTCAGACTCTGTAGGCCTGCTTTCCAGAAAGAATGACAGGTGCAGATAGTGAATGAGAATGTTTGTTCCGGCCATGTAACCATGACGGAATACTTACTGCAAGTTGTCTCCATGTGCAGTGATCAGAATGGGAACATGGAGCACACTTCAGCTGAGGGGGACATTGCGTGAACAGATAGCTGTTTGAAAACATGACCTACATAAATGGCTTTTGTGAATGGGCAAAATGCAAACTATACAAGTAGATGGTTACACTTGTTTAAAAAGTTAAAAAAAAGGGGGGGGGGGGCGGACGGTAGTGCAGCAGGTTAAGCGCAAGTGGCACAAAGCACAAAGACCGGCATAAGGATCCCAGTTTGAGCCTCCGGCTCCCCACCTGCAGGGGGGTCACTTCACAGGCGGTGAAGCAGGTCTGCAGGTGTCTTTCTCTCCCCCTCTGTCTTCCCCTCCTCTCTCCATTTCTCTCTGTCCTATCCAACAATGATAGCATCAATAACAACTGATGTAAGGATGCCAGTTCGAGCCCCCGGCTCCCCACCTGCAGGGGAGTCGCTTCACAGGCGGTGAAGCAGGTTTGCAGGTGTCTGTCTTTCTCTCCCCCTCTCTGTCTTTCCCTCCTCTCTCCATTTCTCTCTGTCCTGTCCAACAACAATGACATCAGTAACAACAACAATAATAGATAGCTACAACAACAATAAAAGGAAATAAATATTTTAAAAAAAGAAAGATGGAAACTGGAAGAAGGCAGGGCCGGGTGAGTAAGTGCCATGTGTCAGCGCAGTTTAGCTGCTAGGACCATGTTCTATGTAGTGCCTGCATTATCTTATTTAGGTTTTACAAGAACCTTTGACGTAGGAATTGTGAACCCATTTTCAGTGGGGGGGTCTGGGATATATGGCAAAACTCGTACAGGGTCAGAGAGCAAGAAAGCGGCAGCCCCAGCCTGTGCTGCTTGGGGTTTCCAAGGCACCATCTGTTCCTAGGGACTCTGTGGTGAGGGCAAGGTTGACGGCATCCATGATTGGGCTTTTCAGTGTAGCCAGACGTGGAGCAGAGATGACGGCCAGCTGGTCTCGTCTTGGGTGCCAGTTCCTATTCTGCACTGACTCACAGAGTCCAGTCAGCACCCAGCTGGCCCATCTGACTTCTGAATACTCCAGTCACCTACCAGTTAACCACAGTTAACTGGTAGGATTAATGATACCCTGTAGGCAGGGCGGGTCTTGAGGGTAGAAAGAAGATAGAACAAAGGAATGGAATGCGTGGGGATTGGCCGGCACCATTCCTAGTAAAGTCTGAAGATTCACCTTTGAGAGCCAACTCTTCATGAAGCGCAACACCCTTTCCTAGAAGGTAGAAGTCATGCTGGCTTAGCCAGGGCCAGGGCCTCTGCTCTTGAACTGCCAACACCTGGGTTCAGTATTCTTTTTTCTGGACTGTGGGGACAGGCTGACCTGTCAGTTTAGAGAGAAGAGACAGGAAAGTGTGACCAGCAGAGTTCTAAATAAACAGTGGGTAATGACTATCAACAAGAAGCCTTCCCTTGGGCTGGCAAATTCTTCACTGTGTTTCAGATACCCCAGGGACTCAACTGCCTGACATGATGGATACAGGGGAAAAAAAGACAAACAAAAAAAAGAGGGATACATGATATAACCCTGCTCGTTTCTTTTTCTCTCACCAGGAACTGAAGCTCTCTTCCCACGAAGAGGCCTTATCCTTTGTGTCCCTGGTGGACGGCTACTTCCGGCTCACAGCAGATGCCCACCATTACTTATGCACCGATGTGGCTCCCCCTTTGATCGTCCACAACATACAGAATGGCTGTCATGGTCCAATTTGGTTGGTTCCAGAACCTTCTCTTCTTGTGATGGGGTTTTAGTAGTGAAGTGGCTGCCATAGACACAGATGCGTAAGATGAGACTGAGGAAGCACGTCCTTCAGTCCTGACTCCACTGCCTGTCCTCTTCCATCCTCGCTGCCCAGAAGCCAGGCCTTCCAGTCTCACCCCAGCCCTTGCGGAAAACCCTCCTTTTCTTCTCTCTTAATGGGGCGTTCCTCACCGCTTAAGCCTCTCCCGTCATGAGTACTTAGAACTAGTCATCTTGACTCAGCTGCCAGTGAGCTGCTGGGTCAGTGAGGGTGACCAAGTCTTGGAGCTGGAAGGGACCTGGAGCCCCTTCACACTTGGTCTTCTTCAGGGGCATGTGATACTTCCCAACACACCACCTTTATTTCCACGTCTCCCCCCCTTTTTTTTTTTTTGCCTCCAGGGTTATTGCTGGGGCTCGGTGCCTATACCACGAATCCACTGCTCCTGGAGGCCATTTTTCCCCTTTTCTTGCCCTTGTTTAACATTGTTGTGGTTATTGTTGTTATTGATGTCATTGTTATTAGATAGGGCAGAGAGAAATGGAGAGAGGAGGGGAAGACACAGAGGGGGAGAGAAAGACAAGACACCTGCAGACCTGCTTCACCACCTGTGAAGCAATTCCCCTGCAGGTGGGGAGCCGGGGGCTCGAACCGGGATCCTTACACCGGTCCTTATGCTTCAGGCCACCTGCGCTTAACCCGCTGCACTACCACCTGACTACACCCCCCTCCCCCCGCCCCACGTCCATCTCTTTTCTTCCATGTCACCCAGAGAGTGAGCCACACAAGAGCAGGGACCGCGTCTGCTTTGTTCACTGTTTTTTCCTCAGCAGCCATAGCAGGGCCTAGCGCATCAAAGGTTCTTGGTAGGCATTTATCAGGTGGATGCATGTTTCCTATTTTGTGTGAGACCGAAACTCACTGCCTGAGGAAACCAAGGTGGCATCCAGAGCCAAATTAAACTCTGAAGACGTTTTCTTGAGTCTTCAAAAGGGGGAAAGGGAATCTTAGGTGAGGAGCTCACATGAAGGTGTCAAAGTCTGGAGTTGGGGACTGGGCAGTGGTGCACCTGGTTGAGTGCATGTCCTATAGTGCACAAGGACCCAGGTTCAAGCCCCTCAGACCCCACCTGCAGGGGGAAAGCTTTGTGAGTAGTGAAGCAGGGCTGCTGGTGTCTCTCTGTCTCTCTCCCTCTCTATCTCCCCCCCCTCTCAATTTTTGGCTGTCTCTATCCAATAAATAAATAAAGAAATTAAAAAATATTTTATAAAGGGGGTTGGGCAGTGGCACATCAGGTCAAGCACACATAGTACGAAGTGCAAGAACCCACACAAGGATCCCAGTTCGAGCCCCCGGCACCCCAGCTGCAGGGGGGCTTGCCTTACAAGTAGTAAAGTAGGTCTGCAGTTGTCTGTCTTTCTCTCTCTCTCTCTTTTTAAGATTTTATTTATTTATTTATTTATTAGTGAGAAAGATAGGAGGAGAGAGAGAACCAGCTGCCGGGGACTGAACCTAGGGCTTCATGCGTGAGTGTCTGATGCTTTATCCACTGCGCCACCTCCCGCACCACTTTCTCTCCCCCTCCCTATCTTCCCCATCTCTCTCAATTTCTTTCTGTCATATCTTATAAAAAATAAGTAAATAAAAAACAAAATAAAATCAAGGAAAAAGCGGTCTCTAGGAGCAGTGGACTCATATGCTGGTGTTGAGCCCCAGCTATAACCCCGGAGGAAAAAAGGAAAAAAAAATTTTTTCAAAAGACTGGAGCTGTTGGTTGTTACCTTCCTAATATGTTTTGCCAACACCAGCCCTCCTTCAGAAAGGCTAGTCATCTCCACACCCTGGAGGTAGTAGATGCTACATGGAGAATTCCTTAGCAGCTGTTCACAACCCTCTTTATGCTAGAACGTCAGTCCTGGAGATGCAGGAAGGCAGAAGATAGGCGTGGCCCCTACTAGCATCTTCCTGGTCTCTCCTGATCTTTTTATTCAGTGAGCAGCCGCTAGAAAACTAGACATCCTCTGTCATTGTGGATAACATTCTCTGTTACTGTGCGCACTGAACAGAGCAGCCTCAAAGCCCTGCCCTTGGTGGGCCCATGTTCCAGCTGTGCTGCCTGCTGCTGGCGGGGAGGGACCCCTGCCACTATGCCGCTGTGGGCCTTGACGGGGTGGTGGTCCTTAGACTGGAGACAGCAAGCTTGAGGGATTCAAGGAGGAGCAGACTCTGGGCCTTCTGTGGTGGGTGGAGTCCTCGTCTGAATTTCAGCGGCTGTCTTGAGGCTCCCCAGCCCCTTGCATCCCGTGCCGGAGAGAACTTCCAGACTCTGGGCAGACAGTGGAAGGAGCTCATGGGGTTTAGTTTCCTACCTGGTGTGATCTCTGCCTCTCTCTGCCTCTGTCTCTCTCTCTCTCTCTCTCCCTCTGTAGCACAGAATACGCCATCAATAAATTACGGCAAGAAGGAAGCGAAGAGGGACTGTATGTGCTGAGGTGGAGCTGCACAGACTTCGACAACATCCTCATGACCGTCACCTGCTTTGAGAAGCCGGAGGTGGGTCAGGACACCTGCCAGGTCCAAGCCAGATGACCACACGGCAGTCAGGGCGGCCTGCTACAGGAGATGCCGCAGAGAGGACAGCTCGTGTGTGTGTGTTCCTGCTACAGGAGATGCTGCAGAGAGGACAGCTTGTGTGTGTGTGTGTGTGTGTGTGTGTGTGTGTGTTTTCCTGGTACAGGAGATGCCACAGAGAAGACAGCTTGTGTGTGTGTGTGTTGGGGGTCAGGGGGAAGGAAACTTGGTGTTAAAAAAAAGCCTGGGTCTTAGAGAAAGTTGCTGGTGGTTCTAACAAGGGGCATCCTGCCTGCCTGGACCTCCTCTCCTTTTGATAACTTTTTTTTTCCCCAGTAGGGTCATCGCTGGAGCTCAGTGCTTACACAGCTGCTCCATACCTAGCGGCCATGCCCCCTCCCCTCTTCTGCTGTAGTTACTTATTGTGGATATAGGAGGGATAACCGCAGCACTGCTTCACTGCTTTTGAAGCTTGCCACCCCTACCGGTGGGGCCCAGAGGCTTGGACCTGGGTCTCTGAACATGGCAGCATGTGCTCTGCTGAGTGGAACCCGCCCTGGATTTTTTCCTTTCCTTTTTATTTTATTTTTTTCCTTCCAGGCACTTTCAAGATTATAGTTGATTTGTTACTTCAGATAAAAAGGTAGTATACATATTAGGGATTCCCATAAAATTCAACTCTAGAGTTATACACCCTCTAGTACTTTTGTATTGAATGTTAACCAAAAAAAAAAAAAAATCTCCAAAGACCTGAAAGCCCCACTATTAGCATGAACGATTGTACTAAAAAATTTAAGGGGGCCAGGCAGTAGCGCAGCGGGTTAAACACAGGTGGTGCCAAGCGCAAGGACCAGCATTGGGATCCCATTTCGAGCCCCCGGCTCCCCACCTGCAGGGAGTCGCTTCACAGGCAGTGAATCAGGTCTGCAGGTGTCTGTCTGTCTTTCTCTCCCCCTCTATCTTCCCCACCTCTCTCTATTTCTTTCTGTCCTATCCAACAATAATAACAACGATAAAAACAACAAGAGCAACAAAAGGGAAAAAATGGCCACCAGGAGCAATGGAATAAACAATTTGACTTTTAATCTGTCCAATATATAATATTTACATTTTGAAACCAGCGGTGATACAAATCAACAATGATAATGAAATAGTAAAAATAAACCTTAAAAAGCAAAGGTTTCTATTCTTACAATGTGCTAATTATCAGAATTGTCTATCTTTCTTGCTTTTTTTTTTTTTTTTTTTTCAAGGTAGCAGGGCAGGGGTTTGCTGTGAAGGATACCAGTTTACATCAGACATTTTCAAAGTAACAGTGTGATTATTTAGAGTGTTTTTTTTTTTTTTTTTTTAATGTGCAGCAGCAAGATTCCTACAGGCCTAGAGCTGTGCCTGTTTGTGGTATTCACTTGGCACAGATGGCTGCCAAAGAGGCTGGCTTGATGGCTTGACTTCACAATAGTTTTCCCAGGTGGTAGCTGTAGACCTCTTAATAGCTTTTTGCTGTCCCATATTTTCATAAGTAGAGGTGTTTTTTCAGTGACGGACACATAGCTGAAAGCTAGAAATGATGTGAGAAAACTAAGACAGATGCCAGAATTGTTGGCTCCGCCTCACTAGACCAGAGTGCCTTTGCTGTCCATGCAACTTTAAAAAAAAAAAAAACTTTTAAAAAATGTTTATCTATCATTGGATAGAGACAGAAATTGAGAGCAGAGGAAGGGGAGACAAGGAAAGAGACAGAGAGACACCTGCAGCCCTGCTTCACCACTCGTGAAGCTTTCCCCCTGTAGGTGGGGACTAGAGGCTTGAACCTGGGTCCTTGCACACTGTGAGTGCTTGACCAGGTGTGCCACCGCCTGGCCCCTCTTGCAGTTTTTTTAAAGACAAGAAATGAAGTATTTTAAAATATTGAAAGACTGTGTGTTTTCAGGGATGATTTCTGTAGTTCCTTAAAGGACAGTGAGTTCTACAGAATCAGTCTAAAGATACTAGCAGTGATTGGGTTCAGCTGCACGCAAGAACTGGGGCAGGGGTGGGGCTTATGAGACTGAAGCCGGCATGTTAGCATATCAAAAATCTTTGACCCCGAAGGAAAAGTCTTTGAAAATTCTGAGGACTAGATTCATTCAAGAATGGCGGGAGAAAACGGCAGAAGAGGGGCCAGGCAATGACACACACGGTAGAGTTCACATGTTGCTATGCACAAAGACCCAGGTTCAAGCCCCGGGCCCCCACCTGTAGGGGGAAGCTTCAAGAGTGGTAAAGTGGGGCCAAAAAAAAAAAAGTAGGATAGGTGTTATTATTCCCATTTACGGAAGGAAAAAAAAATGAAATTTCAGGATGTTACATCTCCTCTCTGAGGTTGCATGCACACCGTATGTAAACAAACCTCTCTGGCCCTCATTCCTAACCACTAAAATGGTTTCCTTTGCAAAAGTGCCCATGAAGGACAAGTGTTGCTTAAACTTCCTCTTTCTGACACCATTTACCCCTGAAGCTGAACCAGACAGCTAGCTGTCTGCTGCCTCTTAAGCTGATTGTCCTTAAGTAGACGTGAGCAGTACAGAGCTGTGCTCAGTCTGAGGAACTTTCTTTCTCTCGTTCTTTCTTTTTTCTTTCTTCTTATTCTTTTGGTTTTTTACTAACATTTAATATATATATTTTTTCATTTTAGGAGGGGAAGACAGAGAGGGCGGGAAAGATAGACAACTTGTAGATCTGCTTTACCACTTGTGAAGCGAACGCCCTGTAGGTGGGGAGCCGGGAGCCGGGGGCCTCAAGCCGGGATCCTTGTGCCGGTCCTTGCGCATTTGTGCCACGCACTTAACCCGCTGCACTACTGCCTGCCCCGCCCCGCCCCCCACCCACCTACCCCCGCCACTTTTTTTCTACCATTTATTATTGGGTAGGACTGAGAGAAATTAAGAGGGTGAGAGAAAGATAGCCACCTGCAGACCTCTCACTGCTCGTGAAACTGCAGGTGGGGAGGCAGCTGGGGCGGGGGGGGGGGGGGGACGGCTCGAACCCAGATCCTTTTGCAGGGCCTTGCACATAGTACTTTGTGCGCTTAACTGGGTGAGCCACCGCCCAGCCCTCCCCCAGGACCTCTCTATATAAATTGTGCTATCATATGTTCTGCTCCGTGAAGACTAGTATTCGCTTTGCTAACCTTTATAAAGTACATGCTAAACCTTGTACAGATACCATGCCATGTGACCATAGCAAGCGGGCTACGAGGTTGGTATCTTCATAGATGTCCCCTTACAGATCCAGAAAGGTCGTGCTTTTTAACGAGTTTCCCTGTCAACAGCCAAGAAACCCCAAGCCTGGTTGCCTGTGCCCTTGCCAGACTCATTATTCCCATCATCTTTGTGAATGGCAGGTGCTGGGAGGCCAGAAGCAGTTCAAGAACTTTCAGATTGAGGTGCAGAAAGGCCACTACAGTCTTCACGGCTCAGAGCGCAGCTTCCCCAGTCTGGGGGACCTGATGGACCACCTCAAGAAGCAGATCCTTCGTACGGACAACATCAGCTTTGTGCTGAAGCGCTGCTGCCAGCCCAAACCCCGAGGTCAGAGCCCCCCTCCCCCTTCAGCGGCTTCCTGCGCCCCCCTCAGTGATCTTCTGAGTCTCACATCACCCAGAAGGTCCTGGTTGGCCTGTGGAAAGTGACCTCTCTCCATGGTGTGTCCAGGTGTTTCTCCCTGAGCTTTGCGTCGAATCTCACCCCTTTTCTTTCTCCCTTTCTTTCTTTCTTTCTTTCTTTCTTTCTTTCTTTCTTTCTTTCTTTCTTTCTTTCTTTCTTGTCTCCCAGCAAGAGACTGTCACTGAACTTGGTGAAGGAGGAAGAACTTGTGTTTTTTGTTGATCAGATAGAGCTTCCTGCCAGCCTGAGGGTGGATAACTGCAGCCTTTATTTTTGTGCTTGGCATTGTTCTGCAAAGGTAAAGCATATCTGCCATCTGACTGAAACTGCAGAGTGAGGTACACGACCTTAACAGCCAGCAACCCAGTTGACTCGCTGTCCACACATTGGGAGAAGTTCTTTCTTGACACCAGCGGTCTGTGCTCCGGGGAACAGCAGCACAGGTAGAGGGGATGAGCCCCTCTGTTGGGTCTCGAGGGCCCTGGAACTCTGTGCTAACTGTGTTTTAGGGCTTGTCTCTCCCCATTGATGTTGTTGTTGTTTTATTTGTTTGTTTGCTTGTTTGTTTTTAGCCAGGATCTGGCTGGAGTTCCTCCCCCTTCTGTGACGTACGGGTTAACACAGTCCTCAGGACAGAACTGATGCCCACACACTGTCTGCCGTAAATAATTATATCAGAGGCTACCACGTGGGTTGTCTCCTACTAGTCCTAACAAGTTTATGTGCAAGTTCGAATTTCTTTCATGCGCATACTAGTTTTTTGGAGCCGTTAGACAGGCGAGATGGAAGTGTTGAGATGGTCAGTACTCACTGAAGGCTAGTAGTACTGGTACTAGTCGTAATAATAGTAGTAAGAAGTCATGCTGCTGATGAGGTGATAAAGGCTACCATCATGAGAATGGTACTGACCGATTTCTGAATCCCGTGTGAAAGTCTCGTGTAATCCTGAGATCACAAGCAAAGCCTTGCTGTCCCCACTGTGTTTGCTCAGAATCCTTTAAGTACTTAGAGGAGCCGTGGAGATCTGGGCCCAAATCTTCTGACTTGAACTCCCGGCACAGAGGCAGTCATCAAGCCAAGGAACAGTTCTTCTGTTCTGGGAGAGCGGACAGCACGGAGAGAAGGGAAGTGAAGGGACAGGAGGCGGAAGAGAAAAAAACAAGGCTTCTTGGTGTCTGCCCTCAGAAGCCCTCTCTCTTCCCTCTGCCACCTGTAAATTAGAGAAGTGGTAAAATCATGGAATACGGAGAATGTCGGCATCAGTTCCTCCTTGTTCCTGACCCTCTAACCATAAAGTTCTGGTAGCCAGACCTCAGCCTGGGTCTCTCACAGAGAAATGCAGCTGAGAGAGGGTCGGGCGGTAGCACAGCGGGTTAAGGGCACGTGGCGCAAAGCACAAGGACCGGTGTAAGGATCCCGGTTGGAGCTCCTGACTCCCCACCTGCAGGGGAGTCGCTTCACAGGCAGTGAAGCAGGTCTGCAGGTGTCTGTCTTTCTCTTCCCCCTCTCTGTCTTCCTGCCCTCTCTCCATTTCTCTCTGCCCTATCCAACAATAGTAATAATAACTATAACAACAAGAAAACAACAAAAGTGGAAGGGGGGAAGCCTCCAGGAGCAGTGGATTTGTGGTGCAGGCCCTGAGGCCCAACAATAACCCTGGAGGCAAAAAAAAAAAAAAGAGAGAGAGAAAGAGAAATACAGCTGAGAAACTCCTCACTGAATAAATAGAAAGCAGGTCGCCGCTGGGAGTAGGGTTTTGTTGTTGTTGTTGTTACTGATTTTTAAGAGACAAAATGCATCCATAAAGGAACAAACACACAGCCAGCTCACAGGTGGCCCTGGATACTGTCTTCCTCTCTAATTCCGCAAATGACTGCTCCCATCCATTTTCTGTGGGCACTATTTCAGTCTCCCTTTCTTGGTGTCTTTTTTTCTCCCTCCAATTAGAGCACTCCTGAGTTGCCTATTTAAACCTAATTATTACCCAGATAGCAGGGTGGATTAGGATGACAAAAGGGAGAAGAGTTGACTGGTTACAAAGGAGGACCCCAGAATATGATAACAAGGGAAGCCTGTAACTCCACTAGCCAAGGCCTAAGCGGGCCCCACATTGTTTAGCTTCTGATTGGTCACCATCAGAGTGACTGTGGCCACAGGTGACAGGGGTTCTGTAACTCAGTCGGATACTGACACCCAGGGGTGTAAGCCCTGCCCTTGCAGATATGCTGTGGGAAGGTGAGTAACTGAGGCCACCCCTGGCTTTAGTGTCATCCCCAAGTTGGTTCTGGAGCTTCCTGACTTGACCACTCACTCTGAATCTGTCTTCTGCCCTCTGAAAAGGGGAACAGAAACACTCTCCACCACGTTGGATTGCTTTGTGTATTTGTTTGTTTGTTTTTGCCTCCAGGGTTATTGTTGGGGCTCAGTGCCTGCACCATGAATCCACTGCTCCTGGAAGCCACCCACCCCTTTTGTTGCCCTTGTTGTTGCAGCCTTGTTGTGGTGGTGGTTGTTGTTGTTGATGCTGTTTGTTGTTGGATAGGACAGGGAGAAATGGAGAGAGAAGGGGAAGACAGAGAGGGGGGAGAGAAAGACAGAAACCTGCAGACCTGTTTCACCGCCTGTGAAGTGACTCCCCTGCAGGTGGAAAGCCGGGGGCTCGAACCAGGACCCTTCCGCCGGTCCTTGCGCCATGTGCGCTTAACCTGCTGCTCTACCTTGCAACCCCCAGATTGCTTTGTTTTAATGATGTTATTTATTTATTCATGAAGAAGGGGAGAGAAAGAAAGAACCAGACATCACTCTGGTACATGTGTGTTGGGCTGAGCTTCACTGATGGGAGACAGACGACCAGGGACTCATGGCTGAGCTGTACGCAGTATCTCTTTATTCGTGTGGAATGCAGCACAATCTAAGCCAAGCTAAGCTAAACTAAAACTAATATACTTGCCAAGTAGGGTATAAACAGGATGTGACGTAGAGAGGGTGGAGAGAAAAGTGACTGGTGAAAATCAGGGTGTGACAAGGAGAGGGGGCGGAGCAGGCGAGAATCCTACCACAGAACCACCAATGCCCTGGAGGGAGGGTGGTGCTTAGTTAACAGCAGTTATGTAAATAGAATACAGTGTTAAAGGGGGGGGGGATGAAACCAAATGAAACAGAAGGGGGTTTTAGAAGCAGAATTAGAAGCAGACCCACACATGTGCAGCTGGGGATTAAACTCAGGACCTCACAGTTGAGAGCCTAGTGCTTTAACCACCGCCCCACCTCCCAGACCACAGCACCACATAGGATTGTCAGGAAGACAAAGGAGTTCATGTGTATAAGGAGCTCTGGACAGTGGCTAACACAGAGAAGTTAGTCAAAAATTAGGAACTTTAAAAAATAATAATAAAAGGAAAAACAATATGGAAAAGCATCAAAAAAGTGAGGGTTTGAGAGACTATCATGTCTGAGTCACATGTTCCATTGTAGGACCCAGCAGTTGACAAGTGAGAACCTTTCAGGGGTTCCCCCAAACTCCTGCGGGTACAAATCTGAATGTGCTTCCTCCACTCCCCTCTTCCCATCATGATAAACCTTGGAGCTTTGGGTCTCTATAGTAAGAAGGTGACTTCCATGAAGTTTAAGACCCAGTTAGCTACCTGTGCTGATCCTGGCCTGGGAGAATTTGTAATATGTTTGTGAATCAGAACTAAGGGATTGATGTGCTCATCATCAATTAAACAAGACAGGGAGGGTGTGTGTGTGTGTGTGTGTGTACATATACACATCCTTGCATCACACCGGGGTTATCATGGGTAGCAAAATGTTTTTTTTTTTCTCTTTTGTTGCTCTTGTCTTTTTATTGTTGTTGTAGTTATTGTTGTTGTTATTGATGTCATTGTTGTTGGATAAGACAGAGAGAAATGGAGAGAGGAGGGGAAGCAAAGACAGAGGGGGAGAGAAAGACAGACACCTGCAGACCTGCTTCACTGCCTGTGAAGCGACTCCCCTGCAGGTGGGAAGCCGGGGGCTCGAACCAAGATCCTTTCACCGGTCCTTGTGCTTTGAGCCACCTGCACTGCGCTGCCGCCCGTCTTCCAGCCAGATTTTTTAACAAGTGATTTCTTGGGAAGATCACAGAGATTCGGAACAACTTATACTATTTTTTCTACTCACAGCAGTGCTTTTCATCCTCCTGCCTTGGCCGTCCCCCTTCCTTTTTTTTTCTTTTTTCCTGCAGGGTTATTGCTGGGCTCGGTGCCTGCACCATGAATCCACCTCTCCTGGGGGCCATTTTTCCCCCTTTTTGTTGTCCTAGTTGTTGCAGCCTCGTTGCGGTTATTATTGCCATTGTTGACGTTGCTTTGTTGTTGGATAGGACAGAGAGAAATGGAGAGAGGAGGGGAAGACAGAGAGAGAGGGGAGAGAAAGATAGACACCTGCAGACCTGCTTCACTGCCCGTGAAGCGACTCCCCTGCAGGTGGGGAGCGGAGCCGGGGGCTCGAACTGGGATCCTTACGCTGGTCCCTGCGCTTTGCGCCACGTGTGCTTAACCCACTGCCCCACCGCCCAACCCCAGCCGTCCCCCTTCCTTCGTCCTCAGTTCACATCGTGGATGTTCCGTCAAACCATCTAATGACATGTTTTGAGAGCCTACTAGAGATCAGGCTCTGGAGACAGAAAAGAAATACACTCAACGTGATCCTTGCCTTCTAGGAGGTTTTGTTTGTGTTTAAAACTTTCACTTAGTCGTATTTCACCAAAGTCAAGGACTCTGGGGGTGGGCGGTGGGTCCTGGAACGTGTCAGTGGAGGAGGGTCTGGGTGGGGGGGTTAGAGTGTTATGCGGAAAACTGAGAAATGGTACACATGTACCAAGTACTGTATTTGACTGTCAACTGTAAACCATTAATCCCCCATTAAAGAAATATATTTCATTGCACGGTCCAGGAGGTGGCGCAGTGGATAAAGCATTGGGCTCTCAAGCATGAGGTCCCAAGTTCAATCCCCAGCAGCACATGTACCAGAGTGATGTCTGGTTCTTCCTGTCTCTTCTCCTGTCTTTCTCATAGATAAGTAAAATCTTAAAAAAATATTTTTGCAGGGGTCGCGCGGTAGCACAGTGGGTTAAGTGCGCGTGGTGCAAAGCACAAGGACCAGCGTAAGAATCCTGGTTTGAGCCCCCGGCTCCTCATCTGCAGGGAATCGCTTCACAGGCGGTGAAGCAGGTCTGCAGGTGTCTCTCTTTCTCTCCCCATTTCTGTCTTCCCCTTCTCTCTCCATTTCTCTCTTTCCTATCCAACAGTGAACAACATCAAAAACAATAATAATAACCACAAGACTACAACAAAATGGGGGGGGGGGCGGGAAATGGCCTCCAGGAGCAGTGGATTCATGGTGCAGGCACTGAGCCCCAACAGTAACCCCGGAGGCAAAAAAAGAAAAATTTTTTTCATTCCGGTAGGGAAGACTGCTCCGATCTCTCTTACCTAGACTGGTCCTGCTATGTGAACCTTGGAGCTCCTATCCCAGCCATGTAGAGAAGTCACACAAATTGCAGCTTCCCTTTCATAAAAAAAAAAAAAAAAAAAAGTTTTTTTTATCAGTGATTAAATAGTGGTTTACAAGATTACAAAATTATAGGGTTACAGTTCCACAACACACTCATCGCCAAAGTTCTGTGTGTCTCCCCTCGCTCACACTGATAACTACCATAGTCGTCATAAAATCTTAGAGACAGTGGTCCGAGAGGTGGCACAGTGTCTAAGGAACTAGACTCTCAAGGATGAGGTCTTGAGTTCGATCCCTAGCAGCACATGTACCAGAGTGATGTCTGGCTCTTTCTCCTATCTTTCTCATTAATAAAGAAATAAAAATCTTTAAAAAATAAATAAATAATCTTAGAGACAGTTTGTAGCTTAGCTTCCTTTTTGATTGACACCTAAAGAAAAAGTAGCTCTGTGATTAGCCTATAAGCTTCTAGTAGGCAGGAATCACTTAATAAATAGACGTTGAATAACTGAACCAACAAGTGGCCTGTAAGTGTTGAACAGCCCTCTTGGCTGGACAGACATTGGCCAGCTGGGGTCCTCAGCCTTCCGCACATTGCTCAGACTTCACTCTCTCCACAGAAATCTCCAACCTACTGGTGGCTACAAAGAAAGCCCAGGAGTGGCAGCCCGTCTATCCTATGAGCCAGCTAAGTTTCTGCCGGATACTTAAGAAGGATATCATACAGGTACGTGATGGCTCCAGTCCCTGGGCCCAGCTTTGGCCCTACTCACCATAGCACAGCAGCCTCTGGGGAGTCAGGTCTGTGTTGTGAGAAGTGCTAGTGGAACAAAGAATTTAAAAAAAAAAAAAAAGGCGGTATTCTCATGGTTGCCGAACTAATGCCATGCTGTACAGCCTGGGAGGAAATGAAGGCGTTCGTCTTCGTGGTGTTTTTAGTTTTCTGGTTGGGTCACTGCCTGCAGGTACTGCAGTGCAGGCTGATGGCCTTCACGGCCCCACAGTTTGCTGAGTGACAGCACTTGTGAGGCTCCTTACGGGTTTGCTAAAGATTCTTCTGGAGAGAGCAGAGCAGAGGGAATACAGACTGTGGGGAAGGCACAGGGACGCACAGTTTAAGTCTGAAGGAAGAGAACATCTGGAAAAGCTAAATTCCACAGACCAGTGTTCCATGCTTGTTGGCCTTCGGTGAACCCTGTTTCCTTAGTGACTGCCTTTGGGCTTTGGCTTAAGCTGTGAAACCCGGGAAGATGCCTCCCTCCCTCCCTCCCTCCCTCCCTCCCTCCCTTCCTTCCTTCCTTCCTTCCTTCCTTCTTTCTTTCTTTCTTTCTTTCTTTCTTTCTTTCTTTCTTTCTTTCTTTTCTTCTTTTATTCCTTTCTTTCTTATTTATTTATTTATTGGAAACATTGACAAGACCATAGGATAAGAGGGGTGCATTTCCTCACATTGCCCACCCCCAGAACTCCATATCCCATCCCCTCCCCCGATAGCTTCCCTAGTCTTTATCCCTCTGGGAGTATGGACCCAGGATCATTATGGGGTGCAGAAGGTGGAAGGTCTGGCTTCTGTAACTGCTTCTCCGCTAAAAATGGGCATTGGCAGGTCAGTCCATACTCCCAGCCTGTCTCTCTCTTTCCCCAGTGGGGCAGCAATCTGGGGAAGTGGGGCTCCAAGACCCATGGTGGGGTCATCTGCCAAAAGGAAGTCGAGTTGGCATCATGGTAGCATCTGGAACCTGGTGGCTGAAAAAGAGTTAAGATATAGAGCAGAACAGATTGTTGACTAACCATGAACCTAAAGGCAAGGATAGTGCAGATGAAGATTTGGGGTCTCCGTTTTGGAAAAAGCTGGTAGGTCTATTTTAGGTCTATTCCAAGGGGCCCATGACTGTACTAGTTCTTGCCTGAGCCTGACAGCTGATGTGCTGGTGGACCCAGGGTATTGTCTGGGGAGATGGTGTCACAGTTGGAAAAAGGACTAGAAAGCTGGGTCAGGCAAGAGAGTAGCCCCCAAGTATGGGGAAAGTCTATAAATATTGTTAACTGTGTAAGCCCCATTAGTTTGATCTGGGGCCCATATTCAACACAGAAACCTATTTAGCCTCTGCATCCCTGTAGGTCTGAGCTCACATTCTGTGGTCAGGCTGCACTCATTTCAGGACCCTTCTTCCTCGGGTGGTAGGTAGAGTATGTTGTCCCTGCCGTTGTTGATCCACACTGAGGGCTAGGTCCTATAGGGGCCTACAGCGGGGTCTATTATGTCGTTCCTGGTGGTCATGACCAGTGACAGTCAAGTGCCACTTTTCTGTTCTGCGTCCTTCTCCCTCCCCCACCCTGCGTAAACAGAAACGTGGAATCTGAGAAGATAGCGAGCCACCAGCCTTGGAGAGAAGCACTCTGCCTAAGTCTGTGTGTTACATGTGGCAGATTGTCACCTTGCGGGGAGAGAGGCCAGTCAGAGCTCACTGTCATCCAAAAGCCTGGTGCAAGGTGACAGGCGTGGGATTGGCTTGGGAGTTTATGTTTTATTTCTGCTCTGTATTTTATTTTACTTTATCGTTGCTACCAGGGTCATCACTGGGGCTCTGTGCCTGCGTGATGAATCCACTGCTCCCAATGCCCATCTCTTCCTTTCCCCTCCCCCCTTTTTATTTGATATGATAGAAACTGAAAGGAGAGGGGGAAATAGAGAGGGAGAAGAGACAGAGAAACGCCTGCAGTACTTACTTCACCACTCATGTAGGTCTCCCCCATAGGTGGGGAGTGGGGGGGTTCAAACCCCAGTCCTAGCATTTAGTCACGTTTGTTTTTTTTTGTTTTGTTTTTAATATATATATTTTTTGCCTCCAGGATTATTGCCAGGGCTTGGTGCCTGCACCACAGATACACTGCTCCTGGAGACCATTTTCCCCCCTTTTGTTGCCCTTGTTGTTTCATCATTGTTGTGGTTATTATTATTGTTGTTATTGATGTCGTCGTTGGATAGGACAGAGAGAAATGGAGAGAGGAGGGGAAGACAGAGAGGAGGAGAGGAAGATAGACACCTGCAGACCTGCTTCACTGCTTGTGAAGCAACTCCCCTGCAGGTGGGGCGCCGGGGGCTCGAACCGGGATCCTTACGCCGGTCCTTACGCTTCACGCCACATGCGTGCTCACTTGTGTTTTTAACCAGGTGCACCACCGGCCAGCCCCTTGGCAGTGTGTGTTTCAAGATACTTGTTGAAATTGTTTGCAGGGCTGGGGGAGTGAAAGCCCTCTGCTGTCACTGTCACACAGCCCTGTTGATAAACTGTTAGCTGGGCGTAGGTCCTTACCGCTCCTTGTCTCCTTCCATCGTTGTCGGGGTTGTTTCCAGAGACCAAGACCACCGCAGCCCCCTGGCTTCTAAGTCCCTGTCACCCGCCACATAGCAGTGGTTTGAGCGCTTCAAGGCACCAGACACCATTTTGACCCTCAGCAGCCTCACAGTCTTGACAAGAGGAAAAAAAAAAAAAGTATCTGTCTTTGATAATTGCATTATTATCAAGAGCTAATCCCTAAATCCGGAAATACAGCAGGGCGTGTTATCTGTCAGAGACAATGATCCTACACTTCTTGGGGAAGCAGAGGAGCGGAGGATGAAGAGCCAGGCAGCAGGGGAAGAAACTCAAGTCACAGATGGACGGGCCCCTGAGGGTGACTGGAATTCTGACGCCTCGTGCAGTGACTCGACCACCCACCGGGAAGAAGGCACTGTTTTGGGGAAGAGTTATCATTCTGAAAGCATCTGACTTTGATGGGACATTTTGGGAACACCACTTCCCGTAACCTTGTTCAGTTGCTTTATGGTGCATGAGACAGGCGATTAGTCACAGAGCCTTCTGCCAGGATGCAGGCGACAGGACAGATACACCAGCAGTCTGCCAAAGGAGAGGAAGAACTGATAGGCCCAACTGACAGTTGTAGATATTCCTAGGGGAGGGATTGGGGGGGGGGGCAGCTCTAAATTCCCCGAGAATCAGTCACATTCCTGTGTCTGCACTTACAGAGAAAATGGGTCATTCAAGCGTGTGAGAAACAGGGCCCCCCCGGTCTAGAGTGAGCAAACAGAGGACATCTGCGTGACAAGTGGACATCCACTCACCACATGCCAGGAGCCTTTACAACTTGCTTCCTCAGTTGATTCTTTTTTTTTTTAAAGAGTTTTAAAAAGTATTTATTTATTTATTCCCTTTTGTTGCCCTTGTTGTTTATTGTTGTTGTTATTGCTGTCATCATTGTTGGATAGGACAGAGAGAAATGGAGAAAGGAGGGGAAGACAGAGAGGGGGAGAGAAAGATAGACTCCTGCAGACCTGCTTCACCACCTGTGAAGCAACTCCCCTGCAGGTGGAGAGCCGGGGCTCGAACTGGGATCCTTATGCTGGTCCTGTACTTTGCACCACGTGTGCTTAACCCGCTGTGCTACCACCAGACTCCCCCTCAGTTGATTCTTAAGCAGCGCTCTGAGACTGGTGCCGTTGCTTGCTGTCCCTGCTCACACACCGTGGGTGGAGGTTAACATGGTGATTAAGCTTCCCCAGGTTAAAGGGCCAGCAGGAGTGTGGAACCCTCCCTTCTCTGTCTATCGGGGTGTGTGTGGAGGAGCCCCGTGGAGTAGAGTTTTCTGCTTCTCTGGGTGGGGCT
Organism: Erinaceus europaeus; assembly: GCF_950295315.1. Taxonomy (NCBI): domain Eukaryota; kingdom Metazoa; phylum Chordata; class Mammalia; order Eulipotyphla; family Erinaceidae; genus Erinaceus; species Erinaceus europaeus. The sequence continues at coordinate 84,375,622 of NC_080174.1, read as the reverse complement.
GGGGTAGGTGCTTATTTGATGGCTTTTGAAAACTGTTGAAAGTTGAGTGGATGGCATCTGGAACCTGGTGACTGAAAAGAGAGTTAACATACGAAGCCAAACAAATTGTTGAGCAATCATGGACCCAAAGCTTGGAATAGTGGAGAGGAAGTGTTAGGGAGGTACTCACTGCAAACTCCAGTGTACTTCTGCTTTCAGGTATATATTTTGCAGTAGTTTACAGATATGTGTGAAGATATGCTCTCTCTCACAGAAACTGGTGTACATCTAGGTTTTAGGACAGTCCTTGTGCTTTTATCCAGCCCTGGGTTGGTCGCACACTCAAGCGTCACTGTGGCCCTAGAGAGTTGACCTCTGCCTCTTGCTTCCTCCCTAAGGGTGAACACCTGGGGAGAGGCACGCGTACGCACATCTACTCGGGAACCCTGCTGGACTACAAGGATGACGAAGGGATGGCCGAAGAGAAGAGAATCAAAGTGATCCTCAAAGTCTTAGACCCCAGCCACAGGGACATTTCTCTGGCAAGTATCTTCTTCCTATCCAGACATCGCCCCACACACACACCCGCACCCACACGCTTGTCTGGGTGCAGAAGATCACAAGTAGACTGCGGGGAAAACACAACAGCAATGACCCATATTTTGGTCTAGGTTTTTTTTTAATTTTTTTTTTATGTCTGTTCTTAGCCAAGATCCCTTTATTCAAATATAATCAAGTATAATCAGGTCAATCTGTTGGGTCCAGTCAGAACACAGGACAAGATGAAGCACACTGAACAGTCTGCCCTCTCTCCAACACTTCCAACGGGGAGGTCAGGGAGGTCCCTCCGTTGGGTGCTAGGAGCCCCAGGCTGCACTGTCTGGTCTCGGCCCCCAGCAGAGGTCAGGACAGTCACTTCGAAGATAAATGACGAACCCAGTCCCATAGCCTGTGTGAAGGATCAGTATAGCCAAACTTGGGCAGAGAGAGAGAGAGAGTTGCTGTCTGGAGTCTTCATATACTCTCATGCCCTGCCTGCCGGATGTTGTTTCCAGCTCACGTAGAGAGGAAGTGGCGGACATGAGTGACCAGTGGGGCAATTGTCCGCTAGCTTACCAGCTTGATTCTGCTGTTTGATTTAATCAGTCTTTTGAATAAATCCTATCTTCCAACCGGTTTGGCCCTCCGGTAAGAGGCTGTGCAAAGCCCTCAGGCATCAGGACAGAGGGTGGGGGTGAGGGGCTGGTTTCAGAGCCTGGGCTGTTCAGAGTGGGGAGCCCTCCTAGAGTCACTGACTTTTTCATGCCCCTTTGAGCTCCGACCGGTGAGCCTGACCCCTGACCCCTGACCCTCCTGTGTCTTCTTCCCCCCCAGGCCTTCTTCGAGGCAGCCAGCATGATGCGGCAGGTCTCCCACAAGCACATCGTGTACCTCTATGGAGTCTGTGTCCGGGACGTGGAGAGTGAGTGTGCCCTCAGGGAGGGCAGGTCAGCCAGGCTGTGAGGACCGGGAATCAGTGACATCTGTCATGTTGCTCAGACGGCTTTCCTTTGGTCTTCACAATCAGAGAATTGGCAGAACCAAGCAGACCCTCAGCTTAAGTTAAGAGGGACAGTCAAGGGGGGTCGGGCGGTAGCACAGCAGGGTAAGCACACAGCGCGGGAGGATCCCTGTTGGAGCCCCCAGCTCCACACCTCCAGGGGCGTCGCTTTACAAGCGGTGAAGCAGGTCTGCAGGTGTCTGTCTTCCCCACGTCTCCATTTATCTCTGTCCTACCCAACAGTGAGGACATCAGTAGCAGTGATAATAATAACCACAACAAAGATAAAACAGCTAAGGCAACAAAAAGGGGGGAAAAAACGGCCTCCAGGAGTAGTGGATCTGTGGTGCAGGCACAGCGATAACCCTGGAAGCAAAAAAAAAAAAAAAAAAAAAAAAAAAAGTGCAGGTAGATAGCATAATGGTTATGCAAAGAGACTCTCATGCCTGAGGCTAAGTCCCAGGTTCAGTCCCCCGCACCACAGTAAGCCAGAGCTGTGCAGTGCTCTGGTGTTTCTCTCTGCGTCTTTCTCTCTCTGCATCTCTCTCAAAAATAAAATAAATGAAATCCTTAGAAAAAAAATTAAGAGGGACTGTCAGGGGCGGGGGTAGATAGCATAGTGGTTATGCAAAGAGACTTTCATGCTTGAGGCTTCAAAGTTCCAGGTTCAATCCCCTGCACCACCATAAACCAGCTGAGCAATTCTCTGGTAGGGACAATAGCTTGCTTGCATAGTGCATTGCTTTGTCATGCGTGTGATTCAGGTTCAAACCCCCCCCCCCCCCCCCCCAGTTGAAGGAGGTTCCACTGCTATGGTCAGTCTGTGTCTGTCTCCCCTCCCTCTCTCTTAAAAAGAGATTGGGGAGTGGTGCATCTGACTGAGCGCACATGTTACAACATGCAAGCCCCAGTCCCCACCTGCAGGGGAAACTTCACAAGTGTTGAAGCAGGGCTGCAGGTGTCTCTCTGTCTCTCTTCTTCTCTGTCTCCTCTTTCCTCTCAATTTCTGGCTATTTCTATCCAGTAAATAAATAAAGATAATTAAAAAAGAAGGTGAAGAAGAAGAAGGAGAAGAAGGAGAAGAAGAAGAAGAAAGAAAGATAAAAAGAGTGGCATTCAATTAAATGCCCACTCCACCACTTTTTTTTTTCCCTCCAGGGTTATTGCTGGGGCTTGATGCCTGCTCTATGAATCCACTGCTCCTGGAGGCCATTTTCCTCCCATTTTGTTGCCCTTGTTGTCATTATTGTTATTGTTGCCACTGATGTTATTGTTGTTGGATAGAACAGAGAGAGGAGGGGAGACAGAGGGGGAGAGAAAGACACCTGCAGACCTGCTTCACCGCCTGTGAAGCAACCCCCCTGCAGGTGGGGAGCCGGGGGCTTGAACCGGGATCCTTATACCAGTCCTTGCGCTTTGCAACACCTGTGCTTAACCTGCTGCGCTACCGCCTGGCCCCCCAACCCCCAGCTCCACCACTTTTTCCCTCCCTCAGCCAAAAGCTTTACTCCCATTGGACTCCAGGGTGGCCGAGGAGGAACTGCCTTGGGTCTCTTGGAACAGACTCCAGGAGAGGTTCTCACACCAGGGTCGGATGGAGGGAGTTGTGGGAACCCCTAACCGACTGTGTCCTTCAGAGTCTCAGTCGCAGGGCATGATGGGGTATTTTTAAGAAGTACCAGCCCACCTCTTTGTGGGAGTCTGCCATATTGAGCAGTCACTCAGTGCTGATCACTTCCTGCCCATACTTCTGAGCTCCAGGCAGCGTTACACAGAGGACACAGGAGGGCGGAATGACTGAGCTGGGTTTGTTGCTCCGAAAGCATAGAAAGGGGTCGAACCCAGGACTGCTCAGCTCTGAAACGCTGCTAGTGGGGTTTGTGTTCTCTGAGGCTGAGTTACCAGCTAGTCGTGTCATCCAAGGCTGGGCTCTCATAAAAGATAGGGATGAGTACTGTGCTAGACACAGACAGGTGGAAGGTTCCAGATGTGACTGCTCTTGTCTTTATAGACATCATGGTGGAAGAGTTTGTGGAGGGTGGGCCCTTGGATCTCTTCATGCACCGGAAAAGCGATGCCCTTACCACACCATGGAAATTCAAAGTCGCCAAACAGCTGGCCAGTGCCCTGAGTTACTTGGTGAGTGCTGTGACATCAGTGGGACCCCCTGAGAATCAGGGTGTCCTTGGAGATGGTGGCAGGAAGGAGGTGCTAGTCAGTCAGGGGCCCTACAAAGAACGGGGTGGTGGTTAAAAAGGTCCGGGGAGTTGTTGCCTGAACTCCCAGCTGAGTCCTGTTTCAAGGTACTGCTAGCAGGCCAGACAACTGGCAGCTGTCTTACAGTGTCTGGGAGAACCCCTGCTGAAAGGGGGAATGAAACTCCAGGCATTAGTGAGTAGTGGCTAACTTCCACAGAATAATTAGTGAGGGGTGAGCTGTTGAGTGTTTTTAAAGGTGCCAGTCAGTCAAATTAACATTTAAGGTTCACTTTATTTCACAAATGATAGATTGTGTGTGTACGCGGGGGAAGAGGGCATTCTGGCATATGTAAGTCTGAGAATCAAACTGAGGACGTCAGGGTCCTCCTGTGCCGTCTCCCAGGCCAGCCAGCTGTTGGATTCTGGCTGAAGCCCCGCCAGCCATGCCCCACTAGTCCCTGTCTCCTGACAGGCAGGGAACCGACTTGTAGAGTGTGTGGAGCACATGGGTAGCTTGGGGGGATGGGGCCAGGGAGAGCAGGGTAGAAACAGGGCGTGCGTGTCTGCCGGGGAGAAGGCCACAGCCCGTGAACAGCTGTCTGCTGAGCTCACCCTTCTTGTTCCGCAGGAGGATAAGGACCTGGTCCATGGAAACGTGTGCACTAAGAACCTTCTCCTGGCCCGAGCGGGCATCGACAGCGAGTGCGGTCCGTTCATCAAGCTCAGCGACCCTGGCATCCCCATCACTGTACTGTCCCGGCAAGGTGTGCCACGGCTTCTCACGCTGCCATGGTGGGGGGACCTGAAGGGCAGGGAGGAGGGAGGAGGAAAGGACTGGCTGGGGTTCTCTGTCTTTTTTATTTTTTTAATTATTATCTTTATTGGGTAGAGACAGAAGTCAAGAGGGAAATAGAGGGGAAGAGAAATGGAGAGACACCTGCAGCCCTGGGTCACCACTCGTGAAGCTTTCCTCCTGCAGGCGGGGACTGGGGGCTCAAACCTGGGTCTTTATGCACTGTGATGTGTGCGCTCAACCAAGTGCACCACCACCCAGTCCCCCCTAAGTTTCCCGTCTTGAGCAAGCATACTCGTCAGATGTGTTTGGTACTCCATGGCCTGGGGGCTGGACAGAGGTGGAGATAAGGGTGGGCCGGCCCCAGGCAGTGGACTGTGGAGGGGAGCCAAGCACTCATCCACGGGAGAAGCACTCTGGTGAAGGTGCTGGGTTAGCACAGGGGCCCCTTTAAGCTGGAAGCCCTGGGGGCTTCTATCATCTCCTCCATTTCTTAAAATATTTTTATTTTTTTAAAGTATTTATTTATTCCCTTTTGTTGCCCTTGTTGTTTTATTGTAGTAGTTATTATTGTTATTGATGTCGTCATTGTTGGATAGACCAGAAAAATGGAGAGAGATGAGGAAAACAAAGAGAGGGAGAGAAAGATAGACATCTGCAGACCTGCTTCACTGCCTGTGAAGCGACTCCCCTGCAGGTGGGGAGCCGGGGGCTCTAACCAGGATCCTTATGCTGGTCCTTGCGTTTTGCACCACCTGCGCTTAACCCACTGTTCTACCGCCCAGCTCCCTATTTTTATTTTTTATTTATAAAATGGAAACACTGACAAGACCATCGGATAAGAGGGTTACAATTCCCACCACCAGAACTCCGTATCCCATCCCCTCCCCTGATAGCTTTCCTATTCTTTATCCCTCTGGGAGTATGGACCCAGGGGCATTATGGGGTACAGAAGGTAGAAGGTCTGGCTTCTGTAACTGCTTCCCCAACATTTAAATTTTTTTATTATAGAATAAAATATTTAGGTTAGAGACAGAGGAATTGAAAGGGGAGGGGGGAGATAGAGAAGGAGACAGAGAGATACCTGCAACACTGCTTCACCACTCATGAAGCTTTCCCCCTGCAGGTGGGGACAAGGGGCTTGAACCTGGATCCTTGCTCACTGTAATGTGAGCACTTAGCTAGGTGCGCCACCACCCGGCCCCTATCACCTTCCCCGTTTTCCTTTTGGAATTCATGCAGCACTTCAGGGAGTCACCCAGGCCAGTGCTAACACCCTCTCTTTAAAGAGGTATCTGGAGTTGAAGGTTCCCAAGGCAGGGACAGTTGTGGAACGGAAACACCAGTGAGTGCTGAGGGCAGTTCCTGTCTTTAGGCCGCATGTGCAGAATACATGCTGTCGGCCCAGGCCTGCCTGGCCTGTTTTGGCCTCTTCTCCTCTGCCTTTTCCTATTTAGTTCTTTGTCCCCAAGGTGATAGCCTCGACCTCAGCTGTCTTGCTGTTTAGGAGACCTTGGCTCGGGCTGACTTTCTGTGTCCCTAGTGCCAGGGCTGAAGACCCCAGAGCCTGACCTTTAGCAAGCTCCCCGTGGGATGAAAAGAACCATTCATGTTTATTCATGTTTTGAAAGCACTGCTGGGTTTCCTCGAAGACACACCTCCTTGCTGTAATGGCACTGGCCTCCCCCCCCCCCACCCCCCCCCCCCCGGGTCATTCTTGAAGCTGATCAGTGAACGCCTGCCGTCTCTTCCAGAGTGCCTAGAGCGGATCCCGTGGATCGCCCCCGAGTGTGTAGAAGACTCCAAGAACCTGAGCGTGGCCGCTGACAAGTGGAGCTTTGGAACCACCCTCTGGGAAATCTGCTACAATGGCGAGATCCCCCTGAAAGACAAGACGCTGATTGAGGTGAGCAGCGGTTGTTTCCCAGTGTGTGAGCTGAGAGTGGGGCTTCCATGGACACCTTTGCAGTTAATCAGGAGGGAGGTGTCATGTCGGAAAAGAGAGACCTGGGACTCTCCTCTACAGGCTCACTGGCTGTGTGACCCGGAAACTGGGACTTAACTCCCCCCTGAGACGCCTCAGCTTCATCATGTATAAAATGAGGGCAGGGTTGTTGTGAAGATTAAAGAAATACATGGGGGGGAGGGCAGGGGGTGCTGCACTGGATTAAGCGCACATAGTACCAAGTTCAAGGACCGGCGTAAGTTCAAACCCCCCCCCCCACTCCCCACCTGCAGGGGGGGTTCACTTCACAGGTGATGAAGCAGGTCTGCAGGTGTCTTTCTCTCCCTGTCTTCCCCTCCCTTCTCAATTTCTCTCTGACCTAGCCAATAAAATAAAATTAAAAAAAAAAGTGGCTGCAGGAGCAGTGGATTTGTGGTGTAAACACCAAGCCCAAGCGATCACCCTGGAGCTAAAAAAAAAGAGAGAGAGAGAGAGAGAGAGGAAAAAAAACAGATAATAGAGTGTCAGGAAGCATAGATGATGAGGATAGTACTTATCTGAGATTTTGAGATTTTATTATTCAGAAAAATCAACATTCCTGCTGTGCTGAAGACATTGTCTCCAGTAAAAGTTCAGACAGAAATTGAATGGGGAGGGGGAGATAGACAGAGAGACATCTGCAGCCCTGCCTCACCACTCATGAAGCCTTCCCCCTGCAGATGGGGACCAGGGGCTTGAACCTAGGTCCTTGTGCACTGTAATGTGTGCACTTAACCAGGTGAGCCACCGCCTGGCCCTTTTATTTTATTTTATTTTATTTTATTTTATTTTACCAGAGCACTGCTAGGCTGTGGTTTATGGTGGTGTGGGGGTGGGGTGGGTTACATAACCATTATGCTATGCACCCTCCATCCATGACAACTAATTTAGTGTCTTCATTTTGTTGTTGTTATTGTTTGCTTTCAATATCTTGTGATTACTCATTCCACACCAGATCCACCAAAAGTTCTGTGCACCCACTCTCCCACCTCGCAAAGATAAACACCATGGTTTTCACAAGTCTTAGACACGGCGGGGTTTTTTTTGTTTTGTTTTTTTAGTTTCTTTGCTTGTTTGTTTTTGTTTTTTGCTAGTTCACATGTATCCGTTCTCTAGACACAGCATGTGAGCAAAGCCATCTGGTAGCTGTCTGTAATCTCCGTTCTTATTTGGCTAATCAGAATCACCTCTAGTTCCCTGCACTTTGTCCCAGGGGACACTGTTGTCTTTGGGATTGCGGAGTAATATCCCACGGACTGGGTACCCCACGGCTTCTGGATCCGGTCATCTGTCAGTGGGCACTCAGGCTGCTTCCCTTCTTCGGCCACTGTGAACAATGCAGCCGTGAATTTGGGGGTACTTGTGCGTCCCTTTGGATCAGTGCTAGTGTGTCCTCTGGGTAAATGCCCATGACTGGTAGTGCCGAGTCCTTTGGTAACTTCACTTTTCTTTGTTGAAGCACCCTCCATCATATCTTTTTTTCTTCATGGACAGTTATGACTGCTAGCACAGGGGTACAATCAAATTTAACGAGCTCACTGTTTCTTTAAACTATTATTAACTACTTCAATATTTGTTAAGTAGGTCATTTTCAACTTTCTACTGCCCTCTGGTTTTGCAGGGAGTATCTTTAAACATGCCTTTGTTTATATTTAACTTCTGATTCATTCATTTGGAATTCCCGAGGCAAAGAATGTGAAGAATCTCTAAAGATTTTTTTTTATAAATCATAGAAATCTTCTAGAAAGGTTGCATGACTGTGGGAATGCATCTTGACACTGGCTCATATGTCCGCCCTCCCAAATTAGGATTTTTTTTTTTTTAAATATTGAGATGGATTTCTGAACTGAAATTAGGAAAAAACTGAAATTAGGAAAAAACAGCAACCCATGTTGATGAAATCTCTCTCTCTTTCTTTTCATTGTTTTGTTTTTTCTCTTTCTTTACCAGAGCACCGCTCAGCTCTGACTTATGGTGGTGTGGGGAACTGAATCTAGAACTTTAGAGCCTGAGGCATGAGAATCTCCTTTGCATAACAATTATGCTACCTAAACATACACATACACACACACCCCGTTTTTTTGCCTCCAGGGTTATTGCTGAGGCTCGGTGCCATGAGTTCACTGCTCCTGGGGGCCATTTTTTCCCCTTTTGTTGCCCTTGTTGTTTTATTATTGTTGTTATTTGTCCTTGCTGTCATTGTTGGATAGGACAGAGAGAAATGGAGAGAGAAGGGGAAGACAGAGGGGGAAGAGAAAGATAAACACCTGCAGACCTGCTTCACTGCTTGTGAAGCGACTCCCCTGCAGTTAGGGAGCCAGGGGCTTAAACCGGGATCTTTAAGCCAGTCCTTGCGCTTTGCGCCACCTGCGCTTAACCCAATGCGCTATTGCCTGACCCCCCTTAAATCTTTTTTTAATATGGTTTGGGGCTTCCCACAGTGGATACCAGCATGGCTCTATTTTAGGGGGGAAGAAAGAAGTAATAAGAGAGAAGATACATAGGACCACTGCACTACTCAGGGAACTTTGCTGGTGGTTCTCAGGTGGTGCTGGGGATTGAACCTGGGGCCTCCATACATGGTCAGGCCTGCACCCTACTGGGTGAGCTGTTGACCAGCCCCTAAAATCCACTTTCAAGCAGTGTTTGTGGAGCAAGCCTTTGGGAATGGCAATCCTTGATGGGAGCCCAAACATGTGGCTGTTGGCTTTGATTTCTTCCATGTTGTCCTCTTCTTCACAGAAAGAGAGGTTCTACGAGAGCCGGTGCAGGCCAGTGACACCATCTTGTAAAGAGCTGGCTGACCTTATGACCCGCTGCATGAACTATGACCCCAACCAGAGGCCCTTCTTCCGAGCCATCATGAGAGACATCAATAAGCTGGAAGAGCAGAGTAAGACAGGCCTGGCGCTGCTTCACCCACATCCCAGATGGGCCCGTGCTGACACCCAACCCAGGGCGTGCGGCTGGGGGGCGCAGGGGTGGAGGAGGAGTCATCAGCAGACTCTGCTCTCTAACACGTTTGCTTTCCTCTCTTCCTAGATCCAGACATTGTTTCAGAGAAAAAGCCAGCGACCGAAGTCGACCCCACACATTTTGAAAAGCGATTTCTAAAGAGGATCCGAGACTTGGGCGAGGCAAGTTACACTCTCGTGCCCTGCTGAGTCACCTCTCTGTCTGTAAAGCTCCTTATTCTCCGTCCTCCTGTTCCACATCTCCCCGCTGTAGCACTGGGCCACTTGGATGTCAAAGGCTGTGTTTCTCTCTCTGTGAACTCTGACAGAGACTGTGTACACAGACTTGCCAGCACCTGCGTCTGTACATAGGACACTTTGTGGCTTCCTCAAGAGACTTGGTTTTCCCCCTCAGGAACAGAATGAATGAATGGGAAAGGTAGATGGGGGAATTGGTAGAGATATGAAGGACACGGAAAAATGTTTGTCTGACTTTCTTAGGTACTTATCTCTTGTTTGAATGAGGGATTTTGCATAAGAAGTCAAATAGGAATGTCAGTTTTATCTTTGAATCTCAAACACAATTTTCTTTTTTCTATAAAAATATTTGGCCAATCTCTTTTTTTTTTCCCTTTTCCCATTTTCCTCAATAGGACAGAGAGAAATTGAGAAATGAAGGGGAGATAGATAAGGAGAAAGACAGACACCTGCAAACCTGCCTCACCATTCGAGAAGCGTCCCTGCTGTTGGTAGGGAGCGGGGACTTGAACCTGGGTCCTTGCACATAATACTGTGTGCACTTAACCAGGCGTACCAACACCTGGCCCACAACTTTCTTTCTTTTTTTTTTCTTTTTTTTTTTTTTTCTTTTTTTACCAGAGCACTGGATAGCTCTGGCTTTTGGTGGTGCAGGGGATTGAACGTGGGACTTCAGAGCCTCAGGCATGAGAGTCTCTTTACATAACCATTATGCTATCTACCCCTGCCCAGCCCACAACTTTCTTTCTTAAGTAGTTATTAATAAGAGAACCAGAGCACCATTCTAGCACATGTATATATGTCAGGGATTGAACATGGAATTTTCTGTTTGAGGATTCATAACCTTATCCACACACATTCCAAGGCTGCTGCCACTTTTTTTTTTTTTTTTAAGAGAGAGTAGTGCTTTGTTGTTGGTGTTTATTTTTGCCATCAGGGTCATTGCTAGGGCTCGGTGCCAGCTGACAGCCTTTTTCTTTTTTGTTTTTTGAGAGAGAGAGAAAGAAGGAAGTACAGTTGCAGGATTTCCTATCACCTGTGAAACTTCCCCCCTGCAGGTGTGAACTTGAGTCCTCGCAACACAGTAACGTGTGCGTTCTACCAGCTGAGCCACCACCTGGCCCCCAAATGAAATTTTCCTGATAATGAACATGTCTACAAAAGTTTCTGGGATTTACTTCTTGGTAGAGATTTTTCTGGTTTTCAGTTACTTCTTGGTAGAGATTTTCTGCTTTTCAGTTTAAAAAAAAAAAAAAAAGTGCCTTGACTTGAGTATGTGCCACATACCAAGGCTAGTACTAGGCCTATTACAAGCACAGTTCCTCCTCAGAGTGTCCTCTAGGTTTATTTGGTAGCTCCAGAACTAGCTCAGTCTCGGTGACTGAGCCAAAGCCCCTGTTCAGTGAACGGCGAGTTCTAATCCCACACCCTCTAAAGAAGCCTCACGGTGGTGCTTTGGCTACAGCCCCAGGCCTCTCCTGTAGGTGCAGGCTGACGAGTTGGCTCGCCTGATATCTCTCTTGGCTTGGATCATTATGGTGACAGTATTAGAGGGAAGCGCACGGGAGGCCCAGAGAGGAAGCAGCCTTGGTTACGACACGTCTACCTGTAGTGTTAGTGTTTCTCTCTGCCTGTGTGGTCTCCACAGCCCCTGGTCTTCAGGGGAACAGTGAGAGGAACCAGCGTCTTCTCCTGTACTTGCTGGCCAGGTCCCTGCCATCTATCCCTCCCCCCCCCCCATCAAGCCCATGCATCTTTCCCTCCAGGGCCACTTTGGAAAGGTGGAGCTTTGCAGGTATGACCCCGAGGGGGACAACACAGGGGAGCAAGTGGCAGTCAAATCCCTGAAGCCTGAGAGTGGAGGCAACCACATCGCCGATCTGAAGAAGGAAATAGAAATCCTAAGGAACCTCTACCATGAGAACATTGTGAAATACAAAGGCATCTGCACAGAGGACGGTACGTTGCGCACAGGGCTTGGTCTAAAGCTTTGAAGCCTGTCCTGTCGGGGGTAGTAAAGGCCAGAGCTGAACAAGCAGCTCTCTTAGTTCTTTTTTTTTTTTTTTTTTTTTTTTGCCTCCAGGGTTCTCTTGGGGGCTCAGTGCCAGCACTGCAAAGCCACCGCTCCTGGAGGCTTATTTTTTTCCATTTTATTGGACAGGACAGAGCGAAGTTGAGAGGGGAAGGGGAGATAGGAAGCGAGAAAGACAGACATCTGCAGGCCTGCTTCACCACTTGTGAAGCGTCCCCCCTGCAGGCAGGGAGCCAGGGACTCAAACCGAGATCCTTATGCTTCATACTATGCGCTTAACCCGGTGCACCACCGCCTGGCCCCCGTCTTAGCCCTAGCTGAGCTCCCCAAGTGTTTCCTAGTGCTTGGAAATTATAAAGAATCATCAAATCCCTCAACAGCTCCAGAACTTTTGAGGAAGCAACCCTGCCCGACCCCCAGCCCATGAGTCCACCACTGTCTCTTCACGCTGCGTAGACATGGGCCCAGCCCATGAGTCCACCACTGTCTCTTCACGCTGCGTAGACATGGGCCCAGCCCATGAGTCCACCACTGTCTCTTCACGCTGCGTAGACATGGGCCCAGCCCATGAGTCCACCACTGTCTCTTCACGCTGCGTAGACATGGGCCCAGCCCATGAGTCCACCGCTGTCTCTTCACGCTGCGTAGACATGGGCCCAGCCCATGAGTCCACCACTGTCTCTTCACGCTGCGTAGACATGGGCCCAGCCCATGAGTCCACCACTGTCTCTTCACGCTGTGTAGACATAGGGAATGGATTTCACCCCTTCTGATATTTGCATTTAGACCACATGAATCTCTCTTTTATTATTATTATTATTACCTTTATATGATATAGACAGAAATTGAGGGGGAAGGGGGAGATAGAGAAGAAGAGAGACACCTGCAACCCTGCTTCACCACTCACAAAGCTTTCCCCCTGCAGGTGGGGACCAGAGGCTCAAACGCGGGTCCTTGTGCACTGTAACATGCACACCACCACCCGGACCCATACCACATGAACCTTAGAATTACTCCCTGAGCTAAATAGCACCAGCCAGAATAGTTTGTCATCCAGTTCAGGAGGGCAAAGTGTTGACTAAGGGTCACCCCTTTTTTTTTTTTGGCAAGGCAATACAATACTCAGGCACTTAAGATCGGTGGTGGAATGTTAACGGCTCACAGTCACAAAAACACTCCACCTGCCTAGTCACCTCAGTGGCTGTAGGTACAGAGGTGGTACTGTCCTTGTCCACTGGTGATCTCAAAAAGATTCCTTTGCTTGGAATGTAGGTATGAAACTGAAAGCAGTTTAGGTCCTCTGTCATCAGATCCTGGGCCCTTTTTATTTATTTATTTATTTTTTAATATTTATGTATTTTCCCTCTTGTTGCCCCTTTGCTTTTCATTGTTGTAATTGTTATTGTTGTTATTGACATCGTTGTCGTTGGATAGGACAGAGAGAAATGGAGAGAGGAGGGGAAGACAGAGAGGGGGAGAGAAAGACAGACACCTGCAGACCTGCTTCACCGCCTGTGAAGCGACTCCCCTGCAGGTGGGGAGCCGGGGGCTCAAACCAGGATCCTAACGCAGGTCCTTGCGCTTTGCGCCATCTGCGTGCCCTTAACCCACTGCACTACTACCTGACTCCCAGATCCTGGGCTCTTTTAGTGTCTCACCATTCCTCATACTTAAGAGGTTTTTTTTTTGTTTGTTTTTGTTTGTTGTCTCTACAGGAGGAAATGGTATTAAGCTCATCATGGAATTTCTGCCTTCGGGAAGCCTTAAGGAATACCTTCCAAAGAATAAGAATAAGATTAACCTCAAACAACAGTTAAAATATGCTGTTCAGATCTGTAAGGTAAAAAAAAAAAAAAAAAAAAAGTAAAATATATTTTTAAAAAAATGTTTTTAGGTATCTCTAAAGATAACTCACCTTGTGGTCCAGGAGGTGGCGCAGTGGTGGATAAAGCGCCAGACTCTCAAGCTTGAGGCCCTGAGTTCGATCCCTGGCAGCACATGTAGCAGAATGATGTCTGGTTCTTTCTCTCCTATCTTTCTCATTGATAAATAAATTAAAAAAACAACACTCACCTGAGAGGGCACCTGCCTTACCATGCATGCTGCTCAGGTCTGAGCCCTGCCCAAACCTAGGGGAATACTGCAGCAGCGGGGGAAGCTTTGACTTGGTGGGACCTGTCTCTGTCTGAAAGAACTAGCTTGGAGCAGTGAAGACACTGTCCCTCCTCTCTACCCCTCCTCCCCCCCAAAAAAAGTCAGGCACTCTGCTGGAGTAATTGGTCTGTAATTAGATTGCAAGAGGAAAGCTTTCCAGTACCTGCGCGGAGTTCATTTTGCTCCACGTCATTGTATGAATAATCAGTCTCTACTTAACAAATGTGGACTGGTTGGTTAGGTGTGTAGATTTCACGTGCATTTTAATTTGGTCTGACTGTTCTTATATGAAACTAACTCGTCAGCACTCCTACCCCCCCAAAAAAAAAAAAAAAAAAGAAATGGAAAATTATATTTTAGATTTTTGTCTTATGAAGTGCCGGGTGCAAAATGAACTCCGAACTGGCTTTCCTACACTGTGCTCTGACTCCTGCTTTCCTTCAGGGGATGGATTACTTGGGTTCTCGGCAGTATGTTCACCGGGACTTGGCAGCGAGAAATGTCCTTGTGGAGAGTGAGCACCAAGTGAAAATCGGGGACTTTGGTCTAACCAAAGCAATTGAAACCGACAAGGAGTACTACACAGTCAAGGATGACCGGGACAGCCCTGTGTTTTGGTAAGTGAATCAGACAAATCCCATCCCTGGCTCCTGGGGTTTCCAGTGTCAGTGCTGAGTCAGAGAGAGAGAAAGACTGGGGACACTTGGAAATAACTGTCTTTGTCTTGAAGAAACTCCTTTTTAGGCTGTGTGACCCACACAGAAAAGCCTGTGCTTCCTACACATCACCTCCCAAGGAATGGACGAGTCTAAACACTGGCCAGCTTCCTGCCATCTCACTCTGCTCTTAAAACTGGTTCGCTGCTAGAGTAGGAATTCCATTCGGTAGGAAGCCTGGAGGGCAGACAGGAAGAGGAGAGACACAGAAATGAGGTGTTGAGATTGTGTTGAACAGACTCAGAGAGGTTGTGGGTAGGACGGAACAGAATCCGTGGGGGTAGCGCAGCGGGTTAAGCGCACGTGGCGCAAAGCGCAGGGACCGGCATAAGGATCCCAGTTCGAGCCCCCGGCTCCCCACCTGCAGGGGAGTCGCTTCACAGGCGGTGAAGCAGGTCTGCAGGTGTCTATCTTTCTCTCCCCCTCTCTGTCTTCCCCTCCTCTCTCCATTTCTCTCTGTCCTATCCAACAACGAACAACATCAACAATGGCAATAATAATAACCACAACGAGGCTACAACAACAAGGGCAACAAAAGGGGGAAAAATGGCCTCCAGGAGCGGTGGATTCATGGTGCAGGCACTGAGCCCAGCAATAACCCTGGAGGCAGAAAAAAGAGAAATGAGAAGGCCCTATTAAGACAGATTTAGGGAATGGAATACGGAAGTACAGCAGTTCCTTGTCTGCGTGCTTGGGTGCCATTTCACTAAAACGACCAGCACTGGTAGAGGACCCAGTCGTGAGGCCACTGCGCCACCCGCCGCCTTCATAGTCTTCTCCTCCTCTACAGGGAAGCATAAGATCTTCAGTGCAGAGCACAGCCTGTTCGGTGAAGAACCTTGGCGTGTATGTCAGATACACCCCACGGCAGATTATATGCGCTGACTGTGGGATCCACACTAACATGTCCTAGAACATTTCATTTTAAGAAAAGCTATGGGAGGTGGGCGGTAGCGCAGCGGGTTAAGCGCACGTGGTGCAAAGTGCAAGGACCAGCATAAGGATTCCGGTTCGAGCCCCCGGCTCCCCACCTGCAGGGGAGTCACTTCACAGGCGGTGAAGCAGGTCTGCAGGTGTCTGTCTTTCTCTCCCCCTCTCTGTCTTCCCCTCCTCTCTCCATTTCTCTCTGTCCTATCCAACAATGATGACATTAATAACAACAGCGACAATAAAAACAAAGGCAACAAAAGGGAAAATAAATATAATAAAGAAAAAAAAATTTAAAGGAAAACTATATATATATATATATATATATATATGTTACTGTCATGTTGGAATGAAGTTTCATCTGTTGTGTGTGTGTGTGTTTTCAGGTATGCTCCGGAATGTTTAATCCAGTGTAAATTTTATATTGCTTCTGATGTCTGGTCTTTCGGAGTGACTCTGCACGAGCTTCTTACTTACTGTGATTCAGATTCCAGTCCCATGGCGGTAAGTGTTCCTTGTCTCTTCATCTGAATCCAGCTTTAATCCCGTTAAAGTCTGTGCATTTTGTTCTGAAAAGGGACCCAGTCAGCATCTGATAAGTAGAAAGGAAACGCTGGACAATGTCCCTTTCTTGTTTTGTTCCTTCACACCTATTTGTGGTTCTTCCAAGGAGCCATGAGTTTTCTTAAGATGATCCTAATTCTCTCTCTCTCTCTCTCCTCTCTCTCTTTTTTAATGCTCTGTATTTCTATTAGTGATTTAATACTGATTTACAAGATTGTATGGGGCATAATTATGACAGGTGTAATTCTGCACAGTTCCCTCCACCAGTGTTCCTTGTCCCATCCCCTCCATTGAAGTCTCCCTGTTGTTTATCCTTTTGGGAGTATGGACCAAATTCTTTATGGGGTTGCAGAAGGTGGGAGCTCTGGCTTCTGTAATTGCTCCTCCGCTGGGCATGGGCATTGGCGTTGGGGTGAGATGACCCTAGATCTCAAGAACCTTATCAGTGTGCGGACTTCAGGGCCAGTTTCTTGGGAGAATGAGTGAGCTCAGTGAGAAGGTAGCTGGTGGGGCCTTCAGACCCTCCTTTTTCTCTTAAATCAGCTCACCTGCAGATTACTAGCTCCCTGATTCCAGAGGAAGGAGCAGCTGGAAGGGTCTAAGTGATTGATGATTGGTCATTGAGAGCCAATAAGTGTTTCTGAAATTTCACTGAAAGTTAAGTCATGAGGGGCTGGAAAACATCTCATCTGGTGGCGCACAGGCCTCGCCCAGGGCCTGGATTCAAGCCCTGGCACTACTTGGTAATGCTGTGGTGTCTCTTCCTCTGAAATAAAAAAAAAAAATAGGAAAGGGAAAGGCTGGCTCATGAGCAGTGAAATTACTCTGGCACTGCTAAATAAATAAGCTGGTAACAATAAGGTCTTGTGTTACTCTACTTTCTGATTAATTCTAAAAAAAAAAAAAAGAAAAAAATTCATTTGATTCTGTTTGCTATTTGATTTTATTTTACACAGCTGTTCCTGAAAATGATAGGCCCAACTCATGGCCAGATGACAGTAACAAGACTTGTGAATACACTGAGAGAAGGAAAACGTCTGCCTTGCCCTCCTAACTGTCCTGATGAGGTACGTAGGAGCCACTTCACTGGGATAAAATTCAATTCTTTTTTTTTAAGTTTTTTTTTTTATTTACTTATTTATTTATTCCCTTTTGTTGCCCTTGTTTCTTTTTATTGTTGTAGTTACTATTGTCATCCTTGTTGGGTAGGACAGAGAAATGGAAAGAGAGACAGAAATGGAAATGGGAGACAGAAAGGGGGAGAGAAAGACAGACACCTGCAGACCTGCTTCACCGCCTGTGAAGCGACTCCCCTGCAGGTGAGGAGCCGGGGGCTCAAACCGGGATCCTTATGCCAGTCCTTGCGCTTTGCACCACGTGCACTGAACCCACTGCACTACCGCCCGACTCCCTCAATTCTTCATGTTTTCATGGCTTGAGTACTTGTAAGGGGGACCAGAAAGAGTAGAAAACAGATTTTTAAAATCCTGTTCTGAAGCTGTTACCTTTCAGTTACCTGAGAAATCATCTCCAGGGCAGGTGACAGTCTCAAAATCTGTCCCAAGCAAGGTTCCCCTCTGGCAGACTGACACAAGTGTCAGTGGTATATATTTTGGTGGAACTTTGACAAGTTCATATAGTTGCGCTTGTGTGTATAATTAGTTTAGCCCACTTATTAAATAGCGTGCGCTGCATTTTCTGTGTTCTAAAATGAACACAGTCTTCAAGACTCAGTACTTCATATGTGCTGTATAGTGAGTCTGAAGGGAGACTGATCTGAAACCGCAGCCTGGGTATTTAGAAGGTCACTTAACCAGATGAGTTTCTTGTAGGTTTAAACATTCATAAACCATATTTGTCTCATTTTGTGAATTTTAATGACTCAGGTAATTGGTGGTCTAGTTTATAAATTCATCCACGTTTCTAAGTTTATTCCTCTGTGTCTTCTAAGCTTTGAAAAAAAGCAGCCCCGGTCAGCATCTGCACTCTTCTCTTTTTATAGGTTTATCAGCTCATGAGAAACTGCTGGGACTTCCAGCCATCCAGTCGGACAACCTTCCAGAACCTTATCGAAAGATTTGAAGCACTTTTAAAATAAGCACGGATAACATTTAAATTTCACTGTATATTAAGTTGTCCCACCCCCAGCAAAACCCAGACCACTTTAAAAAAATTTTTTTTTTCAGTGGGAAACGTCTGTATTCTGTGTGAAACACCTGGACACATAGCCACGTCTAGGTGCACGATGGTGCCAAGTCAATGTGAGTACGTCGTCTTTAAATCTGGCGCCAGTAACAGAGAGGCAGGTGACGGCCGACGTTTCAGAAAGCACTCCTTTTCCTCCTCCAGAGAATCCATTACATTCTGTCCGGCTAGTTTATCATGACAGCTGCTTTCCAAAATGGGAGTTTTTCTTAAAGCTAAAGGAACTGATACCAGAGTCTCAAGATGACTGCTAATTGACCATGAAATATTTTCCTGGTACATAAAAGATTGATGGACTTAGCCATACTCAACATGCCCTCACATTCTAACCTGTATAGTGATAAGCCGAGCATTGTCGAATTAGTAGATAACAGTTAGTGTACTATTGTCGCTCTGTCGAGTTGAGTGTACTCCTGTTCTCCCAGTGGCTTAGCTGCTGTTCTCTTGGGTGACCAGAGGTACCCATTTTTGGAGCTGTCTCAGAAGGGGCAGCTGGGGAATACTTAATGCATGACATGAATTCTTGAAAACCAAGCCTGTGCTTTCCTACACGGTATGCTTTTAATCAGAATCAAGTCTAGAGACATGGATGCCATTTATACATACATGCTTTGAAGAAATGTCACTATCTGTCCTTTCATAACTACTATTTGGGGGCAAGCTGTTCTACATTTGTTTTGAATGCTGTATGTGACCAGTCGAAATGCACTGTTCTTAAAAGAGTTTCAGTATTCACCACCCTCCCAAGAGCAGATGACTATTTTAACCATCACCCTATGATGTGAAACTTGAAAGACCCAGCTAGAGGCACTGTGGAATTCAGGATCCACTAGACAAGTTGTCTGTCGGCTTGGGAGGTTGCCGGGCAATCAAAATGAATGATCTGATTCAATGTGAACCCTAAGGTTCTTTGTGACCAAGAGTCTATAAACACCATTTCATGGTGGATGCTGTCTAGCATAACCTTTGTTTTGATATTGTTCCCTTTCAAGCCTTCAGAAGTTCTGTTGATTCAGTAGCAAAGATAAACTTGTGTCAAGTTCAGATTTGTTCAGTAATCTTAGTCCAGCACCAATGTCTGTCTGT
This sequence comes from Erinaceus europaeus, assembly GCF_950295315.1. NCBI lineage: Eukaryota > Metazoa > Chordata > Mammalia > Eulipotyphla > Erinaceidae > Erinaceus > Erinaceus europaeus. Next base: position 84,356,232 of record NC_080174.1, on the reverse strand, counting down.
GTCAAGCCTGTGGCCACCCTGTATGCACTTTGTACTCTTGATACAAATAAATCGACTGGACCCTTCCCCCGTGCATACGCCTTTTAATATTCAGATTTCATTGTCAAAGCATTCTGGACAGTTCATTCGCATAGAAAAATAACATCTACGCGTGGCAGAGTCCATACTCACACCACCTGATCTCTTTTACACCCACTGATAACGGGGCACGCATTCCAATCCGTCATCTTTCACCCGTCTGTCGGAGAGATGGGACTAAGCATTGGAGATAGTTCTTTTTCTTCTTCTAGCGTTTGCCCTTCTTCCGTAGCCAGTCAACAATTGGAGATAGTGTAACAGAGAAATAAGGAGAAAGGCAGAAACATGGAGGGGGAAAAAAGTCCATGGCTTATCTGCTGAATCATAACTGAATGATGCCAATCTTGATCAGTTACTTATAGGTAGATCCGTTTTGAGATGATCTTAGCTGTCATTTTCTAATAGAAGTTAAATTAGACCAAGTAAAACCCTTGACAAGCCGTACAGTATAGGTACCAGTTTTTAACTTAAAACAAGTATCATAGTCAAACGTAAGTCCACCACATAAAATAATTTCATAAAGACCAGGATCACTGAGACACCTAAACCTGTTAGTCTTAGAACAAGGCACATATATAGAAATTTCTAAATGGTGGAGTCTCATGCATTTAATATCTTGGTCATCAGAAGCTAAATCAGTGAACCATTATTTGGAGAGTAATTTAGGCTACATAGCTAATACTTCTTCAGCCTAACACTACAAAAGAAAGAGTGAGGTATGAATACTAAATTGTGAGAGGATTTATAAGTTCAACAGACCTTATAAAAGACCAGACTGGGGGCTGGGCGGTAGCAAAACAGGTTAAGCGCACATGGCGCGAAGCACAAAGACCAGCATAAGGATCCCATTTCGGGCCCCCAGCTCCCCACCTTCCGGGGGGGGGCCGTCACTTCACAGGTGGTGAAGCAGGTCTGCAGGTGTCTGTCTTTCTCTCCCCCTTTCTGTCTTCCCCTCCTCTCTCCATTTCTCTCTGCCCTATCCAATAACAAGCACAACAAAATGGGGAAAATGGCCTCGAGGAGCAGTGGATTTGTAGTGCTGGCGCCAAGCCCTAGCGATAACCGTGGAGGCAAAAAAAAAAAAAACTTCAAACTTCTCTGCCACCGCAGCACAAAAGTAGCCATGTGTAAATGAATGTGTCCCAGTAGAATTTTATGGATGGACACAAATTTGGATTTCTCTATCATTACTAGGTCTTAAAGAAGAAGAAGTTCTTTTCTCCTTCAATAATCGTTTAAAAATGTAAACAACATTCCTAGCTTACAGGGAGTATAAAGACAGGTGACTTCATTTAACCCCTAGAGGACTGCTTGTCATCCACCCTACAATCATGGCTCCAAAGGTGCTTTTCTGAAAATACCCCGTGTTTTTCACAAAAGATACAGACGGTAAACAGTAAACAAACATCTGCGGGGCTAACTCGGTTCGCCTACCAAGCATCTTTACAATCACCACTTGTGGACTCGCACTCTCGTATCTCTAGGCAAAGTTCTAAAAATTGCAATGCACATTGGCTTTTAAGAAATTCACTTCTAAGGCTTAGGAAACAAAACCGCTTCCCATTTATTGCTTCAAACTTTTTATATATGGTGTCAAACTCCAAAAACAAATACTGGAACACTGTTAAGCTTTCCAATGGACTGTAAGTTAATATACATTAAGATGCATCTAATTCTAGCGAGAAATATCCTCAACTGATGTCTTATTGCTATTGACTGATTTACTTATTTGGCAGTTCTGCCTGCTGCACAGCACAGTTCCTTCTGGGAAGTTATAAACCCGTATGTAAAGGATATGGCTAGTCTGAATGCACTTAAGGCAGCGACGAACAGCAGAAATACTGCAGAGAACCATGGGAAGTTAGGAGGAGAGAACTGAACTCAGTATACTCGCTTCTTTTTGAAGTAGGTTTCCATGTAATATGTTCCCGTGCTCTGAGAATGCTGGTCCACAAATTCCACTGAACCAGCTTCTGGGGTAGAGACAAGATACGATGAGCTTCGTTTTTCATTTCTTAAAGATGACACCTAGGAGGAGGGGGGGGGGAAAGCTGATGCCAAAATCCTTAAGTAAAAACTGATCAAAGCTGTTCATAAGAAAAGCAGTTCGTGTTGAGTTGGGCGGTAACGCAGCGGGTTAAGTGCAGGTGGCACAAAGCGTGAAGACCAGCATAAGGATGCTGGTTCGAGCCCCCGGCTCTCCACTTGCAGGGGAGTTGCTTCACTGGTCTGCGGGTGTCTGTCTTTCGCTCCTCCTCTCTGTCTTCCCCTCCTCTCTCCATTTCTCTCTGTCCTATCCAACAACAACGACATCAACAACAGCAATAGTAACTACAACAATAAAGCAACGGCAACAAAAGGGAATAAGTAAATATTTTTTTAAAAGGCAGAGGGTAGATAGCATCATGGTTATGCAAACAGACTCTCATGCCTGAGGCTCCAAAGTCCCAGGTTCAATCCCCAGCACCACCATAAGCCAGAGCTGAACAGTGCTCTGATTAAAAATGGGAGTCGGGTGGTAGCGCAGTGGGTTAAGCGCACGTGGCGCAAAGCGCAAGGACCGGCATAAGGATCAGGTTTGAGTCCCCAGCTCCCCACCTGCAGGGGAGTCGCTTCACATGCAGTGAAGCAGATCTGCCGGTGTCTTTCTCTCCCCTTCTGTCTTCCCTCCTCTCTTCATTTCTCTCTGTCCTATCCAACAATAATGACGTAAGTAACAACAATAATAATAACTACAACAGTAAACCAACAAGGGCAACAAAAGGAAATAAATATAAAAAAATTTTTTTTTAAATAATAAAAGTCTGTGGTCCAGGAGGTGGCTCAGTGGATAAAGAATTGGACTCTCAAGCATGAGGTCCTGAGTTCAATCCCCGGCAGTACATGTACCAGAGTGATAGCTGGTTCTTTCTCCTCCTATCTTTCTCATGAATAAATAAAATATATATTTTTAAAAAAGCAGTTCGTGATCTGGTGTAAATATGGGTTGGAGGGATAAATAACAAAGCTATCAGAAATAACTTTGGCACTTTCACAAAATCTGAAACAGCTTCTGAGTGCCCCCCCCCCCACATTCGGGGAGAAAAAGGATTGTAGTTTGGTATTTTATATCTAATCCCAATAATGAATTATCGGTATTCATCTCTAGGAGATGAAATCAGCTTATGAAATCAGCCTGCAGGAAGCTGGGCAGTGGCACAGGGGGTTAAGGATACATGGCGCAAAACGCAAGGGCCGGCGTAAGGATCCCGGTTCAAGTCTCCGGCTCCCCACCTGCAGGGGAGTCGCTTCACAGGCGGTGAAGCAGGTCTGCAGGTGTCTTTCTTTCTCTCCACCTCTGTCTTCCCCTCCTTTCTCCATTTCTCCCTGTCCTATCCAACAACGATGACAATAATAACGACGATAAGCAACAAGAACAAAAGGAATAAAAGAAAAAAGAAAAAAAAATTAATCAGCCTGCAAATTAAATAGCCAATCTATGTGATTATAAAAGAAGCATCTGGGAGCCTGTTGAAATTCACATCTACCATTGCATTCGAGATTCTGACTTGTCAGGGTTTGTCGTGAAAGTTTCTCACAAGTACTCACACACTACATGTAGCATAACTGTTCTCTCTTACATTCAGAGGTGTGGCAGCTTGTCCGTGCAGACTCTCTGCTGTACCAGAATGTAGAAACGACTCTTTAGAAAGCTCCAGTAACTCCAAAAAGTCTTATAATTATTTTTGAACCAACAATGGGCACAACTTTTTTTTCCCTTCCAGGGTCATCACTGGGGCTGAGCGCCGGCACTGTGAATCCACTGCTCCTTGACGGCCCTTTTATTGGTAGCACAGAGAGGAGGAAGAGGTGGAAAGGGACAGAAAACACAGACACCTGCAGACCTGCTTCACCACTTGAGAAGCGACCACCCCTGCAGGCGGGGGACGCAAACCCAACCCAGATCCTTGCTGTGGCCCTTGTGCTTAGTACCACGTGCCCAGCCCCCTACAATTTTTTTTAATTGCTATCACGTTCGTTGATGGGGATGGGTCTTGGTGCTAGCACTATGAAACCAAGGCTTCTGGTGGGGTTTTTTGTTTTGTTTTTAATTTGATAAAGATGACACACCTACAGACCTCCTTCACCTGCAGGTGGTGGTGGGATGTTCTAACCTGAGTAGTTGCACATGGTAATAGATGGAACACCGCCCAGCCCCCTTGTCACCATTTTTTTTCTTCTTTTAAATATCTTTATTTATTGAATAGAGACAGTCAGAAATTGAGAGGGAAGGGGTTGGTAGGGGAGAGACAGAGAGACACCTGCAGCTCTGCTTCACCACTCACAAAGCTTTCCCCCTGCAAGTGGGGACCAGGGGCCTTGAACCTAGGTCCTTGTGCACTGTAATGTGAGCACTCAACCAGGTGCACCACCACCCAGTCCCCCTCTTCCTTTTCTCATGGTAATTTCTCTTACCTTTTTTTTAAATTTATATATTTATTTTTATTTAGATAGAGATAGAGGTAGGGGAGCCGGGTAGTGGCACAGCTGGTTGAGCACACATGTTACAGTCTGCAAGGACTCAAGTTCGAGCCCCTGGTCCCTACCTGCTTCACTGCCTGTGAAGTGACTCCTCTGCAGGTGGCCTTGTCACAATTTTTAAAACTGGGGTCAGCTTTGAGTTTTTTTTTTTTTAAACAGAACTGAGAATTAAGGGGGAGGGGAGCTAGAAAAGGCAAGAGAAAGGCACCTGCAGGCCTGCTTCACTGCTTGTAAAGTGGCCCTGCAGGTGGGGAACTGGGGCTCCAACCTCAGTCCTTGCACATGGAGTTATGTGCTTAGCCAGGCGCACCACCGCCAGCTCCCGCATCAAAACTGTCTGCACTAGAAGGGCTGAGAAGGAAGTCAGCCTAGATGGTGACACAGGAGTCACCTGAGCTCCTTTCTTCCCATAAAAGTACTGAATAGACACCAACCCTTGGAGCAATTCCCTCTGAAAGACCTAGTACTAGCAGAGGAATCACATCAAAATGGGTGGAAACATATTCTCACCATCAACTCCTGTACTGGCGTAGTATCCTGTAATTCTACGAAGAGGGAGCCCTGTAATCTGAGAGATGGATTTGAGCCCTCCCCCCACACACACACACATTGGGTTATTGGAGATGTCATGAAGTATGTTTTGTTTTTTTTCTTTTGCCTCCAGGATTGTTGCTGGGGCTCAGTACTGCATTTATGAATCCACTGCTTCTGTGGCTGTTTTTTGTTTTGTTTTGTTTTTTCTTTTTCTTTTCTTAAATTTTTTTTATATTTATTTATTCCCTTTTGTTGCCCTTGTTGTTTTATTGTTGTTGTTGTTATTGATGTCGTCGTTGTTGGGTAAAACAGAGAAATGGAGAGAGGAGGGGAAGACAGAGAGGGGGAGAGAAAGACAGACACCTGCAGACCTGCTTCACCGCCTGTGAAGCGACTCCCCTGCAGGTGGAGAGCTGGGGGCTCAAACTGGGATCCTTACGCTGGTCCTTGTGCTTTGTGCCACCTGCGCTTAACCTGCTGCAGACCTGCTTCACCGCCTGTGAAGCGACCCCCCTGCAAGTGGGGAACCAAGGGCTTGAACCGGGATCCTTGTGCGGGTCCTTACACTTTGTGCCATGTGCACTTAACCCGCTGCGCCACTGCCCGGCTCCCTTTTTTTTTTTTTTTTTTGAGCATTTTTTTTTTTTTCTGCAAGGCATACTTTTTTTTTTTTTAACGTTTCTTCCATTCAAGCCAGGGCTGATGATGGGTTTCCAGAAGTAACTGGTCTTGAGTGCTGAATATTGTGCTGCAGGGGTCTCTCTTTCTCCCCTTTCTCCCTCCCTCTCTTTGTCTTCCTATCCTCTTGATTTCTGGCTGTCTCTAGCCAATAAATATATAAAAAAAAAAAAGTTAAAGGCTGGGGGAAGACATCACAGCACCAAAATTTCCCCCAGTGCAGAGGGGCAGAGTTCAAGCCTGGGCCACCTTCAGCCGGCACCTTCTAGGTAAGTCATCTTACTGGGCGGTAACCTTTTTATACAACTAATGTTTGTCACAAGTTTTGGATCTTACTCTACACAAGTTTTTGGTAAGTCTGCATTATTATCCCACTAGGTGGCAGTATTGGGCTCTCTAGGAAAAGGCTAAGTGTCAGCCTTTTTGTTCACTTTTTGTTTTGTTTTGCTGGGGTTCAGTGCTGGCACTAGGAATCCACTGCTCCTGGGGTCTTTTTTAAAATTTTTTTTTCTTTTTTAAAATTCATTTAATTACCTTTATTTATGGGACAGAGACAGTCAGAACTGAGAGGGAAGGGGGTGACAGAGAGGAAGAGAGGCAGAGAGACACCTGTGGCCCTACTTCACCGCTTGTGAAGCTTTCCCCTGCAGGTGGGGGCTGGGGGCTCAAACCCGGGTCCTTACTCACTGTAATGTGTGTGCGCTCAACCAGGCTCGCCACCACCCGACCACTTGGTGACCATTTCCCCCCCATTTTTGGATAGGACTGAGAGAAATTGAGAGAGATGGGGGAGATAGAGAAGGAGAGAGACAGATACCTGCAGGGGACGTGCAGTGGTGAACCCAGTTAAGCGCACATCGTAGGAAGCACAAGGACCTGTGCAAGGGTCTTGGTTCAAGCCCCCAGTTCTCTACCTGCAGGGGGTAGGGGGATCACTTCACAAGTGGTGAAGCTGGTCTGCAGGTGTCTTTCTCCCTATCTTCCCCTACTCTCTCAATTTCTCTCTTATCAAAAAGAAAGACTGGCCACCAGGAGCAGTGGATTTGTAGTGCCCGCACCAAGCCCCAGCAATAACTCTGGAGGGAAAAATTTTAAAAAGACAGACCTTCTTTACCTCTCCAGAGTTCCCCATTCCCTTCCACTGGAAACTGCAGTAGTTTTACCAAGGTCATGGATATGGGTTGATTTTATATATGTAGATCCATTTTTTTCCTATGATCTTGCCTCCTCTTCCTAAGTCACGCTAACATCTACTGTTACTTCCGAATGTCTTTCCTCTTTTTCCTCTTCTCTCTTCGGGTCTTGATAGAGTTGGAGGTCATCATCCCCGAACATTTCCCCCCTTCTGGGTTAGGTAAAAGGGGCGGGATTTTTGGCATATACAGCTGGTAACTCAAACCCCCATCAACATATAGACGTAAAACATCAACACTCTAAAGAATCGAGGACCGAAAGCTGGAAGGTGTGGCACCTGGTTAAGCGCACAAAGTACTAAGCGGAAGGCTTCATGCAAGGATCCGGGTTGGAGCCTCTCCGCTCTCCACCTGCAAGGGGGGTTGCTTCAGGAGCGGTGAAGCAGGTCTGCAGGTGTCTGTCTCTCTCAATTTCTCTCTGTCCTATCGAATGAAAAGGAAAAACAAAACAATAAGACCACCAAAAGCGGTGGATTCTTAGGACCAGAACTGAACCCCAGTGACCAGAGGCAAAAAAAAAAAAAGAAAGAAGAGGGTGGGGGTATAGCATAATGGTTATGCAAAGAGACTTTCATGCCTGATGCTCTCAAGTCCCAGTTTCAATCCCCCACACCGCCATAAGCCTGAGCTGAGCACTGCTCTGGTAAAAAAAGAAAGAAAGAAAGAAAGAAAGAAAGAAAGAAAGAAAGAAAGAAAGAAAGAAAGAAGGGAAGGAAGGAAGGAAGGAAGGAGGACTCAGAGAGAGAAGAGGAACAAAGGAGGGACATTCTATTACTAGTAAAACTAGTGTCCCACAAAATGATTTTGAAATAGTATACTATATTCTCTATGTATAGCAGGCCAAATTAAAAGTGTATTCACATCACAGACAATTTACTTCAACAGACTTGAGAGCAAAACACAGAAGAATTTCATTCCAGCATGGACATGAGTGTGGGTGTGGGGTTCTGAGGAGAGTTCCAGACTGCCAAAATGCTGCTATGGGCAAAATTCATGTTTTACACAACTGTTCCCTAAATCAGCTAATCAGTTAATCCTGGCTGAATAGCAAAATGGTAAAAGTGAATTTACTTAAAAAAAATTGCATTTCTTTTTTTTAAACCCCCACAAAGATTTCATATTCTAGAGTATTAACTCTCATCATACATACTTTCCTAATCCAATGTATATATGTTTAAATTCTGATTTACTACTGGTTTACAATACTATATAGATTTCAGGAGTAAAACTCCAAACCACTATTTGTGTATAATCTTCACCACACCCACCACTGAAGATCTGGCACCATTCACACCCTCAGATTGCTTCTCTCACTCCTTCTCTCCACCCTTCTCACCCCATTAACTTTGCTTTTCATTTATCATTGTTGTTGTCTTCTGCTGCTCAGCTCTGGCTTATAGAAGTGTTGAGGAGTGAATCTGGGAACTTTGGTGTCTCAGGTATGAAAGTTAGGGGTGTTTTTTTGTTTGTTTGCTTGTTTCGACTCAGGGTTATCCTGGGGCTCAGTGCCTGCACTACGAAGTCAGTGCTCCTGGCAGCATTTTTCCATTTTTTGTTGGACAGAACAGAGAGAAATTGAGAGGGAGAGAGAAAGACATCTGCAGACCTGCTTCACTGCTTGCGAATAGACCTCCAGTGGTAGTTGGGGAGCCGAGAGCTCGAGCCCATATCCTTATGCAGGTCCTTGCGTTTCATACTATGTGCACTTAACCCGGTATGCTACCACCTGCTCTACCCTTACCCTCCCCCCCTTTTTTTGCATAACTGTTATGCTATCTCCTTACTCCTAATTTTGTTTTTCAATAAATTAACAAAAATAGTCTTCTATACATCCATAGTGGACTGTTTTCGCACAATGATTCTCAAGGAGTTATTCAATGGGCAGAGGACATGAAACTTGTTAAATATCCAGTAATGTGCGCGACAGCGCAGTATGCCAGCAATGCCAGGTCTGAGGGACCCTGCTTCTATTATCTTTACCTTTCAAGAGAACCTTTATTTAGCTAAGCTGTTAAGCATATTCACTGTTTCTTTAATCTGCTTTGCGGGGGATATCTCTAAACCTGTTAGATTTCTGAAGTTATTTATTTTATTATTTTTTTATATTTATTCCCTTTTGTTGCCCTTGTTGTTTTATTGTTGTAGTTATTATTGTTGTTGTTCTTGATGTCGTCGTTGTTGGAGAGGACAGAGAGAAATGGAGAGAGGAGGAGAAGACAGAGGGGGAGAGAGAAAGACAGGCACCTGCAGACCTGCTTCACCGCCTGTGAAGCGACTCCCCTGCAGGTGGGGAGCCGGGGGCTGAATCGGGATCCTTACGCCAGTCCTTGCGCTTTGTGCCACCTGCGCTTAACTTGCTGTGCTACCGCCAGACTCCCCTGTGAAGTTATTTTTAAATGACATACTTGGGGAAACTTTTTACTATTCAGGAAAAAATTATAGCCAATTAACTTTTCCTTATAGGACTCCAATTACATGTATATTAGAATGCTTGATATTGGCCCACCCCCACCCACCACCTTGTTCTCTGCTTTTCAGTGCCTTTTCTCTTTTCTTCAGGTTGGATTATTTCTCTCTCAAGATTTTTTTTTTTTGCCTCCAGGGTTATTGCTGGGGCTCAGTGCCTGCACTAAAAATCCACTGCTCTGGGAGTCGGGCTGTAGCGCAGCAGGTTAAACGCAGGTGGCACAAAGCACAACGACCAGCGTAAGGATCCCGGTTCGAGCCCCCGGCTCCTCACATGCAGGGGAGTCGCTTCACAGGCAGTGAAGCAGGTCTGCAGGTGTCTGTCTTTCTCTCCCCCACTCTGTCTTCCACTCTTCTCTCCATTTCTCTCTGTCCTATCCAGCAACGATGACAATAATAACTACAACAATAAAACAAGGGCGACAAAAGGGAATAAATAAATAAAGTAAAATAAAAAACCCACTGCTCCTGTAGGCCATTTTTCCCATTTTGTTGCCCTTGTTACTATTATTGTCATTACTGTTGTTGTTGGATAGGACAGAGAGAAATAGAGAGGGGGTGGAGACAGAGGGGGGAGAGAAAGACACCTGTAGACCTGCTTCACTGCTTGTGAAGCGAATTCCTGTGCAGGTAGGGAGCCCGGGGCTTGAACCGGGATCCTTACACTGGTCCTTGTGCTTTGTGCCACCTGCGCTTAACCTGCTGCGCTACCGCCCGACCCTCTCTTTTTAAGATTTTTATTTTTCTATTTTAAAAGATTTAAAGAAATTTTTATTATCTTTATTTATTGGATAAAGACAGCCAGAAATCAAGAGGGAAGGTGAAGACAATGAGAGAGAAAGACAGAGAGACACCTCAGTCAGCCCTGCTTCACCACTTGCAAAGTTTTCCCCCTACAGGTGGGGACCAAGGGCTCGAACTTGGGTCTTTGTGCACTGTAACTTGTGCACTCAACCAGGTGTGCCACCACCCTGGCCCCTCTCTTCCTCTTTAAAAATGTCCTGCTTTCTCTAATCTTCTGTTAAACCCCATTGAGGATATAATTTCTCAGATATTATACTTTTCAGTTCTAGAATTTCTGTACATTTTCAGTTAATATCTTTATTTATTCCCTTTTGTTGCCCTTTTTTTCTTCTTGTAGTTATTATTACTGTTGTTATTAATGTTGTTGTTCGATAGGACAGTGAAAAATGGAGAGAGGAGGGGAAGACAGAGGGGGAGAGAAAGACCCCTGCAGTCCTGCTTCACCGCCTGTGAAGCAACTTCCCTGTAGGTGGGGAGCCGGGGGCTCGAACTGGGATCCTTAGCTGGTCTTTGCGCCACCTGTGCTTAACCCACTGCGCTACCTTCCGACTCCCTAAACTCTGTCTCTTATACGCTAGGGGAAAAGATGCCTGATGTGTTCTTTCAGTTATTTCCTCCCAGCTTCCCTCACACAGCCAAGAGTCAATCAAGTGTATCTGGACTGAATTCACAGAGTCTGTGCACCCCATCTATCCAGTCCTACTGGGGGTGGGGTGTGTGTGTGCGCGCTTCTTTCTCCCTTTTCAGCATGACTGGCAGTCTAGAACTCTGCCCTCAGACTCCAGCTAGAAGAACACGGGCTTTCTGCAGACACTAGGTGGTGGTATCAGACAAAAAGCTACACAAATGAAGATCTCATTGAGTGTAATCGCCCTCTTTAAAGGACTAACACCACCCTCTGTCAGAATTTGCCTACTTTTAACCTTTTAAACTATTTTCTGTATTTCTTTCACACTTATGCCACCTTTTTATCATGGTTGTCTTTAGACTGGATAATCTGATACAGATTCAATATTAGATTGCCAACTGGATTTTTTTTTCTTTGATAGGATAGAGAGAATGTGTCTATGGCCATACCACCCTGAACACGCCAGATTGCGTCTGATCTCAGAAGTTAAGCCGGGTTGGCCCGGTTAGTACTTGGATGGAAGGACAGAGAGAATGTGTGCAGGAAGAGGCAGATGGAGAGGGGGAGCGACAGAGACACCAAGGCAGATGGAGAGGGGGAGCGACAGAGACACCTGTAGTATCTGCTTTACCACTAGTGAAGCTTCCTTCCTGCAGGGGGCGGGGCGGGGACTTGAACTTGGGTCCTTGCACATGGTACTGGGTGCCCTTAACTGTGTCACCACTTGGCCTGCCCACTGGATTTTTTTTTTTTTTGCCACCAGGGTTATCACTAGGGCTCGGTGCCTGCACTATGAATCCACTGCTCCTGGAGGCTATTTTTTCCCTTTTGTTGTCCTTGTTTATCTTTGTCATTATTGTTACTATTGCTGTTGTTGTCAGACAGGACAACAAATCGAGAAAGGAGGGGAAGACAGAGAGAGGAAGACACCTGCAGACCTGCTTCACTGCCTGCAGACCTGCTTCACTGCTTCATTGACCCCCCTGGGGAGCCAGGGGCTCGAACCAGGATTCTTACAACGGTCTTTGTGCTTTGCACCATGTGAGCTTAACCCGATACCTACCGCCCACCCACCCCCTAAGTGGATTTTTAAATGTAATTGTTTTTTCTGGAAATAGGAATTTTTCTATCCATCCCTTCTACTCCTTATAAATAGGAGCAAGTATCAAGCAGGCTTTTTATTTATTTATTTATTTATTTATTTATCTATTTATTTATTTGTAAGTGGAGCAGGGACAGAGAGGGGAAGAGAAAGGCAGACACCTGCAGACCTGCTTCACCGCCTGTGAAGTGACTCCCCTGCAGGTGGGGAGCCGGGGGCTCGAACCAGGATCCTTACGCCAGTTCTTGCGCTTCGCCCCATGTGAGCTTAACCCGTTATGCTACCGCCCAACTCCCTTGTTACGTCTTAATACAGTCAGCAAAATATCAATGCCATCTAAGTCCTAAATAGTTAAGTCTATCAAATCATCGCCATTCCTAAAACAAAGGTCTGCTGCCATTTTATGGAGATCATTTTATGCAGACTTTTTTTTTTCCCCCTCCAGGGTTATCATCGCTGGGGCTGGGTGCTGGCACTATGAATTCACTGCTCCTGGCGGCCAATTTTTCCATTATATCAGTTAGGACAGAGAAATTGAGAGGGGGGAGAGAAAGAGAGAGACCTACAGACCAGCTTCGCCACTTGTGAACCCACATCCTTCCGTAGAGCCTTCATACTACAGTGTGCTTAACTGGGTGCGCCACAGCCCAGCCCCCTTCTGCAGAAAGTTTACTTTCCATATATGTGTGTGTGAACATATACGTACACACTTGGCACTGGAGAAGCATTTACCTGTGCATAGTCACCGAAAGGTTGAGAATAAGCAATGCACTTTTCCAATGTCTGTTGCGATTTAATTCCCTGAGAGACTGCCTCCAGAATGTCGTTTCCAAGTCCAGTCTTTTGTAGAGTGGTTTTATTTGCAGAGGCTGGAGACAAAGTCAAATCGATAGATTATATTTTCGTCAAGGTCACTTTATAAATTATAAACAGCACAAGACTCACTAATTTGGCATATTCTCAAACAGAACACAAATTTTACTTTGCTAGTATGTATCTATATTTAGGCGTCCCAGAGAAAAAAAGATAGTGTATATGCTATTGTCACATTCTTTTAAAACAACTAGACATTGAAGCTAGTCCTACAGAGAGATACTTTTAATGAGAACAATTTTAAAAATATGTCTAATCCTGGGAGTCAGGCTGTAGCGCAGCGGGTTAGGCGCAGGTGGCGCAAAGCCCAAGGACCACCGGAAAGATCGCAGTTCGAGCCCCCAGCTCCCCACCTGCAGGGGGAGTCGCTTCACAGGCGGTGAAGCAGGTCTGCAGGTGTCTGTCTTTCTCTCCCCCTCTCTGTCTTCCCCTCCTCTCTCCATTTCTCTCTGTCCTATCCAACAATGACAACAATAACTACAACAATAAAACAACAAAAAGTAATAAATAAATATTAAAAAATGTTATCTCAAACTATAAATAAATCAAATTTAAATTAAAAAAAATATGTCTAATCCTTAGAACAAGGCAACTAAGGGGACTAGGAGATAGGTTGCCCAGAGTGCACGTACTATTCATGTGTGAGGACCCAGATACAAACACCTCAGTGAGCATCCTCACAGAGAAGCTTCATGAGTGGTAGAGCAGTACTGAGGTGTTTCTCCTGCTTTCTCTATCTTCCTTTATTTTTTAAAATATTTATTTATTCCGTTTTGTTGCCCTTGTTTTTGTTGTTGTTGTTATAGTTATTATTGTCATCGTTAGATAGGACAGAGAGAAATGGAGAGAGGAGGGGAAGACAGAGAGGGGGAGAGAAAGACAGACACCTGCAGACCTGCTTCATTGCTTGTGAGATGACCCCCCCCCTGCAAGTGGGGAGCCTGGGACTACGAACCGGGATCCTTCCACCAGTCCTTGCGCTTTGCGCCACGTGCGCTTAACCCGCTGAGCTACTACCCGACTCTCTCTATCTTCCTTTCTATCTCTCTCTTCTCTGTCTCTCATGGTCTAAAAAATGATCACAATCATAAATTTTTATGGCATAAAGAAACTACAAATTATGTTTGGGTTCAAGCAAATATTTAATAAAATATCTATTAAAACAAAGTTAATCTTTTATCCCTTTTCATTAAGTCCTAATTTTTTCCCAGTAGCTATTTATTCACAGAATATTTATACATTCAGGGGGCTAGGCAGGGGTATACCTGGCCAAGTGCACACGTTACCATACACAAGGACCAGGGTTTGAGCCCCGCTCCCCACTTGCAAGGCAGATATTTCACAAGCATGTCTGCAGGTAACTAACTATCTTTCTCTCTAACTCTCCCCCCTTCAATTTCTCTCTGGGTTAGCCAATAAAAAAGGGAAAAATGACCCCCAGAAGCAGTGGATTCATAGTGCTGGCACTAACCCTAGTGTCAAATAATAATAATAAAAAAAATCATTTTGACCATGCACGTGCTTTTTCCCCACTTAATAAGCTTTAGAAATATTTCTTCATTAGATGATGTAGCTATTCCTCTATTATTAATAAAAATTGCATACTATTCCACTAATAGGCTATTTAATCATTTCCCTAATGGATTTTCCAGTTTTTCACTATGGATAGATGCCACATTTGTCATTTTTTTCCCTTAAAAAAACATATTTAAATTAACAGTCAATTTACAATAATTGAAGATTTGAGGAAATATCAATAAACAACCCCCCCAAAAAAAACACAAGAATTCTACTTTTGCCAGTTACTAATAGTTTATACAATTTGAGGAAAATCTGAAAATATTCTAGATATTTTATTTAGAAGTCTAGATCTCCATTTTAGACATGTGACTCTATGTATTGTAAAAATTATACTGTCGTGTAGTTTCTTTTAAAATATTTACTTATTCCCTGTTGTTGCCCTTGTTTTATTTCTGTAGTTATTATTGTTCTTATTGATGCCGTCATTGTTGGATAGACAGAGAGAAATGGAGAGAGGAGGGGAAGACAAAGATAAGATGTTGTTTTCAACGGGCTATGTTGTTTTCGCCGGGCTGGCTTCACGGGCGGTTAACAGACAACCAGGGACTCATGGTTGAGCTGTAGGCAGTATCTCTTTATTCATGCAGGACGCAGCACAATCTAAGACGAGCTAAGCTAAACTCAAGTACCCTAAAACTCACAATGCTGTCTTTATATATACCTGCCAAGTAGGGTGGAAACAGGATGTGACATAGAGAGGGTGGAGAGAAAAGTGACTGGTAAAAATCAGAGTGTGACAAGGAGGGGGCAGAGCAGGCGAGAATCCTATCACTGAACCACCAATGCCCTGGAGGGAGGGTGGTGCTTGTTAACAGTGGTTATGTAAATAGAATGCAGTGGTTATGTAAATAGAATAGTGTTAAGCAGGGGGGATTTAAACCAAATGAAACAGAAGGGGTCTCATGCATACCAACAATAAGACACCTGCGGACCTGCTTCACCGCCTGTGAAGCAACTCCCCTGCAGGTGGGGAGCCAGGGGCTTGAACCTGGATCTTTGCGCTGGTCCTTGCACTTTGCTCCACATGTGCTTAACCCGCCCGATTCCCTGTCATGTAATTTCTTTGCCTTCATCTGTTCAATTGTGTTCTGATAACCATCAACTGATTTTACTCTTGTCAGTGCAGGGCTGTGGAATGAAGCCATTGCCTCACCCACGTGTAAATACTCCCTTCTTAGCACAGTCTTTGTCATATATTTCTGAGAGAAAAGCCAAAGCACTGATCTACCATCCGTGGAGTTCACTTGGAGCTCTTCTTAGTAACCTCACATAGCGTCTGGGATCAAACACGATCAAACATGGGGCCTCAGACAATAGTCTAGTAAGTGCTTTATACACCAAGCCACCTCCAGACTCTCACTACACAATTAGTGAAACTTAGAGGTTGCTTTCTTTTCTTTTTTGAATATTTATTTATTGATTCCCTTTTTGTTGCCCTTGTTGTTTTATTGTTGTTGTTATTGATGTCGTCGTTGTTGGCTAGGATAGAGAGAAATGGAGAGAGGAGGGGGAAAAAAGAGAAGGGGATAGAAACAGACACCTACAGACCTGCTTCACCACCTGTGAAGGGACTCCCCTGAAGGTGGGGAGCCGGGGGCTCCAACAGGAATCCTTATGCCGCCCAACCCCCTAAATTCGGTTATTCTACTGAAAGATGTGGGCTATAACTAGACTTTCTAGACCATAATTGGTCAAGAAGGCATTATTTGCTTTCAGTAAGTTAAAGGTTAAGTTCAAATCATGGTGGGAAGTATTCCATTGATACCGGTCTCTCACTTACATGATAAGCAGACACTGGGCAACACGCTTGCCAGGTTCAAGTATGGGTTTTTACTGAGGCGAATTTCTTTTGGTGGTTCTCCCAAAAGTGAAGTCTGATTTCTAGCGGCAGCCTTTTGATCAAAAACACAAAAGCAGTGATCAGTGAGAGAGACAAGATAGTGAAAATGCACAGAAAAGAAATACCTACTCAATAAATCTAATCTCCTTTGATAAAAATCATGGAAGCTAGTTTTTGAAAGTATAGATGTGTAAAATCTATCTGGATAATGACCGTATTTTATCTCCTGTTCCTTTTTCAATTAGTTTAAAAAGTAGCTTAGAAGCATAGGACTTTAAGAAATGACAGAAAAAAAAATGACAGAATATTAAAGGTCATCTTATATAACCTTCTCATTTGAAGCAGGAGAGAATTCATCTTTACAAGAAAAAAAAAAAACTAATCCCTAGTCTTATTTCCAGAAATACTGACAAAAGATATCAACATTTTTATGAGACTTTCATTTTATATTATATTGTAACAGTGAAATGGCAAATTTAAGGCTTATGTATCTCTGGCACTAAAATAATAACAGGAGGAATAAATCTAATATAAATTCAATTCCACATTTAGATAACCCTACAAATTCACATTTGTTAAAATATTCATCAGTTCTTTTGCATGTTAACTACTTAAACACTCTAGTTAATAGACAAAAGGAGATGAAACCATGGGTTAATTATTCTCAAGCATATTTCATATTTTTGACAGAACTTTATACTTTTGGGGGCCAGGTAGTAGAAATTTTTTATTTTTCGCTCTCTGATGGTGAAGTTTATAAAATAAGACAGTTCCATTTACTATAATGAAATTTAAATCAATCAAGTCTTAATTGTAAATTAAATTTGCTTTGTTTCCTGAAGAGAAGGAAAATGATAATCTTAAATGCCTATTTTCTGCACCTGAGACTAGAGTTCCATACATTGCCTACATGACCAGTGCTACTCTATTGGAATAGAAGGATGTGTCCTCTGCATTTGCAGAAGGCCCAAAGATGCCTACATTTGCTAGTGATATATAAACCACATGTGTAAATTTACTCATTCATTCATATTTATATTTACTGAGCACTAGTATGTGCTAAGCATTGGTGATAAGAAAATGAGCAAGGACCGGCGTAAGGATCCAGGTTCGAGCCCCCGGCTCCCCACCTGCAGGGGAGTCGCTTCACAATCGGTGAAGCAGGTCTGCAGGTGTCTTTCTTTCTCTCCCCCTCTGTCTTCCCCTCCTCTCTCCAGTTCTCTCTGTCTTATCTAACAATGGCATCAATAACTGTTGCTGAGGAGTTATTCTGATGCAGTCTCCGCCCCCTAGCATTGCCCCCTTCAACCAATCCCGGCCCTACATGTCACCCCTGGTTGTCGCCGAATAAAAAGCCCCTTCACCCCTCCCCTCTCTCTCTCTGGGCTCTCGGCTCTCCCTCTCTGAGGTCTCGCTCCCTGCCCCCCCCCCCCCCCCCCCCGTGGTCGGCCATTGTGGGCTGGCTCCACGTGGTCTGAACCAACCCCCCCCCATCCTATAATAAAGATTTGTGTACCCCTTTGCTCTGGACGTCCGCTCTCTTCTCCGCGGTGCAGCCCGACACCAGACCACCACCACAATAAATAACAACAACAATAACTACAACAATAAAAAAGGGCAACAAAAGGGAAAATAAATAAACATTTAATTTTTTTTAAGTATTAAAAAAAAAAGAAAGGAAAAAGAAAATGAGTAAGACAAGGAAACTATTCTAAAGAGGTTTCTGGTCTTGGGGGCCAGGCAGTGGCGCACCTGGTTAAGCACACACATTACAGTGCGTGAGGACCCGGGTTCGAGCCCCTGGTCCCCATCTGCAGGGGGAAAGCTTCACAAAGTGGTGAAGCAGGGCTGCAGTTATCTCTCTGTCTCTCTCCCTATCACCCGCTCCCTTCCTTCTCAATTTCTGGCTGTCTTTATGCAATAAATAAATACATAAAGATAATAAAAAAAATTCAACAAGTTTCTGGTCTAGTAGTAAAATAGCTCAAGAGAACTATAAGATGGAACCATAAGATTATAGAAGCTCTTTAGCTTTATGCCAAAGGAAAAGTACAGAGTATCAGACTGGGTAATACCCTTGAGAAAAATTCAATGCCTGAGTTGAGAAAGGGTAGTAAGCAAAAATGTTTCCAACACTGTTTAGAAATCATTCATATTTCTAAAGTTATCCAAGTACATTCATATCAGGGCTTCTCAACTCTAATTATACATGACAATATCTTTAAATTTTTTGTTTAAATGGAATCTCTCAACAAAGAAAGTCCCTAAAACAAATGGATTCACTGGAGAATTTTAACATTTCATTTTTCTAAATTATCTATATTTATTTATTGGATAGAAATAGCCATAAATTGAGAGGGGAGGAGGTGATAGAGAGGGAGAGAAACAGCTCAGTTTCACCACTTGCAAAGCTTTCCCCCTGCAGGTAGGGCCTGGGGGCTTGAACTCGGGACCTTGTGCATTATAACATGTGTACCACCACCCGGCCCTGTGAATTTTAACATTTAAAGATCACCACCAATCTGTCTCACACTCTTCAAAAAAAAAAAAAAACTGGAGGAAGAATATTTTCAAGAGTCTTACTATAAGGTCAGTGCCATCCAAGAACCAAAGTTAGACACCACAAAAAAAAAAAAAAGAAAGAAAGAAAACATCTAATATCCCCTAATCTATCTGGATAATGACCGTATTTTATAATAATGATATACACACACACATAGAGAAAAAAAAATAGCAAACCAAAATGGAGTAGGAGTTTGACAAGCAAACGTCAAGGAGTATATACCATGACCAACAGGGATTACACTAGAATGCAAAGTTGGCTTAATATGCTAAAGTTATTCGACAGAATGCTAAACATCAAAATGAAGTAGAATAACACATCTCAGGGAGATAAGAAGTTGTACTCATGTGTCAACAGCTTTTCTATAACCCACTAACGTTCTGAGAAAGTAAAGAAGTTAAAAATCTAAAAACCACATGATCACATGTGAAACAATAGATGCAGGAAAATATTTGAGAAAATTCAATACCTTTTTAAGAAAATATTTCATTTTTTTAAAAAATATTTATTTCATTCCCTTTTGTTGCCCTTGTGGTTTTATTGTTGGAGTCATTATTGATGCCATTGTTGCTGGATAGGACAGAGAGAGATGGAGAGAGGAGGGGAAGACAGAGAGGGAGAGAGAAAGACAGACACCTGCAGACCTGCTTTACCGCCTGTGAAGGGACTCCCCTGCAGGTGGGGAGCCTGGGGCTCGAACCAGGATCCTTACGTTGGTCCTTGTGCTTTATGCCACATGTGCTTAACCCACTGCGCTACCACCCGACTCCCAAAAAATATTTCTAACGAGGAATTTTATTGATGAGTCTCTACAAGACAACACACATGTAAATAGAAAACAAACAAACAAAAAAAATAGAACATACCAAAAAAAAAAAAAAGGAAAAAAGCAGCAAATTTTCTGTGAATTATCAATGATTACTGTTGGAGAGGTAGAGACATAACTTTGGTAATGGGTATAATTTTATAATCTTATAAACCCGTATTAAGACACACACACATACACAGACAGGACATACTGAACAAATGAGCTGCAGTTCAATTATAACGAAAGCCTAAAGAATATCATTTGAAATTCTGAAATTACTATGATCCTTTAGGATTATTTACCTCAAACCAATGAGACTGGCAAGTAGGCCACAAGGATAATAGTTATTGGCTAGGCTTTCTCCTAGGATAAATTTCAATTGCAGATCAGACAATTTTCTTAGTTAAAGCAATTTCCAAAAAGATATTTACCTAAGGGTCTCCAGCTTCAAGAAAATTTTCCTAAGAAAATGGGCCTATGTCTGAAGGGTGGATCTTGCAGACAGAAGGTGAAAATATTGCTCAACAATTTGTTTGGCTTTGTATGTTAACTCTCCCTTCAATCACGAGGTTCCAGATGCTAGCATGATGCCGACCAAACTTCCCTGGACAGACAACCCCACCAATGTGTCCTGGAGCTCTGAATCCCCAGAACCCCGCCCCACTAGGGAAAGAGAGAGACAGGCTGGGAGTATGGATCGACCTGCCAATGCCCATGGAGGCAATTACAGAAGCCAGACCTTCCACCTTCTGCATCCCACAATGACCTTGGGCCCATACTCCCAGAGGGTTAAAGAATAGGAAAGCTATCAGGGGAAGGGATGGGATACGGAGTTCTGGTGGTGGGAACTGTGTGGAGCTGCACCCCTCTTATCCTATGGTTTAGTCAATGTTTCCTTTTTATAAATAAAAAAAACTTTAAAAAAAAAAGAAAAAAAATGAAAGTGAAATTATTCTGTGGGACCACAGAAAGTGAGCTCAGATCTACAGGGATGCAGAGGTCACATAGGCTCCTGAGCTGAATATGGGCCCCAGATCACATCAAATTGATGGGGTGTACAGTCAACAATATTTATACTCCTTTCCCATATTAGGGAGCTACTCTCTTCCCTGATACAGCTTTCTGGTCCTTTTTCCAGCCATGACACCATCTCCCCAGACAATAACTTGGTTCCACCTGCATATCAGATGTCCGGCTCAGAAAGAAAAGAAAAAAAAAAACTAGTATAGTCATAGGCCCTTTGGAATATAACTAAAATATGCCTACTAGCTATCTACAAAACAGAGACCCCCCCCAAATCTTCATCTGCACTATTCCAGCCTTTAGGTCCATGATTAGTCAACAATTTGCTTGACTTTATATGTTAACTCTTTTTTCAGCCACCACATTCCAGATGCTACCATCATGTCAACCAGACTTCCCTGGACAGACAACCCACCAGTGTGTCCTGGAGCTGATTCCCCAGAGCCCTGCCCCACTAGGGAAAGAGAGAGACAGGCTGGGAGTATGGATCGACCTGTCAATGCCCATGTTCAGCGGGGGAAGCAATTATAGAAGCCAGACCTTCCACCTTCTGCATCCCACAATGACCTTGGGTCCATACTCTCAGAGGGTTAAAGAATAGGAAAGCTGTCAGGGGAGGGAATGGGATGCAGAGTTCTGGTGGTGGGAACTGTGTGGAGTTATACCCCTCTTATCCTGTGTTTTGTTTGTCGGTGTTTCCTATTCATAAATACAAATTTAAAAAAAAGTGAAATTAGCATCATAGAAGTCACATGTAAAATGCCCACAGCTAATATTCCACTGATGGTGAAAAGTTAGACTTCCCAGGTTTACCCAGTGATCTAGCAACTGGCTTCTGGGTAGATATCCAGAATAACCGAAAGCAGGGACTCAAACAGATACTTGTACTCCAATGTGGACAGCAGCATCAGTCACAGCCAACAGACAGAAACCCCACAAATATCCATCAGTAGATTAGGGATAGACAAAGTATGGCATAGAAACACCAAAGTGGAATAGATCAGTCATCCAGTAAACAAGATGCCTTGCTGTGCATGAGGTCCTAGCGTGAGGCCCAGCACCACATGGAACCACCGTGAATGCCACCAGGGAACTTCCACGGATGGGGGGGTAGTCTTTCCTCTTTCTCTCTTCACTGTCCCTGAAATAAGTGAATAAATAAATAGGAGTGGGGTAGGAAGGCCAGTGGTACCACACATATACAAACCCTTTAGCTAATTTTTTGGTGTGAAGTTAGAAAGTAATAAAAGTACCTAGAATAATCAAAGTCACAGAGAAAAAGAAAAATGATCACAAAAAAGAACATGACAAAAGAGGGGCAGGGCAGTGGTGCACCCAGTTAAGCACACAGAGAGTACTAAAGGCAAAAGCCCCGCACAAAGATTCAGGTTTGAGCCCCTAGCTCCCCCACCCTGCAAGCAGGACCTTCATAAGTGTGAAGCAGGTCTGCAGGTGTCTATCTTTCTCTCTATCTCCTCTTCATCTCTCAATTTCTCTCCGTCCTATTCAATAAAAATGGAAAAAAAAAATGGCCGCCGGGAGCAGTGGATTTGTAGTGCAGGCAGTGAGCCCCAGTGATCACCCTGGAGGCAAACAAAACAAAACAAAAAATAAATAAAAAGTAAAATAAGAATATAAGGAAGGGAAAGTTGTTACATGGGAAAGCTTCAGTCAGGGAAGATAAAAAGTGTCCTGGAGTGAATGGCAGCTGTGTTTGCAGTACAGTGTGAATGTGCCTGTCACCACATTGCACACTTAAGACACTGATCACCCCAAGTTAAGACACTGATCACCCCAAGTTCCCTGAATCAAAGGCTCACTGGCTGGAAGGTTAGAATTCAGCTTTCTCCATTTTTTTTTTAATTCTGGAGGTTATTGCAATAAAAAAAGGCAAAAATCAATACTCAGTGGTCCTTATATATTACTGAAGATTCAGGTCCAAAAATCTAAAATAGGGCTCGAAACGTACTGTTTAGTAAAACTATTACCACAACCCTGAAAAGCATTACTTTGAGGTGACCTGATTCAAGTCACTGCCAGCAACCCTTTCTACAACAATCAGTACACACGTGTTCACTTGTTTTCAGTGATACACTTTCTTGTGTGTGAAATAATTTAAATGTTGGTTACACTGTTTTCTTGGACTTTGTGAGAGTGGTGGTTCTGAAGGGGCAACAGAGAACTTTAACGACAAGCTCCAATATGTGAAGAGAATAAACCAGAAAAGAAGTTGTTCCTTCCCCACATGCAGGGGAGAAACTTCATGAGCAGTGATGCAGGGCTGTGGGTATCTCTTTTTCTCTCTCCCTCTTTCTTCCTTCTTCCCCTCCTCTCAATTTTTCTCCCCTATCTAGTTAAAAAAAAAAAAAAAAGGAAGGAAGGAAGGAAGGAAGGAAGGAAGGAAGGAAGGAAGGAAGGAAGGGAAATGCTGCTCCCAATTAATGAAATATACAATACTGCAAAAATAATATTAACTCAGACAAAAAGAAACACGGCAAGTAAAATATATGCAAACTTAACAACAAACAGAAGAGAGGTGGATGTCTGGATGTGGTTGTTAGTCAAAAAGGAAATGAGTAAAATGTGGTAATGGTAGAACTTTATAAAGGGATACAAAAAAAAAGGCAGAATAATATCAGAAATAAAAACCAAATAAAAAAATCTTGATATGATATATATGATGAGAAAAATGAGGGAGAAAAGATACAGAAAGAATTAAAAAGCAAAATGTATTTAAAAGACAGATGACCATATGCATGTAAAAGTGTTATATATAAAAGCAATATGTATATACATATACAATTTATATACCAATACATCTATAAGTCTCTTAAAAACTGTTCTTTTGTGGTCTGGGAGGTGGTACAGTGGACAAAGTGCTGGATCCTCAACTACGAGGTGCCAAGTTCAAACCCCGGCAGTACATGTACCAGAGTGAGGTCTGGTTCTTTCTCTCTCTGCCTAACTTTCTCATGAATAAATAAATAAATAAATCTGTTCTTTTCTCGCTGTTCTTTAGTTGAATAGCATCTAGTCATTTCTTTCTCCTTGCTGTAAAGTTGTCTAATATTTCTATAGCAATTGTTTCCAGGTCTCTTTTTTCCAGGTATCAACTTTTTGAGAATTAAGTTTAACTTGTTTCTTTTTCTGTGGCACTACTTTTAGTAATTCTTGCAAGGCAGTTCTAGTAATGGTAAACTCCTTTCATTTTTGTAATCTGGTACTATTTTTATTGCTTCTTCATATGTGAACAATCGTCTTGCTGGATAAAGTATGCCTGATTGGCAGTTATTTAACATCTTGAATAGATCATCCCATTATCTCCTGGCCTCCATGGTACCTGCGAAGAAGTCTGATGCAAGTCTGATTATACTGCCGATCTAAATGAGCTTGCACAATTTTTTTCTTTAGTCTTGAGTTTCAAAATGATGTGTCCTAGTGTATTTGGGTTTAGAAATTTGCTTCCTGCTTCCTGAATTTAGACCCCCACCCCAGATTTGGAAAACTTCTCCATTATGATTTCATTTAATATAGCTTCTGCTCCCTTCTTTTAAAAAACAGTTTACATATTTTAATGAAATACAGAGACAGGCCAGAACACTGCTCATTTCTGGATTATGGTAGTGCTGAAGATTGAACCTGGGGCCTCAGGGACTCAGACATGAAAATTGTTTGCATAACCATTATGGCCCCCTTTTCTCCGTTCCTTCTGAGACTACTATAATTCCGAAATTTGCTTTTCTAATATAGTTATCAATCTCTAAAAAAGTTCCTTCATTTTTTTCTTAAACTTTTATTATATTTTGAAGTCAAAGAGTACAATCATTTTATCTTTTATCCCTGATGCTCTCTCTTGTACGTGTGGAAGCCTACTTTCTTGACTTGCTATTTGAGACTAGAATGTATTTAAAGTCTTTCATACTCTATTGATGTTTTCATGTTTTCCATTTTCCTTTTAAATGAACCTTTGACATCATGACTTTCTTTCTTATCTTGTTTCTCCATATTAAATAAAAAACTTTGTATATCTTCAAATTTTCTAACAATGTACTTCCTAAATTCTTTCTCTGATAGATTCCTCTGGATCTATCATTAAGTCCTTGGCCACCATGCTGATTTCCCAATCTTGTGTTTTCCTGCTTTTACTCATCTATTTTGGTTTCTGTTTTTGGCAAGAAGATGGTGCTTAGTTCTGCTTTGTTTGAGTTATGAGGGGAAGGAAAAAGCTTTGAAGAAGTGATGTAGTATTATGGCACCTGCTTTCCTTTAAACAGAGTCCTAGTCTAGAGGTGAGAGGAGGAGTCCAAGACCTCTTTCTGCTTTTCCCAGAACTCCTGTAGTGGGAATTCTGTGATGTCAGTCACTTTTTTAATCTGCAGAGGAATCTGCTCCTTCTGTTCACTAGAGTCTATATGGCAGCTGGGATGCCTTAAGAGTTTGGCTGGCTTCTATATGCTGTCACAAGGGTAAAATGTCCAGTTTCCTGGTTTATCTGACTGGCCCTCTGACAGCACAAGAGCATGTGCCTTCTATAGCACTAAATAACAAGTCTGAGCTTCTTTTCTTAGGACAGTTGGTTCCAGAGTGGTTCTGTGAGGGTCCTTTAAATATGCAAACATAGTACACACTGGCAATGCAGTGCTGTGTCTCTCCTTGAGTTTTTCTCTCCTTCCCCTCCTATGACCTCTGTCCACATGCAATCCTTCAGACAATGATTTTTTTTTTCTTTACCAGAAATCTTAGCTATGTTCTGATGAAATTTATTGAAATATTTCATTTTAATATTGGCTTTCTAGGGGGACAGTCAACTTACTGAGACTAGTTTGCCTAGTTCTTCCCCAGATGTGTCTTATCTTTTTTAAGGCACAATTTTAGAAAGTTTAATTAACACTAAAATGCTTGCACATTCAGTATGATTTTGGCATCTAAATAGTCACTGTGTAGACTTTTTCCCCCTTGAATGCTGCTTATGTAGCCTAAGTTTTATACCACTTATAAATACTCACAAGTTATAATATAAGTAAAATAAGAATTAAATGCACATTATTTTACCTTCTGCCTATAATACTTACAAGCATCAGTGGTTTTAGAGCCAATTAAATGACTATATAAAATATCCATAGTGAAAGGAACTAGATCATTTTGAGTAGAATAGTGTATATATTTTACCAACTTATTGTACAAAAACTGAAATTATTTTACTTACAAACAAACTGACAAGCAATTAAGCGGTCTCAAACATCAACTGGCATAATTTAATCAAAAGCTGGATTTTTGTTTGTGAAGAAATAAGATTTTTACAAAGAGCACAATATTCTCTTTTGAGAAGTAACTATACACATGAAAAAGTCATATCACTGACACAGTAATTATCAAGCTACCGTGTTTTTATGTACTTAAAACATATCATTGACTTTCGTTGAAACTTACTATTGCTTTATACTGCATAAATCATACCACCTGTAAAACAAATCAGAATGCTCGAAAATTGGAATAACTTCATTTAAAGTATTTAAAAGGAGCACATATATGACCTGTATACTGTATATTTATGCATGCAGTAGACATATATAGTGTGTGTGTACATATATGTATACAAATACACATAGAGTTTTCTTACCCCTGAACTTATATCTGTGCCTTTTGGCTGACTTTGCTGTTGCTTAAGGTGTCCTGCCAGTAAGCCTCCAACAGGAAAGTTTGGAAAGTTCTGAAGATAAGTCTGTGACCCTGAGAAATTTGCTTCTGCCATTCCCACTGAGGCTGGCTGCTTCTCCTGAGTATTAGCATGTCCGGGCCCAGCTTGTCCAGCAATATGCTGATTTGGAAAGAATGGTAACATGCCCACTCTAGCTGTTATTGTGTTTTGGGTCGGAATCAGATTAGATGCTGTAGTGAACCACAAATGTAAAAAAAAAAAAAGAAAAAAAAAGAAAAGAAAGAAAAAGATTTGGGTTAGATAAAACTCATTCATAACTTGTCCATAGGGCTTTAAGTTACAAGCATGACGAAAAACAGTTAATATTTAAAAAGGGGAGGGTAGAGGCTAATGAGATCTTAGGTGCCATGTATGAAAAATAAAACGTGTAACCTTAGTCATGACCTTCTTATTTTCAGCAATTCCCAGGATAATCTTAAAGATATCATATTTTTAGATTCTGATTTAACTATATTTTCCAAGTTAAAAACTATGGACTTCTGAGATTTGGCCTTTTATCTGTGCCTTTTAAAATGTCCAATTATAATTTCTTTACTTCAATATTTGAAGGCTTGAGCATAAACTTATTTTTGGCTCAATATCAATACTATTAGAGTCAACCCAAGAACTTTGGTCAACTAGCTTGCATCAGTTCATCAGACAGGATTTCATATTTCTTTACAGTTCTTGAGTTTATTGTCCTCATGTAGGTAACATGAAATCAATTATTCTGAGTCCACAAAAGGTATCAAGATTCCTTCCTTCCTTCCTTCCTTCCTTCCTTCCTTCCTTCCTTCCTTCCTTCCTTCCTTCCTTCCTTCCTATCTTTCTGGACATATTTATTAATAAAAAGAGAAGAAAGGATAAAGTCAGAGCATCACTCTGGTATATGTGTTACTGGGGATCAAACTCAGGATCTCATGTCTGCAAGCCTTGCATTCTTCTACTGTGCTGCCTCCAGGTCACAAGGTTTATTTATTTTTAATGTAAATAAATTTTTTGTTTGTTTGTTTGTTATTTTCTTTACCAGAGCACTATTCAACTCTGGTTTATGGTGGTGGTGGTGGGGGATTAAACGTGGGACTTCAAAGCCTCAGGCATGAGAGTCTGTTTGCATAACCATTATGCTATCTACCCTCCACTCAAGAAATGACTCTTAAACATCAGCAGACCTAGGGGCTAGGCAGCAGCACACTTGGCTGAGTGCACATGCTTACATTAGCGGGCCATTAGTTTAGAGAATACCGACATTTGTGAATACACAAGCACCACATTTAATGCATGAGTTTTATCATTTTCTTTACAGAAGACAAAATTTGAGAGGAAATAACTATTTTAGTAGGAAAATTCCAAGTCATACTACTTTTAAAAATCTACATGTCAAAATTAAATGAAAAGAGTTAATTTGGCAACTAATTTTCAGTCAAACTTATATTTTACAAAATTGCTTTAAAAGTCTATTAAATTATTTTTAGGACTAGATATTTAGAGTTGGGATTGGGAGATACTTCCTTCAGTAGAACCATATCTTACCACAAAACCCTGGGTTCAAGTCCCAGGACCACAAACAAGGATGACGAAGGGCACCAGGGGAGTTCCATAGATGTTGGAATGGTGCTGTAGTAGCTTTTTTCTCTCTCTCTTTCTTTTCTCCTCCCCTCTTCCACCCCTTTTAAATACAAAAAGAATTAAAAAGTTGGCCCAGGGCAATGAAAATGCACACGTGTAAATAAAAGAAAAAACAAACAAATAATAAAGAAAAAACAAACAAACAAAAAACCCAGTAAATAAATATTTAGAAAACACTTAAGTTCTTTTAGAAACATATTTAAACACTTTTATTTTTCACTGTTCTAAAAGCTAATGCAGATGCTTTGTTTAATACAACACAAATAATATTTATTTGCATAAGTTTTTAGTCATTTTTTTTTTGCCACCAGGGTTGTTACTGGGGTTCAGTGCTTATGTGATTCCAGTGAACCCGCCAGCTTTTCTTTTTTTTAAATTAGAGGATGAGAAACGGAAAGAGAGAGAGAGAGAAAGAGAGAGACACCAAGCAAAAAAGGGAAATACTTCAGTTCTACTCCATCACCCATGAATCTTCCCTTTTGCAAGCATCCCAGTGGTGGTCTGAGGCTTGAACCTGGGTCCCTGCATCTGGGGAAGTGTTCACTCTACCAGGTGAACCACCCACTGGACCCCCAGTTGTATAAATTCTAAATTTTAGGACAATACCTATTCTAACATAAAATTTTTGACATCTGTCTACATACTGGTTTAATTTTTTTGTTGTTGTTGTTCAGTGAATGCTAACAGTCATCTTATTTGATTGTTGGACTAGTTTTATGTAGAAGAAATTAAATATGCTACCCATACTTAATTTAATACTTTTTTTCCCCTTTTATACTTGGTGATTCTCTTTTCTCAGTCCGATAACCTCAAAGTTCAAGCTGTAAATGCTTTGTAAAATCCCAAAGATGAAATCTTGGTGTACCACCATGCTCCCTTTTATTGACAACAACAAAAAAATGTTGTGGGGAGTCGGGCTGTAGCGCAGCGGGTTAAGCGCAGGTGGCGCAAAGCACAAGAAGGGGCATAAGGATCCCGGTTCAAACCCCGGCTCCCTACCTGCAGGGGAGTCGCTTCACGGTGAAGCAGGTCTGCAGGTGTCTATCTTTCTCTCCTCCTCTCTGTCTTCCCCTCCTGTCTCCATTTCTCTCTGTCCTATCCAACAACGACAACAACAATAATAACTACAACAATAAAACAACAAGGGCAACAAAAGGGAATAAATAAATAAAATAAATAAATAAAATGTTGTGCTGAAATTCATCATCTTTTCAGAAGCACTGTACACAGATTATGTCTCTCCTACTACTCAGCCAGGGAATACACTGTTTTAAGTATTAAAAAAAAAAAGAAAAGAAAAAAGGCAGGGCGACAGCAAAAACAGTTGTGCAAAAGGTTTTCAAGAAAGCCTGAGGTCCTGATATCTTAGGTTCCAGTCTCAAGCATCACTTCAGTGGTGCTCTGGTCTCTCTCTCTCTCTCTGTGTATCTTTCTCTTTTATTAATGTGAAATGCATACAATGTTTTTTTTTAAAAAAAATAAAGTAAAAAAATAGAAATAAACTTTAAGTCGACAAATATTACCCTAATTCTTTACAAACGTTAACGGTTTCTTAATCTAGGCGAAATCTAAATGGATTATCTATGTAAAGGATTTTTGCCCCAATAGGCAGATATCAGTCTGAAATTTATAAATCTATATCTTTGGTTCCTGTTGCTGTGAATCGTTATCAAATATTAAAACATCTCAAACGAGACAAGTCTTATCTTGAATCAAATTCACCAGTGACTTAATTAGTATCTTTCTAGTATTAAGTGTAGGAAAAGAAGGATCTAGAAGATATCTTACCCAGTAGAGTGCATGGCCTACCAAGCTTAAAGGGCTGGGTTCATGTCCTGGTACCACATGGGAGCATTATATATGCCACCATGGATATGCTGCAGGGATAGTGGGGCAGTGCTGTGACCTCTCCCCTCTCTCTATTGCTCTGTCTCTTCTCTAAGAAATGGAAAGCTGGTCTGGGGAGACTACTCAGTTGTATTATACTAAGATATAAGTTGTATTATACTATTGTATTATACAGTATAAGTTGTATTATACTGTTGTTGTGCCAGTGGTCCTGAATTCATTCCCAGCACCATATAAAAAAATAAAAATAAAAAAGTCAACAGCAGTCTTGGGGGTCGGGCGGTAGCACAGCAGGTTAAGCGCACATGGCGTAAAGCACAAGGACTGGCGTAGAGATCCCTGTTCGAGCCCCCGGTTCCCCACCTGCAGGGTAGTCGCTTCACAAGTGGTGAAGCAGGTCTGCAGGTGTCTGTCTTTCTCTCCCCCTCTATTTCTCTCTGTCCTATCCAACTACTACAACAACAACAATAATAACTACAACAACGATAGACAACAAGAGCAACAAAAGGAGAAAAATGGCCTCTAGGAGCAGTGCAGGTACCGAGCCACAGCAGTAACCATGGAGGCAAAAAAAAAAAAAAAAAAAAGAGCAGTCTTGACATTTTAAATCACTAACACTCATATCTGATCCTCTTGTAATGAAAAATATACTTTAGTACATACTGTAAATGCACACACACACACACACAGAGGATACATGTGTAGAGTCGAATGAACTATCTTCTAACTCTCCCTGTTCCCTGGTGTCTCAGAGAATAGACACCACTTACTTTTGTGTGCTTCTCCATGATGGCCCAACTCTGCTTTCAATGGGAGAGTGGACCCGAGGCCTACCGCGGTCTGAAGTACTATAGCTGGAGCTTCTCCAAGCAAGCCTGGTTTCTGCAGAAAAAAAAAAAAAGTGGGGGTGGGGAGAGTAAGAATTTGATCAATAACAGCAAGATCAAGTCTAATAAAAAAAGATGCACTACAGTCAACAATATCTATACATCCTTTCCCCATGTTTGGGAGCTACTCTCTTCCCTAAGCCAGCTTTCTGGCCCTTTTTCAGCCATGATCATCTCCCCAGACAATAACTTGGATCCACCTGCATATCAGAAGTCAGTCTCAGGAAAAAACTAGTACAGTCATGGGCCCTTTGGAATATATCTAAAATAGGCCTACTAGCTATCTACAAAACGGTGACCCCCCCCAACTCTTCCTCTGCACTATTCCAGCCTTTAGGTTCATGATGAGTCAACAATTTGTTTGGTTTTATATGTTAACTCTTTTTTCAGCCACCAGCTTCCAGATGCTAAGATGATGCCAACCGGACTTCCCTGGGCAGGTGACCCCACCAATGTGTCCTGGAGCTCTACTTCCCCAGATCCTAGTCCCACCAGGAAAAGAGAGAGACAGGCTGGGAGTATGGATCAACCTGCCAACGCCCATGTTCAGCGGTGAAGCAATTACAGAAGCCAGACCTTCCACCTTCTGCACCCCACAATGACCCTGGGTCCATACTCCCAGAAGGATAAAGAATAGGAAAGCTATCAGGGGAGGGGACGGGATACGGAGTTCTGGTGGTGGGAATTGTGTGGAGCTGTACCCCTCTTATCCTTTGGTTTTTGTCAGTGTTTCCTTTTTTATAAATAAAATTAGAAATAATAAATAAATAAATAAAAGGATGCACATAGTGGCCAGGAAAATGGTACTGCAGCTAACATACAGAACTCGCATGCACACGGTCCTCAGTTTGCACCTCGTATGCAGTCTCTCATCTCTCTCTCACACACACTGCAGCCCAGGAGATAGTGCAGTGGTTTCCCTGTTGGACTTAAAAGGATACGGTCCTGAGTTCTATCTTAAGCACTTCATGTGCTGGAGTGAGGTTCTAATTCTTCACCTCTTAAATAAATAAATAAATAAATAGCCTTTAGGTCCATGATTAGTCAACAGTTTGTTTGGCTTTGTATGTTAACTCTCTTTTCAGCCACCATGTTCCGGAGGTTAGCATGATGCCAACCAGACTTCCCTGGACCGACGACCTCACCAATGTGTCCTGGAGCTCTGCTTCCCCAGAGCTACTAGGGACCTACTAGGGAAAGAGAGAGACAGGCTGAGAGTATGGATCGACCTGTCAACGCCCATGTTCAGCGGGGAAGCAATTACAGAAGCCAGACCTTCCACCTTCTGCAACCCACAATGACCCTGGGTCCATGCTCCCAGAGGGATAAAGAATAGGAAAGCTACCAGGGGAGGGGATGGGATATGGAGTTCTGGTGGTGGGAATTGTGTGGAGTTGTACCCCTCTTGTCCTATGGTTTTGTTAATGTCTCCTTTTTTAAATAAATAAATAAATAAATAAATAAATATAAATAAATCCTAGGATAAGTAAATAAATGAAACTTTGCGTTGGAGAAAAAGCAGCTAGGGCACATGGTGTGTTGAAGGCTGAGCCCCAACACCACAGGGGGGTGTCACTGTCTTGGGAGACGCTCTGATGCTGTGGCGTTTCTCCTTCTCTTTTGAATCTATCTCTGAAGAGGGGGATCAACCAAGGAGGAGTGAAACTGTGTGGGCAAGGGCATCCAGCTAGCCCACCCATGCCCACCACCAAAAAAAAATAAAAAAGGCTACAACACACATTCACCAAGAGCCCAACAACAGGAAGAACAGAAATCAATTTCAGAGAAAAATGGATTCATACTTACATTATTAGTGTGGAAATTCTCAGATTTCATTACTTGTTGTAAGTGAGCAAGATTCTGGAGGAGTAAGTTAGGTGCATTACTCATCAGTGAGCTCTGTGAAAAATGACAAAACATCAGGTCGCTTTAACTGTGGAAAACTACAAGTTACAAGCCAACTCATTTTAAAGTTCAATTGTCCAGTTAGTTGATCTGAACAAAGGAACAAGAGCTTCTTAATATCCCACTTTGCAACTTCAAGAAACACTAGTTAATTCTCTTAATAGAGAGGTGAGGAGCTTTAAAGACTATGACTCAGCTATCTATTGAGTCACTGAATCATGCACGAAGGGTTTCCTGAACACTTTTGACACGCCAGGCACTGTGCTACAGAGTGAGAAATAAAATAGTATGGCCTGCCCTTATCGATCTCATAGTGTCCCAAAGACAAGATATAAAAGCAAATTATATACGGTGGTGAACACATGAAGGGAAAATACAAGAAGCTCTGAGATGACCTTAGTGAAGGTGTCTGGAGGCCAAACACCTAGGTGAACTAGGTGGTATTACAGTGAGGAGTATTCTGAGTGTTCTGCAAATAGAATATATATATATATATAATTATACAACTCTGATGAGCTTAATTTGATCCCGAGATGTTCATTATGTGATGTCTTTATGAGGCTATACTTATCACTCAGATTTTTTTTTTTTTTTTACCTCTGGGTTATTTCTGGAGTTCGATGCCTACACTATGAATTCACTGCTCCTACGGCCATCTTTTTTCCATTCTTGTTGTTATTGTTGTTGTTGAATAGGACAGAGAGAAATTGAGAGGGGAGCGGAAGATAGAGAGGAGGCAAGACACCTGCAGACCTGTTTCACCATTTAACCTGGTGCGCTACTGCCCAGCCCACATCACTCAGAATTTTAAAAAACAAAATACGCATTTAACTTCAGGAAAACTTTAAGTGAGCAGAACATTCTCTCCAGGATTTGTATGCTTCAGTGTTCAATGGTGTTTATATACCTGAGGTGCTTTACTCAAATGGAAGAATGCGGAGGAGATGGCTGGATTCAGGAGACGTGGCAGGCTGTGGTGTGCTCCGAAGACTGCTTCAAGAGAATAAAAGTGAGAGCTGAGCACTACGATGTGTGGAGTTAAAAAATTAAAATTAAAAAAGAAAGAAACATCAAGCTTCTGATAAGAGTACACGTATCTCTTTAAACTTTTACTGAATTCATTGAAAGTTCAATAATATATTGGCTGTGTTATTATACATAAATTGACAGGTTCCTTACCTTATGATTCAATCCTAAAATTTTTTTTTAAATTCCAAGGCTTTGTCATAACAACAACAACAACAACAAAATAAGCATTTTTTCTCTAGCACTTAACATAACAAAACTATTTCCATCTTTTAGTACAGGAATTGAACCCACAATGTTACCTTTTTATTTATTTATTTATTTTAAACTTTCTTCTTTTTTTTATTGGGGAAACAATGTTTTACATTCAACAGTAAGTACAATAGTTTGTACATACATAACATTCCCCAGTTTCCCATATAACAATACAACCCCCACTAGGTCCTCTGAATCCTTCTTGGACCTGTATTCTCCCCACCCACCCACCCCACTCCAGAGTCTTTTACTTTGGTACAATACGCCAATTCCAGTTCAGGTTCTACTTTTGTTTTCTTTTCTGATCTTGTTTTTCAACTTCTGCCTGAGAGTGAGATCATCCCATATTCATCCTTCTGTTTCTGACTTATTTCACTCAACATGATATTTTCAAGGTCCATCCAAGATCGGCTGAAGATGGTGAAGTCACCATTTTTTACAGCTGAGTAGTATTCCATTGTGTATATAAACCACAACTTGCTCAGCCACTCATCTGTTGTTGGACACCTGGGTTGCTTCCAGGTTTTGGCTATTACAAACTGTGCTGCCAAGAACATATGTGTACACAGATCTTTTTGGATAGATATGTTGGGTTCCTTAGGATATATCCCCAGGAGGGGAATTGCAGGGTCATAGGGTAGGTCCATTTCTAGCCTTCTGAGAGTTCTCCAGACTGTTCTCCACAGAGGTTGGACCAATTGACATTCCCACCAGCAGTGTAGGAGGGTTCCTTTGACTCCACACTCTCTCCAACATTTGCTGCTGTTACCTTTTCTGATGTATGACATTCTCACAGGAGTGAAGTGGTATCTCGTTGTTGTCTTTATTTGCATTTCTCTGACAATCAGAGACTTGGAGCATTTTTTCATGTGTTTCTTGGCCTTTTGGATCTCTTCTGTGGTGAATATTCTGTCCAAGTCCTCCCCCCATTTTTGGATGGGGTTATTTGTTGTTGTTGAGTTTGGCAAGCTCTTTATATATGTTGGTTATTAAATTCTTGTCTGATGTATGGCATGTAAAGATCTTCTCCCATTCTGTGAGGGGTCTGCTGGTTTGGGTAGTGGTTTCTTTTGCTGTGAAGAAGCTTCTTAATTTGATGTAGTCCCATAGGTTTATACTTGCCTTAGTCTTCTTTGTAATTGGATTCGTTTCATCTTTAAAATTTATGCGGAAAAGAGTTCTGCCAATATTGTCCTCTAAGTATCTGATAGTTTATATCTGTGGTCTAACATCCAAGTCCTTGATCCACTTGGAATTTACTTTTGTATTTGGTGAAATACAGTGGTTCAGTTTCATTCTTCTGCATGTTTCAACCCATTGTTTCCAACACCATTTGTTGAAGAGACTCTGCTTTCCCCATTGAATAGTCTGAGCCCCTTTGTCAAAGATTAGATTTCCATAGGTGTGGGGGATTGCCTATTTTTAAAAAATATTTATTTACTTATTTATTCCCTTTTGTTGCCCTTGTTTTGTTGTTGTTATTGATGTTGTCATTGTTAGATAGGACAGGGAGAAATGGAAGAGAAGGGGAAGACAGAGAGGGGGAGAGAAAGACAGACACCTGCAGACCTGCTTCACCGCCTGTGAAGCGACTCCCCTGCAGGTGGGGAGCTGGGGGCTCGAACCAGGATTCTGGTCCTTGCGCTTTGCACCAGGTGCTCTTAACCCGCTGCTTTACCGCCTGACTCCCGATGTTACCTATATCTAAAATGTCCTTGTGGAGGTGGTGGTAAGGAAGATGTATAATCTCTGTCAACTATAAAAACTTACAATCTATTTGAGGAAAGAAATGTGTACAGAATCTTGACACAATAAAAAACTGCACGTAGTTGCTAAAGAAATTCATTGCAACAGTAGTCTTTACTAAGTCTGCCTAGTTACTACTGGAAGGTCTACTCCCGTGTAGACTATAGAGAACTGAAACACATGAAGACGCTAAATAAATAAATACATAAATAAGAAGAGTCACCTAGCTGTCTCTAAAATTCTGTGAGAACCACAGTAGTCACCGTTGGGTAAGGAGGGAGCATATTTTGGTGGCGGGTCTAGTGTGGCACCATTCCCCTGTAATCTTATGACCCTGTTGATGGATATTAAGTCATGGGAGGGAAAAAGTTATTTTTGAAATTTGTTTACGAGCACACGCATCAAATTACATAAGCACTATACGGCAGGAGACAGAAGAAGTGATCTCCTCTAGGTATTGGTAAATAATAAGAAAATACGAGCACACGCATCAAATTACATAAGCACTATATGGCAGGAGACAGAAGAAGTGATCTCCTCTAGGTATTGGTAAATAATAAGAAACTGTAATAGAAAAAATAAATTATCTAGGGAGTCGGGCGGTAGCGCAGCGGGTTAAGCGCAAGTGGCGCAAAGTGCAAGGACTGGCATAAGGATCCTGGTTCGAGCCCCCGGCTCCTCACCTGCAGGGGAGTCCCTTCACAGGTGGTGAAGCAGGTCTGCAGGTGTCTGTCTTTCTCTCCCCCTCTCTGTCTTCCCCTCCTCTCTGCATTTCTCTCTGTCCTATCCAACAAAGACAACATCAACAACAATAATAACTATAATAATAAAACAACAAAAGGGAATAAATAAATATTTAAAAACTAAATAAATTATCTGGCAATATAATACTTACCAATCACAAAAGGTCAGGTTTAGAAAGTGTTTCAAAAAGTTTACGACATAATATCTCACACACTTCTTTTTTTTATATTATTATCTGTATGTATTCATTGGCTAAAGACAGCCAGAAATCAAGAGGGAAGGGGGGTGGGAATACAGAGGAAGAGAGACGGAAAGACACCTGCAGCACTGCTTCACCACTTGTGAAGCTTTCCTCCTGCAGGTGGGGACTGGGGACTCGAACCTGGGTCCTGATGCAAATTATAACCTGTGCACTCCACCAGGTGTGCCACCACCCGGCCCCATAATCCACACTTCTGCAGAGAGATACGTTTAGCCCTGCTTCAGCACTTGTGAAGCTTTCCCCTTGCAGGTGGGGATCAGGGGGCTTGAACCTGAGTCCTTGCACACTGTAATGTGTGCACTTCATCAGGTGTGCCACTGCCCAGCCCCTGAAGACTTTCTTTTCTTTTCCTTTTCTTTTTTCCTCCAGGGTTATTGCTGGGGCTCGGAGCCAGCACTACGAATCCACTGCTCCTGGAGGCCATTTTTTATTTTCCAACTTATTGAACAGGATAGAGAAAAATTGAGAGGGGAGGGAAAGATAGAGAGGGAGAGAGAAAGACACCAGCAGACCTGCTTTACCGCTTGTGAAGTGAAACCCCCCCCCCCCCCGCAGGTGGGGAGCCAGGGCTTGAACCGGGATCCTTGTGCAGGTCCTTGTACTTCATATTATGTGCACTTAACCCAGTGCACCCAAGTGCTAAACCCACCTGCTCCCCCCCACCTCATTCTTTTGTAACATACTTTCTGGGTTAGAAAATAGCTCTCTCAACAGGCTGGGAGTATGATAGACATGCCAACTCCCACGTTCAGCGGGGAAGCAATTCCAGAAGCCAGACCTTCCATCTTCCGCATCCCACAATGACCCTGGCTCCATACTCCCAGAGGGATCAAAAATAGGAAAGCTATCAGGGGAGGGGATGGGATACAGAGTTCTGGTGGTGGGAACTGTGTGGAGTTGTACCCCTCTTCTCCTATGGTTTTTGTCAGTGTTTCCTTTTTATAAATAAAAATTATATAAAAATAAACAAATAATTTTGTTAAAAAGATAGCTTTCTCAGTAGTGTGCACATTTTTATGATATTCAAGAACTTAGGTCTAAGCCTCGCACATTACATGAGAGCACCTGCAGAAATAGTGGAACAAGGTTGCAGTGTCTCTCCTCTCTCTCTGTTTCCTTTTTCTATATCTTTCTATAATAAAAAAAGAAGAAAAGGATGACTAGAAGGCTCTGAACCTGCTGAATGTCACCAGGATCCAGAGAGAGGAGAGGAAAAGAGGGAGGGACACTAGGAAGTAGTAACAGATGTGACTTAGAATGGCAAGACCATAGGGGGAAATGGGCGCGTGCGCACGCGCACACACACGCGCGCACACGCGCACACATATACGTATGTAAATAACAGCTGGCTCATATCTTGTGACTTTGGGAGAACTGCTGCAGTGTCCAATGGAGGGAAAGGGGACACAGAACTCTGGTGGTGGGAATGGTGTGGAATTATACCCCTGATGTCTCATATTTTGTAAATCACTAATAAAATAAAAATACAGAAACAATAATAATATTAAGGGCCTGCCAGAGTGGTGGAATCAAGTATATGTAAATAGAAAAAGAAAGAGAAATAGAAAAAAATGGGGGAAAAATGAAAACAAAAGGAAGTCCTTTCTGCGCCTGAATAGACAGAGTCGAAAGGCTCCGAACCTGCTAGCATAAAGCCTTAGGTTCACATCTGCCAGAGCAGAACTCTGGTCCGCCTCTTTCTCTTTTCCATGAAATTAATAAACTATTTTAAAAGTGCTTGTTTTTCAAGATCCAAAGAGAGAACACAAGTAGAACCTGAACTGGAATTGGTGTATTGCACCATAGTAAAAGACTCTGGGGTGGGTGGGGGGAGAGTACAGGTCCAGAAAGGATAACAGAGGACCTGGTGGGGATTGTATTGCTATGTGGAAAACTGAGAAATGTTATGCATGTACAAACTATTGTATTTACTGTTGAATGTAAAACATTAATCCCTCAATAAGGAAATCAAGAAAAAAAATTAAAAAACTTGTTTTTGGTTAAGGCAAATTCCCTTTAGGTGGTGAAGAAGACTAGATTAATAGGAAGAGTTACTCGTAAAGCAATATTCTAGCAGAGAGGGAGACAGCTACTTCTTAATGATAACGGTTTCAGCACAGTAACAGGATACACAACCTTGAATGTCTATGTATTCCATAACAAACTTTGAAACTATAAAGCAAGATTTTTTTCTAGGACTTAAAGGAAAAATTGACTAAATTAAAGCTGTCATAATTTCCAGGAGGTATGGCCATGGAATAAGGGCAGACAGTCCAAACTCTTATCAAAAACAATAAATATCTACAACTATTAGTCTTAACAAACTTTTCAAAAAGAAATTTTTTTTTTCTAATTTTATTTATTTATTATTAGATAGACACAGAGAGAAATTGAGAGGAGGGGGGAGACAGAGAGGGAGAGAAACAGAGAGAGACCTGCAGCCTTATTCCACCACTAGTGAAACTTCTCCCTGCAGGTGGGGACCAGGGGCTTGAACCTGGGTCCTTGCACATTGTGGTATGTGCACTTAACCAGGTGCGCCACTGCCTGGCCCCTTAGTTTTAACAAACTTCACCAACTACAGCTGAGACATCTGCAGAAGCACTGAAGCCTCAGCCACCAAGTTGCAGACGCTACTACGATTCCATCTTGACTTCCCTGGGCCGACGACCTCACCAATGCATCCTGGAACTTCACATCTCCAGATCCCAGCCCCACTAGGGAAAGACAGAAACAGGCTGGGGGTGTGGATCCACCTGCCAACACCCATGTCCAGTGGAGAAGCAATTACAGAAGCCAGACCTTCCACCTTCTGCACCCCATAAAAATGTTGGTCCAACTCCCAGAGGGATAAAGAATAGGGAAGTTTCCAGTGGAGGGGATGGGACTTGGAACTCTGGTGGTGGGAATTGTACCCCTGCTATCTAATCTACTCGTTAATCATTATTAAATCTCTAATAAAATTTAAAAATAAGTAAGAAGAATAGTCATCCACTTATAGTATATAGAAGAATTTGGCAAAAATAAAATGTTGAAATCATTTCAGAGTGAGCAGGAAGGGAAAAATAGAAAGGTTCATTTATTAAGTGTTATGTTTTCAAATCTTTTAGTGAATACAGTATTATTCAGGTAAAAAAAAAAAACAGAAATGGAGCTGGGTGGTGGTGCACCTGGTTGAGTGCACATGTTACAATACACAAGGTCTTGTCATTGTTTCCATTTTATAAATAAAAATTTTTTAAGGTTGGAAGTCGGGCGGTAGCACAGCGGGTTAAGCGCACGTGGTGCAAAGCGCAAGGACCAGCGTAAGGATCCCAGTTCGAGCCCCTGATTCCCCACCTGCAGGGGAGTCGCTTCACAGGCGGTGAAGCAGGTCTGCAGGTGTCTATCTTTCTCTCCCCCTCTCTGTCTTCCCCTCCTCTCTCCATTTCTCTCTGTTCTATCCAACAACAACGACAGCAATAACAACAATAACTACAACAACAATAAAAAAACAAGGGCAACAAAAGGGAACAAATAAAAAAAAGAATTTAGAGACCAGAACATAGGTAAATAACAAGTTACATATAACATGTGATCCAGAGACACAACAGAAGGGGTTTAATCAGTAGACAAATATTTAACTGGCCTTCACATTGTTATAGATGCTTGAAACCCAAGACAGGTCACCTTTACCTCTGTGCCCTTCTTCTGGGAGCTCACACAATAAGGAAGTAAATATGGGTGTTGTGTTTAAAAAAAAAGGGTGGGGCAGGATAGAATAATAGGTAGGTGGATTGGGTTGTCGGGAAAGTTATAGCACATTTTTACAGAGAAAAACAGCCCATGACTTTTCTGGCAAACCAATATGTAAGTAATATCCACACAGCTACAAACTAGTATGATTCTTTAAAAAAAAAATTTTCTTTTGAGAGGGAAGGGGTAAATAGAGAGGGAGAGAGACAGAAACACTTGCAGGCCTGCTTCATCACTTGCAAAGCTTTCCCCTTGCAGGTGGGGACTGGGGCTCGAACCTGGGTCCTTGTGCATTATAACATGTGAACTCAACCAGGCGCACCATCACTCAGTCCCTAAGAAATATGATTCTTTATGCTGAATGTTATGTCAGTTTGCTCAGAGGCCTTTGGGAGGGGCTCAAGATGTAATAAGATATATAACAGAGTCGGGCTGTAGCACAGCGGGTTAAGCGCAGGTGGTGTAAAACACAAGGACCGGCATAAGGATCCCGGTTCAAGCCCCTGGCTCCCCATATGCAGGGGAGTCGCTTCACAGGCGGTGAAGCAGGTCTGCAGGTGTCTGTCTTTCTCTCTCCCTCTCTGTCTTCCCCTCCTCTCTCCATTTCTCTCTGTCCTTTCCAACAACGATCACAACAATAATAACTACAACAATAAAACAAGGGCAACAAAAGGGAATAAATAAATTAAATTAAAAAAAAGAAATATAGCTAAGGATCAGTAAAGAACACACAAACACACAGAGAAAAAAATGGGACTTATTAGTAAGACAAGTCCTTCATGAACATGAAGAAACTTGACATAATTGTCAAGAAATTTAACATATGCTGAAGTGATATACAAATTTATCTGATTCCCTGGCCAATCTACAAAAGAAATCATGTGTGGTGAAATAATTTCTCCAGTGGTGAAAACACCTTACTTAATATTGTAATAGTTGCTGCTGGGTGGTGGTACACCAGGTATAGTACACAAGGACCCAGGTTCAAGCCCCACCCCACCCAGTCACCACCTGGAGAGGGGAAGTTCCATGAATGGTGAAGCCATGCTGCAGGTGTCTCTCAGTCTCTCTCACACACTCTCTCCCCCTTCCCTTTTGATTTATCTGTCTCTAGTCAATAAATTAAATCAATAAATAAATTTATGGCAGATGCTCTAAAATAAAGAACTATGAGCTCCTAAGGCCATATGTCAATCTAAGCAGAAAACCAGAGTGGAGAGTATTTAACACCAGGTTTAAAAGAGACAAAAATGATATTGGCAATTATTAAAGATAGCTCAGAATGTAAAAGTATGGACAATCTTTTTAAAAGCCCATAATTTAGATATACTTCTATAGTACTTTGATGCTGAATATAGGAATTCATTTTTAATTTTCTTACTTTTCTTTACAACAAGGGCAACAAAAGGGAAAAAAATAAAATAAATAAATTTTAAAAAACTGAAAGTTTACTATTTGACTATTTTTCTTACTGTATTTACTATTGGATAGAGAGAACGTGAGAGGGGAGGGAAAAATAGAGAAAGAGACAGAGAGACACCTGCAGCCTTGCTTTACCACACGTGAAGCTTTCCCCCAAAAGGTGGGGACCAGGGGCTTGAACTCGGGTCCTTGTACACTGTGATGTGTGCA
The DNA here is from genome assembly GCF_950295315.1 of Erinaceus europaeus. Classification (NCBI taxonomy): domain Eukaryota; kingdom Metazoa; phylum Chordata; class Mammalia; order Eulipotyphla; family Erinaceidae; genus Erinaceus; species Erinaceus europaeus. The sequence continues at coordinate 84,314,173 of NC_080174.1, read as the reverse complement.
CTTAACCAGGTGCACCACCTCCTTGTCCCTGAAAATCACTCTCTTAGAATGCTGTCATATACATTCTATATATGTGCATTTTAAAAGGTGAACAAACTCATTTCTGAATACTTAATAGGTAGATATTTAATATGTATCAATACGATGAAGTCTGTCAACTCACAAAACAATTTCAGCTTAATTAATAACGTTTTGTGGTTTCCTGTACAGTGAAACAATTTTATGACAGAAAAGAAAGGGAAGGGCAAAGAACAAGGCCAAGTAGGTCAACAGGCAGGGCACACACCTTCCAATTCACAGTCCTGGCCCCACCTGAGAGCACCAGGTGAAGCAGTACTGTGGTATCTTTCCCTCTCTGTCTATCTCGCCTCCCTGTTTCTCTCTTGCTATATGAATTTTTCTTAATGAAAACAAATGACATGGGAGCAGTGGAATTATGCATGTATGAAAGACTGGTACAAGGAGAAAAAAAGGGAAAGAAAGAAGATATATATATATATATATATATATATTTTTTTTTTTTTTTTTTTTTTTAAGGAAAAAAGAGATCTTTAGCCCAACAAAGTGATCTTACTTAAAAAAAAAAAAAATTACGGGAGTCCGGCGGTAGTGCAGCGGGTTAAGCACACATGGGGTCAAGCACAAGGTCCGGGGTAAGGAACCTGGTTCGAGCCCCCGGCTCCCCATCTGCAGGGGAGTCGCTTCACAGGCCGTGAAGCAGGTCTGCAGGTGTCTGTCTTTCTCTCCCCCTCTCTGACTTCCCCTCCTCTCTCCATTTCTCTCTGTCCTATCCAACAATGACGACAGCAATAGCAACAATAATGATAACATCAATAACAACAACTACAACAACAGTAAAAAAAACAAGGGCAACAAAAGGGAAAATAAATTATTTAAAAAATCAATAAAATTATAGAAAAACATATCCTTTGCAGATAAAATCTGTAACAAAGCAGGATATAATTATCATCGAATCTAGAAACCGTGTCACCGGGGAGCACAGGCGTTAAAACTGAAAATTTACGGGAGCCAGGCGGTAGCGCAGCGGGTTAAGCACATGTGGCACAAACTGCAAGGACCAGCGTAAGGATCCAGGTTCGAGCCCCCGGCTCCCCAACTGCAGGGGAGTCACTTCACAGGCAGTGAAGCAGGTCTGCAGGTGTCTGTCTTTCTCTCCCCTCTCTCTCTCTATCTTCCCCTCCTCTCTCCATTTCTCTCTGTCCTATCCAACAATGACGACAACAATAGCAACAATAATGATAACAAGGGCAACAAAAGGGAAAAAATAAAACAAATAAATTTAAAAAAACTGAAAGTTTACTATTTGACATTTATTAATAAATCAGGAAACACATGAGCAAATTGTATCTACCAAAAATAGACAAAACATTATCACTTCAGATCATTAATGAAAATCCATTAACAGGTCCCAGGAAACTACCAGGATTACACTTATTTAAATGCGTTTTCTCCTGGAAGAACTGTCCACCACGCTGCAGGCCGACATCTTATATTAAGCAGCACACATGGAGCTTACCTGGTTTGACAGCTCGCCTGCAGAGCTGGGGCTGGAGAAGAACTTGTAGCATGGCTGGGTTGTTTAAGCTTTTCATGATTTGCATAGGATTTGGTTCTGGAAGTAAGCCCTTTTGATTACTGTGCATCTTCAAAGAATAGAGATAGAGAAAACATTAGAACTATGGACAGAGATGCAATAAAAACTTCAAAGGCTTCTAACAGGAACGCTCATGTACCTCATCGATTTTATGATAAACATGATTTTATTTATATTATCCATTTGTGATACACACTCAACCAGAATTCCTAATTATAAGATGGTCTACTTAAGGGAGTCAGGCGGTAGCACAGTGGGTTAAGCGCACGCCGCACAAAGTACAAGGACCCGCATAAGGATCCTGGTTTGAGCCCCGGCTCCCCACCTGCAGGGAAGTCGATTCACAGGTCTGCAGGTGTCTCTTTTTCTCTCCCCCTCTCTGTCTCTGTCTTCCCCTCCTCTCTCTATTTCTCTCTGTCCTATCCAACAATGACGACAACAATAACAACAACAATAATAACTACAACAATAAAACAACAAGGGCAACAAAAGGGAAAATAAATAAATAAATACATATTTTTTAAAAGATAGTCTACTTAAAAATATTAGGCTATTTCATTAAATTGGTAATAAAAACAGATTCCCAAGAATAAAAACCCATGCCCAGGGGCCAGGTGGTGGCACACCTGGTTAAGTACACACATTACTGTGCACAAGGACCTAGGTTCAAGCCCCTGGTCCTCAACTGCAGGGGGAAAGCTTCATGAGTGGTGAAGCAGTGCTGCAGGTGTCTCTCTGTCTCTTTCTCTATCTCTCCCTCCACTCTCAATTAATCTCTATCCAATAATTAATTTTTTTATAAAAAGAGAAAAGCCGAGACCCAGAGGATTTACTAAAAAAAAAAAAAAAAAATTGTGTGAGAATATTAAAGAGAAAATAACACCAATTCTCCTTAAACTCTTCCAGAAAATGGAAGAAGAGCACAGACTCACAAACACATTTTATGAGGTGAACATCACTTTCACCGCCCCCCCACCCCCCGGCAAAGCACAAAAGGACTCTACCAGGAAAGAAAACTATAACCGATATCTCGGATAAACACTGGGAACAAAGATCCTGAACAAGATCTTGGCAAGTCGAATCCAATTATTATCAAGAGAATAATTCACCAAGACCAAGCGGGATTCATCCCTGGGAAGCAGGGACGGTTCAACATCTGCAAATCAATGTCATTCATCATATCAACAACAAGATAAAAATCACATGGTCAGACCCATTGGTGTTGAAAAAGCATCTGACATGACCCAACGCCCATTTATGACAGTCTGCAGAAATTGCGAATAGAAAAACCATTCCTCAACATAATAAGGACCATTTCTGACACATCCACAGCTAATACCATTCTCTTCCTCCTCCTCCTCCTCCTTCTCCTTTTAATATTTATTTATTCCTTTTTGTTGCCCTTGTTGTTTTATTGTTGTAGTTATTGATGTCATTGTTGTTGGATAGGACAGAGAGAAATAGAAAGAGGAGGGGAAGACAGAGAGGGGGAGAGAAAGATAGACACCTGCAGACCTGCTTCACTGCCTGTGAAGCAACTCCCCTGTAGGTGGGCAGCCGGAGGCTCAAACCAGAATCCTTACTCCAGTCCTTGTACTTTGCACCACCTGCGCTTAACCCTCTGGTGTTTAACTCTCTGCGCTACCGCCTGACTCCCCTAATATCATTCTTAATGAGGAAAAGCTGGGAGCTTTGCCCCTAAAATCGGGAACCAGGACATGGATGTCCACTATCTCCACTGCAATCAGACAAGAAAGAGACATCACAGGTATACAAGTATACAGGTATACAGGTATACAGGTTGGAAAGGAAATGGGGTATACATCAGTGGTAGAGCAAGAAATCAAACTATCCCTATTTGCTGATGACATGATAATATACCTAGAGAACCTCAAAGACTCCAACACAGGGGGAAAAAAAAAGCCTACTGAAAAATAATTCAGTAAAGTAGCAGTATACAAAATCAATACACATAAATTTGTGGCATTTCTGTATATACACAAGGAGTTAGAGGAAAGGGAAATAAAGGACGCAATCCCATTTACAATAGAACCCAGAAAGACAAAATACTTTGGAGTGAGTCTTACAAAGGAGGTTAAGGACCTTTACAATGAAAACTATAAGACACCCAGAGCTGATCAGTGCTCTGGTAAGGAAAAAAAAAAATACTGGCAAGTGGGGAGATAGTATAATGGTTATGCAAAAAGACTCTCATGTCTGAGGCTCTAAAGTCCCAGGTTCAATACCCCACACTACCATAAGCCAGAGCTGAGCAGTGCTCTGGTAGAAAAAAAGAAAGAAAGAAAGAGAAAACTATAAGACATTGCTAAAAGAAATGGAGAAGGACACACAGAGGTAGAACAACATTCCTTGTTCCTGGATCAGAAGGATAAACATTATTAAAATGGCCATTCTACCAAAAGAAACCTACAGTTTCAACACAATTCCTATCAAGACCCCAAGGGTATTTTTCAAGTAAATCAAACAACTTATTAAAAAAAAAACTGTGTGAAACTATAAAAGGCCATGAACTACCAAAGCACTTCTAAGAAAAAAAGGGGGGAAATACGGAGGTATCACGCTCCCCACTTCAGTTTATACTACAGAGCAATTGTAATCAAAACAGCATGCTACTGAAATAAAAATGGACACTTGGGTCAATAGAGTGGAACTGAAAGCCCAGAAATGAGCCCATATTTACACAACCACCTAATATATGACAAAAGACCCAAAACCACTCAATGGGGTAAAGAAGGTCTCTTCAGTGGTCCGGGAGGTGGCACAGTGGCTAAGGCACTAGACTCTCAAGCATGAGGTCCCGAGTTCGATCCCCAGCAGCACATGTACCAGAGTGATGTCTGGTTCTTTCTTTCCTCCTATCTTTCTCATGAATAAATAAATGGATTCTTTAAAAAAAAAAAAAAAAAGAAGAAGAAGAAGAAGAAGGTCTCTTCAACTAATTTTGCTGGAAAAACTGGACAGCCACATGCAGAAAAGTGAGACTAGACTACCACTTAACACCATACACCAAGGTCAAGTCATTAATGGATCATGGATTAATGATCTAGAGACTAGACCAGAAACTCTAAAATTTATAAAAGTCCAAGTTGGTGAAACTTTGTAGGACCTTCACATCAAAGGTATATTTGGAGACTCAGCCCCCTGGGCATGAGAATTGAAAACAAGAGTAAATCAACTGGGTTACATAAAACTAAAAACCTTCTTACACATCAAAAACAAATTACACCAGGACAACCAGGCAACAGAGTAAATGGGAGAGGATATTTGCACATCACACATCAGAGAAGTGACTGATATCCAACATCTATACAAAACTATGCTGATTCTCTTTGGGAAGTGGGGAGACAGAAGTCTGGCGGTGGGTATGGTGTGGAGCTGTACTGTAACTTACAATCTGCTAACCTACTATTAATAGTAAGTAAAAAAACTAATTTGAAAGTGCTAGGATATTTTAGCATACAGTGACATCCTCTGAAACTCTCAAATACAAATTGGCTTTAAGGAGACAATTAAGTAGGACAAAATTTCTTCATATGATATAGGTAGAAAGAGAAAGGAGATCAGAATTTACTTACATTTACTAAATAATTGGTATGGTATGAATATGTTGATAGAAGACATTATCATGTTAATATTAGGTGTAGCAATCTAGGTTGCTTTGGGAATACAAGTTTTTTTTTAATATTTTAATATTTTATTTATTAATGAGAGGGATAGGAGGAGAGAGAGAGAAAGAACCAGACATCACTCCGGTACATGTGCTGCTGGGGATTGAACTCAGGACCTCATGCTTGAGAGTCTAACACTTTATCCACTGTGCCACCTCCCAGACCACAAATATATATATTCCCCCCCCCTTTTTTTTTTTATTTTGTTAACCAGAGCACTGTTCAGCTCTGGCTTATGGTGGTGCAGGAGATTGAACCTGGGACTTTGGCGCCTCAGGCATGAGAGTCTGTTTGCATAACCATTATGCTTATCTACCCTCCACCAGGAATACAATTTTTAAAATTTTTTTATTCATTTACAGAGAACTGAGAAGGACAACTGGATCCCTTTCTCAAAACAGAAGGTATGAGATTGAAAGGGGATATCTGTGGACCTGAGAACCTGACATGAAGGCTGAAAAAGTTTTAAAAAGATAAAGTCCCAAAGCAGAAGCAGACACCAACAGCCTGAAGGAGCCTGAAGGAGCCTCTAGCCACCACCAAGGTAGTCTAAAGCAGTAGTTTCCACTGTGTACAGAGGCTGCTTCCTCCACACTGCCCTTGGAGGATCATCACTTTCCAGAGCCAAAACCACAAGCAAACAATAGCATCAGCTCAGAGACACTCAATGGGACCAGTCACCCCACCAACCGCAGTGGCAGCAAAGTCAGAGACAGGAAGGATCATGTCACGCTACATGGCAGGCATTAGAAAATTCTCCCCACCTCCAAACTCTGTTAGTTCTTTCCTCCTGCCCGGCAGGGTAAGTGAAGAAAACAAAAGTTAGAGAAGAGCAAAGTGAGGAGTGGAGAAGAATGGAGGGGCTCCCTCAGGGACACGTGTGTGGGTGGGATCGGGAAAGCTACAGTCCAGGTTAGATGATAAAAACACAAGTGTTCTGTCCTAGGTCCTTATCTGTCCTCCTGGCCTGTAAGCCAAAGCTTCATCTACGCTCAAGCTCTCCCAGCCCAGACAAGGAAGTTGACTGCCACTAAGGGACATTACACATTCACAAAATGATGATAATTAGAGTAAAGCCGGTGGGGGTGGGGGGGGGGTAGGTAGCAAAGTGAAACACCTGTATGAGACAGCAGAGTCAACGACAGGACACAGTAAGAATGCTAAGTGGGTGGGGGTAGAGAGCACAATGGTTATGCAAAGAGACTCTCACTCTCTTTTTTATATATGTATATATATATTTTAAATATTTATTTATTCCCTTTTGTTGCCCTTGTTGTTTTATTGTTGTAGTTATTATTGTTGTCGTCCTTGTTGGATAGGACGGAGAGAAATGGAGAGAGGAGGGGAAGACAGAGAGGGAGAGAAAGATAGACACCTGCAGACCTGCTTCACCACCTGTGAAGCGACTCCCCTGCAAGTGGGGAGCCGGGAGCTTGAACCCACTTGCACTTAAACTGCTGCACTACCACCCGACTCCCGAGACTCTCACTCTTGAGGCTCCGGAGTCCAAGGTTTAATCTCCTTCCCTACCACTAGCCAGAGCTGATCAGTGCTCTGGTGTACAATCAATCAATCAATCAATACAGTGTTTTTAAAAGAATGCTACGTAAATCTAACAGACACCCTAGGAAGGATAACAGATTTTCATACAGTTCGAAAGAACAATCAATTAGAAATAAGCATTGCAAAGAGTAACCATTCAAACAATATAGTTGGCATTACTCTAATCTTTACATGAATTAGATGGCTTGATCTCCCCCCAGTCAACTCATTAGGGCTAGTATTATCACGATAATCCGCAGCCCTAAAACTAATTAATAAAACAAGTAAAGCTGATACAATATTTAAAAAGAAATAAAATATAAAGATTGAAAATTTAAAAGAAAAAAAAAGAGAAAATGGATGCAAAAAAAAAAAAAAGAACAACACTAAGTTGTGAGTCAAAGTCCTCAGAGTCACAGGCTAAGTTCCCAGCAACACTCTATGCCAGCATTGAGCAGTGCTCTGGTTCTCTCTCCTCTCCCATCCTCTCTTTTATATAAATAAATCTTCAAAAATGGAAGTGCAGTTTGGGGAGTGCGGAAACACAGGAGAAACTTGAATGAATTCGTAGCACTTGGCTTTTATAGTTCTATAAAGTAGGAGCCATGATCCCCTGATAGGAAGAAGGGGAAGGGCAGTGGGGAGAGAGAAACTGTAGGAAAAGGAAGAAAGTAGCAGAGATGAGACAAACTTCAGGTGTCCTGGGGGACCAAATACAAACACAAGCCATGTGTCTGAAGTATGTTCGGTCTTCAGTCGAGGCTCCAAGCCACACCACACCGCGTTTGCCGTTTGCTTTTCTCCAAGGAGACAGTGTCCTAGCTACAAAAGTAAGTAAAGGACTTAATGGAGTCCAATTCACATACTCCACAAATCCCATCCAACAAAGGGAATTTAACTAGGAAAAGAAGAAGGAGAAAGAAACTGATAGTCAAAGAATAACTGGAGAAGTGAATTATGCCATCAAAAAAAAAAAAAAAAAAAAAAAGACAGTAAATCCTAGAAGGAGAAGGAAGGAAAAAAAAAAAAAAAGGACCAGACATGAACTCCAAGGACTAGGAAGCCCAGCCAGTCTATCTTGGCGTTACTCTCGATCGCACCCTGTCATTTCACGAACATCTCATAAAAACTGCAGCAAAGGTGGGCGCGAGGAATAACATCATTGCAAGACTGGCCAGCTCCTCATGGGGCGCGAGCGCTTCCACACTGTGATCATCATCTCTGGCATTATGCTATTCCACTGCAGAATACTGTGCCCCAGTATGGTTCCGTAGCCCCCATGTCCACTTGGTCGATTCCAAATTATACTCCTCCATGAGGATCATTTCTGGAACCATCCGTTCCACCCCGGTCCCATGGCTGCCAGTTCTTAGCAACATCGCCCCGCCAGATATTCGTCGGGATGCGGCATCATCTAAGTTCATTTCCCGCGTCTACGCTCGACCGGACCTGCCAATCTACGCGGATATCTTCGCCCACCCTGTCCGACGCTTGACGTCTCGTCACCCGGTCTGGTCCCCTACGCCTACACTGAACTTCTCTGTTCCAGTCTCTTGGAAACAGAGTTGGCAGTCAGCTGAGGTCAAGAACAAACACCTCATCACAGACCCCTGCAAGCGTCAACCCGGCTTTGACCTAGCACGTTATGATCGGGCCCTCCTCAATCGCTATCGAACAGGCCATGGCTGGTGCGCCGCTATGTTCCATCGCTGGGGAGCCAGAGACGACCCGCACTGCCCCTGCGGCTCCAGACAGACTATGACCCACATAGTCAACGACTGCCACCTCTCCAGATTCAAAGGAGGTCTCGAAACTTGACATCAGGCTCAACCTGACGCTGTTGACTGGCTACGGAAGAAGGGCAAACGCTAGAAGAAGAAGGACTAGGAAGGAGCGAAAGAGCTAAGGGTCTCCTACCTGTGCTTTCTCACCCTGTCTCCCACACAGCTCATGTCCACCACCCCCAGACCACCTTCTCTCAATGGCTTAACTCTGATCCAGTCACTGCCTGGCTTGTACACTTGATACATCCCACCCTGATGACCAAACGCAGGCTGAATTCTTTTTTTTTTTTAATGCCTTTTAAATTCCTTTCTCTTATCCTGTAGCAGTCATTGTTGCCACATTGATGGCAGTTCCATACCTTTTTTTTCTTCTACCTGCTTTACTTTCAGTTCATAAAATTTCACAGTTGAAAGGGAAAGACCTGACATATCTGAATTCTGTTTCTCTATAATTTTAGATGCATATTTTGTTGTTATGTGGAAAACTGAGAAATGTGCATGTACAAACTATTGTATTTACTGTCGACTGTAAAACATTAATCCCCCAAGAAATTTAAAAAAAACAGAAAATATCATAAAGTTTTTGCTTTTTTGCAGTACTGTTTTACCAACTATTTTCTTTCATCTTTTGCTATTAAATATTATAACAATTTTATAATTAAGAACATTGGTGGTAGGTAAAGTGGACTGTACATACACATACACACTCCTCTATGTGAATATGAAAATTTGAAATTATAAACCTGAAATCTGTTAAGTTTACAAACCAGTGTTAAGCCACCAATGATAGAAATTATTTTTAAAAAATTTAAATACATACCTAGAGACTGAATCAAAATTATTTTCAATAAAAATTAGGAGATCAATTACTGAAGCCTGGGTGGGGGTACAGCATAATGGTTATGCAAAGAAACTTTCATGTAGGGGTCGGGCGGTGGCACAGTGGGTTAAGCGCACGTGGCGCAAAGCGCAAGGACCGGCATAAGGATCCTGGTTTGAGCCCCCGGCTCCCCACCTGCAGGGGAGTCGCTTCACAGGCGGTGAAGCAGGTCTGCAGGTGTCTGTCTTTCTCTCCCCCTCTCTGTCTTCCCCTCCTCTCTCCATTTCTCTCTGTCCTATCCAACAACCAACAATGTCAACAACAACACTAATAACCACAACAAGGCTACAACAACAAGGGCAACAAAAGGGGGGGAAATAATGGCCTCCAGGAGCAGTGGATTCATGGTGCAGGCACCGAGCCCCAGCAATAACGCTGGAGGCCAAAAAAAAAAGAGACTTTCATGCCTGAGGCTCTCAAGTCCCAGGCTCAATCCCCCATACCGCCATAAGCCAGAGTTGAGCAGTGCTCTGGTAAAAAAAAAAAAAAATTACTGAAGCCTAAAATATGCAGGCTTATTCTTGGAGCATTATCAGTTCTCCATGCTCTGGTATCAGACTACCAGACACTCTTCAGACTTCCAGTGTGTCGTCGTCATCGTCCCCCGCCCCCCTCACTTCCCACTTGCTTGCAAGTTCAACTCATCCTACTGCTGGGAAGGTTTCTTTCAGTCAGTGTGCAACCACTCACTCACTTTCTATAGGGATGGCAGATTTAGCCGATAAAAACAAAATTGGGTTCAACACACCATGAATATTATTTCAACATATATGTCTCAGGCTAAAGAAATACTTCCTGGGGCCAAAAGGTGGCACACCTGGTTAAGCATTCACAGTACAGTGCACAAGGACCCAGGTTCCAGCCCCTGGTCCCCACCTGCAGGAGAAAAGCTTCAGGAGTGGTGAAACAGGTCTGTGGGTGTCTGTCTGTCTCTTTCTCTCTGTCTTTCTCCCCTTCCCCTCTCAATTTCTCTGTCTCTATCTAATAATAAATAAATAAGAATATTTCTTTTTAAAAAAGAAAAAAATACTTCCTTGGCAATCCTGTCCGCTGTTAATTAATACATTTCAAAATGCTGGGATGGGGAGATAGTATAATGGCAAAGCGAAAAAAGATCTTTCATGCTTGAGGTACCAAAGGCCCCAAGTTCAATCCCCTAGAACATTATAAGAGAGTTGCACAGTACTCTATTGAAAATAAATAATAGGGGCAGGGGTAGATAGCATAATGGTTGTACAAAGAGATTGTCATGCCTGAGGCTCCGAAGTCCCAGGTTCAATCCCCTGCCTCACCATAAGCCAGAGTTAAGCAGTGTTCTGGTGTTTCTCTCTGTGTCTTTCTCTCTCTGCATCTCTCTCAAAAAATAAAAAATAAATAATAGGGGAGTCAGGCAGTAGCGCAGCAGGTTAAGCACAGGTGGTGCAAAGCTCAAGGACTAGCATAAGGAGGCAGGTTTGATCCCCCAGCTCTCCCCCTGAGGGGAGTCACTTCACAAGCAGTGAAGCAGGTCTGCAGGTGTCTGTCTTTCTCTCCCCCTCTCTGTCTTCCCCTCCTCTCTCCATTTCTCTCTGTCCTATCAATAACACCGACATCAATAACAACAACAATAATAACTACAAGAAAACAACAAGGGCAACAAAAGAGAATAAATAAATATTTTTAAAATTTTAAATAAACCAATAATAATAAATTAAGATGAAAATACATGTTAAAGTACTCATGTCACAATCAGTTGTCACCTTCTTCACAGACTCTTGCCTGATTCCTTCAAAAGTAGACCCTTTCCTTCTTTCAACAAAGAGATCTGCATGCCACTAAGTGCTTAGAGTCAAAACTGTGAAGAGGCAGTCTGTCTGCTGGGAACTGTAGACAAAGTAGAGATGGCAGGGCAGGCGAGACAGCACAATGGTTATGCAAAATGGCTTTCATGCCTCAGGCTCCAAAGTCCCTGGTTCAATCCCCAACCTCAACTCCCACACCTGACCACCACCACCACCACTACCAGCATTAACCAGACCTGATCAATGTTTTGGTTGGGAAAGAGAGAGAAAAAGGAAGGGAAGGAGTGAGGGAAGAGCAGTGGTATGAGAGGTGGCTTAGTGGATAAAGCACTGGACTACCAAGCATTTGGTGTTGAGTTCAATTCCCAGCATAGCATGTGCCAGAGTGATGTTCTGGTGTTTCTTCTCTCTCTCTCTCTCCTTCCTTCCTTCCCTCCCTCTCTCTCTCTCTCTCTCTCTCTCTCTTTCCCTCTCTCCCTCCCTTCCCCTTTGCATCAATAAATCTAAAGAACCTGGAAGATTAAGCAGTTATGCTAAAAAAAAAAATGTGCATGTGATCAAAAATCTTCCTCTACTTGTATTATTTTGAACTTCTGAACACTTTTGGCTTAGAGAAGCATATTGCATTCAAAATGCACAGAATAGGGAAACAGACATTTATTATTTATTATTAATTCCTTTAAAACAACACAAGTCTTTGAAAGATTAACACACTTTACTGAGTTTTTCCTTTTCCAAGGACTCCTGGTTTGACCTGGCAGAGGAATCCGATAGCCACTGTTTCTTTTTTTTAATTTTATTTTATTTATTTATTCATTCCCTTTTGTTGCCCTTGTTGTTTTATTGTTGTAGTTATTATTGTTGTTGTCGTTGTTGGATAGGACAGAGAGAAATGGAGAGAGGAGGGGAAGACAGAGAGGAGGAGTTAGAAAGATAGACACCTGCAGACCTGCTTCACTGCCTGTGAAGCGACTCCCCTGCAGGTGGGGAGCCGGGGTTCGAACCGGGATCCTTATGCTGGTCCTTGTGCTTTGCGCCACCTGCGCTTAACCCGCTGCGCTACAGCCCGACTCCCGCCACTGTTTCTTAAAAGGGGTGTCTGTGTCCACTGGAAGTCTAATGAAGGCGCAATGATCAGATGATTCAGTAGATCGCAGCAGTATCAGAAGGTTTCTGCATCCTACAAAGAGCAACCAACTCACCACACGTCGAGCTGCAATGAGTGCGGCCAGTGTGCTTCGGCCCGAGGCTCCAGGGGCACAGAAAGAAACCTGGACTCTGTTTCCCCTGATGGCCATGCCGTCCGCTGCTCGCTGCACTTCCTCAGTGTTCTCTGCAGTGGGGTACTCGACCACCGCAAAACCGCCAACGTAGCTACCTTCATCCTGTGCGAGCTGATGAAAAGACATCTTGCTCAAAGGCAAATTCTGCTGCGAAGTTACATTTATTTACAGTATACCTTTTTTTTTTTTTCCCCTCCAGGGTTATTGCTGGGGCTCGGTGCCTGCACCATGAATCCACTGCTCCTGGAGACTATTTATTCCCCCTTTTGTTGCCCTTGTTGTAGCCTTGTTGTGGTTATTATTGTTATTGTTGATGTTGTTCGTTGTTGGATAGGACAGAGAGAAACGGAGAGAGGAGGGGAAGACAGAGACGGGGAGAGACAGACAGACAGCTGCAGACCTGCTTCACCGCCTGTGAAGCGACTCCCCTGCAGGTGGGGAGCCGGGGGCTTGAACCGGGATCCTTACTCCAGTCCTTGTGCTTTGCGCCACATGTGCTTAACCCACTACGCTACTGCCCGACCCCCTACAGTATACCATTTTAACATACAAGAACAAATGTATCAGAGCATGATACCGGTAAAAAACAACAACAACAACAACAAAAAATGTGTGCTTTCTTCCTGGAAAAAACCAGCTTACTGGTGGGTTGAATGCAGTCAGCTATAAAAACAAAAAGACATATAATAATACTCTGGCAAGCATTTTAATTCTTGGGGGGGGGGGAGTGAGGCAGCAATGGTTAAGTGCAGACATTACACTACACAAGGACCCAGGTTCAAGTTCCTGCTCCCCCTACCCCTTGCAAGAGAAAAGCAGGGTTGCAGGTGTCTGTCTCTTTCCCTCTCTATCTTCATCTCCCCTCTCCATTTCTCTCTGACTCTATCCAATAATAAAAGATTGAAAATTTAAAAAAACTTGAATTCTTTCATTATCTAATTTGTTTTAAAAATCAAAGTTCAAATGATAAGTGTTTGTATATTAAGATCTCTCTCTGTGTAGTAAGTGATAATAAAATATAGATTCAATTATTAAATTCCAACTGTCTCTATGAATTCACCAGATACATAGAGAATAAAATACACTAAACAATTACCTGATGAGATTTCTATGTAAAATAAAGTCTGTTTTCTCTTGAGAGGATAGGAAGAACAACATTCAACTTTTTTATTTCTTTCCTTATTTTCCCTTTTGTTGCCCTTGTTGTTTTATTGTTGTTATTTTTGTTGTTGATGTTGTTGTTGGATAGGACAGAGAGAAATGGAGAGAGGAAGGGAGACAGAGGGGGAGAGAAAGATAGACACCTGCTGACCTGCTTTACCGCCTGTGAAGCGACTCCCCTGCAGGTGGGGAGCCAGGGGCTCGAACCGGGGTCCTTATGCCGGTCCTTGCGCTTTGTGCCACGTGCGCTTAACCCGCTGCGCTACCGCCCAACTCCTAACATTCAACTTTTATTTCAGGATCTTGGGCAAATTCTGAGAATTGTCTTATAGTAGCAACACATTAACTTTTCAGTAATGGAGGCTGAGTTTTTTTCACAAACTAATGGAGTTTTATAAAGTTCTTGTATAGCTTCTTTGATGTTTACTCTATTGGAACTGGAGGAATGGAAAGGACACTAGTCATCAGTCTTAAGTTGCACATACAAAACATATACTACAACTCCAAAATTTCTTCTGCACTTCAGGAGCCAAGCAGCAGTGCACCTGGTGGAGCACACATGTTACAGTGCATAAGGACCCAGGTTCGAGGCCCTGGTCCCTACCTTCTGGGGAAAGCTTTGCGAGTGGAGAAGCAGGGTGGCAGGTGTCTCTCTGTCTCTCTTCCTATCTCCCCCTTTCCTCTCAATTTCTGGCTGTCTCTATCCAATAAGTAAGTAAAGGTAATTATCAAAAAATTAAAAAACTTTCTACCACAATTACAGACCCAACCAATGTATGATTTTAAAAAATTGGGAAGTGGAAAGAACAGATGAGAGGAAAGAAGAGAAGGAGCATGGGAGGAGAGGACAAAAAGATGCAAGAAATGAAAGGAAGCAACAGTTGACCAGCTACTAACAAGAATCAGTAGTAGAAGTATATATATATATATATATATATATATATATATATATATATATATATATATATATAGCTATGTTTTTGTCTATTTGGAATATACTGAATTGTACTATGATAAAATGCCTGAAAATTACAGAACCTACTCTGTATACCTCACTATCCTAACACCATTTAGAATTACACATTCTTGGTGGGAATGGTGTTAATATACACTCCTATCAACTTGTAGTCTCACAAATCACTATTTAATTAATATGAGAGGGGAAGAATGGATTGGATGTCTCAAACTTTTTGATGTACAGACCATAGCTCGGAGTTTATGTTCCTTCAATTTAAGCACTAAAGACTTCAAATTGGTAAACAGACTGAATTGTCACAGTGGGCTCAAATTGTTAATACATTTCTAATAATGATTTGTTCTTTGAAATATTAAATCTCCTAAAAGCTTAGACCAGAGAAACAGAAGCAACTGGTGGTGTTACTTATAAGATACAGCTATATGTAAATAGCATAAAAGGACAAAAATTATGGCAAGGTGTTGTATGATACAGCAAAGCCTAACAATGGGATTTTCAAAGTTAAGAATGGCCAAATAATTTGGTTATAGCTATGACTATCTATTGCCTTCTTAAACCCTAAGACAGCAGGAACCTTCCCTATTCTCTATAAAGCCCATATTACTCCCAGTCCTGAAACCTCTGGGCTGAGGCTCACTTTCCTGCAAGCTTCTCTCTATTCATACCAAATGATCCTGCATCTGATGATCCCAAAGTAAGCAATGCAACCAGTACCACCTTGGCATGTTTCACTTTGGACTATGTCCAGAGATGTCAGGCCTAGAATGTCAACCCTCCAGCTTCATTACTCTGGTGAGACCTTTCCTAGCTCATAGGACTCCTTAATTCCATTTCTGGTGGTACACTTCTTAAAAAAACCTCAAAACCTAGATATAGACCAGGGCCCATGAGATGGGACATATGTGCACATGTATCCGTAACTTAGGGGGAAATATACACCTTAAAGCAAAAGTACACAACAGTCTGCAGTGAGCCAGTAAATGAAGCATGCAAGTAGAAAGACCGAAAAAGACATCATAAAGTACCTAATGAAATAGTGTCTACTTAGATCTAGATACCCTCCTCACCAACTTCCTATTCCACTTCCCTCAGTCACTCCAAAACTAACCTTGTCAAAGTAAGGACTGCAAAAGCTGAATAAGGGCAAGAGACTGGCATACTTTAATGATGACTCTTTAGTCACTATCAGGCCACCCCATCAGCTGGGGCCCTAGTCGGGGAGTCCTGCCATTCCCACACAAACATGATGGGCCTAGTCCTCTAACATATCCCTCTCTCCACTGTCACTGGTCATCTCCGTCAGGAACAACATAATGGAACCCTCTGTGGGTCCCTATAGGGCCTTGCCTTCAATGTGGTTCAACAATAGTAGGGACTGTTCCATTCTCCAATGAGAAGCTGGACAACATACTTTACCACTCAAGGAAGATGGGTCCTGAAATGAGTGCAGCCTGGAATGTTCCTAGCCGTGACCACAGAATGTGAGCTCAGACCTACAGGGATGCAGAGGTCACATAGGCTCCTGTGCTGACTATGGGCCCCAGATGAAATCGGTGGGGGTTACAGTTAACAATATTTATATACTTTCCCCATACTTGGGAGCTACTCTCTTCCCTGATCCAGCTTTCCAGTCCTTTTTCCAACTATGACAAAATCTCCCCAGATAATAACTTGCGTCCACATGAATATTAGCTGTCAGGCTTAGGCAAAAACTAGTATAGTCATGGACCCCTTGGAATATACCTAAAATATACCTACTAGCTTTTTCCAAAACAGAGACCCCAAATCTCCATCTGCAATATTCCTGCCTTTAGGTTCATAATTAGTCAACGATTTGCTCTGCTTTATATTTTAACTCTTTTTCAGTCACCAGGTTCCACATAATACCATGATGCCAACCAAACTTCCATGGACAGACAACCCCACCATGTGTCCTGGAGCCCCGCCTCCCCAGACCCCTGCCCCACTAGGGAAAGAGAGAGAGGCAGACTGGGAGTATGGATCGACCTGTCAGCACCCATGTTTAGTGGGGAAGCAACTACAAAAGCCAGACCTTCCACCTTCTGCACCCCACAATGACCCTGGGTCCATACTCCCAGAGGGATAAAGAATAGGAAAGCTTTCAAGGGGTGGGGAGATGGGACACAGAGTTCTGGAGGTGGGAATTGTGTAGAATTATACCCCTCTTATCCTAGAGTCTTGTCAATATTTCCATTTTATAAATATAAATTTTTTTTAAAGAACTACACATTCTTCAAACTTCAGCGTACCTTTCTATCTTCCATTATTTTATTTCTACAGGCTTTACAGTTATTTTCTTAATTTCCAATTATCTCCTACAAAACTGTATGGTTTTAAGACAGCATTTATCTATTATCTACATTGCTGACATCGAGAAACACAGTACCTGGCACAGAGAAAATGACAAATACGTCATGGAACAAGCTGACAGAATGGGAAGGGAGATGAATGATGGATTTGCTAAAACATAGTTGGGCAAGTTAGTATAATCTCGCCCATGAAAAAAATGAACTGACTTGACATTTACTATAGAGTCTTCACTATAGATTCGAGTGAAACTTAGATGATCTGTTGTGTCTGTAGGTATAATGATCTGCTAGCATTTACAGAACAGATACATGTGCAGATACTTTTAAGTATTTCAAGTGATGCTTTAAAATACATATCTAGGGGGCCGGGAGATAGCACAGCAGCAGATTAAGCCATATGGAGCAAAGCGTAAGGATCCCATTTCGAGCCCCCGGCTCCCCACCTGCAGGGTGGTCGCTTCATAAGCAGTGAAGCAGGTCTGCAGGTGTCTCTCTTTCTCTACCCTCCTCTCTCGATTTCTCTGTCCTATCTGACAACAATGACAGCAATAACAACAATAAACAACAAGGACAACAAAAGGGGGGGAAATAGCCTCCAGGAGAAGTGGATTTGTAGTGCAGGCACTTCTTCTTCTAGCATTTGCCAGTGCAGGCACTGAGCCCCAGCAATAACCCTGGAGGCAATAAAAATAAATAAATAAATAAATAAAACAAAATACATATCTAGTTGGTACTGCACCAAAGTAAAAGACTCGGGTGAAGGGTGAGGAGGGCTGTGGTCCTGGAACATGATGGCAGAGGAGGGCTTAGTATGGGTTGAATGATTATGTGCATAATTGGGAAATGTTACGCATGTACAAATTATTGTATATTACGGTCAGCTGTAAAGCACTAATCCCCCCCATAAGGAAATTAAATAAAGAAATATAAAATACCTACCTGGCAAAACACAGGCTTATGGATACTGGAAAAGAACTGCCACAATTCATCTGAATCCCTGTAGTCAGTAGGGAGTTTGTCTATACAAAGGCACTTGGAATGAATGAGGTCTGCAGTCAGTAAGTTAACATCCATCCACTGTGCAAACAGAGCAGCTGCACCCAACTGTTTCCCCAACAGCTCCAACCTGGCTTTGGCAGCAAAGTCCTTTTTCATGTACTCCACAAATCCATAGCCTTTGGAATGCCCCGTAACTTCACTGTAGACCAGAAAACACCTCTCGATATTGCCATAAGCACGCACAAGTTCTTCAAAGTCTTCTAAGGTAAAAGAAGTGGGCAAGTTGGTAATACACAGCAAAGCATCTGTTGGCTGGAGCTGAACTATTAAATCTTTTCCTCGAAAGGAATATTGATGAAATGTCCGAATTGCATTCTGGGCTTGCTCCCCATTCAATAAGGTGACAAAAGCTGGAAGACAACAACATGGATTAAGATTATCACTTCATTCTGTGTCTGTGGACTATCGACATGCATAAACATACTGCTGAAATGAAAGCGTTAGAAAATAATATTTATTATATGCCATGCACTCTTTTTTTCCTCAAAAAAATCAAAGGTGATTAAAGGTGATTACAAGTTTATAGGACTAGAGTCTCGTTCCACACCACACTCCCTACCAAAGTTCAGTGTTTCTACCCTGCCAATGACAGACACAAGTTTACTTCTGCTGTAATTTTTTGGCAAGTTCAGATGTTTCTGTTCTAGAAATTCCACAGAAGTGAAGCTGTCCAGTTATCTTCACCTGTGTCAAGCTAGTGTGGGGGTGCTTCTTCTCAGCCGCATACTCTCTGGGTTGGAGAGAACGTGACTGGAGCCAGCCTGGGCTGCTACTCACTCAGCGATGTGACAGAGATGACCCAGGAACAGAGCTCGTGGTGGCAAGGTGATTCAATTCTTTATTGATCAGAGAGCCAAGGCTTTTAAGAGTCAGACAGACCCAGAAGTGACAAGTCGGAAACAGAAATGGCTTGACATGGTTTGGAAAGGGGCGGAGAAAGGCAAAAGGAGACTGGGAAAGGTAGGAACTTCCTTAGCAACTGTTGCAAGGGTTTTAACTGGTAGGATTAATAATATCCTGCAGGCAGGGAGGGTCTTGAGGGTAGAAAGAAGATAGATCAAAGGAATGGAATGGGTGGGGATCTTTCAGGAAAAACAAAGATTATGTAGATAATAAGGGAGCAGGCCATAGTGTCAGGAATGCAGGGTGCTTTGTGAGGCAGGGAATCTGATAAGACGGGGCAAACCTTGGGGAGTTGTATCTCTCCTTGCTCGACCTCTCAGTAGAGAGAGAGAGACTGACAAGATGGATGTCCCTCAAGTCAAGCCCTGCCAAGCTCAAGCACATCCTCACAATTTCCCGACAACCTAGAGACATAATCCATCCATTCCATTTTGCCAAGCATAATCACGTCCAAACCCATCCATTTTGCCCCCCCACACACACACACTTTTTTTTTTTTATTGCAGAGTGATATTTTATAACTTGTTTTTTTAGGATGTTTTTGGTTTTGTCTCCTGGGTTATCACTGGGGCTTGGCACTATGAACCTACTCTTCCTGGTGGCAATTTTTTTTTTCCATTTTTGTTATTGTTGCTGCTGTTGTCGTATAAGATAGAAATTGAATTGAGACAGGAGGGGAAGACAGAGGAAAGAGAAAGAAAGACACCCGCAGACCTACTTCACCACTTGTGAAGCGACCCCCCTGCAGATAGGGAGCGGGGGGGGGGGGGGCTCGACCGAGATCCTTCTGTGGGTCCCTGCTCTTCATGCCATGTATGCTTAACCCAGTGCGCTACCAACCAACCCCCTTTAGGAACTGTTTTTAAATATTTGTTTTTTGAATGGAGAAATTGAGAGGGAAGGGTGAGATGGAGGGAGAGGGTGAGTCACAGGGAGAGAAAGAGAGAGAAAGGAAGGGAGGGAAAGAGAGACAGGGAGGGTACCTGTGGCACTACCTCACCACTCATGTAGCTTTATCCGCCACAGGTGGGAACCAGGTATCTGAATCCTGGCCCCTGCACATCGTAACATGTGCCTGCAGGCGGATGCATCACCCACCGCCGGCACGATCCCATAACAACTTTTATTTACTCATCTGACAATGAGCATTCAGACTATCTCTACATTTTGGCTATTGTGAATAATGCAGCTATGAAACAGGTGGGCATATGTCCCTTCAAATTAATGTTTTCAAGTCCTTTGAATCAATGCCTAGCAGTTGTACTGCTGGATCATAAGGCATTTCCATATTTATTGAATAAACAAATAAATGTTGCACCAGTCTGCATTCTAACCAACAGATTAGCAGAATTCTTTTTTTTTTTTTAAGAGAAAGAAAGAGGGCAGTGACACACCATACAAAGCTTAAGGACCCACACCACACAAGGATCCCTGTTCAAGCCCCTACCTCACCACCTACAGGGGAGTCGATTCACAAGCAGTGAAGCAGGTCTACATGTGCCTGTCTTTCTCTCCCCCTCTCTATCCTCCCCATCCCTCTCAATTTCTCTCTGTCCTATTCAACAAAATGGAAAAAAATGGCCACCAGGAGCAGTGGATTGGTAGTGCAGACACCGAGCCCCCATGATAACCCTGGAGGCATTAAAAAAAGAGACGGAAAAAGGGAGGGAGGGAGGGAGAGAGATAGAGACATAGACATAAAGAAAGAGATACCAGAACACTGACGTCTCCTTCAGTGCCGCGGGGGCCAGGCTTGAAGCTGGGTCGAGCACATGACAAAGCAGTGCACTATTCAAGTTAGCTATTCCACCAGGCCCAGAGTCTGTTTTTCTCCACAACCCATCACTTCTTGTTGTGTTGATGTAGGCCATTCTCACAGGTGTGAGAGAGAATCTCCGTGCAGTGTCTTAACTGCATTCCCCTAATGATAAGTGAAGTAGAGCATTTCTTCATAGGTCTGTGGGCCTCTTCTTTAGAAAACCATCTACTTTTTTTGTTGTTGGTTTTTTTTTTTCCTTCTTCTTTCTGTTGTTGAGCTGTATAATTTCTTTATAGATGTCTGATGTGCAATTACTGTCTTCCAATTATTGGGCTGCCTGCTTTTTTAAAAAATATTTTATTTATTTTCCTTTTTGTTACCCTTGGTTTTTTTTTTTAATCATTGTTGTGGTTATTACTATTGTTGTTATTGATGTTGTTGTTGCCAGATAGAAGAGAAAGAAAGGCAGGAGGGGAAGACAGAGAGGAGAAAAGACAGACACGTGCAGACCTGCTTCACCTCTTGTGAAGTGATACCCCCCCCCCCTCGCAGGTGGGGAGCCGAGGGCTCAAGCTGGGATCCTTAAACGAGGTCC
Organism: Erinaceus europaeus; assembly: GCF_950295315.1. Taxonomy (NCBI): domain Eukaryota; kingdom Metazoa; phylum Chordata; class Mammalia; order Eulipotyphla; family Erinaceidae; genus Erinaceus; species Erinaceus europaeus. The sequence continues at coordinate 84,292,816 of NC_080174.1, read as the reverse complement.
TTGAGTTTCATGCCATGAGCTGTGCGCTTAACCTGCTGCACTACAGCCCGACCCCCTGGGATGCCTGTTTATCCTTGTATATCTTGCTTTTGAAGTGAAGAACCTTTTTAGTTTGATATAGTGCCATTTATTTTTTAAATTTATTTTATTATTATTATTTTTATGAGAGTCAAATAATAATATTTGACTGGTCAACTCTGGCTTATGGTGGTGCAGGGAAATGAACATGGGGTTTGGTAGCACCGTTTATTTAATCTTGTTTTAATTTCACATGCTCATGAGACTGAGCTTTTATAAAAAATGTTTCTTTTTTAAAAAACATTTATTCCCTTTTGTTGTCCTTGTTTTATTGTTGTAGCTATTATTGTTGATGATGATGTCGTTGTTGGACAGGACAGAGAGAAATGGAGAGAGGAGGGGAAGACAGAGAGGGGGAGAGAAAGACAGACACCTGCAGACCTGCTTCACCGCCTGTGAAGCGAGTCCCCTGCAGATGGGGAGCCGGGGACTCGAACCGGGATTCTTATGCCGGTCCTTGAGCTTTATGCCATCTGCGCTTAACCTGCTGCTCTAACGCCCGACTCCCTGAGATTGAGTTTTAATACATATTAGATGTTAATGTCCTACCATGTTTTACCAATGTTTCTTCTAAGTATTTTGTTATTTTATGTCTACTACCCAGGTCTTTGATCTATTTTAAGCTGCTCTTTCTCCATCCCTTCCTCCCCATCTTCTCTCTCACTACGGCATTTAGAACACACAGTAGTAAAGTCGTTCCATATGAATCTTCACTTACTCAGTTTATAACGCAATGTGCACATGGCAAGAGAGAATAAAGAACTTTAAATAGCCAGGACAATCCTGCCTGTCATTCCCCTCCATCTGCTCCTTCCTCGGCCGATCTCAGGGACCATGTGTTCCCTGAGTGCGAGCAACTTTACCAACTAAGTGTGAAGCTAACATTTAAAGTTTTTCTTTTTTTTTTTTTAAATTGTTTATCTTATGGGACTAAACTTGGATAACCATATTCAGACTGTATAGACCTAGCATATACTTAACCCTTGATGATAATTGCTTATTTTGCCTTTTACCTGTTTCACCCTAATAAACCATGTATTGATTAAACCAGTTCCCAGCTCCCTGCTGCGAGTCCACAAGCAGCAACCCTGATTCCCAAACCTATTTTTAAGTTAATTTACAACACCCAAGTTTTCCCAGCCAGGAGACACCTCAGTGGGCAGAGGACAGGCTCTGTTTGTTTGTTTGTTTGTTTTTAAATAATTTATTTCTTTATTGGGGAATGAATGCTTTACATTCAACAGTAAATACAATAGTTTGTACATGCATAACATTCCCCAGATTCCCATTTAATAATACAACCCTCACTATTTCATTCATCATTTTTCATGGACCTGTATTCTCCCCACCCACCCACCCACCCACCTCAGAGTCTTTTACTTTGGTGTAATACTCCAATTCCATTTCAGGTTCGACTTGTGTTTTCTTTTCTAATCTTGTTTTTCAACTTCGGCCTGAGAGTGAGATCATCCCATATTCATCCTTCTGTTTCTGACTTATTTCACTCAACATGATTTTTTCAAGGCCCATCCAAGATCGGCTGAAAACGGTGAAGTCACCATTTTTTACAGCTGAGTAGTATTCCATTGTGTATATAGACCACAACTTGCTCAGCCACTCATCTGTTGTTGGACACCTGGGTTGCTTCCAGGTTTTGGCTATTACAAATTGTGCTGCCAAGAACATATGTGTACACAGATCTTTTTGGATGGATGTGTTGGGTTCCTTAGGATATATCCCCAGGAGGGGAATTGCAGGGTCATAGGGTAGGTCCATTTCTAGCCTTCTGAGAGTTCTCCAGACTGTTCTCCACAGAGGTTGGACCAATTGACAGTCCCACCAGCAGTGCAGGAGGGTTCCTTTGACTCCACACTCTCTCCAACATTTGCTGCTGTTACCTTTTCTGATGTATGACATTCTCACAGGAGTGAAGTGATATCTCATTGTTGTCTTGATTTGCATTTCTCTGACAATCAGAGACTTGGAGCATTTTTTCATGTGTTTCTCGGCCTTTTGGATCTCTTCTGTGGTGAATATTCTGTCCAAGTCCTCCCCCCATTTTTGGATGGGGTTATTTGTTGTCTTGTTGTTGAGTCTGGCAAGCTCTTTATATATGTTGGTTATTAAACTGTTATCTGATGTATGGCATGTAAAGATCTTCTCCCATTCTGTGAGGGGTCTCTTGGTTTGGGTAGTGGTTTCTTTTGCTGTGAAGAAGCTTTTTAATTTGATGTAGTCCCATAGGTTTATACTTGCCTTAGTCTTCCTTGTAATTGGATTCGTTTCATTGCAAATGTCTTTAAAATTTATGCGGAAAAAAGTTCTGCCAATATTTTCCTCTAAGTATCTGATAGTTTCTAGTCTAACATCCAAGTCCTTGATCCACTTGGAATTTACTTTTGTATTTGGTGAAATACAGTGATTCAGTTTCATTCTTCTGCCTGTTTCAATCCATTGTTTCCAACACCATTTGTTGAAGAGACTCTGCTTTCCCCATGTAATAGTCTGGGCCCCTTTGTCAAAGATTAGATGTCCATACGTGTGAGGCCTCATTTCTGGGCTCTCAATTCTATTCCACTGGTCAGTGTGTCTGTTCATGTCCAGTACCAAGCAGTTTTGATGACAATGGCCCTATAATACAGTTTGAGATCTGGGAGTGTGATGCCTCCGGTTCTGTTCTTTTTTCTCAAGATTGTTTTGGCAATTCTAGGTCTTTTCTGGTTCCAGATAAACATTTGTAGCATTTTTTCTATTCTCCTAAAAAATGTGCTTGGTATCTTGATGGGGATAGCATTAAATTTGTAGATGGCTCTGGGTAATATATTCATTTTGATGATGTTAATTCTTCCAACCCATGAACATGGAATATCTTTCCATTTCTTTGTGTCTTTTTCAATTTCTTTGAGTAGTGACTCATAATTTTCAGTATACAAGTCTTTCACTTCTTTGGTTAGGTTTACTCCTAGATATTTTATTGTTTTTGTTGCTATAGAAAAAGGAACTGATTTCTGGATTTCAATTTCTTCTTAGTGTTTGCACAGAGGAATGCCAATGACTTTTGAATGTTAATTTTATAGCCTGACACCTTACTGTATTGCCTGATGATTTCCAAAAGCTTCTTGCTGGATTCCTTAGGTTTTTCCATGTATACTATCATGTCATCTGCAAATAAGGAGAGTTTGACTTCTTCTCTTCCAATCTGTATGCCTTTAATTCCTTGCTCCTGCCTGATTGCTATGGCAAGAACTTCCAACACTATGTTGAATAGTAATGGTGATAGTGGGCAGCCCTGTCTAGTACCTGATCTGAGGGGAAATGCTTCCAGTTTTTCACCATTGAGTATGATGTTGGCTGTAGGTTTGCTATATATAGACTCCACTATCTTCAGGAATTTTCCATTTATTCCCATTTTTTGTATTGTTTTGATCATAAAGGGATGTTGTATCTTGTCAAAGGCTTTCTCTGCATCTATTGATATGACCATGTGGTTTTTGGTCTTGCTTTTGTTGATGTGGTGGATCACATTGATTGATTTACGTATATTAAACCAACCTTGCATGCCTGGGATAAACCCCACTTGGTCATGATGAACAATCTTTTTGATATACTGCTGTATCCGGTTGGCTAGAATTTTGTTCAATATTTTCGCATCTATGTTCATCAGAGATATTGGTCTGTAGTTTTCTTTTTTGGTTGTGTCCCTGTCTGCTTTTGGTATCAGGGTGATGTTGGCTTCATAGAAGCTGGCAGGGAGTATTCCAGTGTCTTCAATCTTCTGGAAGACTTTTAAAAGTAGAGATATTAGTTCTTCTTTGAAAGTTTTGTAGAATTCATTTGTAAAACCATCTGGTCCAGGACTTTTATTTTTGGGAAGATTTTTGATAACTGTTTCAATTTCATTAGCTGTGATGGGCCTGTTCATGTTATCCACTTCCTCTTTACTTAGTTTTGGAAGTTGGTAGGTATCTAGGAATTCATTCATTTCTTCCAGGTTTTCTAGCTTGGTGGCATATAGTTGTTCATAGAAGCCTCGCATGATATGTTGAATTTCTGCAGTGTCTGTTGTGATATCTCCTCTATCATTTACTATCCGATTTATTTGGGTCTTCTCCCTTTTTTGTTTTGTGAGTCTGGCTAAAGGTTTGTTGATTTTGTTTACTCTTTCGAAGAACCATAAAGTTTTTCATTTAACATGATACAGATCCAAGGCAACTTTTGCCAATAATATCTAGCTCTTCCAACACTGTGTGTGTGGGGGGGGGCTCAGATGAGTTTGCTTTCAAGTACTGAGAGCTATCAGCATTCTTTTTTTTTTTTCCCCTCCAGAGTTATTGCTGGGCTCTGTGCCTGCACCATGAATCCACCGCTCCCGGAGGCCATTTTTCCCCCTTTTGTTGCCTTTGTTGTTGTAGCCTCGTTGTGGTTATTATTATTGCCATTGTTGATGTTGTTCGTTGTTGGATAGGACAGAGAGAAATGGAGAAAGGAAGGGAAGAGGGGAAGACAGAGAGGGGGAGAGAAAGACAGACACCTGCAGACCTGCTGAATTCATCGCCTGTGAAGCGACTCCCCTGCAGGTGGGGAGCCGGGGGCTCGAACCGGGATCCTTATGCCGGTCCTTCTGCTTTGCGCCACCTGTGCTTAACCCACTCACTGCGCCACCTCCCGACCCCCCCCATTTTTATTTTATTTATTTTTTTACCAGAGCACTCCTCAGCTCTGGCTTATGGTGGTGTGGGGAACTAAATACAGAACTTTGGAGCCTCAACCACGAGTCTCTGCATAATCATTATGCTATCTACCCCCACCCTGTGTTTGTTTAATACCACCCACCTCTCCAATTGTATGTTCAATCTTTATTACAACATCTTATAAAAAAAGAACCCTGTGGGGGCCAGGCAGTGGCACACTTGGTTAAGTGCACACATTACAGTGCACAAGGATCCAGGTTCAAGCCCCTGGTCCCCACATACAGGGGGAAAGCTTCACAAGTGGTGAAGCAGGGCAGCAGGTGTCTCTCTGTCTCTCTCCCTCTCTATCTCCTCCTCCCCTCTCAATTTCTCTCTGTCTCTATCCCACAATAAGTAAACATATTTTTAAAAGAACTCTGTTATAAAAATTTTTTATTGTTTATATTCACTTAACTTCTCTGTTCCAATTCAGTTTAACTACTGCAAATGTTGTTTTGTTACTGTCAGTGTTGTCATTGCTTTACAGTGCTAGGCTTTTGCACACGAATGATTTTGCCACTTCCAGACCAGCTTGTCCATTCTTTTTATTTCAGACAGAGAAAGAACACTAGTGAAACACATCACAGGAGCCCCCTCCTGGTGTTGGGAGTGTTCATATGTGGTGCCAAGGCTCGAACCTCAAGGCAGGGCACACATCCTAGCCCCTGGTCTCCCAGGTCACTACAGGCTAGATGTTGTTCCTTCTTTGCCATGTCTGTCTGAAAAGTTTGGATCCAATGGCAGACATTATAAATCATCCCTTACTGGGTGCGGTGGGGTTTGGCTGGGTGTTTTGGAGTAGGTTACTAAAGACAGTTGATCTTTTCTGCTCTCACATTTAAGTTTTACTAGATAAGACCGAAGGCTTATTAATCTAGAATTAGTTTTCCCCATCTTTGAGACAAAACTCTTCAGAATGTCATTTTTCCATCTGTCTTGGCCTTGTTCAAGCTCTGAAGATTGTTAGCTCTCATCCCTGTTAATATTTAATAATACTGAAAGTGTACATAACCCATGGCCCAGTAGTTCACCTGTGGATAAATGGTTGCAATGTACCTTAGAAGATAAGTAAAGGGATTATTATTCCTCACAGCACTGTTAGCAATACTGACCAAGCTCACAGGACAAAATAACAAAGCACACAGTTTAAGTTGATGAAGTTGAGCCTCACCCATCAGAGTGGAAAGATCTGAAAAGCAAAGCTGAGTTTGAAAAAAAGCAATTAAACACAATGGAATAGTATTTTTTCCCACTTTTTATTATTTATTTATTTGTTTATTTGTTTATTGTCTCCAGGGTTATCGCTGGGGCTTGGTGCCAGCACTACAAATCTACTGCTCCTGGAGGCCATTTTTTCCCATTTTGTTGCCCTTGTGGCTGTTACAGCTGTCGTTGTTGGATAGGATAGAGAGAAATGGAGAGAGGAGGGGAAGACAGAGAGAGGGAGAGAAAGATAGACACCTGCAGACCTGCTTCACTGCTTGTGAAGTGACACCCCCTGCAGGTGGGGAGCCAGGGGCTCTAACCCAGATGGCTTACGTGGGTCCTTGCGCTTTGTGCCACGTGTGCTCAACCCGCTGCGCTACTGCCCAGCTCCCAATGGAATACTATTTATATAAACGTGAACATGATCCAGAACCACACTGCTAATTACCCATACAGTAAAATTAGAGGTATTAGTTGAGATTCTGTGGTAAATAACTATTTACAATGTCAATGGCTTAAAACAAAAAGTGGGCTTTGTTGTTTTTATTCATGCTGCACAGGCCAATCTGAACGGGAGGTTGGTGGAGTTAGTCATCAGTCACTCTGAGGCCAAAATGAAAGAAGTCCTGCAAACTGCCGCGATTTCTTTAAGGAGGGTGGGGTGGGGCAAACGTGACTCACATGCTCACTCCCTCTAGAAGGGAATCACGTCATTTCTACCTGGCATTTCACTCATCAACGAGCAAAGCAAATGTCTCACTTCAGAGAGGGACAGGAAGCAATAGCTCAGCCTGTACCCAGCCCCCGTGTCCCCGCCAAAAGGCAAGAATCTACGAATGGTTCTATCACAAAATAATGGCAGTGTGAAAACTAGGCGCCAAATTTATAAATACTTCCCCCAGATAAGGGCAATGAGAGGAAATAAAATCAGAGGGGTAGAAAAAATTTAACCTATTTATTTATGTACTTATTGATTTGCTAGGACAGAGAGAGACTGAGAGGGAAGAGGGAAATAAGAGAGGGAGAGAGACAGAGAGACACCTGTAGCCCTGCGTCACTACTCTCAAAGCTTTCCCCCTGCATGGTGGGGGGCTGAGGGCTTGAACCTGGGTCCTTGTGCATTGTAACATGTGCACTCAACCAGGTGTGCCACCACCTGCCCCCTCTCGTTACTTTTCTTTTTTGAGAGAAAGAACGAGGGCCATCATGTTGGCATGAGGTGCCAAGGATTAAGCCTAAACCTCGAACTTATAAGTCACAGGTGCCACTCACTGCGGGGCCACTTGTTGGACAGCAAGGATTATTGTATTTATTTATTTGCCTCCAGGGTTATCACTGGGGCTCAGTGCCTGCACTATGAATCCACTGCTCCTGGAGGCCATTTTTCCCATTTTTGTTGCCCTTGTTGTGGCTGTTATTTTTATTGTTGCCATTGCTATTGTTGTTGCTGGATAGGACAGAGAGAAATGGAGAGACGAGGGGAAGACAGAGGGGGAGAGAAAGACAGACACCTGCAGACCCGCTTCATCCGCTCTCTTGTGGGCACGCGCTCTCTGATAGATACTCCAGTCAAACATTTGCTTAGTGAGAATGAGGACGTACTGGTGGCTACATCATCCCTCAGACTTTTTTTCTTGTCTTTCATCATTGGTTTTGTTGGGGGAATTAATGATTTATAGTCGGCAGTAAGTACAATAGTTTGTACATGCATAACATTTCTCAGTTTTCCATATAGCAATACAACCCCCACTAGGTCCTCTGTCATCCTTTTTGGACCTGTATTCTCCCCCCCACACCCCAGAGTCTTCTACTTTGGTGCAATACACCAACTCCAGTTCAGGTTCTACTTGTGTTTTCTCTTCTGATCTTGCTTTTCAACTTCTGCCTGACAGTGAGATTATTCTTGTTTTCTTTTCTAATAATCTCAAAATGACGCTTTTGGATATTCATACAGCACATGTACGTAAAGGAAATAATCTAGTTTCTATCACAAATAAAAATGCATGATAATATCAACATATAACTAGTGTCTTCAGAAAAGTTCATCCATTTTCTCAATTTGCCCAGTTAAAAGTCATATCAAACTTTTTTTTTTTTTGCCTCCAGGGTTATCTTGGGGCTCGGTGCCAGCACTTATGAATCCTCTACTCCTGACAGCCAATTTTTTCAATTTTTATTGGATATGACAGAGAGAAGTTGAGAAGGGAGGAGAAGATAGAGAGGGAGAGAGAAAGAGAGACACCTGCAGACCTGCTTCATTGTTCGTGAAGCATCACCCCTGCAAGTGGGAAGCTGGGGCTTGAACCTGGATCCTTGAGCAGGTCCTTTGCGCTTAGTACTATGTGTATGTACTTAACGGGGTGCGTCACCTGCCAGTCCTTGGCATTCAAACTTTGTTATTAAAAAAGTTGAGGGAGTTGGGTGGTAGCGCAGCAGGTTAAGCGTAGGTGGTAAGAAGTGCAAGGACCAGTGTAAGGATCCTGGTTTGAGCCCCCAGCTCCCCAAATGCAGGGGAGTCTCTTCACAGGCGGTGAAGCAGGTCAGCAGGTGTCTGTCTTTCTCTGCCCCTCTCTGTCTTCCCCTCCTCTCTCCATTTCTCTCTGTCCTATCCAACAACAACAACATCAATAATAACAAGGGCAGTAAAAGGAAATAAATAAATATCAAAAAATCTTTTAAAAAAAGTTGAAAGGTAGCAATGCTATAAAGAACTCTGATAAGAACATAGTCATAAAACATATGAGGCTATAGTAACATTACATTAATTTATGCAACTGAAACTGAGTTCTAATATTCTCAGAAAATATTTTTGATCAACATTTATGTGATTTGGTGCTTAATTAATTCTGAAAATAAAATTAAAAAAACAAGATTTTTCTGTTTTACAACAACTATATGTAGAATCAAAATGAAATCAAGAGGCTTAGAGCTGAAATCTCACCTGTTCGTTTATTTCGGTCCACATAACAATACTTTAACTCATAGTCTTGTAATAAGTCATGAACTTCCTGTAAGAGACAAAACATGAATTCAATCAGTCTATAAATACTGTCAGTGGATAATCCAGCTCTTAATTCACTGCCAGAAACACAACTATCAATACACCATCTTCCAACTATAAACTCTTTCTTGGATCCTCGGTCTTTAAGCTGGGGCCCTAGTCGGGGAGTCCTGAGATTCCCAAACAGACATGATGGTCCTAGACCTCGAATAAATCCCTCTCCCCAATATTATCAGTCATCTCTATCAGGAACAACACAATAGACCCCTTTGTGGGCCCCCATAGGACCTTGCCCTTAACTTGGATCAACAACGGTAGAGAAGGTTCCATCCTCCAAAGGGAGGCTGGACAACATACTCTGTGCTACACCTGAGGAAGATGGGTCCTGATATTGGGCAGCTTGGAACGTTTCTTCTCATGATGACAGAATGTGAGCTCAGATCTACAGGGATGCAGAGGTCATATAGGCTCCTAAGCTGAATATAAACCCCATCGATTTGATTTGGTCTGGGCCCCATATTCAGACACCTGCAGACCTGTTTTACTGCCTGTGAAGCAACTTCCCTGCAGGTGGGGAGCTGGGGGCTGGAACCGGGATCCTTACTCCTGTCCTTGCGCTTTGCGCCACATGCACTTAACCCGCTGCCCTACTGCCCAACTCCCAATCATTATTCTTAATTGCCATTACAATTAACACTTACTTACCTACTACTAAGTACCAGGAGAGTTCATCTCTTTCATGAGAAATCAGGAAAGTCACATATTACTCAGATACTTGCCAAATGGAGATTAATCAATGAGCCTGGCTCCAAGGACTACATTCTAAAATTCTATCCCTTCAATTACACTCCCACGAACAGATACAAAAATAATACCATCAGAGGGCCAGGTGGTGGTGCAGCTGGTATAGCACACACAATACAGTGTGCAAGGATCTGGGTTCAAGCCCCTGGTCCCCACCTACAGGGGGAAGCTTCACAGTCGGTGGAAACAGGGCTATAACTATCTCTTTCTCCTTCTCTACCTCCCTTTCTCTCTCAATTCCTCTCTGCCTCTATCCTAAATATAAACAGATAAATAAATAAGTAAATAAATCAGTACAATACCAACATCAATACCCTATATCAAATAATCATGTCAATGGAAAATAAACTCACAAATTCACTGAGGAACTTTCCTTCCCTACCCAGGTGGGGGTAGGTGGGTGGTATATTTCATAGGCAAACTATCAATGCATAATGCCAGATTAAATAAAAAAGAGAGATTCACTCATGATAAGTTGCTGACTTAGAAGTACTTATTATTAAGTGCCAATAACAGAATTACTTTAAATAATATACTTATCAATTGTATAAAATATTATTTGATGGGTAAGAAATACAGCTTAATGCTTTTGCTAAAGTCTTTCACAGCTGAGGCTCAGTCCTCTGCACCACCATAAATGAGAACTGAGTATCGCTTTGATTAAATACATACAAGTGTGTGTGTGTGTGTGTGTATATATATATATATATATATATATATACACACACACACATAGAGTATTTGGAGGTTATGCAGTAATGTGATTAGTACAAGGATTAGTTTACATATCGCTATGGTCATTTTTGTCCTGAAAGATTTAATGTTTTCTTACATTTAAAAAAACAAATATAACTAAAATAGGCCTACTAGCTATCTTCAAAACAGAGACCCCCCCCCCCCAACTCTTCATCTGAACTATTCCAGCCTTTAGGTTCATGATTAGTCAACAGTTTGTTTATTTGGTTAACTCTTTTTTCAGCTACCAGGTTCCAGATGCTGCTACCATGATGCCAAACAGACCTCCCAGGGCAGACGACCCCACCTGGACTCTGAGGAGCCCCGCTTCCTCAGAGCCCTGCCCCACTAGGGAAAGAGAGAGACAGGCTGGGAGTGTGGATCCATCTGCCAATGCCCATGTTCAGTGGGGAAGCAATTACAGAAGCCAGACCTTCCACCTTCTGCACCCCACAATGACCTTGGGTCCATACTCCCAGAGGGATAAAGAATAGGAAAGCTATCAGGGGAGGGAATGGGATACGGAGTTCTGGTGGTGGGAACTGTGTGGAGTTGTAGCCCTCTTATCCTATGGTTTTGTCAGTGTTCCCTTTTTATAAATAAAAAAATTAAATAAAAGTAAAAACAGTACATTCCTCATTTAAAAAGACACAACTTTCTCAACAATATAATAGATTCATCTTGCCAAACAACTGACTTAATAAAGAAGTTGACACTGTTTTGTCTGAAGAGATCCAGTGTACACTTTTATCAATAGCTGCAACTCGAATCTCTCATTTCACTTAGTTAGCAGCTGTCAAATATCAGATAAAGAAAACGTGATACTGCTTTTCATCAAGTACCCATAGACAAAGGGCATGGTACCATTCAGCTAAAAGATTTGCCAGAGACATGTTTTACAACTTGGAAATTTCATTTGAAAAAAAAAATTATATAACCATTATTTTCTTTTTTTGTTTTGTTTTGTTTTATTTTTTTCTGAAAGGTTCTCTTACTATTTTCTAGCAGATGATGTTTTCCACAGGTCTCAAACATTTTGTTGGTGTTTTTCTCTCTTTTTTCTTTTACTAGTGATTTAATAATGATAAGACAAGATTGCGGGATAAGAGGGTACAATCCCATACAATTTCCACCACCAATTCCATACAATTCCCTATTCTTTATCCCTCTGGGAGTATGGACCAAAGATCTTTATGGGGAGCAGAAGGTGAGAGGTCTGGCTTCTATAGTTGCTTCTATGCTGGACCTGGGCACTGACAGGTCAATCCATACCCCAGGCCTGTTTCTATCTTTCTCTAGTGGGGCAGGGCTCTGGGGAGCTGGGGTTCCAGGACACACTGGTGAGGTCATCTGGCCAGGGAACTCAAGTTGGCATCATGAGAGCATTTGCAACTTGGTAGCTGAAAAGCATTAAGATATAAAGCAGAACAATTTGTTTAATAATTAGGAACCTAGAGTTTAGAGTATAGCAGATGAGATTTGGGGTCTTCATGTTGGAAGAAACTGGGAAGTCTATTTTAGGTCTATTCCAAGGGGCCTGTGGCTTGGCTAATTTTTGCCAGAGCCTCATAACTAGTGGGCTGAAAGTATTGTCTGGAAAGATGGTGTCAGAGTTGGGAATAGGACTAGAAAGCTGGATCAAGGAAGAGAGTAGCTCCCAAATATAGGAAAAGTATATAAATACCATTAACTGGAAACCCCATTGATCTGACCTAGGGCCCCATGTCTATTCATATCCCTCACAGCAGCCTGTGTAACCTCTGCATCCCTGTCAGTCTGAGCTCGTATTCCGTGGTCACAGCTGGGAACATTCTAGGCTGCACTCATTTCAGGACCCGTCTTCCTTGAGTAGCAGAGTAAAAGGACCCAGTTTCCCTTCAGAGAGTGTGGCAATTTCCACCTTCCGTACCTCACAATGACCCTGGGTCCATACTCCCAGAGGGATAAAGAATAGGAAAGCTATCAGGGGAGGGGGTGGGATACAGAGTTCTGGTGGTGGGAATTGTGTGGAGTTGTCCCCTTCTTATCCTATGGTTTTGTCAGTTTCCTTTTTATAAATAAAAAAAAAATTTTAATCACTAAAAAATAAATAAATAAATACCAAAAACAATCCTGAAGGTGGGGTGGGGTGGGGAAGAAGCATCATATTCCCTGACTTTACCAAATGACAACAACTGAAGCAGCACAGTATTAGAAGAAACATCCACAAAGACCAATGGAGCAGAAATGAGAAATCAGAAGTAAATCCAGAAACTGCCACCAACATAAGGACACACCAGCAGGCCCTGTTCTGCCAACACCAACCTCAACAAAAACCATCAGAGAAACAAGCTTAGCGCTTAGATGAACCGACAGCAAAGGGCCAGAATCGAAGTAGTGAGGAAAGAGACTCCTAACCAAGGTAAAAAGTAGCTCCCCGGGGACCTGGGTGGTGGCGCATCTGGTTGAGCACACACCTTACAGTGTGCAAGGACCCTGGTTCAAGCCCCTGGTCCCCACCTGCAGGAGAAATCTTCATGAGTGGTGAAGCAGGGCTGCAGGTCTCTCTCTCCTTCTCGCTGTCCCTTCCCCCTCTCAATTTCTCTCTCTTTCTCTCTCTTTCTCTCTCTCTCTCTCTCTCTCTATCTATCTATCTAATAAAAAAAAAGTAGGGGGTCAGGAGATAGCACAACGTATTAAGCGCATGTGGCGCAAAGCGCAAGGACTGACTTAGGGATCCTGGTTCAACCTCCCGGCTCCCCACCTGCAGGGGAGTCGCTTCACAGGTGGTGAAGCAGGTCTGCAGGTGTCTATCTTTCTCTCCCTCTCTCTGTCTTCCCCTCCTCTCTCCATTTCTCTCTGTCCTATCCAACAACAACGACAGCAATAACAACAGCAATAATTATAATAATAACAATGATAAACAACAAGGGCACCACCACCAACAACAAAAAGTAGGGGTCGGGTGGTAGCGCAGCGTGTTAAGTGCACATGGCACAAGGCACAAGAACCAGCGTAAGGATCGCGGTTCAAGCCCCAGGCTCCCTACCTGCAGGGGGAAGCTTCACAAATGGTGAAGATGTGCTGCAGGTGTCTCTCTCCTTCTCTCCGTGTCTCCCTCTCTCTATTTCCCCCACCCCTCTCAATTTCTCTGTCCTATCTAAAGAAGAAAGATGGACTCCAGGCGCAGTGGACTCGTAGTGCAGGCACTGAGCCCCAGCGATAACCCTGGAGGCAATATATATATATATATATATATATATATATATATATATATATATATATAGTGAATTGTCTTCATTGCCTAACATGAAGACTTTCCATTCTCATGACTTTATTTAACCTTAATTACTTACACAGATGCCATATCTTTAAATATAGTCACACATCAGAGTTAGGGCTTCAACACCTGAGTTTGCGGGGGGTGAAATTCCATGTACAACTGGTGTCATCATGAGATGACTTGATTCTAGGATCAGAGCAGAAAAAGTAGAGTAAGTTGTAACATCTTCCTATGTAAAAAGTCAAGGAAGTACTTGGGAATGAGGAGGCATGTCAAAAGGACATAGAATCCTTTCAGTGTGCCTCAGAATCAGTCAATTGCTTTTAAAGAATAGTTGGTTTGAAAAATTGTACCTTTAAAGAGTATGGATGTAACCAGCAAACATCACCTTAAGCACCAGGCTTATCACCAGGGTAAGCAAGTTGATATCACATTCCCTCTGAAATGACGGGCAATGATGGTAGTAAACGTGGACTTCAGTGTGTGGGAGCCTTCCCAAATTCCCCAGCCTTCAACTGTCAAGAGAAAAACGTCCTACAAACCAGGGGTAGATAGCCTAATAATGATGCAAAGAGACTGTCATGCCCGAGGCTCTGAAGTCCCAGGTTCAATCCCCTGCACCACCGTAAGCCAGAACTGGTCAGTGCTCTGGTAAAATTGAAGAAGAAAAAAGAAAGAGGAAGAGGAGAAGAAGGAGGAGGAGGAGGATTTAGAGGAGGAGGAGGAGGAAGAAAGACATACAAACCCAACTTGAAGGTCACCCTAAAAGCTATCTGATCCAAACTGTCATGATCATGAAAAACAAGAAAAGTCATAGAAACAGGTGCAGAAACAGGTCATAGAAACAGGTGCAGATTAAGGGGGCGATCTGATGACTGTGTGCAATATGGCACTCTGGGCTGGGTCCAGGAACAAAAAAGGAACATAGTCAAATAACTCATAAAATCCAAGCAAGATACCATGCACATGAGTTAACAATGTAGCAATGTTAACATTTTATTCTTGACTAAGATAACCTTGATTATGAGAGATGTTAACATTAAGGGAAAGTATGTCAATAATATAAGTAAAGTCTATGTGCTCTTTTTATAACTATTTCCATATATTAAGGCTTACCATCAAATAAAAGTCATTTTAAAAAAGGACACAGGAGGGGAATCGGGCAGTAGTGCAGCTGGTTAAGCGCATGTGGCACAAAGCGCAAGGACCGGCATAAGAATCCCAGTTTGAGCCCCCGGCTCCCCGCCTGAAGAGGAGTCACTTCACAGGCGGTGAAGCAGGTCTGCAGGTGTCTGTCTTTCTCTCCTCCTTTCTGTCTTCCACTCCTCTCTCCATTTCTCTCTGTCCTATCCAACAACAACGACATCAACAACAGTAATAACTACAACAACAATAAAAACAACCAGGGCAACAAAAAGAAAATAAATAAATAAATATTTCAAAAATCTTTAAAAAAAAAAAAGGACACAGGAATGAGATGGAAGAAGTTCCCATTCCCTAAGTCAAACAACTTAGAAATCTAGGAAATGAGTCAACAGATAAACTGTATGCCTTACTTAACATGTGACAGGGCCCTGGCTTTGATTCTCAATACACATGAGTGCACCATGATCAGCACTGAAAAGGTGGGCAGGGACAGGGCATGGATGGGAAGTGATGCTTGGGTATCTCTCCTCTTGGTCTCCCCCTGTTCCTCTCACTCAGTGAGAGAAGGAGAGAGAGAGAGATGGAAAGAGGAGGGCTGGAGAGGCTACTCAGTGGTATCTATCACACTTGTACAAGGTTCTGGGTTTGTTCTCCAATGCCTTATTAGAAAAATAAAATAGGGAGTCGGCCGGTAGCGCGGCAGGTTAAGCGCAGGTGGCGCAAAGCACAAGGATCGGCGTAAGGATCTCTGTTCGACCCCCCGGCTCCCCACCTGCAGGGGAGTCGGTTCACAGGCGGTGAAGCAGGTCTGCAGGTGTCTGTCTTTCTCTCCCCCTCTCTGTCTTCCCCTCCTCTCTCCATTTCTCTCTGTCCTATCCAACAATGATGACAACAATAATAACTGTAACAATAAAACAAGGGCAACAAAAGGGAATAAGTAAATAAATAAATATAAAACAAAGAGAAAACAGCATGCAGAGCCTGGCAGTTACGCCCCTTTAAATAACATTCTCAGAGTTAACCTCACTAACTGTGCGGCAAAGCTGAGATGTGCATGGCTCTGCACTCTTCCTGCCAAAGATACATAACTTGAATCTAATCATGAGTGAACATCAGACAAATCCAAACTGAAGAACATTCTACAAAGTAACTGGCCTATAATTTTCAAAAGGTCATGGCCTAATAGGCAAGGAGAGACCAAAAAAGGATTTTTATATCAAACTAAAAAATAAAAAGACCACTAAGTGCAAAAGGTGATTCTAAGCCATCATCATCATCATCATCATCATCATCATCATCATGAAAGACTTAGGATAACTGACAAAAATCCTGTGAGGATTAAACAGATGATGGCATTTTGATTCTGACAGTGGCCAAGTGATTATTCTGGTGAACATTTCCTATTTGTAGGAACTGCTCAAGAAAGCTTTGGGGGGTTAGTAAAGCGTTCAACAAGTACCCACTTTTTTTTTTTTTTTTTTAACTAGAGCACAGATCAGCTCTGGCTCATAGTGGTGCAGGAGATTAAACCTGGGACTTCAGAGCCTCAGGCAAGAGAGTCTCTTTGCATAACCATTATGCTATCTACCTCCCGATCCCAGTACCCACTTTGAAACAGGTCAAGGACAATAATTATTTGTACTACACATACAACTTTTTCCTTCAGTTTGAAATCCTTCCAGAATTCAAAGCTTCCCGTTTTCTTCATTGTCATTATTTGTATCCTAGGTAAGGCTGCAGAAAGCCCACAGGGTCTAAAGTCAAGGAAATGGAGATCACTCTGGGATCAGAAGCAAGCTACTGAATTTGCAGATAATCGAGGATCCAAAGTCCAAAATAAAGGCAAGTAGAGAACTTACGTGCAGATAATCACTGTAGTGAGCTGAGGAAAGCTATAAATGCCAATTTGTTGGGGCAGAGGGGGCAAAGGGAGCCGAGAGGTACAGGGTGGGGCTGAGTGGGGCTGGGAAAGGTAGGGTGGCGAGAAAACAGAAGCTCAGAATATGCTTGCAAATGCAGGCTCAGACAAATCCAACGAATGCTCTTTCCACATTCAGGCGGCAACAAAAGTTGACCAAGCTTTGAACACACAAAGAAGGCATAAAAGGATAAGGAAGAAGGAAGGAAGGAAAACGTTTACAAATCTAAAAATGTTAGCCAATGAGTAAAGAAAACAAATAGCACTGAATGACCAGTAAACAGATTCAGGGATGTCCGGTGAGTTAGGAACTTAACAAATCTACCAAAACAGAGACACATTTCTTAGCAATAAGTACCTATTTGACTGAGGAACACTGAATAACATGATGGGCAAGTGTTAACCTATTTTCTTTCTTTCTTTCTTTCTTTCTTTCTTTCTTTCTTTCTTTCTTTCTTTTTTTTTTTGGCCTCCAAGGTTATCGATGGGGCTCGGTGCCTGCACTATGAATCCACTGCTCCTGGAGGCCATTTTTTCCCATTTTTGTTGCCCTTGTTGTTGCTGTTATTGTTATTATTGCTGTTGTTGTTGCTGTTGGATAGGGCAGAGAGAAAACAAGAAAGGAGGGGGAGGACAGAGAGGGGGAGAGAAAGACAGACACCTACAGACCTGCTTCACTGCTTGTGAAGTGACCTCCCCTGCATTTGAGAAGCCAGAGGCTCCAACCAGGATCCTTACTCAAGCTTTGAGGGCCGGGCTGGGACCCCATGTTGACCAACTTTAAAAGAAATGGAAATGTATGTGGTCCGAGAGGTGGTGCAGTGAAAAAAGCATTGGATTCTCAACCGTGAGGTCCCAAGTTCGATCCCCAGCAGCACATGTACCAGAGTGATGTCTGGTTCTTTCTCTCCTCCTATCTCTCTCATGAAATAAATAATTAATTAATTTTAAAAAAGAAAATAAATGGAAATGTACTTCTCTTATCCTATAGTCTTGTCAATATTTCTATTTCACAGGTGGTGAAGCAGGTCTGCAGTTGTCTATCTTTCTCTCCTCCTCTCTGTCTTCCCCTCCTCTCTCCATTTCTCTCTGTCCTATCCAACAACAACAACATCAATAACAACAATAATAATAACAACCACAACAGAGATAAAAAACAAAAAGGGCAACAAAATGGGAAAAAAATAGTCTCCAAGAGCAGCGGATTCATGGTGCAGGCACTGAGCCCCAACAATAACCATGGAGGCAAAAAACAAAACAAAAACTCTTCTAAAGAGGTTGATATCAGGTAATTTTCCAACAACATAACCAAAATGCTATTAGCCTAGAAAGGTGCTTGGCACCCTGGGTCTAAAGTCTCCAGTGAGATCAGGAGTAAATTACCAACTAATTCATAAAACACTGGAATCAGATGCAAAATTTTGGATGCCTATAAACATCAGCAATTTTTAAAGAGTTTAACTTATTCAGAAGCCATAAATGATCAACTGGTTCAATAATAATCAGTAAACAGAGTTCACTGTTTAGGAAGAAAAAAAAAAAAAACTAAGTCTTACAATGTATTCTTACAAACCTACCCAAGACTTTACCATGTGTCAAACGCTTAAACAGAAGTAAAGTACTAGGGGGCCAAGCAGTGGCACACTCAATTAAGTGCACATGTTACAATGCACAAAGACCCGGGTTCAAGTCCCTGGTCCCCACCTACAGGGGGAGAAAGCTTTACAAGTAGTGAAGCAGTGTTGCAAGTGTGTGTCATTTTCTCTCTCTCCTGATTACCCCTTTCCATATCAGTTTCTCTCTGTCTCTAGCCACTAAATGAATAAATAAAATAAGAACAGTAATAATGAAAAGGACAGTACTGCATTTTAGAATAAAGTTTGTAGTCAGTCCGTTTCTGTTTAAAATTTCCCTTGGAATAATGTGTCAGATGCTAAGTTAAACACTGGTGATACAAAAGTCAATATTACATGATCACTGTCCTTTGAAACGCATACAGCACAGTGTGCACAGAGTTACTATTTTAGTACAGAGTGGAACAAGAATATAAGCTTCAGAGCCAAACAGACATTCACTGGGTTTTCTCTGCTCTGCCACTAATTAACTGAATGACCTTAGGCAAATGTTTGACATTAATTTTGCATTTCTCTTTGCCTATCGATAAGATGGTAAGTTCTGATCTTAGACTTAAAATGAGGATTGAACATAATGTAAACCAAGCAAAGGTGCAGTGTCTAGCGACAACAGGCACTCAATAAACAGAGGTCTGTCGATATTCAAAGGAAAAGAAATTGCAAGGACCCAGGCTCAAGCCCCTGATCCCCACCTACAGTGGGGAAGCTTCAGGAGTGATGAAGCAGGGCTGAAGTGTCTCTCTGTCTCTCTCCCTCTCTATCTCTCCTCCCCTCTCAATTTCTCTCTGTTTCTATCCAAATATATATATACACTTAACAAATAAGGAAAGAAATTTGTTCTCGTTGAGAGACTATAGGGAGACCTGAAGTAGACTATGCTGTGATTTAAGAGGTATAATGACAGTAACAGCTGTGCATCCAGAGAAAAACAAGATGGTGAGATGGGCAAGGCAGAGGCTCAGCCCAGAGAATTCAGGACTTGCATATGAGGCCCTAGATTTGATCCCGGGCACTACAGATGCCAAACCACAGTGTTCGTGTTCTCTCTCCTCTCCTCCCCCCCTCCTCTCTCCAAATAATTAAATATTTTATAAAATGGGGGTAAAAAGGGAGTTGGGCGGTAGCGCAGCGGGTTAAGCACAAATGGCACCAAGCGCAAGGACCAGAGTAAGGATCCCGGTTCGAGCCCCCGGCTCCCCAGCTACAGGGGAGTCGCTTCACAGGCGGTGAAGCAGGTCTGCAGGTGTCTGTCTTTCTCTCTCCATCTCTGTCTCCCCCTCCCCTCTCCATTTCTCTCTGTCCTATCCAACGATGGCAACAACAGCAACAACAATAATAACCACAACAATGATAGAACAAAGGCAACAAAAGGGAAAAAAATGGTCTCCAGGAGCAGTGGATTTGTGGTGCAGGCACCGAGCCCCGGCAATAACCCTGGAGGCAAAAAAAAAATGGGAGTAAAAAAAAAAAAAAAGACTGTGCAGGTGGTGCAAAGCACAAGGACCCATGTAAGGATCTCGGTTCGAGCCCCCGGCTCCCCACCTGCAGAGGAGTCCCTTCACAGGCGGTGAAGCAGGTCTGCAGGTGTCTATCTTTCTCTCCCCCTCTCTGTCTTCCCCTCCTCTCTCCATTTCTCTCTGTCCTATCTAACAATGACGACATCAGTAACAATAATAATAGCTACACTAATAAAACAACAAGGGCAACAAAAGGGAATAAATAAATATTAAAAATATATATATATTTAAAAAAAGACAGTGGGGAAACAGGGACTCCTGTCCTAAATCTTAAAGATTTAAAAGAACTGAACTCACAAGTTAAAAAAAGAAAACCAAGTTGTTGAAGGAGAGATACTTGATCAAATCAAAAGTTCATGAAAATAAATGTTACTAATATATATATGTATATATATAATGGATATTTATAACAAAGAAAGCTGTCCGGAGGTAGAGTGAGATAACTTTCTCTTTTAAAAAAAATTTTTTTTGTATTGTCTTTATTTATTTATTGGCTAGAGATAGCCAGAAATCAAGAGGGAAGGAGGCAGTAGAGAGGGAGAGAGACAGAGAGTCACCTGCAGCCCTGCTTCCCCACTTGCAGAGCATTCCCCCTGCATAGGGGGGACTGGGAGCTCGAACCCAGGTCCTTGTGCATTGTAACATGTGCGCTCAACCAGGTGCGACACCACCCAGCCCCGAGCAAGATAACTTCAAGGCGGTAATTTCTTTGAAACTGAAAATGTTAACATTAAAGCTGCTGGAATTCACTTGGTGAGGGCTCTGTGAGTTGCATGCAGTCACTAAGCAAAAGGTTTGGATGAAATATCTTCTACCATCTCCTCCAATCTTGAGATTTTATGTCTTTTTTTTTTCTCTTTTTAAACAAAACTCTGTTTGGATATCATCGTCATCTAATAGTAAACTAAGACCCGACTTGAAGTCCAAGAACCGGCAAAGGAAACTTAGTGGCCTGTATGCTTAACAATAACAGTCAAAAGCAGGTCAAGCTTCAGATAGAACTTGATCGGGATTCTGGCTCAGCCTACTTTTTGTTCTTATCAGATCAGTCCTCCTCGGATGTCTGCAGAGTCCTCAGTCCGTTGACGACAATCAGGGTGAAATGACTCTGCGTGCACAGAGAGACAGCAGTCGTTTACCCTAGTAACCACACAGAAGCCAGTTCTGCCAGGCTGGATATCACTCTGGCCAAAGGATGAACCCTTTGAGGACTGGCTGAAGTCAAGGTCATCGCCTATTCTTTTGCCAATTCCCATGCAAAACGGAAGAATCCTGTTGGTCGGTTTAAGCCACCTTTACAAAGGGGCTTCCAGGGGGCCGGGTGGTGGCGTACCTGGTTGAGCGCACATGTTACAATGCAGAAGGACCCAGGTTTGAGTCCACGGTCCCCCCACCTGCAGGGGGAAAGTTTCACAAGTGGTGAAGCAGTGCTGCAGGTGTCTTTCTGTCTCTCTTCTTCTCTATCCCCCCCT
This sequence comes from Erinaceus europaeus, assembly GCF_950295315.1. Lineage (NCBI taxonomy): Eukaryota > Metazoa > Chordata > Mammalia > Eulipotyphla > Erinaceidae > Erinaceus > Erinaceus europaeus. The sequence goes on along the minus strand of NC_080174.1, from coordinate 84,271,313 downwards.
TCCCTCTTGAGTTCTGTCTCCATCCAATAAATAAATAAAAATAATTTTTTAAAAATTTAAAGAAAAAAGGGGGCTTCCAGATCAAACCCACGCTAATCATATACTTGCTAAATGATGAGAGAAGGGCAGATCCTCAAAAGAAAATCTGGACACTGATTTGTCGGGCTGAGCTTCACTGATTAGAAGATACCAACACTGATTAGAAGGTAAGAGGAGAAAGACAAGGAGCCAGGCAGTGGTACATGTGTTACTATATACAAGGACCCAGGTTCAAGCCCTCCAGGGGGAAAACTTCCTAAGTGGCGCAGCAAACTTGCAAGATGTCTGTGTCAGTCTGAGTCAGTCTCTCTCTCTCTCTCTCCCCTCCTCTACTTCTCTCTGCCTCTATTAAAAAAGAAAGACAAAGAAAAATAAATAGCTGCTGGGAGGAGTGGAGTTGTAACGCAATCTCCAGTGATAAGGCTGGTGGCTAAATAAATAAGGAGAAAGACAGATGGACTCTTCTAGGCGACAATGTTAGCATCGCAGCACCCACAAAGTGACACACTCAAAGGCTGGATCACTGGAGGGGGATCTTAAAGAATCTATCTACAGTGGCATCAAGAAAATGCATGGCAAGTAACAGTCCACAACAACCCCTATGTGTAAGGAACCAAGCAGAATGATTATGACAGCTTGATTCAGCTCCAGGAAGACAGTCCTTGGGAAGAAACTGTGAGGCCAGGCAGTGGCACACCTGGTTAAGGGCATACATTACAGTGCGCAAGGACCCAGGTTCAAGCCCTGGGTCCCCACCTGCGGGGGGGAAAGCTTCATGGGTGGTGAAGTAGAGCTGCAGGTGTCTCTCTTGTCTCTCTCCTTATCTCCCCCTTCCCTCTCAATTTTTGTTTCTATCCGATAATAAATAAAAAATAAAGAAGAAAAGAAGGAAAGAAGGGAGGAAGGAAGGAAGGGAGAGAGGAAGAAAGCAGACGAACTGTGACTTTCGATATTTATTTATTCCCTTTTTGTTTTATTGTTGTAGTTATTACTGTTGTTGTTATTGATGTCATCATTGTTGGACAGGACAGAGAGAAATGGAGAGAGGAGGGGAAGACAGAGAGGGGGAGAGAAAGACAGACACATGCAGACCTGCTTCACCACCTGTGAAGCGACTCCCCTGCAGGTGGGGAGCCGGGGGCTCGAACCAAGATCATTACACCGGTCCTTGCGGCTAACCTGCTGCTCTACTGCCCGACTTTCCCGAACTGTGACTTTTGAAAGCAGAAAACAATCAATCTGCAATAAGCTGGCAGAAAGCATCTGGGGAACTAATGCTCCAATCTCTCGCTTCTCCACCCTTTGACCTCCCAGTTGTAACTCTGACCAAATGCAATTAGAAACCAGAGGATGAGAGGGCCTGATAAGTGCAACCCACAGTACAGGCTCACTTTCCAGGGCACAGCAGGTGAAAAACCATGTGCACGATATTCAACTCAGCAACCAAGGGGAATCCTCTACAGATAACTGAGTCGAAATATCTAATACAGACCAGTGCCGCCGGTGGTCTGACCTCCCCGTTATTGCTTACTACCCCCACCAGTGAACATCCCATTTCTATGGGCTGATCTCACTCTCAGGCAGAAGCTGAAAAACAAGATCAGAAGAGAAAACACAAGTAGAACCTAAACTGGAGTTGGTGTATTGCACCAAAGTAAAAGACTCTGGGGTGGCTGGGGCGGGGGGGGGGGGGGGAATACAGGAACAAGAAAGGATGACAGAGGACCTAGTGGGGGTTGTATTGTGTGGAAAACTGAGAGATGTTATGCATGTACAAACTAGTGTATTTACTGTCGACTGTAAAACATTAATCCCCCAATAAAGAAATTTAAAAAAAAGAATATATCATATTCTTAGAGGAAAACACCTGCTTCTTGGAGAAAACAAAATATAAAGAGACCAAAAGACCGAAGAACTCTGAGGAGTAATTTCAGAGTGTTCAGAGTTTGTTACTGGGGCTCTCGCTGGGGCTCGGTGCCTAGACAACAACTCCACTTCTACTGGTGTTAATTTTTCCCTTTTTCTTTCTTGTCTGAGAGAGAGAGAGAGAGAAAGAGAGGCCAGCAACACTGTTCTACTACTCATGAAGCTCCTCTCCCGCACACACACACCCCAAGGTAGCAGACTGGGTTTGAACCCAGGTCCTTACACGAGGTAACATGTGCGCTCTATCAGATGTATGACCACCTGGTTCTTTTTTATTTATTTATTTTCCCTTTTGTTGCCCTTGTTGTTTTGTTGTTTTAGTTATTGATGTCATAGTTGTTGGATAGAACAGAGAGAAATGGAGAGAGGAGGGGAAGACAGAGAGGGGGAGAGAAAGACAGACACCTGCAGACCTGCTTCACCGCCTGTGAAGCGACCCCCCTGCAGGTGGGGAGCCGGGGGCTCGAACGCGGATGCTTACACCGGTCCTTGTGCTCTGCACCATGTGCGCTTAACCCGCTGCGCTACCGCCTGACTCCAGGCCACCTGGTTCTTACTTTTCTCCTGGGTCAACATTTCTTCATGCGCCTGTTTGAGCGACTCAGACAGCTCGTTGGGCCCAGGCACGAAACACCCGATTTACATGCACTCGATTCCAGCACCACACAGGAGTGTGAACAGCTGTGTGGACAGTCGTGCTGCTTTGCCCTGTTATCATGTAGCTCTCTCATAAGTCGGTAAACTTTAAATGCTGGTCCAGGAGGGAGCTCAGCAGAAGCGCACATGACAGTAAAACAAGCATCAGATTCCTTTTTTTTTTTTTTTTTGCCCACAGATAAGAAATGGATTCTGGGAAACCATGAGGGCAAATAAAATGAATAAGTGCAACCAGAAGAATCCAGAAGCATCACCATAACGACAGGGGCCCCTTTTTGACAACAAACTTGCATGAGAGGTGCTGTCACTCAGTGAACGCTTCCCTGATCACCTGCAGCAGTTTACTTCAAGAGCGACTTTGGTAAAAACAGCTGGAGCTTCTGACATCAAGCGCACTCAACGATGGTTTATTTTTTGTTTGTTGTAATGTTTTTATTTACTAGTTGTTGGTTAGAAACACAGAAACAGAGAGAGGAGGGAGAGACAGAGAGGGAGAGAGACAGAGAGACAACTGCAGCCCTGCTTCACCACTCTTGAAGCTTTCCTCCTGCAGGTGGGGACCAGGGGCTTGAACCTGGGTCCTTGTGCACTGTAATGGATGGGCTTAACCAGCTGCGCCACTGCTAGGCCCTTCATTAACGGTTCAATGGTTGGATGTAGAATTTAACGGTTGGGTCTAGAGTCTCTGCTCCTACAAAGTTGATTAGATGTTATTAGACTATTTAGAGTAATCTCTCTCTTTCCTCCCCTCTCTTTCAGAAAAGCCATATTTAAAGAATTGGAATGCTAACTGCTCCTACAAAGTTGATTAGATGTTATTAGACTATTTAGAGTAATCTCTCTCTTTCCCTCTCTCTGTCAGAAAAGCCATACTTAAATGATATTGGAATGCTAACTGACAAAACGACCTTCTATAATATTTTTCTTTTTTTTTCCCTATGAGAAAAAAGATGTTCCTAGTCTCAAAAATAATTTCAAAGCACAACCCACCCATTCACGAATGAGGAACAGGCCTATAATCAGCTGGCATCGCTCTGGTTGTCGAGCATTTGTGATGCAGACCACAGAGTGCTTCACTTCTGCAATGTCTTTTCAGAACACAGACAAAGTGTGACTGAAAAACTTCTCGAGAATTTCTGCCAAGACTAGAAACAGACAAGAGCCAGTGGTGCCCCAGAAATCTAGAAGAATATTCCTCTGGCAGCTTTCAGCCTCCTTGTTACAGTGGGAACAGTGCATAAAATAGATGGAAAGATGTAGGGCCACAAGTCAGCTGTGAATGACTACACTTAACAATGTAAAAGATGATTTAAGCAGCATTGGATTATGCTAAGACACTCTTGGACATAAGCAAAATAACATTCTAAAGAAACAAAAAAGAATATTAAAACGTGAAAGTATCTGGGGACTGTCAGGAGGGAGTGAGCGTTACAGTCCTATTTTTAAAGATGCAATAAATGGTGAATATATTGTTACAGAAAGCAATGTGTATTTTTAAACCCCACACCTAACGCAAAGCCTAATGAGGAAAATACAGTCGGTCTTTTCTTGTATTAGTAGTATAAAAGGAAAACAGGGATAAGCAGCATAAAAGAAAGTTAGCTAGAGTTCCCTACATTTGGTTGTTATTCCAAAAATGCTCAGATGATAATATTATGCTTCCAAATGGGCCTCTTTGAATTCACCATCAAGCTTCTCAATTAACTACCATAATAGAGGACTTTGAGATGAAAGTTAATAAGACCCAAAGTGAGACAAGAGATTTCTTCTTATATTACGGATCCTGGCCGTTCGCACACTAAGTGCTTCACATTTTCTTCCAATTACACAATCAAGTCTCTTTCAGATTTCAAATTAAACAACATAATAAAAACAAAACGTATGTACACAGGGCAAAGCTGACTATACAAAAAAAGTCTAAGTAGATTTAAACAATAAAGGATAAGAATGTCAATACTTTTTTTCCCCCATTTTGGATCCCCAGAAACACAGCTATTCCAACAGATTCTGGTTTATCATAAAACATGACAATCGATAGAAACATATAAAAATCACATGTTATGGTTCTACCTTTGCTAATCAAAATTAAATTTTCAGAGTTACAAAAGATTATTCACACACAGACACAAGTCTAAGTCACCTTTTATAGTAAACACAATTCTACTGGAATATTTTTCAGGCAACATAAAACCTCAAACCAATTTCACTCTTGTAAGTCAGGTTTATTATTTACAACTCGAAGAAAGAGACAAGTTGCGGACAGGTTTGAGGACTGGTTCTGTAACTGTAGAACTAGGTATCTGTTTGTTTTTTCTTTTTTTTTAATTCTTTTTTTATATGTTTTAAATATTTATTCCCTTTAGTTGCTCTTGTTGTTTTATTGTTGTCATCGCTGTTGGATAGGACAGAGAGAAATGGAGAGAGGAGGGAAAGACAGAGAGGGGGAGAGAAAGATAGACACCTGCAGACCTGCTTCACTGTCTGTGAAGCGACTCCCCTGCAGGTGGGGAGCTGGAGGCTTGAACCGGGATCCTTATGCTGGTCCTTGCACTTAGCGTCCTGTGTGCTTAACCCGCTGCTACCACCCAACTCCTTGTTTGTTTTTTTAACCACAACACTGCTCAGCTCTGGCTTTTGGTGATGTGGGAGATTGAACCTGGGACTTGAGAGTCTCAGAAATGAGCGACTCTTTGCATAACTATTATGCCATCTCCTCCAGCCCAAAATAAGTTTTTTAAAGTAAGACTAGCATAAAAAATAAAGTAAGGTTGACAGGAGCAACATTTGTGTTTCTGGAATCCTTTTCCAAAGGAAGCAGTAAGCAGAACGGGTTAAAACAAATGAGTCAGGAGATAATAAAGAGGGCTGACAACAAAGTATGAGCAAGAGGTAAAAAGGACTTGCAGCGCAGGGACCTGTATAAGGGTCCTGGTTCGAGCCCCCGGCTCCCCACCTGCAGGGGAGTCACTTCACAGGCGGTGAAGCAGGTCCGCAGGTGTCTATCTTTCTCTCCCCCCTCTGTCTTCCCCTCCTCTCTCCATTTCTCTCTGTCCTATCCAAGAACGATGACATCAATAACTACAATAATGAAACAACAAGGGCAACAAAAGGAAAAATAAATAAATAATTACTAAAAAAAAAAAAAAAAAAAGGGCTTGCAGCTAAGTGGAGGCTATGCCAAACAAGGAGTAAGAGGCCTCCAGAAAACCAGGGGGCTGGCCAGGCACCATCAGCTGACCACAGAGTAACTGTTCAATGAGACAGATCTTGAGAACTTAAAATAAGATTTTTTTTCTTCTTTTTAGAGAAAAGAATGTTTTTTTTAAAATTGATTTTTAGAGACAGGTAGGGAGAGGGGGAGAAGAAGGGAGATGGTGGGTAAAAGCTAAGGGCGGGGGGAGCCAAGGGCTGGAACCAGGATCCTTGCACGGGTCCTTGTGCTTCATTAACACTATGTGCGCTTAACTGCCTGCCCCCATGTCTCTCATTCTCCCGGGCATTCTCCCTGTCTCTCTATGATTGAAAGAAAAGAATTCTGGGCAGATGACCCCACCAATGTGTCCTGGAGGCCCACTTCCCAGAGACCCACCCCACTAGGGAAAGAGAGAGGCAGGCTGGGAGTATGGATCAACCTGTCAACGCCCATGTTCAGCGAGGAATCAATTACAGAAGCCAGACCTTCCACCTTCTGCATCCCACAATGACCCTGGGTCCATACTCCCAGAGGGTTAAAGAATAGGAAATCTATCAGGGGAGGGGAGGGGGATATGGCGTTCTGGTGGTGGGAATTGTGCATAGTTGCACCCCTCTTCTCCTATGGTTTTTGTCAGTGTTTCCTTTTTATAAATAAAAATTTAAAAAAGAAAGAAAGAAAAAAAAAGTATTGGCCAGAAACAGTGGAATCATGTAGGCATAAAGTCTAGTCCCAGGGAGTCGGGCGGTAGCACAGCGGGTTAAGCACACGTGGCGCAAAGTGCAGGGACGGGCCAAAGAGTCCCGGTTCGAGCCCCGGCTCCCCACCTGCAGGAGGGTCGCTTCACAGGCAGTGAAGCAGGTCTGCAGGTGTCTGTCTTTCTCTCCCCCTCTCTGTCTTCCCCTCCTCTCTCCATTTCTCTCTGTCCTATCCAACAACAGTAACATCAATAACAACAACAATAACTACAATAATGAAACAACAAGGGCAAGAAAAGGGAAAAATTTAAAAAAAAAAGTCTAGTCCCAGTGGCAAAATAAATAAATTAATTACAATTTGAGAAGTCAGGAGACAGCTCAACTGGTAGACCGTGTGTGCCTTACTACAATGGGATGCCCAGGTTTTACCCCGGCACAGTACAGAATACTGTAGACAGCAACAGAGAAGTTTCACAGATGGTGGACTGTCTCTCCTCTCTGTCTCTTCCCCTCTCTCTCACTCTCAAAAAAAAAAATACAGAATGAAAAAGTTAAATTGGAGCCCCCACACCTATGGACATCTAATCTTTGACAAAGGGGCTCAGACTATTCAATGGGGAAAGCAGAGTCTCTTCAACAAATGGTGTTGGAAACAATGGGTTGAAACATGCAGAAGAATGAAACTGAACCACTGTATTTCACCAAATACAAAAGTAAATTCCAAGTGGATCAAGGACTTGGATGTTAGACCACAGATATAAACTATCAGATACTTAGAGGACACTATTGGCAGAACTCTTTTCCGCATAAATTTTAAAGATGAAACGAATCCAATTACAAAGAAGACTAAGGCAAGTATAAACCTATGGGACTACATCAAATTAAGAAGCTTCTTCACAGCAAAAGAAACCACTACCCAAACCAGCAGACCCCTCACAGAATGGGAGAAGATCTTTACATGCCATACATCAGACAAGAATTTAATAACCAACATATATAAAGAGCTTGCCAAACTCAACAACAACAAATAACCCCATCCAAAAATGGGGGGAGGACTTGGACAGAATATTCACCACAGAAGAGATCCAAAAGGCCAAGAAACACATGAAAAAATGCTCCAAGTCTCTGATTGTCAGAGAAATGCAAATAAAGACAACAACGAGATACCACTTCACTCCTGTGAGAATGTCATACATCAGAAAAGGTAACAGCAGCAAATGTTGGAGAGGGTGTGGAGTCAAAGGAACCCTCCTACACTGCTGGTGGGAATGTCAATTGGTCCAACCTCTGTGGAGAACAGTCTGGAGAACTCTCAGAAGGCTAGAAATGGACCTACCCTATCTGCCTGCAATTCCCCTCCTGGGGATATATCCTAAGGAACCCAACATATCCATCCAAAAAGATCTGTGTACACATATGTTCTTGGCAGCACAGTTTGTAATAGCCAAAACCTGGAAGCAACCCAGGTGTCCAACAACAGATGAGTGGCTGAGCAAGTTGTGGTTTATATACACAATGGAATACTACTCAGCTGTAAAAAATGGTGACTTCACCGTTTTCAGCTGATCTTGGATGGACCTTGAAAAAATCATGTTGAGTGAAATAAGTCAGAAACAGAAGGATGAATATGGGATGATCTCACTCTCAGGCAGAAGTTGAAAAACAAGATCAGAAAAGAAAACAGAAGTAGAACCTGAAATGGAATTGGCGTATTGCACCAAAGTAAAAGACTCTGGAGTGGGGTGGGTGGGTGCGGAGAATACAGGTCTAAGAAGGATTCAGGGGACCTAGTGGGGGTTGTATTGTTATATGGGAAACTGGGGAATGTTATGCATGTACAAACTATTGTACTTACTATTGAATGTAAAACATTAATTCCCCAATAGAAAAAAAAAATTTACACCCTGTGGTCAGGGAGGTAGCATAGTGATAAAGCTTTGGACTCTCAAGCATGAGGTCCTGAGTTCAATCCCTGGCAGCACATGTGCCAGAGTTATGTCTGGTTCTTTCTCTCTCCTCCTATCTTTCTCATAAATAAATAAAATCTTAAAAAGAAAAAAAGAAAGAAATGTTAAATTGGGGGTCGTGGTGGTTCAGCGGTATAGCACATATGTGAAGCTGTGAATCTGTTCCCTAGCACAGTGCTGCACACCAAAGAAATAATTACGAGTTGAAAAAAATAGTTAACTATTTTATTGAACCTAAAACAGTAATTCTCACTCTAAGGAATCAAAAGAAAGAGCTTACAATTACCTTTAGAAATTAGTATACTGGGAGTTGGGCGGCAGTGCAAGCGTTTATCGCACGTGGCACGAAGTCCAAGGACCGACGTAAGGATCCCGGTTGAGCCCCTGACTGCCCACCTGGAGGGAGGTCGCTTCACAAGCCATGAAGCAGGTCTGCGGGTGTCTATGTTTCTCTCCCCCTCTCTGTCTTCTCCTCCTCCTCTCTCCATTTCTCTCTGTCCTACCCAATAATGACAACAACAATAATAATAACAATGATAAAACAACAAGGGCAACAAAAGGGGAAAAAATAGCCTCCAGGAGCAGTGGATTCTGGTGCAGGCACAGAGCCCCAGCAAGAACCCTGGAGGCAAAAAAAAAAAAAGAAAAGAAAAGAAAACAGTTAGTCACCACCAGCCAGAGTTGAGTAGTGTAATAATAATAATAAGAAGAAGAAGAATAAGAATAAGAATAAGAAGAAGAAGAAGAAGAAGAAGAAGAAATTAGCATACTTTGGTATGTCCTCATTTATGGGAAATATAGCACTAATTTATATTATGATTGTGATCTGAAAACTATAATAGCAAAGGTTGGACAAGGGCAGGAGATGACAGAAAAAGAGACACTACACACCTTATGTTCTATAATATCAAATGATCTGTTTAGATCTTAAATGATATATTAGAAATATGAAAAACACCATGAAAATCATTATAGAAAAAAAATGATGTGAGGACAAGTCCAGAAAACAGTCACTAGGGATTAACAGGTTTTGTTTTGTATTTATTTTTTAAGCTATGTTTTATCTCTCTTGGTGAGTTTTTTTATTTTTATTATCTTTATTTATTTTTTTGGATGGAGACAGTCAGAAATTGAGAGGGAAGAGGGAGACAGAGAGGGAGAGAGACAGAGAGACACCTGCAGCCCTGATTCACCACTTGTGAAGCTTTCCCCCTGCAAGTGGAGACCAGGGGCTTGAACCTAGGTCCTTAAGCACTGTAATGTATATGCTTAACTAGGTGCACCACTGCCTGGCCTCCCAGTTTTTATTTTTATATTAAACTCCAGCTCTCAAAAAACATGGATTAAGATTTTTATTTTTTATATTTCTTTATATTTCCCTTTGGTTGCCCTTGTTGTTGTTTTTTATTGTTGTTGTAGTTATTATTGTTGTTGTTGTTGATGTCATCACTGTCAGATAGGATAGAGAGAAATGGAGAGAGGAGGGGAAGACAGAGAGGGGGAAAGAAAGACAGACACCTGCAGACCTGCTTCACTGCCTGTGAAGTGACTCCCCTGCAGGTGGGGAGCTGGGGGCTGGAACCAGGATCCTTAAGCAGGTCCTTGCACTTTGTGCCACGTGCACTTAACCCACTGTGCTACCAGCTGACTCCCGGCTTATGATTTTTTTAAAAAATTAACATACTTGGTAGAGGAAGACTGACATTTTGGTGCTGGGCTAACCACAGATTTTGAGGAGGTGTGAAACAGCACCCCAGAAATATCAACAGGCGTGTAAGACAACATTTCTTTAATTAAAAGCTATAGTTTATACGAGTAAATTACTTTACTTAGCAGTAAGACTTCTAAACATATCCCCTTACAATGCCAGTTTTACTTGGTAATTTATGTTTGCTACTTTATAGAAAATCCCAGGATTTAGTCTACACATAAAACCCACAGCACAAAAGGGAGAGCTCAAAAAATATAAGTGTAATTCTCCTAATCCCTCTCTCCACCAACACCGGGTAATTAAAACTGCTCCTTTTATTATACCCTTCGATATATTTTTTTTCATGTCTCTTGAGAAGGAAAATAAGAAAAATAGCAGAAAATTAAGAATGACAAAACTGTGTAGAATTTTAGGTCTATTCTTAGAATGTAAGGAAATGTGATAATAAAAGTACTGACGTTCTACAAAGGAAATCCAGACACTTTGTCATCTACCTTCTAAATTATCTACATCCAGAGTAACTATTTTCCTTTTTTCTTTTCTTTTTTTTTTTTTAAATGCCATCTGTTTTCTCCCAGACCTCCCTCTTTCTGAGTTTTCTTGCTGTTTCTATTTACAAGGAAGGGGAAGTTATTTCATGTAATCGACCCACTACATGCATTTTTTTTTCCTCCAGGGTTATTGCTGGGGCTCGGTGCCTGAGCTAAGAATCCACTGCTCCTGAAGGCCATTTTTTCTCCCGTTTTTGTTGCCATTGTTGTTGTTGGATAAGACAGAAAGAAATCTAGAGACGGGGAAGACAGAGAGGGGGAGAGAAAGATAGACACCTGTAGACCTGTTTCACCACTTGTGAAGTGACTCCCCTGCAAGTGGGGAGCCCGGGGGCTCGAACCCGGATCCTTATGCTTTGTGCCTTGTGCGCTTAGCCCGCTGCGCTACCGCCTGACTCCCCACTACATGCGTTCTTATAGGTAGTAACACACATTATTCACGAGGGCCGGGTGGTGGCGCACCGGTTCGGCACACAATGAACAAAGCGCAAGGGCCCAAGCAAGGATCCCAGTTGGAGCCCCTGGTTCCCCACCAGCAGGAGGGGGGGTCGCTTCACAGCAGTGAAGCAGGTCTGTAGCTATCTATCTTTCTCTCCCTATCTTCTCCTCCCTTCTCATTTTCTCTCTGTCCTATCCAGTTAAAAAAAAAAAAAAAAAAAAAAAGGAATAAGGAGTCGGGCTATAGCGCAGTGGGTTAAGCGCACGTAGCGCAAAGTGCAAGGACCGGCATAAGGATCCCGGTTTGAGCCCCCGGCTCCCCACCTGCAGGGGAGTCGCTTCACAGGCGGTGAAACAGGTCTGCAGGTGTCTGTCTTTCTCTCCCCCTGTCTTCCACTCCTCTCTCCATTTCTCTCTGTCCTATCTAACAACGATGACATCAACCACAATGACATCAGTAACAACAACAGTAACTACAAGGACAACAAAAGGGAATCAATAAATATTTTTTTTTAATGGAATAAATAGCCTCCAGGAGCAGTGGATTTGTAGTGCCGGCACTGAGCCTCAGTGATAATCCTGGAGGAAAAAAAAAAAATTATTCATCAGCTGCAAACATGATAGAAAAAAAGCTGGTAAGAATAGTAATACAATATGGACTAAGACTTTTCCCCTCTTCTTTTTCTTCTTTCTTTTTTTTTTTTTTTTTTTAACAAAATGACCCCTAGTGCTCGAGTAGGTTACATGCTCACATTTTTTGTTAAGTGGCTAATAAAGGTCTAATTACCTAACAGTGAGGAGTTCCGAACATTCACTTGCCTATGGGTCCTATGGAAGAACTGCTTATCAATAAATAGCCAGCTATCTGACAACGTCAAGCATCATGTTACAAGGAGAGACTAAGGGAGTCGAGCGGTAGCGCAGCGGCTTAAGCGCACGTGGCGCAAAGTGGAAGGACCGGCGTAAGAATCCCAGTTCGAGCCCGGGCTCCCCACTTGCAGTGGAGTCGCTTCACAGGTGGTGAAGCAGGTATGTAAGTGTCTTTCTCTCTGCCTCTGTCTTCCCCTCCTCTCTCCATTTCTGTCCTATCCAATAACAACAATAAAACAACAAGGGCAACAAAAGGGAATAAATAAATTTTTTTTTTTAAAAAAAAGCAAAATAAGGAGAGACTAAGTGAGCTGAGCCAAATTAAGTTCTACCGGGACAGCCCATTGTTCTCATCCACATAAAATACAGAAATTCAAGTTACACGTGAAATACATGTGAATATCGAGGCAGACAGGAAATCTTGAAAATAATAACATGATTTCTTTCTTTTCTTTTCTTTTTCTTTTTCTTTTTTTTTTTTTTTGGTAAAACAAAAAGTAAATGTCTGTATAGGCAAAGGCATAGGAAAACAGAAAAGTAACATTTGATGATTTATCTTTGTGAGTCTGAAGTATGAGCAATTTCTATGTCCCTTTTTTGTGCTTTTCTGGATCTTCCAGATTTCTTCTGATGTGTATTGCCACTTCAACAATCAAGAGGGAAAGTCCACTAGACGGCAAGCTTCTAAGCATCAAGTCACAGACCATGCGCACCTGAGACACAGAGTAGTCTGTCTTCATGCCTCTCCAGAATGACTTAGGAGGTAACCCCAGAGGCCTTGACAGGGCAGAAGACTTTAGCCGGCCTTCCCGAATGGCAGAGAGTAAGTACCCCTCCATCCCAGACTCTTTCTCTGCAAACTGAGCAGCAGAGCTGTTTCCTACAAACTCGGCCAAGTACTTCTACAAATGCACAACTCAATTCCCAGGTCTGGGGCGACCCTGCCGCCGAGATGCGCTCAGATCAGCGGCCCCCGCAAGAATCTCTGCTCTTCTCAAGGTGCTCCTGAAACTTGCGACCACCACCACCCCTGCTCCCCAAATCTGTGTGTCCCACAGGTTACCTCCATTCTCAGCACCTACAGCCGCTCCTCCCAGGGCCATCGAGGGAGGGAGGGATAGGGGGAGAGAGAGAGAGAGAGAGAGAGATGGCCGTCCCCATTCCCGTGACCTTGGACAAGTCACTTTGCCCCCTAGAAACCTCGGTTTTCTTTGATGTCACTTTTGCAGGACGGCCACAGTCTCAGTCACTGGTAGGAGTTAGAGGTGGGGAGAGGAGAGGAGAGGAGAGGAGAGGAGAGGAGAGGAGAGGAGAGGAGAGGAGAGGAGAGGAGAGGAGAGGAGAGGAGAGGAGAGGAGAGGAGAGGAGAGGAGAGGAAGACGGAGAGAAGACGAGAGGAGAGGAAAACAGGCAAAGAGGAGACTAGGCGAAGAGGAGAGGAAAGGAGAGGAGAGAGAACAGAAGAGAGAAGAATACGCGGAGAAGAGAAAGAAGAGGTGAGGAGAGGAGAAGAAAGAACAGGCGAAGAGAAAAGAAAGGAAAGAACAGAAAAGAGAATAGGCGAAGAGAAAAGAAAGGAGAGAACAGAAAAGAGAATAGGCGAAGAGAAAAGAAAGGAGAGAACAGAAAAGAGAAGAATAGGCGAAGAGAAAAGAAAGAAGAGAAGAAAGAAGAGAAGAAGAGAGAAGAGGAGAAAAGAAGAGAAGAACAGGCGAGAGGCCGATGCGTTTCCAACTCTGCGCCAACCCCCTTCCCTTCTCCCTCCCGGGAGCGCAGCGCAGCAGCCCGAGCGAGCGTTCACGCCGCCTTAGCAGCAGCCCTGCCCGGCCCGGCCCGGCCCCGCCGCCCGCCCGCCCGCCCGCCCGCTACCTGGCAGCTGCTGTCCGGGGGCAGGTTTTTCACCAGGATCTTCCTGCGGTTGCTCAGCTCCCGGCGCATCCGCTGCAGCCGCGCCGCGACCTCCTCCGGGTGCAGCCCCGCCGGCGCGGGCGCGGGGTCCCCGGCGAGTTCGCGCGCCCCGCCGGTCCCGGGTTCCAGCCCCTGCGCGCCGCCCAGGCCCGCGCCCCCCTCGCCGCGGCCGTCGCCCGCCGCCGCCGCCATCTTCCCGCCGGCTCCTCCGGAGGCTCCGGAGAAGGGGAAGCGGGAGGAGGCCCGGGCGGGCGGAGGCCGCGGAGTGGGGCCCGCGGCGGGGAAGGGGGAAGGGGGGCGGGGGGCGGCGCCGCTGCCGGCAGCCGAAGGGCGGGGAGAGGAAACCTGAGCGCCGAGGAGGAGCCGGGAAGGACCTCCGGCAGCCCCCGGCCCCCGCGCTCGGCTCGCCGCCCGCCCCCCGCCGCCCCCGGGACACCTGTGCCGCGTCTGCCCCGCAGACTCCGGGCCCCGCGCAGCCTCCCGCCCCCGGTCGGGACCCCGCAGCTTCCCGCCGCTCCCGCTGGAAACTCCTGCGCTAGGGCGAGGGCGGCGCCGGGGGTGGAGATGTGCATATTTGGCAACGAAGTTTGGCTTTACAGTGAAAACTCCAGATCTGATGTTTTCTAGGAGCCGAAAGGGAGATGCTTGGATTCTGGAGGAGGGGGTGGAGGAGACCCCATCCCATCCCATCCCATCCCATCCCATCCCATCCCATCCCATCCCATCCCATCCCATCCCATCCCATCCCATCCCATCCCATCCCATCCCACTCCATCCCATCCCATCCCATTCCATCCTATACCATTCCATTCCACTCTATCCCATCCTATACCATTCCATTCCACTCTATCCCATCCTATACCATTCCATTCCACTCCATCCCATCCCATCCCATCCCATCCCATCCCATCCCATCCCATCCCATCCCGTCCCATCCCGTCCCATCCCGTTCCATCCCGTTCCATCCCGTTCCATCCTGTTTCATCCCTTTCCATCCCATCCCATCCCATCCCATCCCATCCCATCCCATCCCATCCCATCCCATCCCATCCCATCCCATCCCATCCCATCCCATATAATATAAAGGTAAAACTTGATCATGGAGTATTTTTATTTATTTTTATTTTTTAGTTGTGCGCCCCTGGTCCATTCCTGTTACATAATTCCTAAAATGCAAAACCTGCGGGGTGGTAAATGCTACCTAGAAAGCGATGCTGAGACAAAGACTGCTATGAAGCAGAGTTATGACACAGACTAGAGAAGAAGATACCTCTTGGAACACGGTTTTAATTGCAACTTGAAGAGTTGCGTTGTAGAGCTAAGTTAAAGTGATGGTGTCAGATGGTAATAGGCGGTCTTTGACGGGCACCAGCCCAAATAACTATCAGCCAAAAAGAACATACATCGTTTAAGAGTGGGTCCTGCAAATTAGACACACACACACACACACACACACACACACACACACACACACACACACACACCTAGCTTTCAGCTGGGGGAGATAGCAGTTAATGGATATGCAAAGAACTTTCATGTCTAAGACTGAGGTCCCAGGTTCAGTCTCTAGCACCACCACTAATGAGAGCTGAACAGTGCTTTGGTTTAAAAAAAGGGGGGGGGATAAAATGCATTTAACAGCAATATTAATTCCACTAAGGATAACAATGAAGTAGCTGTAACAAAAACAAAAGTTTATTTTTAATCCTATGTTCAGTGTACTCTTCATATTCCTAAAATGCATTTCTTTCTCTTACTTTACACAATAATTTGGCCCCCCCACACACACACACTTTATACTTTGAAGACTCTGACTGCTTAAAGCCAAAGCCTGGTGCTCTTAATATAAAAGATTCAGCTAACAGTTCTTCCACCACAAAATGACAGCTAATACTTTGAATTTTCTTCTCTGCCTATGAAAGTGATTCTGTAATACACCCATGTTCACAATAGTCCTATTCTCAATAGTCATAGAGTAGAAATAGCCCAAATGTTGTGGTCTGGGAGGTGGTGAAGTGGACAAAACATCACACTCTCAAGCATGAGGTCCTGAGTTCAATCCCTGGCAGCACATGTACCAGAGTGATGTCTGGTTCTTTCCTCCTGTCTTTCTCATTAATAAATAAATAAAACCTTTAAAAAAATGAAAGAAAGAACCCAGATATCCATCTGCAACGACTGATAATTAACTTATTGTTCATATAGAATATCATTCCGTCTTGAAAAGGAATGAAGTACTTGTATGAACAGATGAACCTCTAGAATAAGACGCTAAGTGAAACAGGCCATATGCAAAAGGTCCATATTGTATGATTCCATTTATATAAAGTATCTAGAGTAAGAAAATCCATAGAGAGCACACAGACTGATGATGGTCAAAGTCTGGGGGGAGGAGTCAAGAAGCAACTGCCTGAAAAGTACTGGTCTCCTTTTGCCATGATGAAAGTATTTTTTATATTTATTTATTTTCCCTTCTGTTGCCCTTGTTGTTTTGTTATAGTTACTATAGTTGTTGCTATTGATGTCATCCTTGTTGTTGGATAGGACAGAGAGAAATGAAGAGAGGCCGGGAAGACAGAGAGGGGGAGAGAAAGACAGACACCTGCAGACCTGCTTCACCGCCTGTGAAGCGACTCCCCTGCAGGTGGGGAGCCGGGGGCTTGAACCAGGATCCTTCCGCGGGTCCTTGGGCTTTGTGCTGCGCTACTGCCTGACTCTGATGAAAGTATTTTGTACCCAAACAGAAGGGGGCAGTTGTCCAGTATCATGACTGCACTAAATAGCTATCTAATTGGACTTTAAGTGATGGGCTTAATTTAGAAGGATGTACACCTCAGCGTTGTGCTATCATGCAGCTGCTGTAATAAAAAAGTTGCAGAAAGACATGATGATGGTGGAAGGTCTAGGTGGGGGGGTTATACAGGAGATGGAGGAATGTACCAGCTATTGTATTTTACTATCAACTGTCAACCATTAATCCCCCCAGTAAAAAAAATTGTGCAAATAGTCCGCAAGAGCAGCAGAAAATGAAAAGAAATACAGCCATGTAAATAAAAATTTACATACAGACCAAAATAAACAAATAACTGATATGGTAAATATTTTGCTGGTAAGTTGCCACTGTAAACTACTAAAGTATGTTATATGAGCTGCACCGAATAAAAGTGTTAATGATATTCTGCAGTTTATGGCTTTATTACTACTTTGTACAAAACATTTTCTGGGTCTCTATGTCAGTCTTATTAAGTCTCATTATTTTTCATGGGTTTTTATTATTTGTGACAACTACCATTGTTAACAATCAAAGAAAGATCAGCCTAGTGAATTCCTTGAGCAGATAAGACCAGTTTAGTCATATAAACAAAGCTTAACTTAGCTTATTCTGCAAGACTAACTTGACCTGGGTCACTTCTAGTTTATGCCTCTGGAAATCATAAGCATAACAACCTGATTTTCAAGGTTGATAGAAGGCAACCACTGACCAGTTCCCTATCATTTAAACGCATTTCAAAGAGCTGGCAAAAATAGGTCACTTGGATAACGCACCTGCTTTGCTATGAGCATAACCCAGGTTCGAGCTTGGTCCCCTGCATTAAAGAAAGCTTCACTGCTTCCCTGTCTTTCTCTCTGAAAAAGTTGGCCCAGAGTGGTGAAGTCTTGGAGACAAGAACAAAAAGTAGAGTTTTATATAAACAATAACTGTTAAGAATGAAGTCACCTACTCACCACTATATAAGATACTTTATAATAACATGCCTCTAAGCCTCATTCCATGATTTGGGTTGAGTGTTCTTGTTCTGCAGACTGCTGTGATTACAATTAGCTTTAATTAATTATCATGTCTGTAGTTGACTGGTTTTACTTTGACTATTTCTGAAACTTTGACAAAGTTTGCATCTCTGATGTCCTATAGGAAATATTTTTTATTGATTATAAAAATCACTGAGTTTAATATCTTGTGTTCATGTTTGCAGATGCTTCACAGAATAAAGAAATGGAATTAAAATTTACTCACCAAAAATAAGTGATTATGCCTAGTGACATAGGAGGTGGAAGACAACTACCAGATGGTTTCACTCAGATGTGAAATATAACGTATACAAACTTGGCAAAAAAAAAAAAATTACATGGTGCAAAGCGCAAGGACTAGTGTAAGGAGCCCGGTTCGAGCCCCAGTTCCCCACCTGCAGGGAAGTCGCTTCACAAGCGGTAAAGTAGGTCTGCGGTGTCTGTCTTTCTCTCCCCCTCTGTCTTCCCCACCTCTCTTCATTTCTCTCTGTCTTATCCAGCGGTGACAACATCAACAACAATAACTGCAAAAAAAAAAAAGGCAACAAAAATGAAATAAATATTTAAAAAATAAATTAATAACTAAAATGTCTCTAAGACATTATGAGAACATGGTGGTTATCAGATGGTGGGTGCAGTATGAAACTATACTCCTGTAATCTTATAATCTTATAAACCATTATTAAGCACTAACAAAAAATAATATTTAAAATGAGTATATTTAAAGATTGTTGATGTTTCCAAACTACTCACCTTACTGCCTGAAAGTTATCTCCCTGCTTCTATCCTTGATCAGTTGGCATCTAATCATATCTCTTTTTTAAAATTTTATTTATTAATGAGAAAGATAGGAGGAGAGAGAGAGAGAAAGAACCAGACATCACTCTGGTACATGTGCTGCTGGGGATTGAACTCAGGACCTCATGCTCGAGAGTCCAATGTTTTACCCACTGCACTACCTCCCAGACCACATATCTCATTTTTCTTTTAAATTGTATTTCACTTATTTATTTATTTATTTTGTTTATTTGTTTTTTGCCTTCAGGGTTATCACTGGACAGTAGTGCCAGCACCACCAATCTGCTGCTCTTGGTGGCCATTTTTCCCCCCATTTTTGTTGTTATTGTTGTTGGATAGGACAGAGAGAAATGGAGAGAGGAGGGGAAGGCAGAAAGGGGGAGACAAAGAGATACACCTGCAGACCTGCTTCACTGCCTGTGAAGTGAACCCCCTGCAAGTGGGGATCTAGGGGCTCGAACCCCGATCCTTGTGGTGATCCTTGCGTTTTGTAATTCGTGCATTTAACCTGGTGCATCACCGCTCAACACCTGTATTTCTTTGATTTAAAAGTTATTATTTAATGTCCAGGAAAGCCCCAGTTTGTAGAGTTTGGAGTTTTGTTTTTTTGTTTTTTTTTTGTCTCTGGAGTTATTTCTGGGACTTGGTGCCTGCACTACGAATCCACTGGCTCCTGTGGCCATTTTTTCTATTTTTTTTTTTTTTGATAGAAATTGAGAATGGAAGGGAAAATAGATAGAAAGGGAGAGAGAAAGACAGACACCTGCAGACTTGCTTCACCACTTGTGAAGTGACCCCCCTGCAGGTGGGAAGCTGGGAACTCCAACGGGTATTCTTGAGCTAGTCCTTGCACTTTGTACTTCTATATGCACTTAACTCAGTGTGCCACCACCCAGCCCCACGAGACTTTTTAAAAGAATTTATTTATTTATTTATTCATTCATTCATGATAGAGATAGGAGGAGAGAAAGAACCAGACATCACTCTGGTACATATGCTGCCGGGGATCGAACTCAGGATCTCATGGTTGAGAATCCAATGCTTTATCCACTGCGCCACCTCCTGGACCACTTTTTTTTTTTTTGTCATCACCAGGGTTTCAACTTTCCAGTGTGCCTCTTTTAGATAGACACAGACGAGAGATGAGAGAGAGAAAGAGAGAGAGAACACCATAACCCCAAAGCTTTTTAAAACAATTTTATATTTATTTATTTTCCCTTTTGTTGTTCTTGTTTTTCATTGTTGTTGTAGCTATTATTGTTGTTGTTATTGATGTCGCTGTTAGATAGGACAGAGAGAAATGGAAAGGGGAGAGGAAGACAGAGAGGGGGAGAGAAAGACAGACACCTGCAGACCTGCTTCACCACCTGTGAAGCGACTCCCCTGCAGGTGGGGAGCCAGGGGCTTGAACCGAGATCCTTACACCAGTCCTTGGGCTTTGTGCCACCTGCGCTTAACCCACTGTGCTACTGCCCGACTCCCCAAAGCTTCTTTCAAAGAAGAGGGGGCCAGGATCAATCAAATCTGGGTTATTCACTTGGAAAAGTAGTACACTATCAGAGTGAGCCTGTTTTCCAACCTCAGTATGGAGATTTTTAAGAAGTATTTGTGTGTGTGTGTGTGTGTGTATGTTTGGGTTTTTTTTTTTTTTTTTTTGCTTCTAGGATTATTGCTGGAACTTGGTACCTACACTATGAATCTACAAATCCCAGTGGCTTTTTTTTTTTATTGAAAGTTGAGAGAAGAGGGGGAGGAGAGAGAGGGAGATACCTGCAGGGTGGGAGTAGATAGCATAATAGTTATGCAAAGCGACTGTCATGCCTGAGGCTCCAAAGTTCCAGGTTCAATCTCCTCCTCCCCTGCCAGGCTGGGCTAGCTTCGCAGGCGGTAGAAACATGACCAGGGACTCATGGCTGAGCTGGGAAGCAGTATGTCTTTTATTAATCAGATACATCGACTTTTCTGCATCTCTTCACTGGAAGTGGCAAGCGAAAGGAAATGACTAGGAGAGGGGGCGGAGCAAAAAAAAAGAGTGCAAAAGGAACATAGAAAGCTTCCATATAACCAGTGGGGATTAAACCAATACCCTGCAGGCAGGGCGGGACCCAGGTAAAACAGTGATTATGTAAATAGACCACAACATAAGTAATACAAGCGAACCAAATGTGATGATCAAAACAGAAGATCTTATAAGCAGAATTTAGAAGCATACCAACATTTCCCCCTTTCTTTTTAACTAATGGCCATAGTATCAGGCATGTGGGGTGAACAGAAACCTGTATCGTACAGGTATTTTCCAAAGAACTGGCAGAAGACATGGAGGAACAAGTAATAGAGCAGCAACAACCACTGTGGTGCCAAGGGGAGGCTTGAGGGGGGGGCGTTTCCTGCCTCAAACGGCAAGGCCTATCAGGCAAAAGGGCATTTCCTGCCTCTGGGCAGGACCTAGTAAGGAGGGGGGGGTTCCTGTCTCTGTGGGCAGAGCTTGCGGGCAAGGCAGCATAGCCTATAGAGTCCCCAAGGCTGCTGGCTGCAAAGTCCATGGACTGCTGCGGTCAGTCTTTGAGAAACCCAGCAGCATAAAGGGAAACTGCTGCAAAGTTGTGTAAAGTGTCCAAGAGGTGTACCAATAGGTTCGATAGAAGTGTCAGTCCAAAGCAGATGACCACGGATGAAGTGCCAGGGGATGAAACACTGCACGTCTGCCTCGATGGGGAAGGTCAACCATTGTAATTCCGCTTTTCTGTAGAGAGTAAGCTTTGGAGTCTGTGAATCAGTTTCTTCAGCTCGTGCCAGGTCACATCATTGGTTTCGGGGGGGGGGTGCGTTGTATTCATGCCATCTTGTGGGCGATGTCAGAGAACAGGGGTCCAAATGGATTTCTGGGGATTTCATTTGAGCAAATGCTTTTTCATGTGAAGACTTGACAGCTGTAATTCACTTACTTGTGAAGCAAAACTTGTAGCAGATTAGAAGTTTACTATAGTGGTCCGGGAAGTGGTGCAGTAGCTAAGGAACTAGACTCTCAAGCATGAGGTCCTGAGTTCAATTCCTGGCAGCACATGTACCAGAGTGATGCCTGGCTCTTTCTCTCTATCCTCCTACCTTTCTCATTAATAAAATAAATAAAGTCTTTTAAAAAAAAGAAGTTTACTATAATTGATAACTTCATTATAATTGGAAGTCCTTTCTAGTATGATTTTAAGGTTGTTTAAACAGTTTAAACTCAATAAAATGTGGAAAGGTAAAGAGAAGAACCATGGTTAGAAGCCTCAAGCATGAGAATCATTAACATAACCATTGCTTTATCTACTCTGCCCATACTCATACAATTTTCAGGATTAAATGTTTCCAAGATGTAAAAAATCAAAAGAGAAAAAAACAATTTTTTGGACTGTTTCTGGATGTCTCTAGAAATCATGGCTACATGCAGCATTTTTTTTTAAGTCAATGTCATACAGAAATTCAGTCATTCAAATCACTCTCTTACAAAATGCAACTGAAAGCAGACAGCAAACTTAAGATATTCAGAGAGAACAATGAGGGGGGAATTGAGAGAAAAGCAGTAGGCAGTTTTTGCTTCTTTCACCTTGAACCAGATTATCCAGATCTCACCATGTAGCATCATGAGTCCCCAGAGGGCATCCTACTCCAAAAAGTGCATCAAAATTGCAGCTAGGATGGTTTTGACTGTTCCTGCGAATTGCTGCAGGCACCCATTTTTAAAAACGTCTTCCCTTTGAAGAAAGAATCGAATCAGGAGAGTAGAACCAACCACGTGCCTCTATTCTTGGGGACTGCCAGGGTACTGGAGAATGCTCTTCAAGTTATAGTAGTCATTCTCCATGGGAAATATGTGAGAGGAAGTCCAGAAAGTCCAAGGAGAAATCTCCATGCATCTTCCAAGCTCTACGATCATGGTCATAAGGAACCAAAGTTCCCAGTCAGGGAACCAAAGTGTGGCTCAGAGCAAAATGTTCCAGAGACATAGAAACTGTCTCATGACGAAAGAGTAGAGGCTTTGGGAAACCTCTTCATAAGTAGAAAGGCAACCCATGGCGGATAGGTAGCCAAGTTTACTTATCTGGGGGATGGGCAGGTTAGGTCCCACGTTGGTTGAGCGCGATATGCCAGTCCTTGTTCGGGCGCCATTTGCCAGGCTGGGCTAGCTTCACAGGCAGTAGAGGTGACCAGGGACTCATGGCTGAGCTGGGAAGCAGTATGTCGTTTATTAATCAGATACATCGCCTTTTATGCATCTCTTCACCAGAAGTGGTAAGCGAAAGGAAATGACTAGGAGAGGGGGTGGAGCAAAAAAGAGCCCGAACAGAACATAGAAAGCTTCCATCTAACCAGTGGGGATTAAACCAATACCCTGCAGGCAGGGCGGGACCCAGGTAAAACAGTGATTATGTAAATAGACCACATCGTAAGTAATACAAGAAAACCTAATGTGATGATCAAAACAGAAGATCTTATAAGCAGAATTTAGAAGCATACCAACACTCCCCCCAATCCCTCACACTCACACTACCACCACCATAAGCCAGAGCTCAGCAGTGCTCTGGTAAAGAAAAAAGAGAGATACCTGCAGATTTGCTTCACCACTCATAAAGCATGCCTGGGGCTCGAACCCTGGTCCTTGTGCTTAGTACTATGTGCACTTAACCAGATGTGCCACCACCCAGCCCAAGAAACATATTCTTTAAGGTGAGCAAGAAACATGAAGCATGGAAAACCTTGAGCTCTGCTTTTGAGTCAGTCTCCTTACATTTCAGAAGATCTATCAGTATGTGTCCAAGTGAGTATTGTCTTCTTGAGAATCATTTACTCAATGCCACTTATGTGCTAGGCAGTATAGATAAAGGAAAGGCTCAAATAAACAAAATTTATGGGTGACAGGAGCCAATCTCGTTGGGAGAAAAATTATACAAAAATTACAACTAAATGTGATAAAAATAGAATCAAAACTTCTAGGAACAACCCTTGAAAACAGAATTCAGAGTCTTGTGTTAGTGATGTCTCTTGTTCCAAATTTTCGCCAACTGTTTACTGGCATTGATTTCAGACTCTATGACAAATTCTTCTGCATGTTTTCTGTGCTAGCAAACATCTTCTAGAGATCTTTTTTATATGCATAATTAAATGTTATTTGAAGCCAAATCTGCTGAATCAATTGAGTGTTGACAATGTTCCTGGGTTGTGATTATGTAATTGGGGTTTCTGGCTCCAAATGGGACATGATTATAATGTTATCATGTTATTAAACTTATTTTTTTAAAGTGGCTATTTGGAGTTATTCCCACTCCTTGAATAATATTGCTTTGCCTTGAATGGCGGTGACTTTCAAACTCTCTTTCCTTCCCTGCTGAGCAGCAAATGTGTGCTGCTGTGGCGTATTTTAAATCTCATTTACCTCAGAGAGCAGCACATATACAAACAGCACATATGCAAACCAAGATGTAGCAAAACTGTGTAACTTGGTCCAGTGTAGCTGTTTTAGTCTTTTCTACTCCTTTTTATTTTTTTAAACATAGGGTTGTTTATTTTTTTTTAATTTCTTTTAACTTTATTTATTGGATAGAGACAGCCAGAAATCAGGAGGGTAGGGGGAGAGAGAGAGGGAAAGAGATAAAGAGACATCTGCAGCCCTGCTTCACCACTTGTGAAGCTTTCCCCCTGCAGGTGGGGACCAGCATTGTAACATGTCTCAGCCAGGTGTAACACCACCCGGGCCCATGAGTGTACTTTCTAATATTCTACATTCTCATAGGTGTAAAATGGTATTTTTTTTTTAGGCTTTTCTTTTTGGGAGCCACTCTCTTCCCTGATCCAGCTTTCTGGTCCCTTTTCTAGCCATGACATCGTCTCCCCAGACAGTGACTTGGATCCACCTGAATATCAGATGTCAGGCTCAGAAAACAAACAAACAAATAAACAAAATCTAGTATAGTCATGGGCCCTTGGAATATAACTAAAATAGGTTTACTTACTATCTACAACACAGACTCCCCCCCCCCCCCCCGCCCAAGTCTTCATCTGAACTATTCCAGCCTTTAGGTTCATGATTAGTCAACAATTTGTTTGCCTTTATATGTTAACTCTTTTCAGCCACCAGGTTCCAGATGCTAGCATGATAACAACCGGACATTTCTGGACAGACAACCCCACCAATGTGTCCTGGAGCTCCAAGTCCCCAGAGGCCCACCCCACTAGAGAGACAGGCTGGGAGTATGGATCGACCTGTCAATGCCCATGTTCAGCGGGGAAGCAACTACAGAAGCCAGACTTTCAACCTTCTGCATCCCACAATGACCCTGGGTCCATAATCCCAGAGGGATAAAGAATAGGGAAGTTATCAGGAGAGGGGGGTGGGATACGGAATTCTGGTGGTGAGAATTGTGTGGAGTTGTACCCCTCCTATCTTGTGGTTTTTGTCAATGTTTCCTTTTTATAAATAAATTTTTTTTTAAGTCTATTTTTTATTTTTATTTTTTTAGCTGCTGGAACCATGCACTAAATTGATTCCACATGTCACAAATGAATAGGTCGTTACCAACATTTTGATAAACAGTGTTTCAGGTTTCAAATCAACTCTCTCTCCTTATAACTTTGGCCCAACTGCTTTCAAAGAGTTTAGGGAAATAATAAGGCCTGCTGACATTAAATGTTCTAACTGGACTGATTATTATTGCCACAAAAATAAAATGAAATGGATGGAAATATAGCTAAGAAATGCTATATTTAAATAGTAAACTTCACCCTTTGAGAGTATTCCCAAAGTTTTGTCCATTCTAGGTTGTAGCAGGCCTGACTTTTTTTATATGTATAAAATTATTCTCAATTATTGTGTTTTTTTTCCCCAAATGTAAGAGTGGGAACTGAGACATTATTCAGAAAGTAGACTGGTATATTGCCATGCACACGACCTATATTCAAGTCCCAGCATCACTTGAAACTTACTGTCACCAGGAGGGAAGCTTTTTTGTCTTCTTTTCTTGCTTCATCTCTGTCTCTTTACCTGAATGAGAGAAGTGATCAGAGAGTGAAATCACACTTGTTCAAGCTCCCAGTTACACACAGATAATTAACCTAGAAGAGTACAAGTCTAATAAGAATAGTATAATATATAAAGTAGAAACTGAATCTTTGCAAAGTTGCAAATAGTAAACTTCACCCTTTGAGAGTATTAATTTTTCCAAATTGAGAACAGGGACATAAACATTCTAACGAGACTGCTATCTTGGGAAATATATCTGTCTGAATGGCTGAATCAAATTTAATATTGTATGAATAATGAGACCAAAGACATGAGGATCTTTTGATTCTGACTTTAGATGCACTACATCTTTAGGAAGATAAATTAAACTGATTGTTAGTCATCTTCGTTTGAGTAAATCTCAATAACACAATGTGAGAAGAAGACTTGGAAAAAAAAGACTTGGGGGTGGGGTGGGCAGTGTCACACCAGGTTAAGTGCTCAAAGCACAAGGATTCAGGTTCAAGCCCTCGGCTCCCCACTTGCAGGGGAGTCTTTTCACAAGTGGTGAAGCAGGTCTGCAAGTGTCTCTCTGTCTTCCTCTCTATCTTCCCCTTCCCCTCTCAATTTCTCTGTCCTAGTCAAAATAATAATAATAGCCACAGGAGCAGTGAACTTGTAGTGCAGGCATTGAGCCCCAGCAATAACCCTGGAGGCAAAAAAAAAAAAAAAAAAAGACTTGGTGGGGATTATCCTATCAGGTGGATAGGAATGGATTAGGCTGGTAGAACACAGGAGAAAAATGTCCCAGTACCTGACAACAGCTCTTCAATTAGTGGGATAGATGCACTGCATCACTTGTTTAGTCAGATACCAGTTGATTAGCCCTTCTTATAGTAATTTTCTTTGTGGCTATAAGCAACCCATTGTTAATAAAGTCATGGCACAAACGAAGACTGTCGATAACTTATTTATTTTCATTTTAGGGAAGATCTCACATGAAAGATTTTCCCATTTGGAGTCAAAGAGTAGGAGACTGGGGGAGGGGGCATTTATTTCTGTTATTTTCATCTGCTTTTTATTTATATACTATACTCAAGGAATGGTCTTTTCTTGTGTTTTTTGTTTACTTGTTTCTTGGTTTTTCATGTGTCTCCAAAAGTCTCTGGTGTTGATTCTTAATTTAGTTAGTTAATTTGGATAGACCACAAAGGACTTTTGTGAAATGAGATTTCCTCAGTAATCTTTCTAGCAACATTTAAAACAAACTCTAAAAAAAAAAAAAATCACACTACTTAAAAGCGACATATTTTACTAGCATTGTCAACTGCCTTTAGTTAAAATATCAAAACAAAAATGTGTGTTCGTGTCTTTTGCCGCCAGCATTATTGCTGGGACTCAGTATCTACACAACTCCACCACTCCTGGCAGTCACTTTTTGCTTTCCTTTCTTATTTTTATATGTCTGTGTTTGCTCTAGAAGGTGAGAGAGGGAGTCGGGCGGTAACGCAGTGGGTTAAGTACACATGGCACGAAGCGCAAGGACCAGCACAAGGATCCCGGTTTGAGCCCCCGGCTCCCCACCTGCAGGGGAGTCGCTTCACAGGCGGTGAAGCAGGTCTGCAGGTGTCTATCTTTCTCTCCCCCTCTCTGTCTTCCCCTCCTCTCTCCATTTCTCTCTGTCCTATCCAACAACGACAACAACAATAACCACAACAATAATAACTACAACAACAATAAAACAACAAGGGCAACAAAAGGGGATAAATAAATAAATACATATATAAAAAAATAAGAATCCAAAACTCTAGAAAACACACATTCAGAAGGGTCAGCCATTTTCCATAATGCTCAGTGTTTTGGAACTTTTTTCTTCTCTGAGATACCGGAAGCCAAGGAGACTGATCCTTTAACCTAACGTGGAAAACACTGTAAACTCTCATGTAAGATGGAAATACTAGTGTGTGATGAAAGCTGCCTTTAATTGCACATGCCAAGGGAAAGGAAATGGCATGCATGTGAGTGCATGTGTGCATGCTGACCCTGTGACCTGACAGCTTGAAAGATATCCATTTGGGGCCCCTATTCAGCTTAGGAGCCTGTGTGACCTCTGCATCCCTGTAGATCTGAGCTCACATTCTGTGGTCATGAGTAGGAACGTTCCAAGCTGCACTCATTTCAGGACCCATCTTCCTCAAGTGGAACATAAAGTTGCCCATCCTCCCTTGGAGAATAGAACATTCTCTACCATTGTTGATGCAAGTTGAGGGCATGTTCAGCGGGGAAGCAATTACAGAAGCCAGACCTTCCACCTTCTGCGTCCCACAATGACCTTGGGTCCATACTCCCAGAGGGATAAAGAACAGGAAAGCTATCAGGGGAGAGGATGGGATACGCAGTTCTGGTGGTGGGAATTGTGTAGAGTTGTACCCCTCTTATCCTATGACTTAGTCAACGTTTCCTTTTGATAAATAAAAAATTAAAAAAAAAAAAGAATATCCATTTGGGGATTTTCCCAGAAGTCAATGTCTGGTATGTAGAGATTGGAGGGATAGATCATTTTTTAAAAAAATATTTATTCCCTTTTGTTGCCCGTGTTATTTTATTGTTGTAGTTACTGATGTCGTTGTTGTTGGATAGGACAGAGAGAAATGGAGAGAGGAGGAGAAGACAGAGACGGGGAGAGAAAGAGAGACACCTGCAGACCTGCTTCACTGCCTGTGAAGTGACTTCCCTGCAGGTGGGAAGCCGGAGGCTTGAACCAGGACCCTTACACCAGTCCATAGCCTTTATGCCATCTGCACTTAACCCGCTGCGCTACCGCCTGACTCCCAAATAATTTTTTAAAATAACTTGAAATATCAATTTATTTTCTCCCTGACATATTAAATCAATAGTGATTTATAAGGTTATAAGATGCCAGGTGGTACGCATGGGTTAAGTGTACATGTTACAATGTACAAGGACCCGGGTTCGACCCCCCAGTCCCCATCTGTGTGGGATGGGGAAGTTATTCGAGTGGTGAAGCAGAGCTGCAGAGGTCTGTTTTTCTCTGCCTTTCTATTTGTCCCTACTATCCTGATTTCTGGCTGTCTCTATCCAATAAGTAAAGATAATAACAACATTTTAAAAAAGATTCTAAGTTAATAGGAGTATAGTTTCGTACGGCACTCACCACCCAAGGACTGAGTTCCCATCCCTACCCTCACCCTCTAAGATAGAATGTGAACCTCCACCCTTCCCCCAGAGACCTTTACTTTGCTGCAAGACACCACACCCAGTCCAAGCTCTGCTTTGTGTTTCCCCTTTGTTCTTATTTCTCAGCTTGTATGAGTGAGGCCATCCTACATTTATTGACTTGGAAATTGCAGCTTCTGTGGTGGATGAAGAGAACATTCTCATCTAAACAATTATCCAGCTGCAATGCATTTACCCATACCCACAGGTAATTATTACGATCTAGATAATTACCTTGCTCTTAAAACACAAACCATGTGCTCACTTTTTCCTGACTTAAAAAAAAAAAAAAAACCTTGGTTTTTTTTTTTAATATTTATATATTTATTCCCTTCTGTTGCCCTTGTTGTTTCATTGTTGTAGTTATTATTGTTGTCATTGTTGTTGGATAGGACAGAGAGAAATGGAGAGAGGAGGGGAAGGCGGAGAGGGGGAGAGAAGGATAGACACCTGCAGACCTGCTTCACCACCTGTGAAGCGACTCCCCTGTGGCGCATAGTGCAACTACCGGCGGAAGGATCCAGGTTCAAGCCCCCGGCTCCCCACCTGAAGGGGCGTCACTTCACTGGCGGTGAGGCGGGTCTGCAGGTGACTGTGCTTCTCTCCCCCTCTCTGTCTTCCCCTCCTCTCTCCATTTCTCTCTGTCCTATCCAACAATGAACAACATCAACAATGGCAATAATAATAACCACAACGAGGCTACAACAACAAGGGCAACAAAAGGGGGAAAAATGGCCTCCAGGAGCGGTGGATTCATGGTGCAGGCACTGAGCCCAGCAATAACCCTGGAGGGGAAAAAAAAGAAAGAAAGAAAGATGGGGCTGGGCGGTGGCACAGTGGGTTAAGAGCAAGAGGACCCGCATGAGGACATGGGTTAGAATCCCTGGCCCCCCCATCTGCGGGGTGGGCGTGGGCGTCGCTTCACAGGCAGTTCTGCAAGTGTCCTATCTTTCTCTCCCACCCTTCTTCCCCTCCTCTCTCAATTTCTCTCTGTCCCATTCAGCAATAACAATAATAACAGCTACAACAACAAAAGGGCATTTCCCCCCTTTCTTTGGATAGGGCTGAGAGAAATTGAGAGAGGAGGGGGAGATTGAAAGACACCTGCAGACCTGCTTCACCGCTAGTGAAGCGACCCCCATGCAGATGGGGAGCCGGGGGCTCGACCCAGGATCCTAGTGCCGGTTCTTGCGCTTCGTACTACGTTCGCTTAACCCTGTGCGCCACTGCCCAACCCCACATTGAGCTTTTATACTGTTGTATTTCTCTATATTTATTAGCTTAAAACCCTATACTATCTGGGATATAGCTAACACGTACTTATTTAACAATGAGGAATCAAAGACAAGAAAAGTAACCCCAGAGTCCCACTTGGCAAGGGTCTGCTGAATAACTATGCAAGGGGATCTTTCACCACGCAGCAGAAGGAGCAGATAGGACAAACACTTAAAGGGAGGTATGGGCTTTGGCACTTGAGACACTTTGGATGAGGTTAGGAGGGATGAGACAGGTCTACAAAAAAGAACTGATGGGGGCCAGGCGGTGGTGCACCTGGTTAAATGCACCAAGTACTAAGCACAAGCATCCGGGTTCAAGGCCCCAGCTCCACCCCTGCAACGAGGATGCTTCACAAGTGGTATTTCTCCTTCTCTCTCCAACTCTCTCCCTGCTTCCTCAATTTCTCTTCGTCCCATCCAATAAAATGGGAGAGAGAGAGAGAGAAAAAAAAAAAAAGACCATCAGGAATGGTGCATTCTTAGTGATAACCCTGAAGGCAAAAAAAAAAAGGATTACAACGTAAACTTGATACTCTATTTTCCTTCATGAAACAGAAAGAATACCACCCTTTTGGGAGTCGGGCAGTAGCACAGAGGGTTAAGCACATGTGGCGCCAAGCACAAGGACTGGCATAAGGATCCGGGTTCAAGCCTCCGGCTCCCCACCTGCAGGGGAGTCGCTTCTCAAGTGGTGAAGCAGGTCTGCAGGTGTCTGTCTTTCTCTCCCCTCTCTGTCTTCCCCTCCTCTCTCCATTTCTCTCTGACTTATCCAACAACAATAACAATAATAACTGTTGGTATGCATGAGACCCCTTCTGTTTCATTTGGTTTAAATCCCCCCTGCTTAACACTATTCTATTTACATAACCACTTCATTCTATTTACATAACCGCTGTTAACAAGCACCTCCCTCCAGGGCATTGGTTCAATCCCCACTGTTTCATGATATGTTTTTGCTCCACCCCCCCTCCTTGTCACACCCTGATCCCTTCTTTGTCACACCCTGATTTTCACCAGTCACTTTTCTCTCCACCCTCTCTGTCACATCCTGTTTCCACCCTACTTGGGAAGTATATATAAAGACAGCATTGTGAGTTTTAGAGTACTGTACTTTGAGTTTAACTTAGCTCGTCTTAGATTGTGCTGCATGAATAAAGAGATACTGCCTACAGCTCAACCATGAGTCCCTGGTCGTCTGTTACCCGCCCGTGAAGCCAGCCCGGCGAAAACAACATAACCTGTCGAAAACAACAATAACAACAAGGGTAACAAAATGGAATAAATAAATATATTTTAAAGAATACCACCCTCTGACAGTGAAGAGATCTTTAGCAAGAAATTAAAAGCTACAGTCCACATAAGTGGGTTCACATTTATTTAGTTCTCATCAGCCATCCTTTGGAGTAGTGTGTCACTCTCTTGTTATATATTATCACCCAGGGCAATAAAATTAACTCCTGCGGTTAGGAGAAGCCATTTTAGAACTCAAACACAGGTCTGTCTCCAAAACCTTGGCTGTTTTTACTGCAAGTAGATTCTGGGAGAAGGTCATCAGAGAGAATGTGGAAGCACTGATATAGTAATAACAGTGCCAGAACTATCCAGGTCTTATTACATGTGAATATGTAATGGTAGTACTAGCAGTGAATAAAATGCATCAAGTAGTGGTGTTGTTCATGATAACAGGGGATGCATACGTAAGCTGATTATACATTAACTGGAATTAGTAGCCTAATGTGTAACTTTTTAAAAAA
Source organism: Erinaceus europaeus (assembly GCF_950295315.1). Taxonomy (NCBI): domain Eukaryota; kingdom Metazoa; phylum Chordata; class Mammalia; order Eulipotyphla; family Erinaceidae; genus Erinaceus; species Erinaceus europaeus. Next base: position 84,239,521 of record NC_080174.1, on the reverse strand, counting down.
ATTTTTATTTATAAAAAGAAAACACTGACAAAAACCATAGGAGGGGAGTCGGGCGGTAGCACAGCAGGTTAAGCACATGTGGCGCAAAGCAAGGACTGGCTTAAGGATCCCAGTTCAGGCCCCCGGCTCCCCAAATGCAGGAAGGGGTGTCACTTCACAAAAGGTGAAGCAGGTCTGCAGGTGTTTATTTTTCTCTCTCCTCTCTGTATTCCTGCCTCTCTCCATTTCTCTGTCCTATCCAACAACAGCGACATCAATAATAACTACAACAATAAAACAACAAGGGCAACAAAAGGGAATAAATAAATATTAAAAAAATAAAATCTAAAAAAAAAGCATAGGAGAAGAGGGGGTACAACTCCACACAGTTCCCACCACCAGATCTCTGTATCCCATCCCCTCCCCTGACAGCTTTCCTATTCTTTATCCCTCTGGGAGTATGGACCCAGGGTCATTGTGGGATGCACAAGGTGGAAGGTCTGGCTTCTGTAATTGCTTCCCTACTGAACATGGGCATTGGCAGGTCAGTCTATACTCCCAGCCTGTCTCTCTCTTTCGGTAGTGGGATGGGTCTCTGGGGAAGTGAGGCTCCAGGACACATTGGTGTGCCTGAAAATATAGTGCCTAGGAGTATTTAGAACTAAACTGTTACTTCCTACATTTGACTTCTTTTGGTTCCAATTTAGGTAGAAGGTATGAGTTATAGAATTTCTTTTTTGTTACCTAAACATATATATGCTTACTCTTAAATTCAGATAAATTGTGACTTCAGAAACTAAAAGGATAAAGTGAAACTTGTAAATATGGAACCCGGAAGCAATTCCCATTAACTCTGAATCACATTAGATAAAACGAAAAAAAAAAAAAAAAAAACCACCTCTGTGCCACTGACGCTTAGATTCTTTTGGCATGCTGCTTACTGAATCACAGAAGTCAAAGGAAGTACCATACTACCAAACACGTAACAGTTCGAATAATACTTATAAGATTATAGAGGAATCCATATGAATATTTAAAAGATGATAGAACATGATCCTGCTATCTGGCAAAGAAAACATCCTCTTAAAATGATAAATTATTTATATGGAGTGGAGGGACTGTTTAAGAAATTGACATTAAAGAAATCATTTTGTGGGTGTGGGGGAGCTGGGTTCCAGTTCTTGCTAGAGGAAAGAGTAGTAAGTGTTGAAGCACGTCTCTGTCTCCATCTTCCCTTTCTCTCTCGATTTTTTCTGTCTTCATCAAATACATAAAGTATTTTAAAATTAAAAAATATATAAAGAAATCACTTTGTGGGGCCCCAGTGGAGGCACACCCAGTTGAACACATATATTAGCATATGCAAAAATCCTAGTTCAAGCTCCTGGTCTCCAAATTTAGGGGGAAATCTTCATGCATGGTGGGTGAAGTAGTGCTGCAGGTGTCTCTCTTTCTCTTTCTTCATGTTCCTCTTCCCCCTCATTTTTTCTGGTTCTATCAAAAATCAATAACTAAAATATTTTTTAAGAATACCCCATAACTTCAAAGTTAACCCAATTGCCAAACAATGTGATTATTGCAATAATTATCTATTATCTTCTTAAACCCTAAGACAACAGGAATCTCCTGCTTCTTCTATAGAGCCTATGTTTCTCCCAATCCTGGAACCTCTGGGGTGGGGCTCACTTCCCTGCATGCTTCTCTCAAGTCAGGCCAAATGATATGGCATCTGCTGATTCCAACATAATCAATGCAATGAGTACCATCTCAGCATGCTTCACCTCAGACTGTGCACAGAGACGTCAGGCATGGAATGCCAATCCTTCATCCTCATCACTCGGGTGAGACCTTTCCTTTCATGGTATTCTCTAATTCTATTCCAGGAGTTCACTTCCTGACAAAGTCTCAAAGCCTAGATATAGACCAGGTCCTGTAAGATAGAGCACATGTTCACATGCATCCATAAATTAGGGCAAAATATATACCTGAAAGCAAAAATGCACAACAGTCTTTAGTGAGTCAGTATCAAGTTCATAATGAAATAGCGTCCACTTAGACTTAGACACCCTCCTCACCTACTGCCTATTACAGTTCTCTCACTCACTCCAAAGCTAACCTTATAGCAAAGCAAGGACTGCAAAAGCTGAATAAGGACAAGAGACTGGCATACTTTAATGATGACTCTTTAGTCAGGCCATTCTACCAGCTGGGGCCCTAACTGGGGAGTCCTGAGATTCCCAAACAGACTTGATGGGCCTAGACCTCAAATAAATCCCTCTCTCCATTGTTACCAGTCATCTCTATCAGGAACAACACAATAGACCCCTTTGTGGGCCCCCATAGGACCTTGCCCTCAACCTAGATCAACAATGGTAGAGAATGTTCCATCCTCCGAAAGAGAGAATGAACAACATACTCTATGCTACACCTGAGGAAGATTGGTCAATATTGGGGCAGCTTGGAATGTTCCTACTCATGACCACAGAATGTGAGCTCAGATCTAGAGGGATGCAGAGGTCACACAGGCTCCCAAGCTAATTATGGGCCCCAGATCACATCAAATCAGTGAGGTTTATAGTCAGCAATATTTATACCCCTTTCCCATATTAGGGAGCTACTCTCTTCCCTGATCCAGCTTTCTGGTCCTTTTCCCAGCCATGACATCATCTCCCCAGACAATAATTAGGATTCACCTGCATATCAGATTTCAGGCTCAGGCAACAACAACAACAAGAAACACACTAGTATAGCTACAGGCCCTTTGAAATATAACTAAAATATGCCTACTAGCTATCTACAAAATGGAGGACCCCCCAATGCTTCATCTGCATTATTCCAGCCTTTAGGTCCATGATTGTCCAACAATTTGTTTGGCTTTGTATAATAACTCTCTTTTCAGCCACCAGGTTACAGATGCTAGCAGGATGTGACCAGACTTCCCTGAACAGACAACCCCACCAATGTGCCTTGGAGCTCAGCTTCCCCAGAGCCCTTCCCCACTAGGGAAAAAGTGAGACAGGATGGGAGTATGGATCAACCTGTCAACGCCCATGTTCAGCGGGGAAGCAATTACAGAAGCCAGACCTTCCACCTTCCGCATCCCACAGTGATCTTGGGTCCATGCTCCCAGAGGGATAAAGAATAGGAAAGCTATCAGGGGAGGGGTTGGTATACAGACTTCTGGTGGTGGGAATTGTGCGAAGCTGTACCCCTCTTATCCTATGGTTTTTGTCAATGTTTCCTTTTTATAAATAAAAATTTTTTTTAAATGATAAAAGAAAAAAATAAAGAAGGAAAAAAATACCCCAGACCATTGGGTATCTAAATTTTTGACAAGGGGCCCAAACTATTAAATGGTGAATGTACAGTCTCTTCAACAGTGGCTGTGTCTCGGTCCACTGGGTCCATGAATCAAGTTGGTGGTCAATTCTTTTATGCTTAGTGGAAAAATGAAACAGGGCCGAGTGGTGGTACACCTGGTTGAGCGCACAAGATACAATGCACAAGGACTGGGGTTCAAGCCCTTGGTCCACACCCGCAGGGAAAAAGCTTCACAAGTGGTGAAGCAGGGCTGCAGGTATCTCTGTGTCTCTCACCCTGTATATCTGCCCCTTCCCTCTCGATTTCTGGCTGTCTCTATCCAATAAATAAATAAAAATAAATTTTTTTAAAAAAAATTTTCTGTCTCCAGTAAGTAGGGTTAATATCATCATATTGGGGCTAGTCAATAGCTAGATTGTATAACTAATACTTTCTTTTTAAATTTAATTTTATATTTTTAAAATTATCTTTATTTATTAATGGATGGAGACAGAGAAATTGAGAGGAGGAGGTAAAGAGGGAGACAGAGACCCCGGCAGCCTGGCTTCACCACTCGTGAAGCTTTCCCCCTGCAGGTGGGGACCAGGGGCTTGAACCTGAGTCCTTGAACACAGTAATGTGTGCGCTCAACCAGGTGAGCCACCACCTGGCCCCTGATTTTTTATTTTTTTTACCAGAGCACGGCTCAGCTCTGGCTTATGGTGGTGTAGGAGATTGAACCTAAGACTTTGGAGCCTCAGGTATCCTTTTTTTTTTTTCATAACCATTATGCTGTCTACCCACCAGCCTGTAACTAATTCTTTTGCAAGCCAAGATGGAGAATCAAAAATAATACTGCATCCCCAGAAATGATGGCGGAGATGAGTTCTACTGTGACAATTCCTTCCCTTTGTGTGTCAACACGGCCGTGTCACAGAGCCTAGACACTGGGCTAACACATTCTGTCATATAGTTCTGAGAGGAGGCACTGGCTGAGACTTGCCTTTAAGTGAGTGGACTTAAATAAAACAGCTTGTTTTCCATAATGTGATTGAACTTTACCCAATCACTTGCAAGCTTGTATAGAAACAGAAAGCCGATCCCTCTGAAAGAGGAAATCATACCAGCAGATCGTGTTTGCACAGAGCTGCAACTCTATCCTGAATTTCTTGCCTGCTGGTCTCTCCAAACAAAATCAGGTTTTTGGATTTGTCAAACCTCTGTATTCATATAAGCCAAATGAGACTCTTTAAAATATTTTAATGAGGGAGTCAGGCGCTAGTGCAGCGGGTTAAGCAGACGCGGCACAAAGCGCAAAGACCGGCGTAAGGATTTCAGTTCGAAAGCCAGCTCCCCACCTGCAGGGGAGTCGCTTCACAGGCGGTGAAGCAGGTCTGCAGGTGTCTATCTTTCTCTCCCCCTCTCTGTCTTCCCCTCCTCTCTCCATTTCTCTCTGTCCTATCCAATAATGACGACATCAATATCAACAACAATAAAACCACAAGGGAAACAAAATGGAATAAATAAATACATATTAAAAAAAGAAAGGAAAAATATTTTAATGAATGTATTCAAACATGTATGTACATCACCTTGGTTTCCATTTTAGAGATTTCTACTAATATAAACACCTTTAAAGACTTAAAGGGGGGCGTAGGGGAGAGAGCATAATGATGATGCAAAAAGCCTTTCATGCCTGTGGCACCAAACATCCCAGGTTTGATCTCTATAAACCAGAGTTGAGTAGTGTTCTGGAAAATAAAAAAAAAAAAAGAATGAAAAGACGGCAGGCTGTAGTGCACCCGGCTGAGTGTACGCATTACAGCGTGCAAAGACTTGCCCCTACTCCCCACCTGCAAAAGGAAAGCTTCATGAGTGGCAAAGCTTCATGAGTGTCTATCTTTCTCTCCCTGTCTTTTCTTCAGTCTCTCGATTTCTCTCTGTCCTCTCTAACAACAACAACAACAGCAATGGCAAGAACAACAATAACAAGGGCAGCAAAATGGAGAAAAAGGACCTCCAGGAGCAGTGGATTCCTAGTGCAGGCACCAAGCCCCAGCAATAACCCTGGAGGCAGAAAAGAAAAATAAATCAACAACAACAAAAGAAAAAAATCTTTTTTTTTTTTTTTTTAAAAGGCTCCTTTTTCCAGCCATGACATCATCTCCCCAGACAATAACTTGGATCCACCTGCATATCAGATGTCAGGTTCAGGGGGGAAAAAAAAAACAACAAAAACTATTATAGTCATGGGCCCTTTGGAATATAACTAAAATAGGCCTACTACCTATCTACAAAACAGAGACCCCCAAATTTTCATCTGCACTATTCCAGCCTTTAGGTTCACAATTAAGTCAACAATTTGTTGGCTTTATATGTTAACTTTTTAAAAATATTTATTTATTATTCCCTTTTGTGGCCCTTGTTTTATTGTTGTAGATATTATTGTTGTTGTTATTGATGTCGTTGTTGCTGGATCGGACAGAGAGATATGGAGAGAGGAGGGGAAGACAGAGACGGAGAGAGAAAGATAGACACCTGTAGACCTGCTTCACCGCTTAAGAAGCTGCCCCCTGCAGGTGGAGAGCCGGAGGCTCCAAGCGGGATCTTTACACCAGTCCTTGCGCTTTGCGCCATGTGCGCTTAACCCACAGCGCTACCACCTGACTCCCGATGTTAACTCTTCTTTCAGCCACCAGGTTCCAGATGCTACCATCAAACCAATCAGACTTCCCTGGGCAGCCCACCTCACCAATGTGTCTTGGAGCCCCATTTCCCCAGAGCTCCGCCCCACTAGGGAAAGAGAGAAACAGGCTGGGAGTATGGATCGACCTGTCAATGCCCATGTTCAGTAGGGAAGCAATTACAGAAGCCAGACCTTCCACCTTCCGCATCCCACAATGACCCTGGGTCCATACTCCCAGAGGGATAAAGAATAGGAAAGCTATCAGGGGAGGGGATGGGATACGGAGTTCTGGTGGTGGGAACTGTGTGGAGTTGTACTCCTCTTATCCTATGATTTTTGTCAGTGTTTCCTTTTTATAAATAAAAATTATATATTAAAAAAAAAAAGGCAACCCTTGTTTTCTCTTTAGATTTAACCCTTGCTTGTGTCAGTATTCTGCGTTCCAAGTAAGCACTGGATGGGTGCCGGGGTGGGGCGTGGGGACCTCGGTTTCTGTAGGTAATCCAACCAACAGCCAAGGCTAGAACCGTGTTCTAGCTGATAGGCCAGGGGAAATGGAAAACTGCTAGTTCTTAGTAGAAACTGGAGCTCAAAGGGTCCTGCAGCCAGTGTAGAACGCAGCCGAAGCAGTGAACCACTGGGAGATGACAGTGAGGGACCCTTTGCCACTGTGCTTGCTAGTCCCCAGCTTTGCTGCACTGCAGGCTGAGACATTTATTTATTTATTCATTTATTTATTTATTTAAAAAAGGAGACATTAACAAAACCGTAGGATAGGAAGGGTACAACTCCATACAATTCCCACCACCAGATCTCTGTATCCCATCCCCTCCCCTGATAGCTTCCTTATTCTTTATCCCTCTGGGAGTATGGACCCAGGGTCATTGTGGGATGCGGAAGGCGGAAGGTCTGGCTTCTGTAATTGCTTTCCTGCTGAACATGGGTGTTGACTGGTCGATCCATACTCCCAGTCTGTCTCTCTCTTTCCTTAGTAGGGTGGGTCTCTGGGGAAGCGGGGCTCCAGGACACATTGGTGGGGTCGTCTGTCTAGGGAAGTCTGGTTGGCATCATGCTGGCATCTGGAACCTGGTGGCTGAAAAGAGAGTTAACATACAAAGCCAAACAAATTGTTGAACAATTATGGACCTGAAGGCTGAAATAGTGCAGATGAAGTGTGGGGGGTACTCACTGCAGACTATTGTGTACTTCTGCTTTCAGGTATATATTTTGCCCTAGTTTATGGATAAGTATGAACATATGCTCTATCTCAGGGGACCTGGTCTATATCTAGGTTTTGGGACTTTGTTAGGAAGTGAACCACCTAGAATGGAATTAGAGAATACTATGAAAGGAAAAGTCTCACCCGAGTAATGAAGCTGAAATCTCTGGACACAGTCTGAAGTGAAGCATCATTGCGTTGATTAGGTTGCCATCTTTTTTTTTTTTCTTTTTTGCCTCCAAGCTTATCACTGGGTCTCAGTTCCAGAATTACCAACCCACTGCTCCTGGTGGGCATTTTTTTCCTCCCCATTTTATTGGATAGGACAGAGAGAAATTGAGAGGGGAGGGGAGACAGAAAGAGAGACACTTGCAGGCCTGCTTCACCGCTTATGAAGCGTCCCCCCTGCAGGTGAGGAGCCAAGGGCTGGAGCCAGGATCCTTGTGCAGGTCTTTGTGCTCGGTATGATGTGAGCTTAACCAGGTGCACCACCAACCGACCCCCAACCCGGTCCCCACTTTCCACAGCACCGTCCTTCCTTTCACAGAAGACAAATAGCTATACGGTCTGAGGCCCTCCTCATGCTCTCTTATCACTTGATTCTCCATCCCATCCTAGCTTGTCTCGCTTTTTGGAAGACGCAGATGAGACAAATCGTTCTTGCCAGTGTGATATTCAGAACTCCCCACAAACTGATATATCTGCGCCCTTCTTTTATTCTCCTGCTATCTTGTATAATCTCTACCTCAGTTCATGCCTCCCCTCTTCCTTCCCTGGCAAACTTACATGCTGTGTTTGTCAATCTCTACTGGAATCTGATAACAAGCGACTTTAAAGACCACATCTAATTAGCTCAGTCCTGACAACAGTCTTATCACTGATTAGTAATAAATTACAGCCCTCAGATCATTATTGCTCTTGAAGCCAAGCTAACAGGTGCTTCACATCGTCACTGCATAAATTTTCTGGTCTCATTTAGCAGGCAGAAAAAAAAAAAAAAAGACACACATTAAACTTCCTTTTACATTCCCACCTTGCGTCTGAGTCAGTGGAGGTTGGCTTTCAAGTTAATTTTTCCCACACCTTTCCAAATAAATTGCCACATCTGATTCCCTTGGATTCTCTGGTGAAAGCCTACATTTCTTGTAAAATCCTTTACATTTGAGCAGCCCACTCAAAGAAAAATGTTCCTACAACCGCTTCTGCTTTCAGCTAATTTTACATCTCCATTTTGCTATACTTCAGCTCTCTTGCCAGCTCTTCCCATGCTTTTCTGGTTGTAATATTCCATTCCCCGTTCTGCTTTTGCCTTCAACTGTCCATTTATGGGAAGCGCTTTGCTTTTCTTCATCCAGTAAGAGAAACCCAACCTTTCAAGCTGTACTATTCTAGAATAGTTTCCACATGAGCACAGATCTCTTTCCTAATATACTTTTCAGCTGGTGAACTTATTGCCAACAGAAAGATTCCAGGATAGAGCATTGCAAAGAAAAACCTAGGAAAGTAGGTTAGTGCTAATTCCATACATCTTTTGAAAAGTGTCCCAGGAACTTTTTTACAGGAGCCTGTATCTCTGATGCAAATGTACATGTAATGCAACTATAAATACTGCAGTTGCAGAATATCAATTGACAAAGTTTGCCCAAGTTTCTACTGACTCAAGTCTAAGATAATACAAGCAAATTTACACCTGCCTTCTAAAGACCACCTTTGAGAATTGAATGAAGAAGTTGTAGCAAACCAGCTCTGTTAGATTTTTCTCTTCTGTCTCCAGGCAGAACTATGCAAAAAAAAAAAAAAAAAAAAACCAACCCGATAGGATGTGGAGTTCCCTGAGAGTCAACCATCATCTCCTATAGTTAAAAAATGAGCACAGTCCTAAACTTGTTTGGTTATAAAATACCTGTTATTAACTAAATGCCCTTTCTTATGACTGGTATAGAAATCTTGCAATCTGGGAGTTGGTACAAGTGCTTAGAGTTTTGGATTTACAAGCATGACGTCTTGAGTTTGGTCCTGGCATCATAAGTACCAGAGTGAGGACCTGGCCTGGCTCTCTCTCTCTCTCTCTCTCTCTCTCTCTCTTCCTCTCTTCTTTCTCTCTTTATCATTAATAAATGAGTAAACTTTTCCTAAAATATTTAAAAATCTTATGTATTTTTTTAAAACTTCATTTATTCTCTTGATAGGACAGAGAGAGATTTAGAGGGAAGGGGGATAGAGAGGGAGAGAGAGAGAGAGACACCTGCATCCCTACTTCACCACTTGTGAAACTTCCCGCCTACAGGTGGGGACCAGGGGCTTGAACCTGGGTCCTTGAGCACTGTAATGTGTGCTCTTAACCAGGCAAGTCACCGCCCGGCCCCAAAATCTTATGTTTTTTTTTTTTTATGTATTGAGCACACTCCCCAAGTCACAACTGTTAATTGTCTACAGTATACAATTTTTGTGCAAATGATCATATTGTATGTGAACTAAAATGCAACTCATTCACCCATTCAGTAGTTATTAACCTTAACTGCCACTCATTCAGTAGTTATTAACCTTAAACTGCCCTTACAGTCATTTAAAAATCATTCTTACCTTTGGAAAAAAAAAAACATAGATTCACAACTCCTTTGACAGATTCATTATCGCCCAATCAATTGTGAGTGTTTAAATGCCAAGTGTATTTTGCCTTATGTCTAGTAAGAACTCTCCTCTGGATTTTCTCTAATGTGTACTAGATATTTAGAAAAACATCTTTCATTTTTTGACAAGATACATCTGAATCTTCTTGAGAACTCTGCTGTTAAGATATGGAGCTATACCAAAATAAACTCCAAATGGATCAAAGATTTAGATATTAGACCAGAAACTATCAAATATTTAGAGGAAAACATTTACAGAATGCTTTTCAATGTAAACTTTTAAACATTTTCAGTGACTCAGATCTACTCACAAGGAAAACAAAAGCAAAAATAAACCAATGGAACTACATCAAGATGGACAGTTTCTGCACAACTAAAGGTACCATGACTAAAACAGAGAGACTCCTGAAGAGAGTGGGAGACAATCTTTCTATGCCACACACAGGCAAAGGGTAACAGCAAAAATCCCTGGAGAGAGAACTCACCAAGCTTGGCAAAAAAAACAAATGAAAATACAATCCCACCCCAAAATGGGGAGAAGCTATGGACAGAATCTTCTCCACTGAAGAGATTCAAAAGGCCAACAGACATATGAAAAAAAAAATGCTCCAAGTCATTGATTGTCAGAAAAGAGCAGTTACGGGAGTCGTTCGGTAGTGCAGTGGGTTAAGTGTAAGTGGTGCAAAGCGCAAGGGTAAGGATCCCGGTTTCAGCCCCCGGCTCCCCACCTGCAGGGGAGTCCCTTCACAGTCAGTGAAGCAGGTCTGCAGGTGTCTGTCTTTCTCTCTGCCTCTCTGTCTTCCCCTCCTCTCTCCATTTCTCTCTGTCCTATCTAACAATGATGACATCATCAACAACAACAACTACTACAACAATAAAAAAAAGGGCAACAAAAGGGAAAATAAAAAAATTAATTAATTAAAAAAATTAAATTACTTTTTTTTTTTTTTGCAGTCCTTTGTTTACCACTGCTGGATAACAGCTTTTGCTTCTTTATGTGTCAAACTCCACCCCTAAACATTCTTATAGAATTGTAAACCAATGTTAAACCAATAAAGGCTATGAAAAGTTTGGTCTTTTTAGAATTAAATATGTGTGTGTGTGTGTGTGTGTGTGTGTGTATGTGTGTGTGTGTATTATTGGATAGAGACAGAAATTGAGAGGGGATGAAGAAGTAGAGAAGGAGAGAGACCCCTCAGCCCTGCATCACTACTTGTGAAGCGCCTCCCTCCTGCAGGTGGGGGCCAGGGGCTTGAACCTGTAATGGTAATGTAGGTGCCACCACGTGCCCTCCCCCAATATTTTCAACACTGTGCCACCTCCTTGGTCCTCACTAAAAATAACATTTCATTTATTGCTGAGAGGAATTTTGTTGTTGTTGTTTGGTTAGGAAAAAGAGAAATGAGAGAGGATGGGGAGATAGAAAGAGGGAGAGAAAGAAAGACACCTGCAGACTTGTTCTACCACTCTTGAAGCAGACCCCCTGTAGGTGGGGCTGAGAGGCTTTAGTCAGAGCTCTGCTCAGCTCTGATTTCTGGTGGTGCAGGGGATTGAACCTGGGACTTTGGAGCCTCAGGCATTAGAGTCTCTTTACATACTATTATGTTATCTACCCCCTGCCAGGAAGGATTTATTTATTTATTTTCCCTTTTGCTGCCCTTTTTAAAAAATTGTTGTAGTAGTTATTATTGTTGTTGTTATTGATGTCCTTGTTAAATAGGACAGAGAGACATGGAGAGAGGAGGGGAAGACAGAGAGGGGGAGAGAAAGACAGACACCTGTAGGCCTGCTTCACCGCCTGTGAAGCGATTCCCCTGCAGGTGGGGAGCTGGGGGCTCCAACCGGGATCCTTATGCCAGTCCTTGCACTTTGTGCTACGTGTGCTTAACCCACTGCACTACCGACCGACTACCAGGATTATTTACTTATTTATTTATTTATTTATGTATTTATTTTTAAGCGTGGTGCTTGATGGTGGGATGCAATGTTAAACTCAAACCCTGCAACCTTAGCATATTATCAACTATTAAATGACTAAGAAAAAAAAATACATGAAATTAAAAACGGTGCTTGAGCACCTTTCAGTTCTAATTAAAGAAGTAGTAAAGAATGGGAGAGGCAGTAGGTGAGGAAATAGCTTTGGGTCAGTAACTTTCCACCTCTGGAGGAAAACCCACCCCCGTAATGATGTGAAGAAGCCCTGAAGAGGTGCTCAGAGGAAGAGGAGGTGCCGGGTGTGGGGCCAGGGACCAGTGAAAAGTCAGAATTCTGCCTCTGGTTGAGTACGAACAGTGCTTGGGAGAACTACGGCCTTTGACTGAATCAGGCAGGTACGTTTGATAAGAGCTCTCAAATTTACAAACCTCTAAACAACAAGGGCAACAAAATGGGAAGAAATGGCCTCCAGGAGCAGTGGATCCGTAGTGCAGGCACCGAGCCTCAGTGATAACCCTGGAGGTAAAAAAAAAAAAAAAAAATTACAAACCTCTTTGCATACACACTTAAAAAATTATTTATTTTCCCTTTGTTTTTGCCCTTGTTGTTTTATTGTTGTAGTCATTATTGTTGTTGTTGTTGATGCTTTGTTGTTGGATAGGACAGAGAGAAATGGAGAGAGGAGGGGGAGACAGGGAGAGAGAAAGACAGACACCTGCAGACCTGCTTCACCGCTTGTGAAGCGACTCCCCTGCAGGTGGGGAGCCGGGGGCTTGAACCGGGATCCTTATGCCGGTCCTTGTGCTTTGCGCCACCTGCGCTTAGCCGCTGCGCTACCGCCCGACTCCCTGCATACACTTATCTTCTTGGTGATGAGCAAGAAAGAGGCTTAAAGGCTTAACGTGCTCCCCCCTGTTCAGACAGCTCATTAAAGTAAAATTTTATTTACCCTATTGCTTATAATAAGAAAACCTCACTAAAGGTGCCAGTTGACATTGGTGAGGAACTAATCTGCTAAGTGCTTTGTTTCCGTCCACTCTCCTTCAAGTATTTTGTGGTTGGTAACCACCTCCCCTCTTCTAGATAAATAAACCTTTTGGTTTCCTACACATTTTAAATTATTTAATTTGGGATGCTTAAAAAAAAACTTTCTATTGCATGTGTAAAAAAAAAGTGTTTCCACAGCTCCCATTTCAAATTTGTCTCCAAATTTAGTACTGCAGATTGCTAAGTTTGATCTAGAAGTATTCATAGATCATGATGAAAAAAAACCAGGTCTTTTTTTTTTTTTTTTTTACATCTCTGTCCCCGACATGTTCTCCAATTTCATCCATTACAGCCATCAAATACTGTGCCTAGAAAGGGTAGGAGTCCAGTCTGCGTTAGATGACAGCTTAGATGAGATGTAGGAGCAGTGCACCGAGTGTACAATCTTTTGCTCATCGCCATCCCAACCTCTGGGCAAGAAGTTTTGACTGAGTAGGGAGTCGGGCAGTAGCGCAGTGGGTTAAGTGCAGGTGACGCCACAGCACAAGGACCGGCATAAGGATTCCGGTTCGAGCCTCTGGCTCCCCACCTGCAGGGGAGTCACTTCACATGCGGTGAAGCAGGTCTGCAGGTGTCTGTCTTTCACTCCCCCTGTTTTCCCATCCTCTCTCCATTTCTTTCTGTCCTATCCAACAATAATGATATCAATCACAACAACAACAATAACTATAACAATAAAACAACAAGGGCAACAAAAGGAAATAAAAATATATTTTAAAAAAGTTCTGATTGAGGCTGGAAAACTCAAATTTCTATGTTCCAGACTTCCTTTCCTTACTATTCCTTTTACATATATGACCTTATTTCCACCAAGTAGATAGGTTTGCCTGAAAACTAGAAGATGGAAGTGACTTTTGTAAAATGGAAAACATATGTCTGCCAGTTGTCTGTGGAGTCTTTTCTGCTGCAATGGTAAGCAAGGTCCTAGCATTAGAAATAGGTTGCGGGGGCGGGGCGGTAGCATAGCGGGTTAAGTGCACATGGCGCAAAGCGCAAGGACCAGCATGAGGATTCCAGTTCGAGCCCCCGGCTCCCCACCCGCAGAAGCGTCGCTTCACAGGCGGTAAAGCAGGTCTGCAGATGTCTGTCTTTCTATCCCCCCTGTCCGTCTTCCCCTCCTCTCTCCCTTTCTCTCTGTCATATCCAACAATGACAGCAATAACAACAACAACAATAAACAACAAGGGCAACAAAAGGGAAAATAAATAAATATAAGAAATGCTCTTAAGGGGGCTTGAACCTGGGTCTTTCTGCATGTTAACCTGTGCACTCAATCAAGTGTGCCAACATCTGACCCCGGGTTCACTTTTTTCACATAACGCATGGAGCCCAGTAGCAGAGTCACCAGACTATACACCTGCAGGGGGCATTATTCAAATTGTAGAAGTGTCCGGAGGAAAATACACTGATAATTCTGTATCTTCAAGGCAATGCCAAGCCCCAGGAAAGCAGAGTGGTAGAGGGATTACAGGACAGTTATCTTGGCTGATACGTAGAAGAAAGTCCAAAAGTAAATAAAACCAATAAACGAAACATAATGTTTCACTTATTATTAACTAGACAAACATAGTTAGAATGACAATTTGACCCTGAGTGGGAGAACTGCTTATCTGGAATCACCAAAATGGTTAATAAAATACACAATGCAGGGGGCTGGGCAGTAGTGTAGTGGGTTAAGCACACATGGCGCAAAGTGCAAGGACCGGCATAAGGATCCTGGTTCAAGCCCCTGGCTCTCCACCTGCAGGGGTGTCGCTTCACAAGCAGTGAAGTAGGTCTGCAGGTGTCTGTCTTTCTCTCCCCCCTCTGTCTTTCCCATCTCTCTTGATTTCTCTCTGTCCTATCCAATAACAATGACAGCAAAAACAATAATAACCACAACAATGATAAAACAACAAAAAGGGGGGAAAAGGGAGTCAGGCAGTAGTGCAGCGGGTTAAGCATAGGTGGCGCAAAGCCTAAGGACTGGCGGAAAGATCCTGGTTCGAGCTCCCAGCACCCCACCTGCAGGGGAGTCGCTTCACAAGCGGGTGAAGCAGGTCTGCAGGTGTCTATCTTTCTCTCCCCCTGTCTTCCCCTCCTCTCTCCATTTCTCTCTGTACTATCCAACAACAATAACATCATCAACAACAACAACAATAATAACTACAAAAACTATTTAAAAAACCAAAAATAACAACAAGGGCAACAAAAGGAAATAAATAAATAGGAAAAAGTGGGGGAAGTCTCCAGGAGCCGTAGATTCCTGGTGCAGGCACTGAGCCCCAGCAATAACCCTGGAGGCAAAAATAAATAAATAAATAAAATGCTCATTGCAATTCTGATTTTTCATTTTGAGGTTTATTCTTAGATCTGTCACAGATTACATGACAGATGGTGTACTCGCTAGTTATCTGGAGTAGAAAAATTTCAAATAAGAATGGCTTATGTGAGACAGAAATTTCTTTCTCTGTTATACGGAAGTTCAGTAGGAGACAGTTCAGAGTAGGGCAGCCATTGATGTTGTTAGGAACATAGGTTCTTACCATCTTCAACAGGTGTATTCCATGTTATGACCTAAAACAGCAGCTCAAGCCCTGCCATTATGTCTGCATTGCAGGAAGCAAGCGGAGGGAGGAAGAGCATGTTCTTTCCTGTGAAGGAGTCAGAACGCACTTGTGAGAACATCTTTGTTGGTCATCATTTCTCCTTTGGCTAATTCTGCTTCTAAAGACCCCTTCTGTTTCTATCCATGTTGGTCATTACGACAGGTCTGCTGCATTGCTTGATGCTGTGATCTATTTACATAATCACTGTCTTGCCTGAGACCTGCCCTGCTTGCAGGGTATTGGTTTAATCCCCACTTAGATGCACGCTTTCTATGTTCTGTTTGAGCTCTTTTTTTGCTCCGCCCCCTCTCCTAGTCATTTCCTTTCCCCTTGCCACTTCCGGTGAAGGGATACATAAAAGGCAATGTATCTGATCAATAAATGAGGACATATTACGTTAGGCTCAGCCATGAGTTCCTGGTTGTCTCTCTCCCACCCGAGAAGCTAACCCAACACATCTTACTGGCCAGAGCATAGTCATCTAATCATACACTCAGATGTGAGGCTAGGAACTTTAGATTTGATTCTGTTATAAAGTTTGTAACTTGAATTATGAGAGCAGAACAAAATAGATTTGGAAGATATTTTGTAATCTATATCATAGTCTATTCAACCCACTACAATAATAGTCTACCTCCAAACTTCAGAATGTGACCTCATTGGAAACTATAGCCTTTGTGGATATAATTGGTTAAGGATTTTGGAATGAAATCATCCTGAATTTAGGCTGGACCCTAGGTCCAATGACTACTCCTCACTGGAAGAGGAAAGGACCCGGAAACAAGAGACAAGACACTGTGAACACAGAACCAGACTGGATTGACAGCCAAGGAACTTGGGCATCCCAAGAAATTAGAAAAAAAAAAAAAACAGGGAGGATTCTCCCCTACAGCTTTTAGTGAATGAGTGCTACCACCAATGCCAAGATTTCAGGCCTGCCAAACTATGAGAGAATAATATCTTTGTCATTTCATTTTTTGCATGTGTGTGATTTGTTTTACCAGCCCCATGACACTGATATGTTAGTTGTTACCTGTATCTATCACTGACATTGCAAACATAGCATAGCTATGACAATAACACTGGCATTGTTTTTTTTATTTTTTAATTAATTTATTTATTCTTTTTGTTGCCCTTGTTGTTTTATTGTTGTAGTTATCATTATTGATGATGTTGTTGTTGTTGGATAGATCAGAGAGAAATGGAGAGAGGAGAGGAAGAGAGAGCGGGAGAGAAAGATAGACACCTGCAGACCTGCTTCACCACCTGTGAAGCGACTCCCCTGCAGGTGGCGAGCTGGGGGCTCAAACCGGGATCCTTACACTGGTCCTTGCGCTTTGCACCACGTGCACTTAACCCGCTGAACTACTGCCCGACTCCCAACACTGGCATTGTTATAAGTATTACAGGTATTTCATTTTGATTATTATTCCTTATTTTTAAATTTTATTTATTAATTTATTTTTACCAGAGCACTAGTCAGCTCTGGTTTATGGTGGTGTGAGGATCGAACCTGGGACCTTTGGAGCCTCAGGCATGAGAGTCTTTTTGTATAACCATTATGCTATCTACTCCGCCTCTCCTCCCAATAATCTGGAGCAGGTTAGCTTTGCTATGATAGAGTATCCTTGATTCAAAATCTGGTCTCTAGTCTCATTGTAGAACTATGATGTTTCAGCTCTCAGCAGAAGACAATGAAGAGCAAGCATAAACAGTTCACTTTCATTTAGTACCTTCTGTATAGCAAGCACCTACCATCTATTTTCACTTTAAATACATTTAACAGGTGAGGACACCAGGTAACAGGGTGAGATGCCCATATCTCTCCAACCCACAAATACAGTTTTCCCAGAGGGAGGATTCACCTGGGGAATCACTGACTCACCCCGCTAACAGATCTGCTGTGTGCCAAAGGCCAGTCAATTTACCTAGGGGGTGAAGTTTTCCTGAGATAGCTGAAAATATTTCTTGATTTGATTTGATGCGACAGAGAGAAATTGAGAGGGAAGGGGAATGTAGAGAAAGAAACAGAGACACTGCAGACCTATTTCACTGCTCTTGAAATTTCCCTCCTGCGGGTAGGGACTGGGGCCTGGTCTGTGCTCAGCCTGGTGTGCCACTACCTAGCCCAAGACTTTAAAAAAAAAAAATTTTTTTTTAATATTTATTTTCCCTTTTGTTGCCCTTGTTGTTTTTTATTGTTGTAGTTGTTATTGCTGTTGTTACTGATGTCGTCGTTGTTGGATAGGACAGAGAGAAATGGAGAGAGGAGGGAAAGACAGAGATGGGGAGAGAAAGACAGACACCTGCAGACCTGCTTCACCGCCTTGAAGCGACTCCCCTGCAGGTGGGGAGCCGGGGGCTCGTGTTGGTATGCATGAGACCCCTTCTGTTTCATTTGGTTTAAATCCCCCCTGCTTAACACTATTCTATTTACATAACCACTGCATTCTATTTACATAACCACTGTTAACAAGCACCTCCCTCCAGGGCATTGGTGGTTCAGTGATAGGATTCTCGCCTGCTCCACCCCCTCTTTGTCACACTCTGATTTTCACCAGTCACTTTTCTCTCCACCCTCTCTATGTCACATCCTGTTTCCACCTTACTTGGCAAGTATATATAAAGACAGCATTGTGAGTTTTACAGTACTGTACTTTACCTTGAATTTAGTTTAGCTCGTCTTAGATTGTGCTGCGTCCTGCATGAATAAAGAGATACTACCTACAGCTCAACCATGAGTCCCTGGTCATCTGTTACCCGCCCATGAAGCCAGCCCAGTGAAAACAACCTAACCCATCGAAAACAACAGGCTCGAACCAGGATCCTTATGCCGGTCCTAGCGCTTTGCACCACGTGCGCTTAACCCACTGCGCTACCCACCCGACCCCCTGTTATAAGCAATTTAAAGAAGGGTTGCCCTAACTCTCTTTATATACATACCCTTTATTGTCATCAGCAAGGATTTGTTGAGTTTGAGTTGTATTTCTTTAACAAGGGAAGTGCTCTCTGGTGGGGGGAATAAAAAACAGTCTTGGGGAGTCGGGCGGTAGCACAGCGGGTTAAGCACAGGTGTCACCAAGCTCAAGGACCTCAAGCTCTCTGTCTTCCCCTCTTCTCTCCATTTCTCTCTGTCCTATCCAACAACGAATGACATCAACAACAACAATAATAACCACAACGAGGCTACAACAACAAGGGCAACAAAAGGGGGGAAATGGCCTCCAGGCGCAGTGGATTCATGGTGCAGGCACCGAGCCCAGCAATAACCCTGGAGACAATAGATAGATAAATAAATAAATAAATAAATAAATTGCTTATAACTTTGCAGTGACTAGAGATTGGATATCTATAGTAGGACTATGGGAATTATGTTTGAACATTGACTCTTTTTCTTTAAAGATTTCTGTTCTTTTCTGTTTTGCCTCCAGGGTTATTGCTGAGGCTCAGTACCTGTACCACGAATCCATCGCTCCTGGAGACCACTTCCCCCCCTTTGTTGCCCTTGTTGTTTTATCATTGTTGTGGCTATTATCGTTGTTGTTGTTGTTGCTGTCATTGGATAGGACAGAGAGAAATCAAGAGAGGAGGAGAGATAGAGAGGGGGAGAAAAAGACACCTGTAGATCTGCTTCACCGCCTGTAAAGCGATCCCCCTGCAGGTGGGAAGTCGGGGGCTCCAACCAGGATCCTTCTGCCAGTCCTTGGGCTTTGCGCCATGTGGGCTTAACCCACTGCGCTATGGCCCAACTCCCTAAAGATTTATTTTCTATGGGGTCAGGTGGTGGTGCACTGGATTAGCACACATATCACCATGCATAGGATCTGGGTCTGAGTCCCCTGCTTTCCACTTGCAGGGGGGTTGCTTCACAAGTGGTGAAGCAGGTTTACAGGTGTCTATCTTTCTCTTCCCCGTTCTATCTCCCTTCCCCTCTCAATGTCTGTCTTATCAAATGAAAAATAAAAATGAAAAAAAATTGCCACTGGGAGCCCAGAATTTGTTATGTAGGTGCCTCTGAAGGGAGTTTTTTTTTTTTTTAAAAAAAGACTTAAGGGGAGTCGGGTGGTAGCAAGAGCAATGACCAGCAGAAAGATTCTGGTCGAGCTCCCGGCTCCCCACCTGCAGGGGAGTCGCTTCACAGGCAGTGAAGCAGGTCTGCAGGTGTCTGTCTTTCTCTCCCCCTCTCTGTCTTCCCCTCCTCTCTCCATTTCTCTCTGTCCTATCTAACGATGACAATAATAACTATAACAACAACAACAAAAACAAGGGCAACAAAAGGGAATAAATAAATATTTTTTTAAAAGACTTAAAAATTTATTTTCTATTTTTTATGAATTCATACATATGAGCGTGAGAGAGAGAAGCCAGAGCACCACTCTGGCAGGTGCTGTCACAGTGGAGACTAGACCAGGAGCCTCTGAAAATCCAGTCCTGAGCTCTGCCAGCTCAGGTATTTCTTCCCAGGATGCTAACGACCCCCGACCCTCAACCCATCCATCATGATGCATCAGAATCAGTTGGCCATACTGACAGAAACCCAGACCCCTAGGCCCCACCCTAGCCTACGGAGTCAGAATATTTAAGAGTGGGCCCTAAGGCTTTGTATTTTAAATTTTTCTCTGGGTAGCCTCGATGGTGACAGAAAAGTAGTGTGACTGGCTTACAACATGAGGTATGGATTCTGACTCCTTGCTTTGAGTGTGCTAGAGTAATGCTAAGGTTCTCCCTTGTCTTCTCTCCTTGATAAAACTATTAAAAAAAAGATTTCGGGAGTCAGGCAGTAGCACAGCAGGTTAAGCGCATGTGGCACGAAGCACGAGGACCGGGTGAAGGATCCCAGTTTGAGCCCCCGGCTCCTCATCTGCAGGGGAGTCGCTTCACAAGTGCTGAAGCAGGTCTGCAGGTGTCTATCTTTCTCTCCCCTCTCTGTCTTCCCCTCCTCTCTCCATTTCTCTCTGTCCTATCCAACAACAACGACATCAAAAACAACTACAACAATAAAATAACAAGGGCAACAAAAAGGGAATAAATAAATAAATAAACAAAAAATATTTTAAAAAGATTTCTTGGGATGATTCTTTTTTATTTATTTAATTTTTTTGACATGAGGATTATAGTTGGGGCTTGGTGCTTACATGGCTCCTCTATTCCCTGTGGCTTTTTTTTTTCTGACAAAGGGTGAGAGAGAGAGAGAGAGAGAGAGATAAGAGGAGACAAAAGAAGGAGGGACACCTTCAGCACTGCTCCACCACTCAAGAAACTTCCCCCCTGCAAGTGGGGCTAAGAGAGCTTGAACTCACGTCCTTGTGCATAATTGTGTTCTCTCTACTAAGTGCAGTGCCGCTCAGTCCCCAGGAGTGATTAAAAATATTTATTAATAAACAGGAGGAAGAGAACAAAAGTATGGCTCTGACACATGAGATACCAGGGATCAAACTGGGGACTTCATGCCTGAGAGTTCAACCCCTTATCCACTGCACCACCTCTGGGACTTGGAATGACTGCTGTGCAGCCAGTCCAGTTCTTATTTTGGTAATAAATCTTTTTTTCACGTAATATTTAAATATCAGTGATAAATGAAATCACTGGAGTATAGGATAACATGAATGATAATTTCCCTAGTAGTTATTATATACTAGGGTAGTTTTAAAAAGAAAGTATTGGGGGCTGAGCAGTAGCACAGCAGGTTAAGCACACATGGTGCAAAGCACGAGGACCAGGTGAAGGATCCCAGTTCGACCCCCCAGTTCGAGTCCCCGACTCCCCACCTGCGGAGTCACTTCACAAGTGCTGAAGCAGGTCTTCAGGTGTCTATCTTTCTCTCCCCCTCTCTGTCTTCCCTTCCTCTCTCAATTTCTCTCTGTCCTATCCAACAACAATAGTTATGACAACAACAATAGTTATGACAACAACAATAGTTATGACAACAATAACAACTACAACAAGCGCAACAAGGGCGACAAAATGGGAAAAATGGCCTCCAGGAGCAGTGGATTTGTAGTGCAGGCACTGAGCCCCAGCGATAACCCTGGAGACAAAAAAAATTTTTTTTTACCACCACCAGGGTTATTGCTAGGGGTCAGCACCTGCATGAGGAATCCACCACTCCCAGTGGCCATTTTTCCCTTTTATATCTATTGTGTTTAATAGGACAGAGAAATTGAGAGGAGAGGGGAAGATAGAGGGGGAGAGAGAAAGATAGACATCTGTAGACCTGCTTCACTGACGTGAAGCTTCCTTGCTGTTGGAGGGTACAGGGGCTTGAACCCAGACTCTCAGGCGTGGAAATGTGCACCACCACCCTGGCCCCCCTATAGTAGCATAACCAAAATCAAAGTCAAATCTGGGAGTGTACTTTTTAGACAAATCTTATGTAAATTTCAGGAGCCCTCTCAAGAAGCACTGTTCCTTATTCCTTTGACAACTGTGAAAACAGAATACGAAGACGTTACCTTCCTTTTATCCTATCCAAAGCACTGAACAAACCACCTAGCTATATGGCATTCAGCTGTTTCACTCCCGCTGAGCACTGAAGTAATGGAGGTTGTTTTTTCTTCTTGTTTCAACCAGCCCATAGTGAATAGAGAATTTGGACAGACACAAAAATAGGTACATCAACTCCTGTCTCAGCTGGATTTTCCACAGTCAGAGAAGTTTGAGTCACCAAGTTATAATTAGATTTGAAGTTCTCCCCAATTACAATACTGCCTACTCACAATGAATGGTTGCCTTTTAACGTCTCTTGAATAGTGTGTAACCTCTTAACTCCCCAGGAAAGCAGCCTAGTTTTCTTCCAGATTCTTTCCACTTCGCAGTGAATGGAATGCTCTAAAGATGCACTCTATTTAATCGTCGCGACAGCTGCCCAACAGGCCTACTGGCAAGTTTATTTAAATTTTTAATCATGGTGGAAGAGGAACACAGAAGGCAAGAACTATAGAAACTCTGCTAGTATAGCAAGAAAAATATGCAAATTATACTTGAACGTCCAATCGAACCAATTTCGATCCTGTGGGAATAAATTTTGTTTAGAGTTTTCTGCTCTTAGTGAAAAGACCTCATCCCCCCTCCCGCAGCATAAGAGGCTCACACGTACATGATATCACTGCTCCCTGGGCCAACTTCTTCATACTTTTAATTTTAGACAGAGGCAGAGAGAGATAGCGCGTCTCCTCTATCCACCAAGCTCCCTGCGATGCTCTCTTGTGGTGTGTAGTCTTGGGCCCAAGGCCCTCCCTGCTCATGGGAAGGCATGTGCGTGACTGGGGAAGCTATAGCCTAGAACCCAACAAAACATCTAAGACATATAGTCAGTAAGACACTAGAGGATGTAGTGTCAATTTAGGCGTTATTAACAAGAATATTAGTTTTCCCTTAAAGTCCATTTTCTCATTAATGTGAAATAAAATAAAGCAGAAGTTTGATTTGGGAAAATTCATTGAAGAAAATAGATGAAGAGGGTTCGGGTGGTGGGGCACCAGGATAAGTGCACATAATATGAAGTGCAAGGACCCATGCAAGGATTCCGGTTCAAGCCCTGACTACCCACCTGTGTGGGAAGGGTCACTTCACAAGTAGTGAAGCAGGTCTGTAGGTGTCGACCATTCTCTCCCCCTCTGTCTATGTGTCCTCTTGCAATTTCTCTCTGTCCTATCAAAAAAAAAAGAGAGAGAGAGAGAGAGAGAGAGAGAGAGAGAGAAATGGCCTCAGAAGCAGTGGATTCTTAGCTCAGGCACCGAACCCCAGCAATAACCCTTGAGGCAAAAAAAAAAAAAAAAGAAAATATATGAATACTAGGGGAGGGCTGGAGGAAATAAACTGATTCCCCACTATCACTGAGTAGAAGCAAAGAAATGTTGAAATAGTAAAACAAATGTTTTAACTTTCTTCTTTTTACTTTTAATATTTATTTATTCCCTTTTGTTGTCCTTGTTGTTTTGTTGTTGTAGTTATTGTTGTAGTTGTTATTGATGTCATAGTTGTTGGATAGGACAGACAGAAATGGAGAGAAGAGGGAAGACATAGAGGGGGAGAAAAAGACAGACACCTGCAGACCTGCTTCACCGCCTGTGAAGCGACTCCCCTACAGGTGGGGAGCTGGGATCCTTATGCTGGTCCTTGTGCTTTGCGCCATGTGCGCTTAACCCACTGCACTACTGCCCAACTCCTAACTTTCTTCATTTAATACACACACACACACACACACACACACACACACACACACACACAGTTAAAAATTGCTGCCTCCTGGTTGAGCTCACGTGTTACAGTGCACAATGACCCAGGTTCGAGCTCCTAGTCCCCTCCTGCAGAGGGAAAGCTTTACAAGTGGTGAAGCAGGGCTGTAAGTGTCTCTCCTTCCTCCCCGCCCCCTCTCCATTTCTCTGTCTCTATCCAATAATAATAAATAAAATTGCTGCCCACATGGAGCTTAATCCTAGTAGGGCATCTAGAAAGCAAACAGTAAACATACTAAAGTTATATCATGTGTTTGCATGATACTGGGTAAAAAATATATAGAAATGAGTCTAGTTTTTTTGTGGGGCTTTTTTAGATTTATTTATTTATTTATATTTTTGACCAGAACACTGCTAAGTTCTGGTTTATGATGGTGCTGGGGATTGAACCTGGGACCTTAGAGCCTCAGGCTTGAAAGGCTTTTGCATAACCATTATGCTGTCTCCCCAGCCCAGAGGTGGGTTTAGGAAATAAAAGTTCAGAGAAACGCTCAGACATGGATATTTCAGCAACAGTAAGAGTGAGGGGCAGTAGAGTGAGACGGGGAAAGACTTATCCTGAAAGACAGCCAAGACTCTGTGTGTCTGTGGAAGTGTAATGTGTGGGGCCAGAGAGACCTCTAAGGGATTTTGACCTTCACGGCGTGTGACAGGGGCTTACTACAGGGTTATCAACTGAGCAGTGCTATCCTCTGAACTAAGTTTTATATATTCTGGTTGCTATACGGAGACTCTAAGTAGATGCAGGAGGAAATAAGGCAACCAGGGGCCAGAGTCTTGGGGTGGGGCAGCGGCGCCGTGGTTAAGGGCATCCATTACCTTGTGCAAGGAACTGGTTTCGAGTCCCCTCTCCCAGCCTGCCTGGGGGATGCTTCATGAGTGGTGAAGCAGGTCTGCAGGTGTTTATCTTTCTTTCCTCCTCTATATCACCTCCCTCCTTCTCAATTTCTCTTTGTCTTATTCAATAAAAGCAGAAAGGGCGGGGAAATGGAAAAATGGGGAGGGGAGTGGGGGGCAGTGCAGAGGGTTAAGCGCACATGGTGCCAAGTGCAAGGACCGGCTTAAGGATCCCGGTTCGAGCCCCCAGCTCCACCCTGCAGGGGAGTCGCTTCACGGGCGGTGAAGCAGGTCTGCAGGTGTCTGTCTTTCTCTCCCCCTCTCTGTCTTCCCCATCAATCTCCCATTTCTCTCTGTCCTACCCAACAAAGACGACATCAATAACAACAACAACTACAACAACGTAAAAAAACAAGGGCAAAAAAAGGAAAACAAACAAATAAATATTAAAAAAATGGAAAAATGGCCACCAGAAGTACTAGGTTTGTAGTGCTGGCACTGATAACCTTGATAACCTTGGTGACAAACAAGCAAACAAAAACTCCTCAGAATCTTTAAAATGGCACAAAAGCCGAGACAATTTTTCCCTCCCCTGTCAGCTCCTCCTGTCATTCACTTTGCTTCAGCTGGACAGTCCCAGCCACGCTGTTGTTTGAACAGCCACACATGACCCCCGCCCTCTATTCCTTTGTGATTTAGTAATGATTACAAGACTATAAGATGAATATATACCCTTAACTTGGAAGACTCTGTTTTATAAGGCTTTGAGTGAAAATCCCAAGTCTATTTCCAAAAGAGTTGAATTGCTTGAATTTAAAATGTGTCCAAGTGGTCGGGGGGGGGGGGCAAAGTGTTGGATTACTCATGCCAGAGGTCCAAATTTGATCTCTGGCTTCTTATCACCCCATAGACTAGGATGATGCTTTGGTTCTTTCTCTTTTTCTAACTCTCACATTAATATATATGTCTTTAAAATTAAATGTCTGGATGGTTGGGATTTAGTTTTTTTTAATTTTTTAAATCTTTATTTATTGAATAGAGACAGTCAGAAATCGAGTAAAAGGGAGAGACAGAGAGGGAGAGAGACAGAGAGACACCTGCAACCCTGCTTTACTACTCATAAAGCTTTCCCCCTGCAGGTGGGGGTTAGGGGCTCGAACCTGGGTCCTTGAGCATTGTAACATGTGGGGATTTAGTTTCTTGTTGCAACTGGCCTTACCATCTTCAAGGTTATACAAACAGAAGAGCCATAGAGATGGTAGCAAGCTTTTCAATCAGCAATGAAATTCACTGATTAACAACCTGACATCACAATTTGAAGGCAGTATATTCCACAACTTCCAAAACCCTTTAAGCCTATTTAAATTTAGTAGGTCAGACAGCTTCTTAAAGACTTCACACTGCCAGCAGCATTCAGTAATGCTATTAATGCAAGTGGTTTCTCAACCTTGAAACATATGCTCCTATTTCTAAAGTTAAGATTTTGGAGTTGCTGGAAACTTAAAAAATTTGACCTGTTTTTTCTTCTTCTTCTCCTCTTTCTCCTCCTCCTCCACCTCCTCCTCCTCCTCCTTATTCCTCATCACACACACACACACACACACACACACACACACACACACACACACACACACACACACACACACACACACACACACACACACACACACACACACACACTCACACACACACACACACACACACACACACACACACACTCCCAAACTTTTACAAGTCACCCTATTTTTTAAAAATTTATTTTGTATTTAAGAAAGGATAAATTAGGGGGTCGGGTGGTAGCGCAGCGGGTTAAACGCAGGTGGCGCAAAGCGCAAGGACAGGCGTAAGGATCCCGGTTCGAGCCCCTGGCTCCCCACCTGCAGGGGGGTCGCTTCACAGGCGGTGAAGCAGGTCTCCAGGTGTCTATCTTTCTCTCCCCCTCTCTGTCTTCCCCTCCTCTCTCCATTTCTCTCTCTCCTATCCAACAACGAATAATAACAACAACAACAATAATAACCACAACAAGGCTACAACAACAAGGGCAACAAAAAGGAGGGATAATGGCCTCCAGGAATAGTGGATTCATGGTGCAGACATTGAGCCCCAGCAATAACCCTGGAGGCAAAAAACAAACAAACAAAAAAAGGATAAATTAACAAAACCATAGGGTAGGAGGGGTACAACTCCACACAATTCCCACCACCCAATCTCCATATCCCACCCCCTCCCCTGATAGCTTTCCCATTCTCTATCCCTCTGGGAGCATGGACCCAAGGGTCATTGTGGGTTGCAGAAGGTGGAAGGTCTGGCTTCTGTAATTGCTTCCCCGCTGAACATGGGCATTGACTGGTTGGTCCATACTCCCAGTCTGCCTCTCTCTTTCCTAGTAGGGTGGGTCTCTGGGGAAGCGGAGCTCTAGGACACATTGGTGGGGTCTTCAGTCCAGGGAAGCCTGGCCGGCATCCTGATGGCATCTGGCACCTGGTGACTGAAAAGAGAGTTAACATACAAAGCCAAACAAATTGTTGAGCAATCATGGACCTAAAGCTTGGAATAGTGGAGAGGAAGTGTTAGGGGGGTACTCACTGCAAACTCTAGTGTATTTCTGCTTTCAGGTATATATTTTGCACTAGTTTATGGATACGTGTGAACATATGCTCTCTCTCACAGAACCTGGTCTACATCTAGGTTTTGGGACTTTGTTAGAAAGTGAACCAACTGGGGTGGAATTAGAGAATACTATGAAAGGAAAGGTCTCACCCGAGTAATGAAGCTGAAGGGTTGTCATTCCACACTTGAAGTCTCTGGACACAGTCTGAGCTGAAGCATGTTGAGGTGGCAATCATTGCGTTGATTAGGTTGTGATCGGTTGATGCAATATTATTTGATATGGATTGGGAGAGGTATGCGGGAAACTGGGCCCTATCCTAAGGTTCCAGGACTGGGGGGAAATATAGGCTCTAGAGTGAAGATGTGAGGTTACTGCTGTCTTAGGGTTCAAAAAGACAATGTTAATGTTATCATCACAATATTTGGTAATTGGGTTAACTTTGAAAAGTCCTTTTGTCAGGGTTTGCTGTATCTTGTTGCTTCTGATTGGTTGCTTCTGATCTACTTGGTCTAGGCTTTTGAGAGAGTCCGCATATCAAATACACAGCCTATAAGACTCAGTCTGTGTTTTAAAAACTTCGAGACATACAATTAATTTCCCCCTCTCATATTAATTAACTAGTGATTTCTATGACTACACTTTACTAGGAGTGTACATAAACACCATTCCCACCACCAAAAGACTGTGTCCCATCCCACCCACCCACCCCCACCCCCCACCGGCCCAGGAAGCTGCATGTCTACCCCTCACCACAGGGTTTTTACTTTGGTGCCCTAAGGTCACCCTATTTTTATACCCTATGTATTTTGTATGACTGCTGTAGGAGAAAAGACTGAATTCAGATGATTCTATGCTGTCTCTGCCTCACCGTGATGTTTAAAATAAAGGCTGTCTTGACAGCTGGCTGTCTACTGTGGCTGCCCCACTGCTGGACAAAGAAGCGAAGCACTAGATGCTAGAAAGTGCCTTCTGATTACATTTATAAGTCACTCCATATAGTTCTTGGATGGCAATCTTCCTATATTTTCTAAGTGGAGCTTTCTGTACCTAAACAGTTAAAGAGGAGCTTTAAGTTGGCCTAACCCTTTTACAACTGAATTTGAATGCCCAAAACAACCAACAAAACCAAAGAACAACAAAAGAGGAAAAAAGGGGGGAGAACATGCATGTTATAGTCTGCAAGGACCCAGGTTAAAGCCCTTGGTCTTCATCTGCAGGGGGAAGGCTTCATGAGTGGTAAAGCGACGCTACAACGTTCTCTCTCTCTCAATTTCTTCCTGTCTTTATTCAAAATTAAAAAAAAAATAGTGGAGTGGTCCGGGAGGTGGCGCAGTGGATAAAGGATTGGTCCTAAGTTCAATCCTGGGCAGCAATGTACCAGAGTGATGTCTGGTTCTTTCTCTCTCTCTCTCTCCTATCTTTCTCATGAATAAGTAAATAAATAATTATTTTTTTAAAATAGTGGAATTTAACAAAAGATGACATTTTCCAAGCCCAATATTTTTCTTTTTTTTATCTTTTATTTTATTTATTCCCTTTTGTTGCCCTTTGTTGTTTTATTGTTGTAGTTATTATTGTTGTTGTTGTCGTTGTTGGATAGGACAGAGAGAAATGGAGAGAGGAGGGGAAGACAGAGAGGGGGAGAGAAAGACAGACACCTGCAGACCTGCTTCACCACCTGTGAAGCGACTCCCCTGCAGGTGGGGAACTGGGGCTCGAACTGGGATCCTTATGCCGGTCCTTGTGCTTTGCGCCACCTGCGCTTAACCCGCTGCGCTACAGCCCGACTCCCAATATTTTTCCTATAGGAAGAAGGGCTCAAATATTCCTGTTACTACACTGATCCATTCTCTGAAACGTCAGTTATTTATGCAAGCAGGAAGGAGAGATACAGAGAGACAACCAGAGCGTCATCCTGTCATATGTGGTGTTGAGGATGGAACCTGGAACCTCAGGCTCCCAAGTCCACTACTCTAGTCACTGTGTCACCTCCCAGATCACGACTCTGCTACATTCTTACTCGTTATTACATCAGAATGTAGCAATGTATATAAGTAGCAGTAAAGATGCAATGCTAAATGCACCACACATTTTCCCAGGCTGTCCCTGGACATTTAAAAGCACCAGTCATTGGCTCAGAATTGGACTTGGTGATGAGAATCAGATTTGACAATGCAGCCCCTCAACCTCACAAAGTGGTGCCAGTCCCTGTTCAGGGCGCCATTATGCCAGGCTAGCTTCGCGGGCGGGAAACAGATGACCAGGGACTCATGGCTGAGTGGTACACATTTCAGTCTTTATTTATGTGGAACGCAGCGCAATCCAAGCCATCTCTAATCACAATCCTGTCCTTATATATATATATATACTCGCCAAGTAGGGTGGAAACAGGATGTGACATAGAGAGGGTGGAGCGAAAAGAGACTGGTGGAAATCTGGGTGTGTCTAGGAGAGGGAGCAGAGCAAAAAGACAGTGTGAACCAGTGAGGATTAAACCAATGCCCTGCAGGCAGAGTGGTGCTTAGTTAACAGTGGTTATGTAAATAGAATACAGTGTTAAGCAGGGGGGATTAAACCAATGAAACAGAAAGGGTTTTAGAAGCAGAATTAGAAGCATACCAACAAAGTGGGACTATCTTGAAGTTCTTCTTTTTAATGTTTTCTTTTTTAAATTTTTAAATTATTTTATTTTATTTATTTTTTATATTTATTTATTCCCTTTTGTTGCCCTTGTTTTTATTGTTGTAGTTATTATTGATGTCATTGTTGTTGGATAAGACAGAGAGAAATGGAGAGAGGAGGGGAAGACAGAGAAGAGGAGAGAAAGACAGACACCTGCGGACCTGTTTCACCACCTGTGAAGTGACTCCCCTGCAGGTGGGGAGCCGGGGGCTCAAACCGTGATCTTTTTGCCGGTCCTTGAGTTTGGCGCCACCTGCGCT